>NC_135375.1:57970673-58572673 GCF_049243985.1 Paroedura picta | reverse complement strand
ACAGAACTTGATCAAGCTATTTGTACTTCATGGGGAGTGGGGCATGAGTGTTTCATTTCTGGTTACCGTTTATTCTGGTTTTTTTCTTGATGTAAATTGCTGCAAGCTGAGCAGCCTAGGAGTGGAAGGTAACAAATCCAATAATAAAATAAATTAAAACATTTTACTTTGAACCATTTTTTTAAAAGAGACCTTTACTATAATTGAAGTAAAAAGTATTTATTTAATTTATTGCTTATAGGTACTGCTGCTCACTGAACATCAGATATTTAGAATGTGTACTGCCTGTTCATCTCTTCTACTTGGGGGTTGTTGGCTCTGCTGGCAAGTCCTAGGAACTTTATGGGAGCAGAGCATGGAGAAGGGAAGCATTGCTTATGTAGCAGAACACTTCCTACACCCATGACACCCTAAGATTTACCCAAAATCTCTATGGTAAAGACCATAGAAATTAGGAGATTCCAAGAAGGTGTATGTGCACCATCTGGTAGTGATGACACCACATCTGATATCATGTATACAACAGGATTCCCACCACTTTCTTCTGCTGCTGACCAGATGAGAGCAGGCGAGAAGAGATGGGAGTGGGAGGTTCTCATGGCAAGAAACCCACTACAATTTGTCCCACAAACAACCTTCTGCTAATAAAGCACAAAATAATTAGCAACCACGAAGCTTGGCAGAAAATGGGCTTTTGCAACTGAGAGTGAGGATGTCAAAGAAAGAACCAGCTCAGAGCGCATGTTAGCCTCTAAAACAGAGAAGATTAGCTTAGATGCCCATTTCCATGTACTTGACAATGTTGTATTGAGTCTGCATTTGAACAGTTCTGGAACATGTTCTGCTGAGCTATTTGGAATGATGGATGCAGTGCAGGTCTCAGAGCTGTTTTCAGATACAAAAGGGATCAGTGGGCTTTTTGATTGGCAGGCAGCATGAAACCTCTAATTTGACATTACCTTTGGCCCTTGCTTGATAAACAGAGAAATCTATCCAGCTTATTGCATTTCCAACTCAACCTTTGGGGGCAATACACTTCTATGATTCTATCACACCTTGGCTTTGAGTCTAGTTATACTTTAGTGATGCTTGAGCTATAGAACTATAGCTTTCAAGAGCACCCAACCAATTTCCAAGTTTTTTGAAGTGCAGCTGTTGCAGATTAGCTGTTGGAAAACTCATGCTCGACTCAACACTGACCCATGGAACACTCCTCATTCAATTGACTGCAGGGCATTTGAATGAAATTATCATCTTTTGTATTCACTGCTTAAAGTCCATGGCAGCACTTCCTTGTTTGTCTGCCAATGTTGTGCTCAGTAAGAAGTGAGATTTGAAGTTATCCAATCCCTGATGATTGCGTGAAGAGGTGTTTCATGTGCACGGTGCACAATTGAATAGAGAGTATAAACTACAGAAAGTCTTGAGATAATAGCATGAGCAGGGACTGTGGAAGCTGAGTTAGCAGGTGCATTGATGACTTAGTAGAGAAGAGTTCAAAGCACTGAGCTGGAATGAATCCACTGAACATTTTAAAGCCAGAAGGGCCATTTAGAGGTGGATTAGGAGACTGATATGCTAGAAAGTTAGAAAATGTTATGAAAGATCTTGCTGATACATCCACATTTACAAGAGAAAGAAAATAACCACATTTCTCTGGAGCCTCTCAAATTAAGATAACAGGGATTTATGAACCTTGTAAAAGGGGTAACTGCAAAAGGTTAAAAAAGGAGGTAAGGATTTTATCACAAATGTCAACATCTGGGCAAATTCAGGCCATTTTATGTGCAAGTGGAATGTAGGTCAAAATGCCAGACTAATTCACTTCATTTAGCTTTGGATTCAGAGAAGGGAGTAAATCCACCTATCATTACTCTCTCACAAGCTTCAGAGGAGTTACTGGAGAAGCAGTGATTCAGTGTTGGCTGTTTTTCTTTCCAATCTCTGTAAGCCTTCTCCACGTTATGCTTCAGTGAATTAACTGAATGCATATAGAGCATAAAGATGGAGAAAATAAGAAACAAGAAACAGGGCTCTCAAGATCCAAATAAAAATATAGGAAGTACTCTGTTGTATCATATCAGTGGTCCATCTAGACCAGCATCCTGTTTCACACAGTGGCCAACCAATTATCCTTGAGAACCAACAACAGGGCTTAGAGGCCTGTATTCAACATGTATAAGGAGGTTCAGTTTACTTACCATTGATAGTAGTTATTAATGGACATTTCCCCCATGAATTTGTACAATTTCTTTTTAAAGCCACATGTGCTCAGAGCTAGGGGTGGGCACAAAAAAAAATGGAGTTTTTTGTTTGGGTCTATTGGATGCCCCCCAAATTTTGGTATTCCCAAAAAAACCTGGGCCTAAATACCAATATGGTATTCAAATCTGGTTTTTTTTCTCCAGAAATCCTGAAATTTGGGAGGTACACTAGATCCAGGAAGAAAAAAAATCAAAATGTAAAAGCGAGGATAAGCTGGGGTGCAGGAGCTGACAACTCCCTGGTGCTAAAACCAATCCTGGGCTGCCTCTGATTACAGTCCAGTTTAAGAAAGGCAGCCCCAGACCAGAGAGGGCAAAGCTTACAGCTCCTGCTGCCTGAGCCAATCCTGGGTTGGCCCTCCATTTAAAACCCTCAATTTGGAGGAGGGAGTGAAACAGAAGTTTTAAATGGCTGGCAGCCATGTTTGCAGTATGTTTCATCCCCCCCCCCCAAAATGGGGAAAAATATGGCTTGCAGGCATTCCAGCCTTACAGCAGGGTAGGTCTACTGTAAGACTGGAATGGCTGCCAGCCATTTAAACCCCTCCCTTTCACTTCTCTCCATTTGGATGGGGGGAGCAAAATGGAGATTTCTCTGAGCATGCACAAAATCCATTTATTTATTAATTAAAGCTGTATCCATCTTACAAAAAAAGCACTCATGGGAAAAATGACTAATCAGATAAAAATAACAGGAAGATGGTAATTTTAGCATATGCCCCACCCATTGATGGATCAAAAGCTACCTAGAAATCCAAAAAAAAACCCCACCATCAAGACGTCAGGCTGCCTCTCTGGACCAGGTCATCCAGCAGAGCAACTAAAGAAGTTCCAGAATACCTGATGGAAAGTGACCTATCAAACTATTTCACCTAGGAAACTTTTTGAACCTAGTCACATGAATCCAAGGTGCATACATTTCCTTATACAATTATTTATTTTATTTGACTTACATCCCACTTTTCTCATGGAGATTCAAGGCACATTACAAAATTTCACAATGCAATACAAACTGTATAAGACAGTATAAATGTATTATTTATTTTTAAAAGTATACAAAATGAGTTAAAATGAATGACAAACATTCAGATTGCTAGCCAAACATTATTTTGAATGAATTTTGATCAGAATGTTTCTGTACTGTCCTGCTTGTTCAGATAATTACAATTCTAAAGACAGACACAGAAACAAGCATCCAAAGGTCATTGGTACTATGTAAAATGCAAAATAGCATCTGCTGCGATGTGCAAAAACGGGATTACTGAAATTGCAGACATTATACCACAGACATTTTACCAATAGTCCCTGGCCCTAAAGAAGTCCAAATGGCTTTGACCACGGCCAGGTCTATCTTCACCTTGACCCTTGGCTGTTGGAATGAACTCCCCAAAGAGTTCTGTAGGGCCTGCAAGACAGAGCCACCAGGTATATGGTTGAGGTCAGTTTGGACAAGCGAGTATACAACATCAAGGGCCTCACCCGCTGCAGTCCAGATGGCTCTTCCCGCCTGCTGCCTAATGAGAAGAACAATATAGGGGTGTCACCAATTGATGGATGGTTTTTATTTGGTTTAATTATTTTAATCTTGATGTATTCATTAAATGCTGTAAACTGCCCTGAGATGGCAGGGCCAATAGGGGCAGTTATATAGATTTGATAATTAACAGATAGAAAGAAAGCTGAACATCTCAGTGCGTCACAGCTAATTCATGGTGATCCCATCTATGGGATGTTCCATGTGAGAGATACTCAGAGATGCTTTACCATTGACTTCCTCTTCATAGCACCCCTAGTTTTCCTTGGTGGTCTTCCACCTAAGTACTAACCAGGGCTGACCCTGCTTAGCTTCTGAGATGTGACAAGCTCAGGCTAAGTTGCCCTACTTGTACCGCTAAAAATTAGAAATCAATGCTTCAAAAACAAGTAATGCCTGGAGGAAACAGTACAGCCCTTGCTCATTGTACTGAAGAAATCAATTTTATTACTTTATAAAAATACCTTCCTGAATCACCTGAATAATCAGATCAATAACCAGTGAATCACTTAAGACCTTGAAGGTAATGTTGTCACTGGACTCTTAATACACAAGACTGAAATAAAAGTACTCTTATTATATTTTAGAAGCAATGGACAATTATCTCAATGAGATTTTGTTTTTTAAATCTGTGTTTATGTAACTAAAATGATATTTCAGAGCCAGATTCACCCAGGCTCTGTCTATGCTGTGCTTTGGGAGCCAGAGCCAACCACATTGGTTTGGCCTAGTGTTAGATTCTGCCTCAGGGAACACAGATAGAGCTTTGATTAAAGCCTTGAACTGGAAACTTTGGGAAGTGAAAGTGTGCCAATAGGAATACATCACATTCAAAATCTTCCATTTTATTTTGAAGCCAGACTTTCTCTTCTATACAGAACAACAAATATTTTTAATTCATTCACCACCACCCCATTGTATCTTTTTTGGCAACAAGCAAAACGATAATTTAACCACCCTTCATTTCTGTCCTTCTTCTCTTCCAAACATATTGTAGTGTAGAGATTTGCCAAATTTGGTCTCTGTTCTTTGCTGTTGGGCACACCCAGGCAGGAGCAGGGTCAAAAGGTCAGTCTGTGGTCTCTGTGTAATCACCAGGTTTTCCTTAAATCAGCTAATCTTGAGGGATACCTTCCTGTGTGAAGATAAGCTGTACAGTGTCTTGCACTCTGATAGCAATGGAATGTGAACATAATCATAAGCTTTGACAAACCTTCTATGTCTGCTGACATGTGTACTATGAAGTTTTTTTCTGAGCTGTAAAACTGAATAAAAAAAGCTTAGCCTGCTCAGGAAGAAGAGCAAGATCCGTAGCAGGCTAGGACAGAGACAGAGAGAATCAAGCCTTGTGTCCGTCATTACTTCATTGTAGTGCAGGACATGTTAAAGGATTCTAAAGCTTTATTCTGCACTGGTCAGACACTAAACCTAGGGTCAACTGTTGGGTGCATTATGGCCATGGCCCAATGTCTGTTCCACCGGCATGCTCACACAGCTTTACATAGGACACAGATGTCAATGTTGCAACAGAGAAAGTTTTTAGAAAGATCTGCCTGGGATTTGGTTACTTGTTTCCATGCCAGTTTCATTCTGTCCCTATGAAGAAGAAGATTTTTATATTTCTCTACCCAAAGGAGTCTCAAAGCAGCTAACATTTGCCCTCCCTTTCCTCACCCCACAACAGACACCCTGTGAGGAGGGTGAGGCTGAGAGAGCCCTGATATCACTGCTTGGTTAGAACAGCTTTATCAGTACTGTGGTGAGCATGGTTGCATGTGGGGGAGCGCAGAATCAAACCTGGCTCACTAGATTAGAAGTCCTCACTCCTAACCACACACAGAGAAATAGAACTATCCTATGGCAATACAATAAATATATTAATAAAAGAAAAGTGTCCTTTTTTGTAGTTTTCCTTATCTGTTTATTCTGTAGGACTTCTGTCAAAATGGAAGGACTTGTCAGAGGACTTGTCACTGATGAAAGAATCTCACTGAAAATGGATATTACCTGGATTCCATTTTGACAGAAGTCCTACAGAATAAACAAATAAGGAAAACTACAAAAAAGGACACTTTTCTTTCTTTTATAAATATATTTATTGTATTGCCATTGGATAGGTGTTTTTCTCTCTGTTGGTTTAATTATTAGACCATCCTTCTTATTCTCACTCCTAACCACTACACTAAGCTGGCTCTCAGTTTTGAATTGGTGTTTTGAATTGGACTTGGCATGAGTGCTAAGGTTGCATACTGGCCGGGGGGGCGGTGTCCCTTTAGAGGTTTAATATAAAGGTTTAATATAATATAGAGGTTTAATATAGAGGTCTAATATAAAGAAATCAACAGTTGAAGCTTTCCTTGGTACAAAAGTAAATGACATTAGTTAATAATTGCTGCAGATCAAGTTGATATTAAAATAACAACTAGAGGAACCATTGCAGAAGCCAGTACCTAATCCAGACCTCAAATATCCCGCAGGCTTGTCATATGGGTGCAGAGCATGTTGGTCATGTCCTGGAATAACTTGAGAACATGTACTATTTGGGAGAGGGTCAGGCAGCCATTGTAGTGGATGCTGAGCTCCTTTTCACAGTGCAGGATGGTCATGGAAGAGAAGGCATCCTTCACTGCATTCTTCTGCTTTACCAAATGTACATTCATGACATAGGTGGAGTTCCAGAAGGTGGGTAAGTCCATGATAAGCCAGTGTTCAACCTCCTCCCCCTGCCTTTTGCACAGCAAATGGACTTGACATTTCATGAATAGTGGGTGGCCAGGCAACAGAAGGTCTTCAGCAAGAACCACATTTCAAGGATTGCAGCATCCCATGTGGTCTTCCAAGCCCCAGAGCATCCTTCAGCACCAAGACCCTTCATGCATGGCAGTAGCTGCTGCCAGATGTTGTACCCACGGGGGAGGGAATCCCTCAGAGTATGGGCGGCCCCGGCGTAGTGTGTGCGTGCTCACACAACATGCAGAGGCTGGAAAGCCCGACATGCGGTCTGGAGGCAGCAGCAGTGAGGAGGGGAGCCGGGGGGAGTGGGGGAATGGGGCCCCCACCACATGATGGTGGGGAGTAGCATGCTGCTCTTCAAGGTGAGGGTGGAGGGACTCCCCAGTTGGCTCTGTGGCTCTGTGGAGCTCACAGGGGCATGCAGTGTCCCTCCACGGACACCGCTTATGTACAGGGCTGGCCTGACCCAGCCCCCACTGGCCCTTGCGGCATCCCAGGGAAGATTCCATGTTCCCTTGTTGCAGGTCTTCCGGGGTGCTGCACCGGGCCAGGGCTGGGATGGCAGCAGTAGGGTGCATAATCAGAGCTGCCCTGCTGTTGCCATCCCAGATTTCCAGCCTCATGTATAATGGGTCCAAGTGAAGCATGTGTTCCAGGTAGACAATGCCCTTGCAGCAGGAAGCTTTTACTTCTGTCAGAATGTTGGTGCCTACGTTCATGATCATGTAAATGCAGATGATGTTGCCATTACCCATCCACTCCATCAGACTACTCTGCATCATGGCAACATTGTTTTGTGCCACATGGTCTGAATCCATCCCTTGCACATGATGCAGAACCATTTTGTAGCCCAGTAGAAGGACAGTCCCCTTGGGGCCTGGGCTATGCTTCATCAGTCCAGTGGGCATTAAAGGAGAGATAGCTATGTTGTTGGCTGCTTCAGACATCTGCCAAGAAGTGCCTTGTGCTTTGCAGAGATCACTTTTTCCCCATTGCCATTGCAGAATCATTCATGGTGGACAAAACTCATCAGCTCATGTTCCTATATGAGGGGACGGACTACCAGGAAGCCTGCTGTTACAGTAGTCATGCAGGAGAAGGGTTGGTGATCCACAGCAGTCATCTCACCAACAAGCCAAGTGACTGCTTCCTGGGCCCTCGTGTCATGAACCTCGATTCATGCCCCCTCGATTGCCTTGCATTCCAGCATTCCTGATGCTCTCTGAACCTAGTTTGCAGTGTATTTCACATGCACTCTGAACCTGTCACCATAAAACCATCATGCCTCTCCTGCCTTCTATCTGGCGTCCAACCTCCCTTAGCATCCCCCTGATGTTCCCAGCAGGACACTCCTATCTCTTCCGCCCTAGCGGCCTTGCAGACTGTGGAGACAAAACAGAGTTGTTACAAGTTAGATCAAAGGTGGGCCATCTGGCTCAGCCTGAAAAACTTAGCACCCTTTTGTGTTCTTCGCTCTCCCGCCATAATTCTAATGTCCCCCTTTCTCATAGTGTTAATCCTTTATATGTAACCAATGTGCCTGTGTCAATTGTCTCTGCCAAGAAGTTTGCTCAATGTTTCTTGGCTGCTTTCTCAATAAGCCTACTCAATAAAGCTCTTCTTTGGATTTCACCTGGAGATCTTGGATGCTTGCTTTGAGGGGACTTTACTAGTTGAACTTTGCCCAGTTCATGACATCATGTAGCCCTTTTGGATGGCACTGACAGCATTCCTAGGGGAATGACCTCTTAGAGCATTGGTTCTCAATCTCAGGGTCAGGACCCTTTTGGGGGCGAATTACCCTTTCACAGGGGTCGTGGCAGGACAAGCAGCTTGGCGGGGGGGGAGGATGGGGGGGAGGATCTACACAACAGCCTTGTGGGATAGATTGAGGTAGAGTGATTGTCTGTCTGGAGCAGCAGAAAAGAGCGAGATTGGCATGGTGAGACAAGCGGCAGAACTGAACTGAACCCCAGAAAAAAACTATTTATATCCAGTCATGAATAATGGATCTTAACGCCATTGGTCAGTTTTGGTTTAATTTCTGTGAAGGAACATTTGCATAATTTTATGTTTGTGGTCACCACAACATGAGGAACTATATTAAAGGGTCGCAGCATTAAGAAAGTTGAGAACCACTGTGTTAGAGGGTAGCGTTCCTTAATTTTCCACCCACTGCAGCTTTTTTTTGGAGGGACCTCCTGCTCCTCTGCTTCTCTTTGCTGAAGGGAGTGGGCCTCTTCTTCATCCCTCTGGCTGCCAGTCTCCCCTGGTGGTGATGTATTGGGATGCACCCCTTGTAAGTGCTTACAGAAGACAGAGGAAGACAAATGTTGGGGGGTTCTACCCCTCTTGACGAGAGCCTCTTGTGGCGCAGAGTGGTAAGGCAGCCGTCTGAAAGCTCTGCCCATGAGGTTGGGAGTTCAATCCCAGCAGCCGGCTCAAGGTTGACTCAGCCTTCCATCCTTCCGAGGTCGGTAAAATGAGTACCCAGTTTGCTGCTGGGGGGTAAACGGTCATGACTGGGGAAGGCACTGGCAAACCACCCCGTATTGAGTCTGCCAAGAAAACGCTGGAGGGCGTCACCCCAAGGGTCAGACATGACTCGGTGCTTGCACAGGGGATACCTTTACCTTTACCTTTACCCCTCTTGACATGAATGTGACATTAATGTGAAAGTCTGAGGAGAAATGGAAAGTTTATTAAGAAAGCAGGAGATAAATATAGAATGAGAAGCAATTTAAAATTTAAAATAATTATATAGTCATTTGCTAAAGAAGAATGAAAATAGTATTGGAATGTAGATGTGAAAATAATTTGAATAATAATATCTTTAATGTGAGAGATCCAATGGATTTGTTATTTTAATTGATTTGGATATATTATCATTTATAATTAATATCTGATGAGGTATGTAACGAGATAAATAGCAATGGTGAAAATAGTGAAAATATTAGTATAGTGACAAATAAATTGTTTACAATAATTGAAGCAAGGATCACTGTAAAGAAGAGGGGAAGGATTGGGAGAACCTTTTCCTTTTGCATGTATATATATGCAAAATAAATGTTTTGTATAACCCCATTTTCTTTTCTGCATCCCCTTTATATATGCACTACATTCTTCTTTCTTTTTTTCAAAATAAAAAGTTTAAAAATTCTTAAGGGACAGTACATTTTAAACAAAATTGGGCTTTTTAATGCTGATGCTTGCTCAACCAGTTTAACTTCTATCCGGTATTACTCTAATCAGTTGACAATCTTTCTTACGGTGTGATAAGTCTGACAATGTATTTAAGTTTATTCAAGTCTTTTTTGGCTCAGGATCAGACAGCAGCTCTCCTGCCCAAGATTAGAATAACCATTCTACAGATACTCTGAAGGGGAAAAAAACAGGTCAAATGCCAAGACCCACAGCCCACTAAGAAGATTTGTAAAGTGAACTTGTGGGTGATTGTATGCTGACACAACATTAATAAAACTGTTTGTTTCCCCTGATATGATCACTAAACTACAGTTCTGATTAAGTGGCTTTTGAAGCTGTCTTGGGAAGGGTTATCACATTTCTCCCTATCAAATCTCCTTACAGCAGTCAGAAATTCAGCAGATAGAATGTTCTAATCACTACCTGTTATGATCTGAAAAAGCTTCATGTATTATTTTTCCATTGTCATATAAACATTAAAGATACAGAAGAACCACCAGATCTATTCTATGTCTATCTAATGCCGTCTTTATTTTTGAATATCTTTCATTATACTCTTTCATTATACTCTTTCATTATACTTTTGAATATCTTTCATTATACATAATATATATATTAAAAGCAATTTGGATTTGAGATTTAGCATTACACCATAGGAAGGTGAAGGCTGTGCTATAAGCTTAACATAGAAAACAACAGACAAAATAGATGTAATCTAATTCACAGTCTAAGCATACAGAAGGACACTTGGAATATAAATTTTTCTGGATACAACCAGAATGTAAGTGATTAATGGGCACCTGTTGTCTTTAAGAAATCAGGGGAAATGAACTCTTCAGGTCCTTCTTTGTTCCCTATCTAAAATGGACACACACACAAAAAAAAAACCATTACCAGAAATGGAGTTTGCAATAAAAAGAGCCAAATATTGCTATGAAGGCATTGTTAAACTTATTTTATTTAGTTATTTTATTACAGTTATATAATAACTAAATATACCATTGTCCCGTGAGGCTCAGGGAGGTTTACAATGAAAGTTTGTGGTACAGTACAAGAAAGCATTATGACTGTGAATGTATAACATTAAAATGTGTTTATAACAAACGATGATTATACATTGATGCAAAAAATATCAGTAGTAAATGATGTATTGTTCTCAAAGGTTCACTCTACTTGTCTTCTAATTATGGTTATGGTGTAGTGGTTAGGAGTGCGGACTTCTAATCTGGCATGCCAGGTTCGATTCTGTGCTCCCCCACATGCAACCAGCTGGGTGACCTTGGGCTCGCCATGGCACTGATAAAACTGTTCTGACCGGGCAGTGATATCAGGGCTCTCTCAGCCTCACCCACCCCACAGGGTGTCTGTTGTGGGGAGAGGAATGGGAAGGCGACTGTAAGCCACTTTGAGCCTTCTTCGGGTAGGGAAAAGCGGCATATAAGAACCAACTCTTCTTCTTCTTCTTCTTCTTCTTCTTCTTCTTCTAAATACAATTGAAAATGTGAGCTGGTGTTAGAATCTCTGTATTGGAACTACATTTCTGTTGTCACAAGATTGTATATATGTGTGGAAACACAAAGCAGTTTATAACATACTCCTCTCCTCTATTTTATCCTCACAGCCCTGTAAGCAGACATCCAGATTTGGGTCTCTCCAACCCTAGGCTACACTGGCTGTCCTGGCTTTTGTGCCTTTGAGACCAGTGTAAGACACGAAGGTATGACCACTAAAGTTTCTCAGGTAAAGTAAAAATGGAATAAACATTACCCCTGACCATCGACTAAATGTTACTCATTTTAACCATCTTCAGGCAGAGATTTTATTTAAATTATCTCTGATTTGATTGAAAGTATTAAAAAAAAACGTTTTGTTCTAAGAGGCATCTATAATCCTGCCTGTTTTCCTAAAAAATGAAGTAGTCCTAGCATATGGCTAAGGTACTGAACTCTATTCATTATTACAATCTGAAAACAGCCCAAACTCTTGTAGTTTTCTTAGTATAACCTGTTAGTCACTGAAACTAGAACTTCTGTCATTTGTGAATAATCTAAGCACTATTGTTATTGTTAGGTGCAAAGTCATGCCCAACCCATCATGACCCCATGGATAATGATCCTCCAGGCTTTCCTGTCCTCTACCATTCCCCAGAGTCCATTTAAGTTTGCACCGACTGCTTCAGTGACTCCATCCAGCCACCTCATTCTCTGTCGTCCCCTTCTTCTTTTGCCCTCAATCGCTCCCAGCATTAGGCTCTTCTCCAGGGAGTCCTTCCTTCTCATGAGGTGGCCAAAGTATTTGAGTTTCATCTTCAGGATCTGGCCTTCTAAGGAGCAGTCAGGGCTGATCTCCTCTAGGACTGACCAGTTTGTTCGCCTTGCAGTCCAAGGGACTCGCAAGAGTCTTCTCCAGCACCAGAGTTCAAAGCACTATTAAAACGCCGAAAAATAGCTTACCCTACAATCCTAAAGTTGACCAGGGAAGGGCAGGATATACATTTTTATCATCATCATCATCAGCAGCAGCAGCAGCAGCATCTTTAACCTGCTCCTAGCGAAGTGGATTAAATAATTCAGTAAGGGCCCTGAGGGTGGGCCCTGTCCGTGATGAGGAAAGGTGCCGATTTCCCTTTCCCTGGACTGACAATTGGAGGGCCTTGCTGCCGGACTGCCTAATCGGGAGGCGTGAAGCCTGTTTCCTGTACCGTGGAAACACGCCCCTCCCAGCCTCGGAAAAGCCGCCCACGCTTGCGCTGCCACGGCACCGTGCCCACACGGCCTGCCCGGCCGTGCCGTGCCGCGCCCAGCGCTGCGCCCAGAGCCGCCGACACTTGTCTCGCCCCCACTGTCACCTCCTCCAACTCACAGGTACACCACGCCGCGGGACGGCCGGCCCCAGCCCAAGCTGCTCCTGCCCCAGCGCGACATGCCAGACTTGCGAGCCCCGCTAGCGCCCGCTGCATTCAGACTGCAGCGGGCTTATTTACTAGTTATTTTATAAACAGAAGTAGACCTTATTTCAAGTAGGCTTTCTTCTAAATTTTCTGGAACAGTTATGATTTCCTTTACTAAAGCAGTTCTGTGTCTAGTCCTCCACAGCAAAATAGCTAAGTAACTGCAGGAGATTGGGGGGGGGGGTCATATTCAAATGTGGAGTGCTTCAATAAGAAACATCTAAGGCTGTCAGTCTCCATGTGGTGGCTAGAGATCTCCCAGCATTACAACTGGTCTCTAAATTACAGGGATCAGTTTTCCTGGAGAAAATGGCTGCTTTGTTGGGTGGACTGTATAGCATGATACCCCGCTGAGGTCCCTCCCCTCTTCAAATCCTGCCTTCTTCAGGCTCTACCTCAAAATCTCAAAGTCAAGCTGGCAACTTGAGCAACTTCCCTTCTGGAGTGAAACCATAGTGCTTGGGGGGATTTTTAGAGTGTCATCCTAATGTGATGATTGGTTTTGTGCTGAAAACAAGGTCACCTCTGAAAGCAATGTGTATTTTCCCTACCTTTTCCCCTGGCTGCCCTACCACGAAACAGAGGAAGACAAGGGCTGATGGTGGGAGGTCTCCCTAATAGTTTTATTTGCTAGTCTACATGCAGTTCTGTGCTTTCTCTACATGAAAATGCTTTCTCAGGTAGGAAAAGCATTAATCTTCCTAATTGCCCATTCCTAAATGGGCTAGAATTGCAGCACTGATCAATTTTTCATTTCAGCAAATAATGGAGCTTCTGCCATAATCCAATCCTTTGCTTTGATCCATTACACAATTCTCTCATTCCAGAACTGCAGATTGGGCTGCACTATTTCATCAAGCCCCTGGACTAATCCTTTCAAAGATTAGATCAATGTGCTGTATAATTAATTACATGTTTTCTTAAGGAATATACTTCCCCATTAGTACAACTTGTACAGAAAATAAATACTTGGTTATCTTGGACTTACTTTCGTTTGGATTGTTTGGATTACTTTCTTCCATAAGCTCTCATTTGTTTATTACTTATTTATTGAGAGTTAGTGGTGTTCCTGATGTTTCACAGGCCTAAAGGCAGACAGTTATAGTTTTGTAACATTTTTCTTTGTTTATATGATCAATCCATTCCCCCCCCCCCACACACACAATGTTGTCCACCACACACACACAATGTTGTCATTACTTTATCATCAAATTTTTGTGTATGTCCACCCACAATTGCCCATTTAACATTTGCTCCATGTTTCTTTTGGTTTTTCACAATTTTTATTTATTAAATTTGTATACTGCCAGCTCCCGGACCAGCTGGCTTCCGGTGGTTCACAACAAGATAAAATAGTTGTTGACTTGCAGGAGAGCCTGACCTAGCAGTCAGGGGATTGCATCACAACCCATCATGTCCAGAGGTGCCCTGGGGATCGTCAGCATTCCCCGCTGAGAGAGCAGATCCCCTTGCCTACTGAAACCTGCCACTAAGGGAAGCAACCTGTGTGGGGGAGCTAATTTGGTGCAAACCTGTTTTTCCCCAGTCCACCTGGCATTGAGCCTCTTGCCGCACTGCTTCATCAGCTGCACTCATTTACATGCTACTTCATACACAGGCTCCAAACCCCAGGGAGTCTGATCACACACACTAGACTACCTACCAACAGGCTCCATCCCATGCAAACCTGCCACAGAATGAGGCCATACAACCCTGTTCCTGCCAACCCTCCAAACCTACTCCATTTCAGCAGGGCAGCCAAGAGAACAGTCATAGAATCATAGAGTTGGAAGGGGCCATACAGGCCATCTGGTCCAACCCCCTGCTCAACACAGGATCAGCCCAAAGCATCCAAGAAAAGTGTGTATCCAACCTTTGCTTGAAGACTGCCAGTGAGGGGGAGTTCACCACCTCCTTAGGCAGCCTATTCCACTGCTGAATTACTCTGACTGTGAATTTTCCACCCTGATAACTAGCCTATATCATTGTACTTGTAGTTTAAACCCATTACTGCGTGTCCTCTCCTCTGCAGCCAAGAGAAACAGCATCCTGCCCTCCTCCAAGTGACAACCTTTCAAATACTTAAAGAGGGCTATCATGTCTCCTCTCAACCTCCTTTTCTCCAGGCTGAACATTCCCAAGTTCCTCAACCTATCTTCATAGGGCTTGGTCCCTTGGCCCCAGATCATCTTTGTCGCTCTCCTCTGTACCCGTTCAATTTTATCTACGTCCTTGAAGTGAGGCCTCCAGAACTGCACACAGTACTCCAGGTGTGGTCTGACCAGTGCCGTATACAATGGGGCTATGACATCTTGTGATTTTTATGTGATGCCCCTGTTGATACAGCCCAAAATGGCATTTGCCTTTCTTACCACTGCATCACACTGCCTGCTCATGTTTAGTTTACAATCCACAAGTACCCCAAGGTCTCGTTCACACACAGTGTTACCTAGAAGCGTATCCCCCATCCAGTAGGCATGCTTTTCATTTTTCTGACCCAGATGCAGAACTTTACACTTATCTTTATTAAATTGCATCTGACAGGACCTGTTGGAGACAAATCCATGCTGACTTCCTTGGATCACCAAATTGTCCTCCAGATGTTTGCAGATCGCTCCCTTTAATATCTGCTCCATTATCTTCCCCACAACAGAGGTCAGACTTACTGGTCTGTAGTTTCCTGGGTCATCCTTCCTCCCTTTTTTGAAGATCGGAATAACATTTGCTCTCTTCCAGTCCTCCGGGACATCTCCAGTCCTTAAAGAGGTCCCGAAGATGATGGACAAGGGCTGTGCAAGTTCTCTGGAAAGTTCTTTGAGCACGGTGCATTTCAACATGGTGCATTTCATCCGGCCCAGGGGATTTGAACTCATCAAGTGCAGCTAAATACCTCTCGACCACCTCTCTATCCATGTTAACCTGCCACCCAGACACTATCCTTTGGCTACTGCCATCTCTAGATGTGCCTAAACCTTTTGACCTGTGGGAAAAAACAGATGTAAAATAGGCACTAAGCCTTTCTGCTTTCTCTGAAATGGGTAGCAATCTGCTTTCTCAGAAATGGGTAGCAATCCGTAGATTTGAGGAGTTTGGGCAGCCGTTCTGAAATGTCTTTAATTTTTGCCCCTGGCAAGCAACACACCTCTCGGGTTAGGGGGTCAGGCCCAGCCACATGGCGATCCATTCCTCTTAGCAGGGAGTCTCCAATTACCAGTACTCTCCTTTTTTTTCCTTCTCAACTCCGTTTCCTTCTATCCCCGTGGCCTCTTCACTTTATCTTAGACTTTGTTTTGGGACCTCTTCCCTCGTTGACCCTTGCACCTCCTCTGCAAGGGCCTGAAATCTATTCTGGAACTCCAAAGGCCCCGAGAACTGTCTCGGCTCTACGTCGTTGAGTCTTTTTCCGAACTGTCTGCAGAGGCTCCGGAGTGAGATCAATTCCGTTATCCTCTTCAGGACTGGTTGTAGCCTCTTTATTCCAAGTTGCACAGCTCTGGTCTATGAACTCCTCCCCTTTCTTAATTTGGATCAGAGTAATAATGCTGTTTTCTAATCCACTAATCCTTTCCTCTAAAATCTTACCAGTTTACACTCGGGGCAGATGTAGTCCATCTTGTCTTCTGGGAGGAAGGCAGTCATGTCACACTCACTGCAGCTGGTTGCACTATGGTCTGATTAAGGGACCCCATCCCTTGAGACTGATGCCTGCAGGTTGTCCAAATGTGAACCTGCTGTTCATCTTCCAACCTAAAACTGAGTCCCTTTGCTCCAATGTTTCAGGGAGACTCTGCCACCAGAACCCCCCAGGTCTTCCAATATTAACAAGCTGCATGCCAGTCATCACCATTGAAACACTCAGCTAAACTACCATAGCCTTGGGGAAGACAGCCCACTGAGAATCTTGCTGGCAGCACTAAGAAACCATCCACCTTGTGCTGCAATGCCCCCTCCAAGGAACATGGATCCAGACCCTGAGAACTGGTGACACCCACATTCTGGCTTGCTGCATGACTGGCACCAGCTGCTCATAGAAAATTAACTCTGGAGGCCAAGCCCCCACCCCCTCCCACACACACACACACACACACATGCATAATTAGCTTTCAACTGC
Organism: Paroedura picta; assembly: GCF_049243985.1. Lineage (NCBI taxonomy): Eukaryota > Metazoa > Chordata > Lepidosauria > Squamata > Gekkonidae > Paroedura > Paroedura picta. The sequence continues at coordinate 58,555,877 of NC_135375.1, read as the reverse complement.
TTGGACCGATGACACATGTCCCAGGAGGTTGTCCTGTGGAGCAATTAGGGCAGCTGAAAGGAACATCTGCAGACCATTGCCTTCAATCCTAAAAGGGGAGGCACCTTCCTGGGAAGCCTCCCTCAGAACAGTAAATTGTAGTGTAAGCTGCTTCATGCCTATGGCCAGGTAACTGAATGTTGTCCCTGAGACCCCGGTGGACACTGCGGCCTGAGCTTGTAGTATACCCATCTCCTCCAGTACATGATCCCCTGCTCCATGACCAGCACTGGCAGCACTGTTTATGTCCAACCTGGAACCATTCAGAGGAAGAGACTGACATCAGACCCACATATTATCTCCAAGCTATCAATCACCAACCCCCAAACTTCTGGTTCATTGAAGGAATCATCCTCAAACTCCTGAGAGGCAGCCATCATGTGGCAACCACATAGCTTGCAAAGTTCGCCTGGATGCCCACTACCAGTTCGGTTGGGGACCCAGACTGAATAGTCTCTCATTATAAGGGTCCCACCATATGTTAATACACCAGGGAGGCTGGAATCTTTGTAAGTTGTAATCTACAAAAAGACAGAATTCTTTCTGGTTTTCCTGTATGTCCATTCTAGACCATGCTGTTCATATGCAGCTTTTCACTGATACTTTAGACTTTTAGGTTTTGCGTTTTTTACCAAATTTGTAGCTAATACCAACTGTTAGCTACCAGCTCTTGCCACAACTGGTGCTTGTAACTAGCTATGATGATCTATGTAAAGAATTCTAAAAAAAAACTTGGGAAACGCAAACCTTTTCAAAGATGAAATGGCATGCTCATTTCAATATTCCTAAGCACATTTTGACCTTAGGTAGGGAATGCCTAGGAGCCTCTTGTGGCGCAGAGTGGTAAGGCAGCTGTCTGAAAGCTTTGCCCATAAGGTTGGGAGTTCAATCCCAGCAGCCGGCTCAAGGTTGACTCAGCCTTCCATCCTTCCGAGGTCGGTAAAATGAGTACCCAGCTTGCTGGGGGGTAAACAGTCATGACTGGGGAAGGCACTGGCAAACCACCCCGTATTGAGTCTGCCATGAAAACGCTAGAGGGCGTCACCCCAAGGGTCAGACATGACTCGGTGCTTGCACAGGGGATACCTTTACCTTTACCTTTTTAGGGGATGCCTGGTGTCAAAGACAAATCAGATTACCAATTGTGTTTTAGAATTATCCTTTCAAGTCTATCTGCCAGCATGCCAGAATTAATTGTGTTGGTGGAAAGCCACTGACTTGTTCCTTCTTATAGATGTTTTTGTAGACCACACATATGTAAAAAAGCAAGAAGTCAGCAGCTACATTGCAGCATGTAACTGATTCTTTTAGCACAGAAACATGCAATTGGGAAAAGAAAGCCAGAGTGAGAGAGGGACAGCCTGGGTGACACGCATTCACAAATAACAGCATTGTTGCTTCTAAACAAATAGGCTGCTTCCAGTTCCCAGGGCTGAATCATAGAATCAGTAAAATTGGTAGTTGCCCTGAAATAGAAAGCCTAAGGGTGTTGGAACTAAAGCAATGGTGAACATTTGAATAATCTCCTGCTCCTCATCTAAGCAAGCAAATACAGTAGCTTTCCATTTTTCCAGACAATGAAGAGATTACAGATCTGTAATGGAAACATGGCTCTACATTCAGCAGCTAATGTGAAGCATGATAGTCCTGGCTCAAATACAAAATGTGGAAAGGAGTGGATAAGAGGAACCATTGACACGTGGTTGAATATCTGTTCTCTGAAACATTAATGAATGGCACACTTCTTAGCAGCTAGGGATTTTTTTTTTAAAGAAAGGAGCCATCATGGCCAAATGCATCAGACAGATGTGGCTGGAGAACCTACCTGAAATGCCAGCTGGATTTTTACTAACATTCTTGGAGTCTGAAGGCACAAATGGCTGCTTTGAATTTTGATATTTGTTATTTCTTGATTGTACAGCATGATTTACAGGACATTCACTGTCCATTCTGCAGTGCTCTCATGAAAGTCTCCTACCCTCATCCCCCTTTAACTTGTTTCCCTCTCAAAATGACACAAAGACCATCTCCACATGATGAATCTGCCCCTGGACAGGCTCTGGTTGCTGGCAGGGTTTAGAGCCCCCTCCACATGATGTCACCTGCATCCCAAGGCTGTCCAGGTGCTGGCTTGCGTTTTGCCCAGATTTGCCTCGGGATGAGGGAAATTGCAAAAAGTGGATTTGCCACCTTTTATCTTGCATCCCATTGGTGAGCAACCAGTGAGCAACCAGAGGCAAGCCCGTATGGAGGGGCAAAGGTGCAACAGTCTCTGCAGTGTTGTCCCCCCTTACAATCACCCTCCCCTCTCCATTTCCCGCTTTAAGTAATTTTTTTAATTGTGCAGTCCATGTTGCAGTGCGACCACAAAGCTACATTGTCAAAGGTAAAATAAAATATTCTGCAAATTGTCCATGGTCTTTTTGGGATCAGGCAGGCAAAACACAGTCCTGTTTGTGTTTTATGGAGGTGGCAAATGAGCTGGGAAGGGGTGATCAAGCTTCCTTCTTCTGATCATACAGGGATGTGAGCACTTTGTTTTTAAGCCAACCATTTATACAAAATTACTCTTTGGGCTCCAGGGAACATGTTCAGCATCTCAGAAATCCACCCAGACATAAAGTACAAAAGAACATGAATCCCAAGGGGGGCGGATGCTGTATTGTTCTGGTGTTTCTCCATTGCAATGTGGCAGTGCTGATTTTTTTACTAAAAATGCATCAGTGTTGTGGCCTTACCGCATAGCAATGCAGAAGTGCCCTTTTAAAAAATAAATACATAATTTTGGGGCTCAGGCTGGGGATGAAAGTTTCAGTCCACAAGAGAACTGCTGTGATGTGATTGGTAGCTTGCTGTGATTGACAAGCCAATGAGCAGGGGGAGAAATTTGGCTTCTTTCACCTTGCAGCCTCCTCAAGAGGCAAAAAGCCATGATGGGTCAGAGGGAAAATGCAGAAGGGGTCTCCCATGAGGAGGGCTGCAAATGCAAGGTTTACCATTCTGTGTATGCAAGCAGGAGGCCATGCGTGTTCCTCTGTGTGGAAATGTTCTAAATAAAACCAAAATAATAAATTACATTCATTAAACATTTGGCTCCAATTACCCAGCTCTTAACCAAATACAGACAGCAATTCACAGTAAAAAAAAACACAGTAAAAATACAAGCAAATTGTTAACATAGTTTAAGTTACATTTTTGGCAAAGACTGAAATTTATGAAATACTTTGTGTGTGTTTTTTGTAGTTTGAATAATTCAGTAAGGGTACACTAGCATGATACATACCACTTGCACTGTAAAAGGTATTTACAACTTATTGGGTAATTACATCTTATCCTTGGTTCCTTGTAATATTTAGGAAACTGGCAGGGGGTGGAGAGAGTCCAGGGTTTCTGAGTTCAGATAGGGGCCAATCAGGAAGCTGGCTACACTCTGATTGGGCCAGCCCCTACAGATCCCGCCTCCATGACCAGCCGCTTGCTGCTCTGCCACCCTCAGCACAGACCCACCTGCTAGCACTTCTGTGCTGCTCTGCTGCTCCACCCAGCTGTCTGCGGTGGCAGAGCATGGCTGCTGCCCATGGCAGCAACAAGGAGCCACCTGCCAACCTGCCACAGAAGAGGCGGCCATCCTGCCATTGACAAGCCACATGTCACAGCCACTTACAAGGTGGGGGCAGCAGCACCAGCAAGCATGTTCTAGCAGCAAGTCTGGCCACAAGGAACAGGCTCTGCACATACATGACTATAAGGAGGAGGATGCGGCGGTGGTGCCGACCCCACTGTGACAGCAAGTGCAACCATGGGATGCTGCTGCCATGCTCAACGCCAAGAACCAGGGGCAAGAGGCAGCCCCACACCTGCCGCTTTGCCAGGACCATCCACAAGGCGGTGCTACTGCCTGCAGACATACTCTGCACTGCCCCATTCCACCCGCGGGGCACCGTGCCACCACCTCCACTTCAGGGCCTGTGCCCACATGCTGCCCCCACTGCTGCCATCAACAAACTTCCAGGTATGCTAGTGGCCCCCCACAGCCTGCATGTGACTGCAAGCCCCACACCCCATGCCATCCACCCTGCCACCTTCGTGCCTCATAGGTGGCCCAAGGGCTGGGAGACTTCTTGCCGCCTCCAGTGGCCTGCCTTCTGTCCCACCCTCCCTACTGCTAGCACCTGCTGCATTTAGACTGCAGCAGCTGGCATACTAGTTAAAAAATAAATAGACATTTGTCAGTAGAGTACATACATACAATTAGCCAAACAATCAGATTCCATTTTCAAATGACTACACAAAATGGCAATGTAACCACTTGGGATACACAGCAATCATTCTCAAAGAGCATTTCAAAAAATCCCTTTTGTTTTCCTACATGTATTTTTTTTTTTTTGCAGGGCATTCCTTCCCTCAGAAATATTTGTAGGGAAGGACAAGAACTGAAGCCAGGAAAAGGCAGCACAGCACATGCACAGAGTTGAAGTTGTGAGAACTGGGACTGGCCTCTAGTTGCTGGTAGGTTTTAGTGCTACTTCCCTATGACGTCGTCAGCAGCCCAAGGCGCAGGTTTGGGGCAGATTGGCCTCGCGATGAGGGAAATAGCCAAAACTGTATTTGCCACTCCTTATCTCACTTCACAAGAGCCTCTTGTGGCACAGAGTGGTAAGGCAGCCGTCTGAAAGCTCTGCCCATGAGGCTGGGAGTTCAATCCCAGCAGCCGGCTCAAGGTTGACTCAGCCTTCCATCCTTCCGAGGTTGGTAAAATGAGTACCCAGCTTGCTGGGGGGGTAAACAGTAATGACTGGGGAAGGCACTGGCAAACCACCCCATATTGAGCCTGCCATGAAAACGCTAGAGGGCGTCACCCCAAGGGTGAGACATGACCCAGTGCTTGCACAGGGGATACCTTTACCTTATCTCACTTCACATCTGGGAACAACTGGGGCAAGCTGTGTGGAGAGCAAAACATGCGACAGTCTTGCTAGCATTGTCCTGCTTTTGCACCCATCCTACGATCCCCATTTCCTGCTTGCAAGAATTTTTTTTTTAATGGCACAGTCCATGTTGCTGCAGGACTGCAAAACTACATTTCCCAAGTTAAAATTAAATGTTCTGTTCATTGTTCATGGAGGTTATCCCATGTAGAAATAACCCCAGTGCCACAATGGTACACCTGGGTGTAAACTGCACAGAGTTTTTATTCTAATCCCAGGTCAATTCAGTCCCTGCTGTCTACACAGAATGTGATTTCCATTTTGATTTTGGGTGATTTAAATTTTCCTTCTGCAACAAGAAGGATTGATCCGGAGTGACCCTACTTTTATTGTGCAATATCTTAGAGTGCTTTTAATGCTCAATATTTTTAAAATCGAACTGATAAAGCAGGCTGTTTTGAATCTGGTCTTTGCTCCATGGTAGAGAACCCATGATTGGCCAAAAGCTGGTCATGTAACAAGCTTGCCTTAAAGGAGAAGCCCCTAATTTCTCTCAACTTCTGTTGGTCTTGGATTTTTTCTCCCTCCTGTGCCTTCTTCAATCCCCCCCCCTCCAAGAAAAGAAAGAGGCTTCATGCTTGGCTCCTCTCCTCCCCCCTTCAAGAAAAGAAAGAAAGAGGCTTGGCTCCCCCCCCCCTTTCTGACCTACCCTAACCACGTGCAGAACACTTTCCTGTTTCAATAGGGGGGGGGGAGAGGAAGACCCGAGTTCAAATCAATCTGAATTCAACAGGATTGACAATGGAATAAACAAAGTAAGTGCAGATTCTGCCCTACTCTTTAATACTATCTGGCATTGGTGGGCTATCACACATTATGTAAACTCAGATATGAGCTCCCATCTCATTTGAGAAATAACACAGGAACTCTGTAAGGCCCTCGGAGTTCCACATTCCAGGACATACACATTTCTCAAAACTGGGTTTGATTTTGTTTTATTGTAGTGGGGCTATTGGGCCAATTGTACGCTATAAGCTGCCCCGAGCCAACTTGTCAGGAGAGGCAGGATATAAATGTAATGATAGATAGATGATAGATAGATGACAGACAGACAGACAGACAGACAGACTTCCTACTTCACTTGAATTTTTGTCTTGGACAGTACATGGTGCTGCTTGTTATAAATCTGATTTTGTTATCTTCCAGCTTTCTTAGGCCACGTGTCTCCTTCTAAAAAAAAATATTGTTCCCCTAAGTCTCCTTGCAAGACTATATTGTGTACTGTTTCTACTGGCACTGCCTGTGTGATATCATAGATGCCCTAGTGAAATTGACTTCTAGGTGTAATATGCAAACTTTCAAGCCAGCTCTTTTACTGAGCTATTTATTTCTGTCAGGATGCATGTTCTTTTTTACATGTTGATGTCTCTGAGTGTCTTGGGTAGGGTGACATTATCCCAATGCTCTATTTGGTACTGTGTATTGATTGGTAGCTTCCATGCATAATGAATGTGGATTGCTGTTAGTACACAACATTCTGATTGGTATGTTGTTAGGGTCATTGTGGTAACTCTGTTGTCGCTGTATTGATTTTGTTTCTAATGACACTGCTTTCTATGTTGCTGCTAGGAGTAGGTAGTACTGTGACTGCATTACACTGTCATTAGCCCTGGTGGAACTAATTACTAGAGTAGTCATGGTACCCTAGGATGCCCTTATGAATCAACAGATGCAGTCCTATTGTATGACTCTGAAAGAGACAGTATATCTTTTAAGTGTGCCCTGTGACAATTTATGGAAGCATTTGTATTTAAATTGGTTTCCATTATAATAACCACTATAATCTAAAATCCACATGTTTTAGTTGAATGGATCAGGCATTATTTTTCTAGATAAGACCATTGAAAATATATAAACTAATTATACCTTTTTTTTAAAGTGAAGAGCCTCTTGTGGCGCAGAATGGTAAGTGGCAGAAAAGCTGTCTGTTGATGAGGCTGGGAGTCCAATCCCAGCAGCTGGCTCAAGGTTGACTTAGCCTTCCATCCTTCCAAGGTCAGTAAAATGAGTACCTAGCTTGCTGGGGGGTAAACGGTAATGACTGTGGAAGACACTGGCAAACCACCCCGTACTGAGTCTGCCATGAAAACACTAGAGGGCGTCACCCCAGGGGTCAGACATGACTTGGTGCTTGCACAGGGGATACCTTTACCTTTACCTAGATTTTAAAATAAATAAGTATAATCTGAAGGAGAGTTTTAATCTTTATGTTTTATTCCAACCACCCATATGGACCTTGAGGTACTCCTTCAGTCACCATCCTATTTACCAGTGGCAGGAACCACAAATGGCTGACTGGAGTTTAGCATCCGTAATGACAGACAGCCTTGGTGATGAAAAGTCCACCATGAAAGAACTTGTCACAACACATCAATCTACGCCCCTCTGTTTCAGGGAGCTGTGTTGGCATGGCTGCAATTTCCTGAACTGAATGGAGGTTTTACATAAATATATTCCTATGGCTTTCCTTCATGAATGGCAATCATGCTGCAATGAGACTGAATAAATTTGACCTCAACCTGTGAGGCCTTGTCTGTGGTCACAGAAAGAAGACATATATTGGATTGAATTCCGTAATTCTGACAGAATGACTGAATTATCCCTATAATAAACTTCCTTAACTATACAGCTGTGAACATGTAAATACTCTTTGGTCTCTGTTCTAACAGTTGGCCTGGATTGAACCACCGAAAACTTATGTGCCCTTGAATTTTCTTAAGAAAGGGAGGCAATACGGCATCTTCCTCTTCCCACTGTAGATCCTTACACGGCTGTTCTTGAAGGCCCACTGATACCCCAGAACAAGTTTTCAAGAGTCTAAATGGACCAAAGTGGAAGGGAGGAATCAGCAACTTTTGCCACTTTCCCTTAAGAAATCTTTAGGGCACTTAAGTCTGCATGGTTGAATCCAGGCTGCTGTGAACTACACAATGGGAATGTTTGCATCTCCTGAGGAAGTTTGGTTTGATGCATGTCTTTTCTTCACAGAGCCAGGTTTTTCACTGGTGAAAAAGAAAGGAGCTGAGAGAACAACTGAAACAGTATTACTGAAGTACAAAAAAAATCTACAAGCCCACAAAACATCCCTAGAAAGATTAAAAATTCACTCCAAGCAAGTGGTTAACTGGAAAACTGGCAGGTGCCACTAATGAATAGTGGAGGGCATACCTTCTGGAGCATTGACCTAAATCCAATGAAGAAATTTGAGATAAGGAAAAGCAGTTCAGCCACTTCAGAGATTAATTCCTAGGCTGACAAAACACAAAATAATATCATATGTTGTTAGAAACAGAATGGCTGATTTCACTACACCCAATGTGAAATGCAGCTACAGAAATCTTGACATACTTGCCAGAGAAAGGAAACATGGATCCACTGCCAAGGCACCCAGTTGCTACTGGGTTAGCAAAATTCAGCTACTCTCCCCAAAGGCTTAGCTAGGGGTCATAGATGGACGTCCAATGCTTGATCTATAGAAAAAAACACACACAAAGAATTGGGATGAGGTCCTGGTGGCAATTCTTCTATATAGGGGCAAGACAGGCAGGTAAAATCCATGGACTGCCAGCTGCACCACCCCCACTGGACATCACAGTATGAGGAAATGCTGGGCATGCGCTACCATGGGTCCAATCCATGCTTCAGAACATGTGGATCACGGAACTCAGGCCACATGACTTCCCTATGCTCCCTCAACCCTGAGGCCCACAAAGCCCACTGGAAGACCTTTCTCCACTTTGCATGTGGAAAAGGGCCCAGACAGTTGTTGATGAGGGGGTTTGGATCCCCTTACACATCTAGTTAAAGATGAATGTAAAAGATGACATTTCTGTTGAGTACTTTTTTTTATTCCACTTATTACTATGCAAGATAAGGCATCTTACCCAACCTGATGTTCTACATCATGTTTTGTAAAAAAACAACAACATACAATCTTGGACAGAGAAGACCCAGAGGGCTTGATCTGTGAAATCATGGAAAGGCTTCACTAATTTCAGGGTACAATTGGATCACACAGATTAAATGCCAAACTCCAGCTGTTTCTATATATGTGAACACAAAAATCACAGTGATAAATTAACAGCTGTACATGATTTGCAAACGTTATCTAGATTCTAGGCCAAGTTTTTGTGAACATTTAATATAAATCTACAATGTGAAAAGAAACAAGTTTAATAATAAATCTGCTATTACTGTAAATGACTGGTGACATTTTTCATGCTGTTGGGAATTTGTGGTAAGGGGAGTATTTTAAAAGCACTTATTTCAAGCACATGTTCTCATTCACATTATTGTTTAGAGAACTAAATAATATTTATCTGATGGATTAAAGTAGTTTTCATAAGAGATTCCTGAACATTACGTGTTTCTGTGGTGGAAGCATACTACCACTGAAATGTTTGCTAAGTCTTCAACCAACAAATACTTGTCAGACTTGTTAGAGAACCTTGTTAAATACTCCGGAAATTTTCACACCACTCCCTAAAATGGTGAAGTAGGGATTCATTCCAGTGAATCAGTTTAATAATCAAAATGACTCTTTTCCCCCTGATTTAGTGCTGAGTGGAGTCTACAAGATCAATTGCAAGCAGTCAGGACTATACAATTGTAAATATTCCCAGTGAAATCATAGTCAAGTGAACTATTTCAGTATAAGTGTAAGAGAAAACTTTTTGGTACATACAACATTATTTCACAACTCAACAAAAATAGATTACAAAGGCTGAGGCTGCAATCTTGTGCATATTTATTTGGATGTAAATCCAGTAAAACTATTAGTGACTTGACTTTTTATTCTGCATAGGATCAAAATGTGAAGACATTAACTATGACTTTTAATTGGCTAGGAATAAACTGTTATCTAGGGAATATAATGAGGACAGTGATCTTCAGAACAGCTTTTGCTATATATTATACAAAATATCTTACAACATCAGAAAGATTGTGCAATAAGCTGTACATATTTCTGGTAATGCAGTTGTCTAAAAGTAGTTCCATGTGTTTCTTCAAGAAAGGAGTTAAGACCCATGTGCAGGCATTTTAAGCCATTATGAGCTGTTTCTTCAGAAGTTACCTTATTTCTTGAAAACTTGCGTTGTCATTTTTTAATCATGAATTTTCAAGTGGGAGGGATTTCAGACAAGCACCATCCCTCTAGAACACACTTTCTCAACCTTTTTTTACTGTTGAGAAACCCCTGAAACATTTATTTTTATTTTTTATTATTATATTTATATACCACCCTCCCCGAAGGCTCAGGGAGGTTTACAGGGAACAGGAAAAGATACAGATAACATATGGTAACAGGTGATAACAGTAATAACATTATAACAACAATAACCTAACATGATCATAAACAATAACATTAGAAAATGGAATTGCAAGAGCCTCAGCTCAACTCTTACTGGGAACCAGTGGGTTAGGAAGATTAGTGTCAGTCATAGTAGGAGGGGGGGTTGGGGGCCAATAGGAAGCAATGGTTTGGGTCGACCTCAACCAAATACCTGGCAGAGGAGCTCCCTTTTGCAGGCCCTGTGGAACTGTTTAGGTTCTGCCAGGGCCCTGATCTCCTCTGGGAGCTCGTTCCACCAGGTGGGGGCCAGAATGGAGAAAGCTCTGGCCCTGGTTGAAGTTAAGCGGGCTTCCTTGGATCCAGGGACCAGAAGGTTGGAAGTAGCAGAGCGCAAGGCTCTTTGAGGAGTGTAGGTGGAGAGGCGGCCCCTCAGGTATACTGGGCCCAGACCACATATGGCCTTAAAGGTGATAACCAACACCTTAAGCCTGCTCCGGAATTCAACCGGGAGCCAGCACAGGGGCTGGAGGATGGGCTGATGTGGGACCTCCGAGGTGTTGCTGTAAGGACCCTGGCAGCCGCGTTCAGGACCATTTGCAGTTTCCAGATCAAGGATAAGGGCAGGCCAGCATAGAGCAAGTTACAGAAGTCCAGCCTAGAGGTGACATTATTCAAGCTTTGAGAAACCCCAGGTGTGATCATGCAGAATATGGTTGGGAAGCATAGGTGTGTACACATCCACCCTTCCCTTCTCACATCCTCTATTTTTGGAGGGGAGTCAACATGACCATATATGGTCATATGACCCAATAAATGTTTAACAAATTTTTAAAAATATAAAAAATTAACTCCTATCCATTCTGGAAACCCTTCCAGGACTATCAAGAAACCCCAAGGTTTCATAAAGCCCTGGTTGAAAAAGCCTGGTCTGGAAAATCAGATGTTAAAATAATATGTATGAACCTTACCATATCAGAAATAATTATATCTGTGGTTCAGTTCTAAACTAGGCATCTATTTCCAGCTGGCCCATTAAAATGCTCTGTAATATAATGGAACAAACAAAAAGCCTGTTAAACTAATAGAATCAAAATTGGTTCTGAAATGCCAGATATGTCTTCTATGACATTTGTCCCCAACCTTTTTATCACCGGGGACCACTCAACACAGGGGACCACTCACCGCCTTTTACTGAGGGGTAGTTTACTCCTCTACTCTCAACCACTGCCCTAACACTCTCTGATCACTATGGTAATGTTTAAACATCCCTTCAAAATAAGATACAGACACACCACAACAATGAACATAAGGAACATTTTATTTTCATGGAAATTTTAACTCATGAGAAGGCATCCTTCGGGGCCCACCTCCAATTAGTCGAAGGGCCACATGTGGTTCGCGGCCCACAGGTTGGGGATCACTATTCTATGAGATCCCAGACTCAGGCTACAACCTTGTTTACCTGGATTATATTAAATTTGAACAAACTGTGATTAAGCCAGCACAGAGAATGGAGATTCAGGTCATAATTCATTATATTGCCTAATTCAAGTTTTAAGTGTGTGTGTAAAACAACTTCATCATCTATTCTCCAAATTCAGGTACCAAGCAGGAGAAGCAAAAGGAATGGAATTGTTGCAGATCTGCTGATGTTTCTGTTCAATTGTTGAAGAAAGACTACTGAAGAGTCTCATATGAAGTAAGAAACAAATAAGCAACACTGGAATTAGTGTTATTCCCTTTACCATGATGGCATAGAGAGAATAATGAACACACACTGGAGTCTAACATAGTGGTACTTACTCACATGGAAGCACAGGCTGGGAAAGCTAGGGGTCTTTTAAGGCTTTCCCCTTCTCTTGAATGGACTGTGCAGTCACCACTCACATCATGTGAACCACTAGCACCTGCTATTGATAAATACCTGTTTTCTAGCACATTGACCCATATTTCTTAAATAGACACAGAAAGTGATTGAATCAAGATTCTTAAACTGACTTCCCAGCTGAGTAGAACAATGGCCCATTTGGAGTTTGCCTTCGGAGCAGCTGTTTTTACTCTGCTGTTTGTACATTTGCTGACCCCATTTTAATGCCTCATTCTTTCCCTCTCAGTAAGATTCAAGTACAGATAAAACCTCTGAATTTTTCTACAGCAAACAGTAAATAACTGTCTTGTCAAACCATAGACAGCTAGTTAGTTTTAATGTTTACAATGGAGACAAGGTAGAGAGAAATACTCATTGCTTCATTATTTATGTGCTTTAGTAAACATTATTTCACATGTTTGTTACACAGTGATGTCATCACGGCTGTTCCAGCTCTTAGATCCGACAATTTCAAATTCAATGGAACTGGAAAATAAGGAGCTATGAGGTTGGCAGGCTCTTCTTGCACACAGACACATAGGAAAATAATAAAACAGATTCCAGACAGATGTAGTGAATTTCCACCTCATCCTTTGTCTTCTTTAGAATAGCAAGAAAAAATTGCAAAATTTTGAAGTCAAATCCCATTTTGAACTATTCATTTGCTTTTCAAACTTGAGAATAAAAATCAATAGTTCTAATTGTAATTGGTTACACAAAAAGGAAATGTATTCAAAATTCTGTTGCATGGTATGTCACAGATACTGTGGCCTGCTAGATAGCAGCTGTCAAAAATGAACTGCCGCTGAACATCTTGTTATGTCTTGTTATGTATTCAAACATTATCAGTAAGAGTTAAGTTCAGATCACATACAAACTGCACACAATTTAAACTGATTGACCCTCATTGCGAAAGCACTCTTTCCCTATTAGTGGCACACCCAAAGGGAGGGCCAATCAGGTAGGGAGTGAGTTGTCTGCGTGCAACTTGAACTTTCTTATGTTTAGTGATTGAGAATGATAGGAATGACTGAGAATGATATGGAGACTATAAGACCCATTATGTTTGGTGGCTGATACTCTGGGCAGCCGCCGTGCCGTTGTGGTGGGGCAGGATACCCCACCATTCCCCGTGTACGCACAGGGGTGGGGCTCCCCAGCATACGGCGGCGCCCCAGGGCAGTACGGGCACACGCACTGCTTGCCGGGGCCGGGAAGCCTAGCCATGGCAGCAGCCATGGGTGATTGGAGATGGGCTGGGCCCCCACCGCATGTGACAGCGGGGGCAGGGGGATGCCCCTGCCAGCTCCATGGAGCTCGAAGGGGCGTGCAGTGTCCCTACAAGGACACCATAGGCCATGCGGGCCTATGCACAGCTCCAGCACACCCCAGCCTCTGCTGGCACCCACAGTATCCCAGGGACCACGGAAGTCCCCGCGTTTCCATGACGCGGGTCTTCTTTGGCCCTTGGCCAGGCCATGCCCGCACTGGTGGCAGGGGCATGTATAATCAGGGATTTACCTTAATGCCCTGTGGCCGCCAGCACAGGCATTCTGGCCCATGCATAATGGGTCTAAGATATACTGTGGTGATTTCTGGCTTATCAGTTTCCAATAGGTCTCTTCTCTGAGGGGAGGGTGAGCAAAATTACACTGCAAGAAACTGGTGGTCTTCATATTTGTGGAAGAACCAACATGCATGGAGAAAAAGGAGAACTAAATGAGCCGCCTCACAATTCATGGCCAATTGTGCTGGCCTCACCTATACCTATATTTATTCACAACCAAGAGCTGGTCTACACACATTCAGAACATATATTTAGCCATATTATCAGGAATTTTAACTTTCCAGTGAAGGTCGTGAAGGCCATTGACACAGGCATATATTTATTTTATATTTAACCTGACCCTCTCCCAGAATGGGGTTCTGGGCAGCTAACAACATAGCAACACAATAGCAATAATAAAACTACAAAAGCTTAACAGGCACTGCCAACTGCCAATAACAGAGTTCCTATTTTGCTCTATGGAATCTGAGTACTATATATACGCTCCGCTCAGCTCCATAGTTTCCCTTCTTATGGCTGTTTGCAGATCCACAGAGAGTCAGAGAACTTGTTAAAAACAGAGTACCAGAGCACATTCCCTTGTGACTGAGATCTTCCCCCTGCTGGGTTTTTGGTGTCAGGTGGACTCAGGGCTCTGAGCTACCCTGTTTCCCTGCTCACACTGAATACAGGAGCTTAGCTAGTGGGTTGCTTGGCCATGGACCCACATTTTGATTGTAATTCCTCTCCTTTGCTGGAATTTGAGGGTTTTAGCTGAACTCAGGGCTCTAAGCCATCTCTTTGTTCATGTCAAACAGAGGGGCTTAACTGCCAAGTTCCTCACTGCAGATCCATATTTTATACCCTTGCACCCCTCATGATTGTGAACATGAATTGTTCCATGACGGTAAAAGTCGGAGCAAAGGGTGCTCCTTATAGGAGGAGTATGTCCTCAACCCTCCAGGTACCACAGGTGCTCATATCTGGGCACCAATCCAACCTGACTAGCCCACCATAGTTTGCCCCTAGCAGGGCATCAACAGTGGTCCAAGAGCTTCCTTCCCTTATCTGTGCCTGGGACTTTCCACAGAGGACAAAGAGTTGTTAACAGTGCTCAAACACTATCAGTTGCTACATTTCTTTGAAGAAGTCTCTGACAGCACTGATTCAGAGGATGAGGGGAAGCAACCTCCCCTTCCACACAACTCCCTGTTGCTGCTCCTACCTCAAGTACACCCCTCCATAGTGTCTCTCAGCCCAATGCCAGAAACCAGCTGTCTCTCCTTCCACCTTCTCCAACTCTGCGACCCCATTTCCAGCCCACACATTGAAAACATTTCTGCACCCTCTCTAGTGATCCCTGTATGGCAGAATTACAGCTACAGTAATTAAATGATGTAATGCTCTAATAATAATAACATGACATTTCAGGGCATAGTTTAAATCTCTCTGGATCTTTCCTTGAAACCGATAAGTGAATCTGGTACACAATGGGCCCCATGGTGAGTCCCAAGCAGCTTCAATGTAATGGAATTTTTAACATGGCTTATGGCAAGGATGTGTAAATCACCAGTCAACACCCCTCATAAATGATCTCAGTGAATTCAAAGAAACCCAGTTCAGTATAATGTAATTTCTTCCCAATGAGAATGCATGAAATTTTAGCCTTCTTTGTTCTTACCATTGATGTTCTGTCCCACTCAGGTTTTAATGTTTGTTATGATTCTTTTAAAATTCTGCAAGGGTACCTAAGGTAGCAGGACAGGGAAGACCCTAGGGCTTTGGAGAATTGCTGCTAGATGAAATATTGGAAATGGGGAAGTTTTATGACGAAGTCTGCTTCATATGTGCTATAATATTATCTTTATTGTTTGTTGACATAAAAAGCAGAAAATATCTATTAAAGCTCAGATTCTCAATTTGTATTTATGTTTTTCTGTATACAAAGATATATAAATTGTGTGAAATATAGATTTTTCAGGTTTTGAGCTTACAGGAGGCCTCTTTGCATATGGAATTACTCTCTTTGAAATTAAAATTTAAAAATGCCTTGCTTTATTATTATGTGACATTGTGGACTGGGCTATATTTTCTGTTGGCAACAAATTCCTGCTAATATGGTAAGATCAAAAAGGTTTTAAAATGTGAAAACCCAGCATATCAACTATAGAACACAATTTCTGTAACACTGAAAAATGAGCAGGATTATTTAGAATGCCTTAAATTTCATCTCAGCAATTGCTCATATGTATCAAACATTAGTTTATGTTTGAAAAACTCAGGGCAGATTATGCCTGAGTGAGTTCTCCATACCACTTCCAAAAGAGTGACCAATGGATTCCTTCACTTTTAGCTACATTATCCAAACACTTACTTTTTTTTTTTTTTTTGCTGCACAGAGAGTGACTCTGAAGCCAAACAGCTGGAAACCATGCACTGTGTATATATTACACTTCATACATTATTACTACCATCTCTGTTAACACATTGCATACTTCGAACTAAATCCTCCTTCAGCTGACACTTGTTAGAGTCTGGTACCCAGTATGATCAATATTGTACTACCAACATCTGTAAATAGAAAAGTATTTTGAGAGGCAAAATATTAGTTATGACATTTTAAATATTGGTCCAATTTGCACAGAGGAAGAGACTCGACTATTGTGGCATAATAATCCACACTGAGACAGCTCAGAAGCTTTCAGGGTTTCTTATAGAGAAAATTGAAATAGAAGAAAGAACTCAACAAGGATGCCCAATTTCATCATTATTTATATTAGTGTTGGAAATATTGGCTACTAGAATAAGAAAAGACAAACGTATTACTGGAATAAATACTAATGAAGAAAACATAAAATGAAAAGTTATGCTGGCATGTGGTTATCTGAATACCTAAACCTAATTATTCTATGAAACATGCAATGGACCAAATGTATAAATTAAGACAGTCTTCTGATTATAAAATAAATAAAAATAAGACCAAGATAACATCATTGAATATAACAGTGGATGAGGAAAAACAATTAGAAAAGTCTACAGGATGTGTGCTAACCAATAAGCTATTAAATATTTGGGAGTAAATGTAGTTGATCAAAATAACAAACTTTATAAGAAAATTGTCAGAAAACTTGGACAAAAGTAATTGAAGACATACAAAGATGGGAAAAATTAGAGATCTCTTGGCTAGGATGAATATCAACTGTTAAAATCAATATATTGCCCAAACTATTTGTTTAATTTCAAATGTTACTAATTTATATAGAAGAAACAACTATAAGATTATTGCAAAAAGAATTAAATAAATGCATATGGAATGGAAAAAGATCAAGGATAAAAGGTATTATAAGATGATTAAAAAATGCAGTGTCCTTGTAGTTCCAAATATTAACTTATATAGACAAGCAGTGGGTTTGGTTTGGATAACAGATTGGATTATTAATCTGGACACTTCCCTCACAATGGAAGCCCAGATCACAAAAGTAGCGTGGCTGGCATTCTACCACCTCCGCCGAGCCAAGCTACTAGCGCCCTACCTGGCCCCAGAACACCTAGCCACAGTGATCCATGCGACGGTCACCTCTAGACTGGACTTTTGTAACTCGCTCTACGCAGGCCTGCCCTTAGTCTTGACCTGGAAGCTACAGCTGGTTCAAAATGCAGCTGCCAGGATCCTCACTGCAACACCGTGGAGATCCCACATCCGGCCCATTCTCCATCAACTGCAGTGGTTGCCAGTTGAATTCTGGATCAGACTAAAGGTTCTGGTAATTACCTTCAAGGCCATACGCGGTCAGGACCCAGTGTACCTGAGGGATCGCCTCCCTGCCTACGCCCCCAAAAGAGCCCTGCGCTCCACTGCTACCAACCAGCTAAAGGTCCCTGAAGTCCTAGCCTACTATTTGTATACTATTTATATCAAAATTCCTTGCATCAAAAATACCTTTTGCAGGGCAAATAATTATTTTTGCAGGGTTTTTTCCATGAGAGAACAGAAATACAGTGAAGAAAATGATCTGAGATGTTTGAAGGTAATACTTTTCTTAGGGTCTGTTTATATAACCAAAGTGGTAAATTTTGTGGTTTCAGGTATGGGTTTAAAATCAATGCTCATCTTACCATGTATCTGCAAAGCTTTGAAAAAGGGGTTGAATTGTGAGCTGTATCTCCTATCCTGTGGATATACTCAGCCCATATTGTACCCAGCTCATATTCATTATTCCAGTGTTTCTCTGTGTGTCCTCGAAAAAAGTGATGGAACTTAAAAATTATTTGGGCAAATTTAGGGGGGGATGAAAACAACCCCAAGTACAGAGACTGAGAGACGGGATATGGTTGGTGACAATAATGCTTAGAAATATGTTACATTAATTGCTGCAATAAATAAATGCAGATTTTTATATTAATATTCCATCTCAATATAATGGTTGTTTACTTATTTGGGGTATTTCTTTATGAGCTACAGGTGATCCATAAACACTCAACAAGATGAACATTACTACACATAATCTTTGAGTCCAGTTTTGTCTCCAGTTTTGTATATGGTTCCTTGATATATTTTCTCTGAGAAATTATTTTTTTGTAATGACAAACACACATATGTATATGAAAAAGAGAACATATCCTTCCAAAGACAGAAAATCATATCAAACACTTTGCTGGCACCAAAACAAACAAACAAGGAAACAAACAAACAAATAGGAAGTCACAAAAAGGTGTGGAGGAAAGGAAGGGAGGAATGAAAGATTTATTTTAATCCTTTGTTTCCTTTAATCCACAAGGAATTATGTATTGTTTGACTGGGGTATTGGATGAACAGAAAATTTCTTCTAAACAATGTTGTAAAGAGCATAGTATCTTTGAGCCAATAGTTCCTCCTCAACACAGTTGCTTCAGAGGTGGCCACTGATGAGGCAAAAAGAAAGACTATGGAAATGTTTCCACAGAATTGTTCTGTCTGGCAGCTCCTTGTGTTAGACTAATTTCCCCATCCCTTCAGATCCATAGCTAATGTATAAGATACTCCCTAATGTATAAGATACTCCCAAATAGATAATGGTTGAAAAATGCAAAGAACAATAAAAGCGTAAATGTGGCTAAAGGCAATAAATAAATAACTGAAGAGCTTAAACAGATCTGCAGGGCCTGCAAAAAGGAGCTCTTCCACCAGGCCTTTGGTTGAGACCAGGCATAACCAACAGTGGAGGACACTGCCATTATGCCATATTATCCCGTTTTTCTGTGTCAGGATAGATCTCCCAGTCTTTTCTCACATCCACATGGGGGATGCCCTAATCACAGATCACAGATGCCCTAATGGACCAGTAAATGCCTAGAGCTGTGCCTAACTTACATCAATAAGTGGTTGTATATGTGGTAGAAAATGAAAAGAGAGGACATAGGCCTTAGACATGATATAGAAACAAAATAAAAATTTTATCTATAGTGGAATAGATGGCTTGACTCCCATTTTTTTTTTACCCATATGAATCTATCATAAGTCCTTGCTGATTTCACTTGCCCCCGTTAATTGTGTCCACACATGATAGCTGAGGGACAAGAAGTGAAAACTTCCTACCATTTTTTCACTTGTCAACCAGCACCATTTTGTAGAAGAAGAAGAGTTGGTTCTTATATACCACTTTTCTCTACCTGCAGAAGTTGCAAAGCAGCTTATATTCACCTTCCCACAACAGACACCATGTGAGGTTGGTAAGGCTGAGATTACTGCTTGGTCAGAACAACTGTATCAGTGCTGTGGCGAGCCCAAGGTCACCTAGCTGGTTGCATGTGGGGGAGCGCGGAATCAAACCCAGCTCACCAGATTAGAAGTCCATACTCCCAACCACTACACCAAGCTGTCACATTTGAATAACCTCCTCCAAATCTCAAATAAAAAAAAACAAATTACCACAATCAAATTATAATGAAAAAGTTTAGCAACACAAATAAGGCAATACAAAAAGGTGGGCTGTTTTATCATGCCACCCCCCCCCCTACACACACACACACACATATGCAGACTATACTCAATCTCACTCAAATCAAGTATAACGTTGAATCCTAAAGAAAAAAAGGCTGGGGAAGGTGGCAAGGGTAGATGATGGAAGTGACACTTGGGGGTGGGGATGGGAACAATGGCTGGGAATGTTCACTTAGGGATGGCCTGAGTTTTCCCACTCCTGCATGGCCCAGCCCAGACATACATACCATTGGATCCTGCAGCAAAAAAATGGAACACAGATTTCTGAGAGTTCTCTTGATGTGGGGCAACTGAGAAGGCAAGTCAGAACTGGGACCCTGCTGGAAGAGGCCAAATTCCATGCTAAACCAGTGCGGGAGGGAGGGGGCAATGAATTTGAAAAAAATAGTATTCAGAGCCCAACTGGTCATGCGGAAGCTGTCCTTGTGTCATCTTGGCAGTTATTCAGTTCTTACAAAGATAAGGCAGCAAAGTGTTGTTATCCCCCCCCCCCAGGACATCTGACATCAACACTGATTCCTCTTGCATCCAATGGACCTTGCATCCAATCTGAAACAGTAGCAATGCCAAAATTCAAAAGAATTAAGGAACTTACTTTAGACAAATGTGGTCAATTTCTGAGTTTGAATTAGTTTCAATAAAAATCCCCCAAGACGTATCTAAGGGGGCATTGCTGCTGCAGGGGAGGAACGCCAACAGGGTCCTGGCTGGTTGGAGAGATTGCCCAGCCTTGGCATCCTCTGAACAGTGTGTGTATTGGCATGGCAACAGGGGGTGTGGCCAAACTGGGCGTCAGTTAAACGGATGGCCTGACATTGCTTGGCCTCTTTCCCCCCTTCAGGGTGCCTGAAGACTACTCATTGGGGGCCCCATGGTATGGCATTTGCAGTTCTGGGCCCTCTATAAGAGCAAGGGGGTGCACTTGGGGTGCACTTGTTGGAGTGGGGCATGCACATCTGGCTCCATGGGATCCGACATGCTATTTTGAATTGGCTGCAAAATTGAGCGGTGGTGGGAGCCCCAAGAGGTATATCCCTATTCGGGCTCAGTGGCAGAAGTGGAGCATGGGAAGGATCAATTTTGGGGAAGCCAAGCTAGGGCGCTGTCCTCCTCTAGATTTGGGGGGGGGGCCTTAAGGGACTGTGTGGATGCAGAGCCTGATTGAAGGCTAGCATTTCCGGGGGGCTGGCGCCCAGAGGGGTCACTGCATGGTTGCCTCCCCCCCCCCATTTCAGCCTGCCATTATGTCCGGGTTTTGGGGCTGGATAGCCAAGAACCTTTGACATTTTTCTGTTTCTGAAAAGATCCTCTTGTGGCGCAGGGTGGTAAGGCAGCAGACATGCAGTCTGAAAGCTCTGCCCATGAGGCTGGGAGTTCAATCCCAGCAACCGGCTCAAGGTTGACTCAGCCTTCCATCCTTCCAAGGTCGGTAAAATGTGTACCCAGCTTGCTGGGGGGTAAACGGTAATGACTGGGGAAGGCACTAGCAAACCACCCCGTATTGAGTCTGCCATGAAAATGCTAGAGCGTGTCACCCCAAGGGTCAGACATGACTCGGTGCTTGCACAGGGAATACCTTTACCTTTAGCCAAGACAACCCGTTGAGGGGCAGGCTGTGGTGGGCTTCCTTGTGGTAGGGTAACCACAAGATGGCATGATTCTCTTCCCATGCTTGCCACACTCAATGTTGAATAAAGGCTGTGGCCAAATATTTTATGCAAAATTATGGTTGTCAGTGTCCTCATTAGGCAGTCAATATCCCCCTGCAAGGCAAATACATTCAAGAACTGGGTGCACTCGCGTTGACATTTGACTTGGTAGTATCTGAGTGCACATTTTTACTACCTTTAGACAACTGACCCCTTATTAATTTGTCAAAGTTTCAAAGACAATAAAATCATATTTGTGCACAGATTCAATATAAGAGCACATAATTCATGATATTACTATTTCACACATTTGCAGCTTACTTTAGATGTTGCATTACTTGAACCATTGTCACCTTACCAGGGGAGCAAGGATTTTGCCTTGTGAGGAAGGCTCTGTTTTGACAGAGAAACATGCTTAATTCAACATTTTCAGCTTCACTCCATGAGGTCAAGGAGTGCTGACATAATATCCCTGAAGTGCTCTGGGAAATAAAAATGGTGATGACAAGAGAATGGAAACAACTTGTAAGGAAGAAAGATAAAAGAATGAGAGACTGTTTTGTAGAAGTTGCTTCCAAGAGTTGGACATCTAATTAACACAAAATTGTTCTCATCCAGAACCTTTGAAATTTTTCTTTTTCTGAAAAGAAAATATACTGATTTTTTTTGTTTTTTTATAATCCTTTAAATTGAAAACATATGAAAAACGTTTATGCAATATCATGTGGAATCCATTATGTACTTCTTTAACTCTCAGGTTATGTACCCAGTTCTGCACTTCTTACATAAGATGTCAGAGAGAGTTTTCAGGAACAGAATTATCCACAAAGTAAAATAAGTTATATGTTACTTAATAGTCTGTGGTAAAAATGTGGCAGTTTCAAAGCATGTGGCAGTACAGTATAAGCCCAAAACTATGAACAGTTCAATCCTGTTTGTAGCTCTAGAAATCTCAAATTAAATATAGTTCTTGAATATCTATGATGGCAGACGGAGGGGCAAAATTCCAGGATCCCATGTGAATTAGATTATCTGAATTTCCAGGTTTCATTTTTTTTAAATGAAGTCTCTATCCCTTTCCATTATAAAGCTATGACTTTCCTCATATCTTCAGTGCAGACTACGTGTTCAGACCACTAAAAAAAAAAATTAAAGCTGGGAATTTAAGAAATCTGGTGTACAAATTTGCTATAACATCATACCAATATAATGATACTCTAGTGTCAATTAAAAAAATATTAAAGCCTTACTTGATCTGGAATGCTGACTATCAAATCACCAATGACTGATAGAAAATGATGCTATTTTACTCTGGGGGGGGAAAGTGAGAAGTTGCAGTTGGCTTCATGGTGGACAGTCTGCTAGGAGCATAATTGCCTTCCAACCAATATCAGCTGGTGGTCCTAACTATCAATGGTACAATCAAGACCCACATCCTGTCAACATATGACCCTGCTGAAACCAGCACAGATGCAGCTAAGGATAACTTTTACCTCCAGCTTCAAGATGCACTAGATTCAATGCCACAAACAGATTTGACTATCCTGGCTGGAGATTTCAGTGCCCATATCAGTAATAACAGGTCTTGTTGGGAGGAAATAATGGGCAAATCTGGCCATGGAGAGATAAATGACAATGGACAGTGCCTCATGTTTTTTTTCTGCATCAAATAATTTTATAATTAGAAGCAACCACTTTCAAGATCCCACAAAACACCTACATTGAGAAATCCACCAGGCAAGGACTCAGCAATACTGGACTATATCTTGGTCAACTCCAAGTTCCGTTCATCACTCAAAGAAGTCCAGGCCAAGAGAGGCCCTGACTGCAGATTTGATCACTACCTTGTATGAGCCAAGGTACAATTGCAACTATAATGAGCAAAGTACAGCAAGGCACATGCACCAGCTAAAATAAATTGGGCTTCCCTGAGAGAACTGGCACTCAGACAAAATTTTCAAATTGCTTTATCAAACGAATTTGCATTTCTTGGACCATCAGATGGTGTGGATATAGATAATAAGGAGCTCAAAGAAACTATACTAGAACTAGTTTCAAAGCCCATTTATAAAAATGGGCTTTGAAAGGGGAGAAAGGGAAGGGGAAGGCAGACACCCTGACTACTGTTGAGAGCCATGACTCTGGGGCGCAGTACTCACCATTTGTAGAGTCCATGGTCACCGGCGTGGCGTCGGGGCATCAGAAGGCCAGCAGCAATATAAATTACCAAAGATTGCTTTAGAATATCTTCACAGACTATCACTAGTTGACTTTTGACAAATACAAAATAAAGAAAAAATACAATATAAATTTTATTTAGCATGACATCAGGCATATTCTTGGACTGATCGATCACTAAGACAATGTTACCCATTAGCAAATCAATAGAGATTCTACTCTCTACATTTGCTGATTACTCTCCTTTGGAATTTATTTTGACTCAACAAAAAGTGGGAATGATGTTATTGGAGGTTCATGAAATGCTAAAATGTTGCCAAGAAGATATTAAAGATTTTTTTCAGATTAATAATACTGCTGAAGTGACAAAGACAACTATATGGGAAATGAACAAATCATATACCAGAAGCAAATTAATGTTATCGTGCTGCTGAAAAGAAAGGCAGGAGAAATAATGGCAAAAACCTTGGAACAATTACAAAAACTTGAAGCTCAACACCAACAAACACCTCAAAGACATGCTTAAAGAAGATAAAATAAGCCTGCCTGGAAAGTGACATTACAAATGGAAGAAATGAGAAAGAAGTTAAGTTGCTTGAAACAAAAGCATTTTGAATGTGCAGACAAACCAGGGAAGTGGCTGGGGTATGGACTGAGAAAAGAATCAGAAAGAAAGACTATAACGATGATGAAAAACAAAGGGGGACATGCTGGACTGAACAAGACATTCAAAATTGCTTTGTAGATTATCACAGAAGATTATATAAAAACCTATATATTCAAAAACATATAACTTTATAGCAACAATTGAACTTCCAAAATTTACCAAAGGACATCAAAAAATTTTGGGTCAAAGGATCACAATCACAATCCAAGAGGTTAATGATGCTGTTAATTCATTGAAAAGGAATAAGGCACATGGACCAGTTGGACTAACTTCTGAATATTATAAGAAACTAATCCCTTTACAACAGATAAATTGGACCAGACAAAAATAAACTACCCAAACTCTTGGAGTCGGGCATATATATCATTGGTACAAGGAAGGAATCAGACTCATCTCTTCCACAATCATATAAGCCCATTTATTTTTAAAATATGAATTATAAGATTTTCACAATAATATTACCAAGAAGGTTAAAAAGGTATATACCAAATTTGATATAAGAGGGCCAAACTGGATATATACCAAAGACATACATGAAGGAGAATATAAGATTGGTTCTGAGCACGATGGACTTTGTAAAAAAAATCAGCAAAAGATGTTGCTTTTTGGATGCTGAGAAAGCTTTTGATGGACCTATTATGCATGGTGGCAGCCACGTCAGGCTGCTGCTTTCTGTTGTGGTGGGGCAAAAAGCCTCACTGTTCCGCACGTGTGCACAGGGAAGGGGCTCCACCAGCATACACTGGTCGCCCTGACACAATTGCCTCGCACATTCAAATGCAGAGCCAGGAGCGCTCTGCAGCAGTGGCAGCATGGGGGAGCAGAGGTATGGGGTCCCCACTGCACAATGGTGGGGAGCAGCATGCTGCTCTCCCACCATAGTGGGGGACACCCCAGTCAGCTCCATGGAGCCACGGAGCTGGCAGGGGTGAGAGGCAGGGATAACGTAGGTCTGATTATGCACTGGGCTAGCCTGACCTAGCCTTCGCCAGTGCCCACTGCAGATCTGAGAATGCAGAAGATTCCGTGTTTCCTTAACTCAGGCCTTCAGAGGGCCTTGGTCGGGCCAGGGCTCGGTGGTTCCTGGGATGGTGGCAATGTCAGGCATAATTGGGGATTTTCCCTGAAGCCTTGTTACTGCCATCTCAGGCGATCCGGCCCATACATAATCAATCATAGTGTTTGTTGGGATTTTCTTAATTGTGTTTTGCAACAAATGGATTGTGGAGATGACTTTGTTAAACGGATACAAAAAATAATAGTAAATGGCATGGTTTCCCGAGAAAAAAATAGTAATAGTTAAGGGAATAAAACACTGTTACTTAACTTGGTTTTGGA
Source organism: Paroedura picta (assembly GCF_049243985.1). Classification (NCBI taxonomy): domain Eukaryota; kingdom Metazoa; phylum Chordata; class Lepidosauria; order Squamata; family Gekkonidae; genus Paroedura; species Paroedura picta. Next base: position 58,530,332 of record NC_135375.1, on the reverse strand, counting down.
GACAATGGCTACTAAAATTAGGATGGATCCAGATATTCCTGAATTACAATTTGAAGACCAAGAATATAAAACGTATCTATGCTGATGATATAGATTTTATTATGGCAAAACCTGAAACATCCATGCCAAGACTTTAAAATGGTCTGAATGAGTTCAGCGCAGTTTCTGGATATAAAATAAATAAAAAGAAGACAAAAATCATAATGTATAAACAAGATTTAAAAAGCAAGGGAGATACAATCAGATACCGCATGTGAAGTAAATTCAGCTAAAGTTAAATACCTAGGAATTTACCTAGACAAAGACCAAATGAGTTACTAATAAATAATTATGAAGAAACCTGGCAAAAAAATAAAGATTTAATCAGCTGGAACAAACTGAATGTATCATGGTCAGCAAGGATAGCAACAGTCAAGATGATTGTATTATCTCAGTTGACTTTTTTGTTTCAAACAATTCCAGTAGAGCTTAATGGGAAAATGTTATCAACCTGGCAAAAACATATTAATAAAGTTATTTGGAATAATAAAATACCTCAAATTGCTTTCAACATATTGCAAGATGGGAAAAAAAGAAGAGGTCTGGGAATCCCCAACGTTAAACATTATTATCATGTAGCAGTTTTAATGTGGATTATGGATTGGATTTAAAAAATCCAGAAAAATCCGGAAACTCGGTGACATGGCTCCACAAACTACTATGGTAGGGGGAAAGACTATGACCAAAAAAGTGGTTGACAGAAAATGTGGAGAAATAATGTTATTAAGATTTGGGCAAAATATAGAGATAGAGTAAGCCCCAGTCCCTCTCCTCTGAAGGGGACTAAAAGATGTATCTGTGGAACTTCTTTGTATACAAGACCTAACAGATGAGCAAAGAAAAATGAGAAGTTGGCAACAACTGCAACAAGAAGTAAAAACAATTGATTGGTTTTTTATATGCAACTAGGGGCAAAGCCCGTTGTCTCCAAGAATACAACGGGCGCTAGAGCTTAGCAGTGGGAAGAGGAAGGGGAGGAGTTGTCCAGTCTTGTGGCGCAGAGTGGTAAGGCAGCCGTCTGAAAGCTTTGCCCATGAGGCTGGGAATTCGATCCCAGCAGCCGGCTCAAGGTTGACTCAGCCTTCCATCCTTCCGAGGTCGGTAAAATGAGTACCCAGTTTGCTGGGGGGTAAATGGTAATGACTGGGGAAGGCACTGGCAAACCACCCCGTATTGAGTCTGCCAAGAAAACGCTAGAGGGCGTCACCCCAAGGGTCAGACATGACTCGGTGCTTGCACAGGGGATACCTTTACCTTTACCTTTAAGGGCATGGGGTTGTCATGTGTGTTGTGTGGGAGATTGTGGTGGCATGGTGGCAAATGAGGCCATGGGTGTGGAGATATGGGTGTCAAGAACCTGTGGTGTGGAATGTTCATTGATTGTGGGAGAGGACTGACCTTTGGGAATTGTGGCATAGTGGTTACAGATGAGCTTTCCAGAGCCATGTCCTCAGATATGTGAAGGGAAAATCAGACTGGAGACTGTTCTTAGGCGAAGATTACATGGCAACCAATTCCCCCCAGTTCTGCGTCATTTCCCTTCTTGTGTGAATTAGGCCACATTCAGTGAAATGCCCCTCTGCCCTAATACACATAGGGTAGTCACAGTACACAGGTGTCCACCCTGTTCCTTCTGTCTCCCATATTTTCACTGTTGGTAAAATGTTATGTGCCCACATGCTTCTTTCATGGTTGCTCCTTAGAAGAACGGATTTTTGTACCCTATTGCCTACTACCCAAAGGAGTCTCAAAGCGGTTTACAAACACCTTTTCCATTTGTCTCTCCACAATAGTCAACCTGTGAGGTATGTAGGGTATTGAGAGAGATCTGAGAGAACTGGGAATGGGCCGCAGTGACCCAGCAGGCCTCAGGTGTCTCAAAGCATTTTCCAATCGTCTTCCCCTTCTCTCCCCATAGCAGACTCCCCATGAGGGAGGTGGGGTAGCGAGCCTCACAGGGAAGGTGGCAACCCTAAGAGGAAGACTGTCTGTGCACAGCAGTCTTGACCTTAGTAAGGTTTTTAATACTGTTTTTTTATTTGCCAGGCCAAGGTTATTTGCCAGTTACTATTTCAGTGACGATGTGTCTCCAGACATTTACTTGTTCTCTATTTAGTTTCAGGCTGTAAATATTTATTTAGATCTTCCTGCACTTTCCAGACTCACAGGACTGATGCTGGTCTGCCTGTCTGTGCCCCAGAATACAAACAGTTGCTGGTAAGGGCTGGCCATAACCCATAGGCCAGGAGGGACACTCCTGCACCACTCCCTACCAACTGCAGGCAAAAATGGCTCATTTGAAGGCTGGACTCTGAGGCATTGTACGATTTTGAAGTCCCACCTCCAAACCTCCAGGAATATTTCCAACCCAGGGGTAGCCAACCTACAGGTGTGGCCTGGAGAGCTCCTGGAATTACAGCTCACCTGCAGAGTATAAAGATCAGCTCCCCAGGCAGAAAGGGCTACTTTGGACAGGGTTGTGGTAGAGAAGAAACGTTTAAGGCTTCCCACACAGGTTGTTGTTCAATTGAAAGACTTGAGGCCTACTGCACAGGGTTGTTGTGCAGATGAAACAGGAGACAAAAGAGCCAGAATAACCTCTGCAGAATAACACTGTGCAGTGGCCTCAAATCTGCAGAGAGTTGCAAAGAAGAAAGACACGTGGCTTGGCTGTGTCTAACCTCCGGGCAGAGCAGTATTTTAAGTGAGAAGGGGCTTTTCTGTGGCCTCCCTGTCAGGCAACTGTTTGGCAGAAGGGGAAAGTCCCCCCCCCCCTCAAAAGGAAGGCCCTCAGTCTCCCTTGCGTTGCTCTTGGAAAGGCCTCCTTCCCTCAGTCAGGGCCTGTCAGAGGCTCCTTTGCAGCAGGCCTGAAGGGGGGGAGGGGGAGCACTCTGCAGCCTCTGGCCAGCTCTGTCAGGGTTCTGAGGCAATTTACAGTTGGACTTGACAGTTAGGACAGCCTTGGGGCAAAAAGGGCTGGCACAGCCTGTCCAAGCCTCTGTTCTCATCCCCCTTGGCAGCCCTGCTGACCTCCTCTCCCTTTGGTGGTCAGGAGCAGACTGGCAGCCAGACTGGGCTGGGTGAATGGAATTTTGGTCTGTCCTGGTGAGGGGCCAGCAGGAAGGCACTTCGCGTGCCTCCCCATTGGCTGCTTGGCCCTGGATGGACACTCGGAGGGCCCAATCAGGAGCCGCTTTGCGGCTCCTGATTGGGCCCTCTGAGTTTTTATCCTGGACAGGGCCCGCCCTAACTCCTCCCCAGGTGGCCTTACTCTTTTATTTAATAGGACCCTGTCCTATTTAAAGATGGGTGTCAATGTTATGATATGATAATGCAAGACAAACCACATTTATAAATTCTTATTATTAACTTATGAAATGGAAGCAGAACAAGTTAAAAAGTGTATGATAAAGTGGATGCAGAACATTGGAGAATCAATTAAAATGGAACACTGGGAACACCTTTAGTGTTAAACAATCAAATTAACAAAATGTCAGGCTTTAAAAGAAAATGGGTATAAAATGTTTTATAGATGGTACCTGACTCCTAAATGATATGTAAAACGTCTAACCAGACTGATGCTAAAAAAATTCTGGATAAAAGTGCATACCAAATTGCAAATTATGCTCAAATGTAAATTTACATGTAAACTAGAATATATGGTATTGAGTGTTCTCCCAATAGACTTGTTTAAAGACAGTGCAGAATTTTTTTTTCATGCAACAACAGCAGCAAGACTTATTATTGCTTCCGGATTGCAACAACAATAGGAGCCGCAGATGGATTCCTGGTGTGAAAAGGTCAGGGAACTGGCACACATGGCTAAACTGGCTAAACTGACAGCTATTGTAAATCACAGACCAACTGACCAACATTGGGATGAATTCTTAATGTGTTTGTAAAAGCAAATGCTCTGTTGTTCTTTTCTTCTCTGTTTCTGATCTGTAACTAACTAGAAAATTTAAAAAAAATTTAAAGCCACGTGCAAATTCGAAATGAGACCAGAGGAATACACAATCCAGACTGGAGTGTGCCAAGGAGATGTGGCCTCTCTCCTAATTGTTAACATCATAGTTGATGCCATTGTGAGAAAAGCATTCAAGAATAGACATGGAGTTCAATATGGCCAAAACAACTTCCTGACAGATTTAATGTTTGCAGAAAGTGCCATATTTGCCGATACAGATACAGAAGCTACTAACATCCTCTTTGACATTGCCTGCATCGCCCAATCTTATTGCTTAAAAATAAATGTGGACAAAACCAAAGTCATAATCACATATGGATCACCAACGGAGCCCAAATTGAGCAAGACAAAGAATTTAAATACTTAGGCTCATTGGTGCAAGAAAAGAAAGTGTAATCTACCACTGAAGCCCATGACAGGATTGGCCGAGCAACATCAGCATCTGCCACACACAAATGGTGCCTCTGGAAGAAAACAAAACATTTCTCTCAAGATGAAACTACCTCCTAACCTACATTCCTGGATTTCTAGCCATTATGGAATGTTATGCTTTCAGTGCTGGATTTCCTGCTCTCCAGGGACCTCCCCATCAAAGTTAAGCTATTTCCTTGCTACCTCTTGCAGGACATAGGCTATCTCCGATGAACCTTCTGCTTTGGCCCATTTATATGCCCTGAAAATTACAAAATTAACCATATGGCTATAGACAGAAATATTGAGTATCACAGACTGGGTACATGATATAGTGGAAGCCATCAAGCCTAATTAAAAGAAAGAGTTCCTGGAATCTTATAGGTAGAAGGGCATTTTTGGCAGGATTAGCTTGACTAAAAAGATGTTAAGAAAGTTGCCCCTGATTCTCTTACACAATTATGAAGGCTTATACTGATAGATAAATTATATAAATATAAAGGCTTTTAAACTAATCAACAATGGAGAGAAAATGAATACTGAGTATTTTTTTGTACTTCAATGCTACAGCTCATCCATCGTGAACTTTATTGGCAGTGGGTTCAAGACAACCAAAAAGAAGTACATCACATGCTGTGTAATTAATTTACTGAATAAACTACTATCAGAGGTGACATTGATTGGTTCAGGAAACATTAAAAGGCGATTAGACAGATTCATGCAGGTGCACAGGTCAACTCCATGTAAAGGATACATCTGAATGTCAACTGTGAAAAGGTGGCTGTTGCTTTTATTCCCTAATGATGAAATTCCCAGAACCATCTGACTGATCACTGTGGGAAGTAGGAAAGACCTTTGGTTTGAGCCAGAAGCTTCTTATTTTAGCTACAGTGCATATAGTTACATTATCCACAATGTTACATACCACTTTTACATTCTAATTTACTTCAAAGATCGAAATGATTTTTTTACAAAGACAATTAAACAACAGTCTTTAACTAAATGGATGTTCCTTATTCTGAAAATCATCTTCTGAAACTTTGTATCAGAAACAACCACCTTCGAAGGGGCTGACTGCGATGCGGTGAGAGCCCCTCGTGGGCCCATCAGGGAGGGAAAGCCCCCTCTATCTGGGTGCACTGCTTGGGCGGTGTGGCTTTGCAGAAGGGCCAACAGTGCAGCTGGGAGTCCAAGTCCTGGAAGATGCTGTCCCTCCGTGCTGGGGCCACGAGGGGCTGTCAGCGCATCGCACAGACAGTGTGAAGCCGTAGCGAGGCAACCCAGGGCGGGCAAGGAGGGCGGCAGCCAGGAGGGAGCTTTCCCTCCCTGTCTGCATGGCGAGGGGCTGAGTCCATGGCTGCAACACGGCTAGAGCCCCTCATGGATCAAGCAGGAAGAGAAAGGCTGGGTGGAGTGGCTGAGCTCCTCAGGGTTGGGGTGCAAAGGGCTCTTGCCGCATCGTCACCCAACCGGGTTGGGGGTGGTATCCTTAACTGGGCATTCAGAGCGTGGTGGTATGGCCATGGAATGATGTTATTCACCACCAGATCTACAGCTACACCTGCGCTAAAGATCAAATCAAGGGTATGGCCAGCCTGATGAGTGGGACCAGCAACAAATTGCGAGAACCCCAGTGTCTCCATGGCTGACACCAGGTGTAGGCCAAGTCCTGAGGGCGGCGCGTCTGCATGGATGTTGAAGTTCCCAAAAATCAGAAGCTTTGGGCACTGCAGCATCCAGGCAGCCGCCACCTCCAGCAGGCCTGACAGGGAGTCTGGAGGGGCAGTGGGTACACGGTACACCAACCAGACAGCCAAGTTCTCAACCGACTTCCACTCAAAGCTGACTAATTTTATCCCCAGAATCGATGGCATAGGGAGAGCCTTAAAGGAGAAAGATTCCTGGATCAGGACCGCCACCCCCTTACCTACTTTGGAGCCAGGGCTGATGCAGGACGGAAAACCTGGGTGGTGCAAGATCTTTCAGGGCGACTTTCGCCCTCACGCACCCACCTTTCCATCACGCAAGCCAGGTCAACCTTATGCCTTGCGAAGTAATCTCACAAGGTTGAGGATTTGTTGTTGATTGACCTGGCATTGCATAGGATCAGCACTGGTTCCACCCTAGCCCTCTGACCTACAAATCTGGGGATGGGCAGAAGATCTGAAGGGCAGTGCCTGTATCGACCAGACTGCCTTCCATGGAAATTCCATGGATGGGGCCTCCATGGACCTCCGTACTTCACTGCCCCCCTATTATTGGATCTCCTCCCACCACTATAACTGCCTTGGCCCAGAATTACCAGAATTCATGCCCCAGGAAGGATCTCTATTTCTGAACCCTCGCTCCCATCCATAGACCCAATCTGATGTTCCTATAGGCAGACAACTAACCTAACTATAAGCCCCTAGCTGTCTAAACTAACCCCCTTCCCACATCCCATCAAATCCCAAGAAAAGCCCACCCCACCACCCTAATCTAATTACAGCTAAAAGCCCAACAAACCAGTGGGATGTGTGTCAGGGATCCTGCTGGAATCCAGTAGCTCTCCTCTGACACATTCCCCCACTGATTAATAACAACTACTAGGTAAAAAAATTCCCTCTCCCCAAGGATTTGAAAAGTCTTTCCCCGAAGAAGTTCTTCAATTGACCAGGAGGGAGTGCCAATGATCTTCCACACTTCCACCTCAGCTGTTGATAAACTCTGATGAAGATCACCTCCCCCGAGATCTGCCCCTCTTCCTCCAGGCTGAAGCTGCACCAATGCATCTTTACAGGACCGGGATCTTCACACAGAAAAGGGGGGGATGTCCAAAGATCTCCCACTCCCCCACAACAGCCTCCATGTTCCTGCAGTGTTTCCTTTGAGCCTCTGCAGCTCCTCTCAACTCTGCCACAGTCAACGAAGGAAACCCGGGCTTGGTGTTATATCCTCGCAGCAACAAGGTAGGCTCCAGTCCAGTAAAGTTGCCAGTTGTCTTGAGGGAGGGTTGAGTCCAGGAGCAGACACACCACTTCAGCTGAGGGGGAAGGAAACTCAGAGGACAAATGGGAGGGGAGAGGGGCGAAATGTGCAGCGCCATTACTGCCGCGGAGCAGTTTCTTGCCACATGATTAAATTGCAGCTTCCTTGGGTAGTCTGTCGGTCCTGTTCCTATGTGTTCCTCCACACCCCTTCTCCTCTGCTGGGAACATATAATGGGAAACGGGGCAATTGTAATCCATGGCAGGCTCCCAGCTTCAATTATTGCTTGAGTAACACACTTGGCTCTCTTCTCTCCTCCTCCATTCTTCCGCTTATGTCACCTGCTCTTCTCTGTCCTCTCCTGTCTTCTGGCCAGGCATCTTCAGAAAACCAAAAAGCACAGTCACTTGGGGGGGGGGGTGTCTCTGCCCTCACCCCAGATAAACTCTGGGAGGCTGAATGGACCTAATCCCCTAAAAAAAACCTCTAGAGATGGGGGAGCAAAAACGCTCAGCTCCCGTCTCCATCGCCATCTTCAGAAAATCCTTCTTCAGCAGCTTAAAACAATGTATATTGTTAAAAGAAAGTTCTTGTTCTCCCAATATGGGCTTTCCCCCTAGTGGACTCCATTCTCATTAGTAATTACTAAAATAAGGTATTGGTGTGAATGCATTATGCTTGAGGCTAACCATCTTGGAACATCTGCTGGTCCGTCCCCCCCTCAGACACCCTGCCATGACTGAACAGTTTGATCTCCCCAGCATGTTGTTATTCATGTTGTGTTGTAATTGTTACTGATAGATTGTGATGTTCTATTGAAAATTATATAATGTTATATATTGTTATAATGTTCCTTATAAACTTCATAGAATCATAGAATCATAGAATCATAGAGTTGAAAGGGGCCATAGAGGGCATCTAGTCCAACCCCCTGCTCAATGCAGGATCAGCCCTAAGCATCCTAAAGCATCCAAGAAAAGTGTGTATCCAACCTTTGCTTGAAGACTGCCAGTGAGGGGGAGCTCACCACCTCCTTAGGCAGCCTATTCCACTGCTGAACTACTCTGTTTGTAAATTTCCCCCCCCCCATCTAGCCTACATCATTGTACTTGTAGTTTAAACCCATTACTGCGTGTCCTCTCCTCTGCAGCCAACGGAAACAGCATTCTGCCCTCCTCCAAGTGACAACCTTTCAAATACTTAAAGAGGGCTATCATGTCCCCTCTCAACCTCCTTTTCTCCAGGCTGAACATTCCCAAGTCCCTCAACCTATCTTCATAGGGCTTGGTCCCTTGGCCCCAGATCATCTTCGTTGCTCTCCTCTGTTCCCTTTCAATTTTATCTATGTCCTTTATGCAGAGTTCCATGTAAACTGCTCAGAGACAAAAAGAATGGACAGTATAAAAATCCAAGTAAATAAATAAATACATACATGCATGCATGCATGCATGCATACATACATACATAAATACATAAATACATAAATAATTTATTTACTTATTTTCTGAGGGTGGAATGCCCCTTCCCTCAGTTCCCATCAAGCTGCCACTAACTCCCCTAATACTGATCCAGGTCAGAACCAATGGCTCAAACATCACTCACAGAACATCAGCAACCCTTTCTCTTTTTTGTGAGAGAGTTCATAGTAGAGCAGGAGGGAGAGAATGTGTATCTCCACAGAAGACACTGATGAACAATGTTTTCATACTCCAACTTTTTGTGCAGCCTCACCTCTGGTGGTAGGTTCACCTTCACACTGGAATAACACCTGCAGCACCACTTTCCCCAAGGCAGCCTTATTTCTTTTTTGAAGATCAAATACATAATGTCCTATAAATGTTTCTTCTGTTATCCATGTAGCTGTTCTGCAGATCTCCAGTAGTAGGACCCACCTATGAAATGCAGCAGTTAAACCCTGTGTGTGTGTAAAAGGCATGCTAATGTCAAATGGAAATACTACCCTAGCAGTTCTATAGGAGGCTCATATGGTGGATATAACCCATCATGCTATGGACGATGGGAATGCTGCCCTACCCTTTCTAGAGCCACCGTTGCTGGCTGCACCCTGATTGGCCCTATTCCAACTCAGACAGCCAGACACGTTCCACCCCCCAGGCTGTTTCACAAATATATAGAGGAACCATGGATAAGGATTAGGCATTGAATAGACATGCCAAACAGCTATCAGTTTGTATTGCAGTATATATGTTTCCTGCTGCCCTGAGTCTAGCTTGGCAGAAAGTGCGGGTTATAATTAATTAAGTATACCTTGACATAGGGCTGCTTTTGAAGACAATTTAGAAGCTTCAATGAGTACATGATTGAAATCAAATATAATTAAAAAGAACACATCAACGGTTGAAATAATCTACAATGTAGTTTAGACATAGAAAAAATAGTTAATTTTCCAGACTCAAAAGGCACATGACATTTGTCTATTTGAAACTTGTCCATGTCCAAGTTCTAAATGTTTATATAATAGTCAGTAAACTCTAATGGCTAGCCTTTCACAGTGCTAAACAGGATACTTGCTGTAGACATTTAGAAGAATTCTACATTATGTGTATGTATCTGTGGCATATTTCATACACTAATCTAAAACAGGTTCTTATTAGTAACATTGCATATTATTTTTTAATATAATTATTTCTGTATTGCCTCTTTTAAATTAATGACAACCTGTCTTTTGGATATATGATGTATTATTATTGTAATGAAAGGCCAGTTGTCCAATGTTTATGCCAAACTATATTTATTGCATATTTATTTGACTTTTCACCCAATTGTGCTCAAGTATCAAGCACTTCAAAAGACATTAACAAAGTATATTCCAGTACATCCTTTGTCTTGCAGCCGTTGTTTATTGGTCTCAAAGAATTTTCCTTAAAACTGTAGCTTCCTGTCATCACCACTGCATGTCAATTCACATTCTGTCTGCAAAACAAGGTTTTTCCATTCCTCTGTGTCCTCCTTCTTCTTAGGCTCTGTGCCTTTTCCACTCTAATTCTGTCTAAGGTTCCTGCTTGTCTGCTCACTAGTTTACCCCATTGAAAGTGGGAAACACAATATTGTTCAAGATCTCTGCCTTTCCAACCAGCATCACCTCCAACTTGTCTGGGCTCAATTTAAACTTGGTTGACTTTCAGCCATTTAATCCCAACAGTCAGACAGTTGCTTGAGAACTCCTCTGCATTGCCATGGGATTTGGATAGAGAGATATAGAACTGGATGTCACCAATTTATTGATGACACCCAGTTCCAAAGCTATGCATGATTTCTCCTAAGGGCTTTACATAGAATTTGAATAACATGGGGGATAAGACTGCATCCTATAGAACCCCACAGGACAATTCTCGCACTGATTATAGGTAAAGGTAAAGGTATCCCCTGTGCAAGCACCGGGTCATGTCTGACCCTTGGGGTGATGCCCTCCAGCATTTTTATGGCAGACTCAATACAAGGTGGTTTGCCAGTGCCTTCCCCAGTCATTACCGTTTATCTCCCAGCAGCAAGCTGGGTACTCATTTTACTGACCTCGGAAGGATGGAAGGCTGAGTCAACCTTGAGCCGGCTGCTGGGATTGAACTCCCAGCCTCATGGGCAGAGTTTTCAGACTGCATGTCTGCTGCCTTACCACTCTGCACCGCAAGAGGCTCTTCACACTGATTATAATTGACCTCCAAATGGGTTGCCAGGTCCCCCTGGCCATCAGCAGGGGATGGGAAATAGGATTACCAGGTCCAGGTTGGGAAACTCCTGAAGACTGGGGGGAGGGGGGGAGCCTGTGGAAGACAAGAGACTTCAGTGAGGTATAATGTCACACAGTCCCCTTCCAAAACATTACTTTTCTCCAGGTAAACTAACTTCTGTAGTTTGGGGATGAGCTATAATTCCAGGGGAATCCCAAGCCCCACCTGCAAGATGACATCTCTATTTTATATGGCAACTCAATGAGACCAATATATGAGAAACTAACTGGGCCAAGGACTATCCCCTACCTACTTCTCCTTCCACATGTCAAGAAGATAGCATGATCTACAGTATCAAAGGCTATAGATAAATCTAGTAGGGATAACAGAGAAATATGGTCATTTTCTAGCTTCAGCCAGAGGTCATCAACTAAAGCTACTAAGGCCATTTCTGTTCCATAGCCTGGCCTGAAACCAGAGTGGATGAGTTAAACAAGATGACATAGAGTTGGTCTTCTACCTCTCTCTTATTCATTTTGCCCAGAAAGGGGACTGGATAATAAATCAGCTACATGATTTATGTGTAGGGATAGGGATGGGATCTTTTTAAGTAGTGGAGGGGTAACTGCCTCACTGAGTGGCCAGCAAGGTGCTGTGATTTATTTATTGATTTATGAGGCACATCAAGGGCTCATTAATGTAGTATGCAGGATGTTGCATGAGTATTGTGACTTTTTATTATATGTGACTGCCATCACAGGAGAGGTGGACTGTGTAGTCTCAAAAAATAATAAAATGGCAAATAAGAAGCCCAATTTTCCATAATAGTATTCATTTTCAGCAGCTCTAGAAACCAAATTCATTCCTTTTGAAGGGATTTAACAGCAGAATTCAGTCAGCAGAAAAGTGTTTACATTTGCCACTTCAGGGATTAATTATGCAGCTCATGTTCACCATCAAGAATGGTTAGATCTGCCTGTTGTGTATTTCACTGGTGTCACTGTATTTAAAACATTTCTCTTACTAGTGTTTAAGTGGGACATAAGGAAAAGCAAAAAGTCTGAGATAAAATAAGAGGTAATGTCTACATGTGTGGAGATTACAACAGTCAATGTGATGTAAACATTCTGAGCTGGACATTACAAAAACAAGCTGTACTATTAAAGCCTTTCTCAATGATATGTACTTTTACAGTCTGAGATGCTCACGTTTGTTTAACAACAAAATCTTGATCTTTCTAAAAAGGAATGTTTCATTTGTTATCCTTTCTATCTGTTTGTCTTTTTAAAAACTGAAATGAAGGTTATTTTGGTCTCATGGGTCAAATAATAGTATAGTTGAATAATGACTCCATAGTTCAGCTTTCCTAGTTATTCTTTTTGGGCACTTGATGATTGATCCCATTATTTCCTAAGCACTATAAAAGTTGTCTAAATTCATTAATTTGCAATTAATTTTGTTTAAAGTTGAAATCCTGAGGAAATAAACTATTACTACAAAATTAGTATGTAATCATTGCTTTAAAAAAGACAATTAAAAAAACAGTACATTTTAATATTCCAAAATAGGTATTGTTTGAGATTTGATTTCTTACTGGCATCCATGGAGTGAAGACAGATGTAACAGCACAGCAGAAGTTATAACACAATGTGATACTGGCTTCATAACAGTTAAACTGCACTGACCACTAATGTCTCATTTTAGTCTCTTTAAAACTACTTACATTGTTAGTTAAAAATCTGGTAGATCAACTGATCAGCCATCTTGGTGTAGTGGTTAGGAGCGTGGACTTCTAATCTGACAAGCTGGGTTTGATTCCCCTCTCCCCCACATGCAGCTGGTTAACCTTGGGCTCACCACAGTACTGATTAAGCTGTTCTAACTTAGCAGTAATATCAAGGCTATCCCAGCCTCACCTACCTCACAGGGTGTCTCTTGAGGGGAGAGAAAAGGGAAGGCCATTCTAAACTGCTTTGAGACTCCTTCTAGTAGAGAAAAATGGCATATAAGAACCAGCTTGTCGTCTTCTTCAAAATGAATAAGAAAGCTGGAATTTAAAGAAAGGCCACCTTCCACTCTAGGACTGAACCAGTACAGGGTTTCCACAGGAGCAAGGACTTATGTTAAGGAGGCCAGGTCTTTTACGCCAGCAGAAGATCTCCTGATATGAACTCTCCATTTCTCCTCACCACTAGATAGGCTGGTGGGTGGTTTCACATGCTAGTATTCCAAAGTAACTTCCAGCATGAATCAGAAATGATGCCATCGTGTCAGTGCAATGCTCAAGGATTTACCTATAACTCTCTGGTTAAACCATGGATGTTTGGGTGACTTATGCCAATGTAATGATGTTACTTTCAGTACATGCCACAAGTAATGTCACAGCACCAGTATGATACATATCAGTTAGGTCCCTGTAATCTCCTGCCAAGTTCTAGGGCTGGGCTGGTAACCATGTCCAGGAGCATGGCTTTCTCAGTTCCTTTGTCTTGTGGCAGTCCTAACATTTCCAGGAGGATCCCCACAACTGTTTGTATGCAGTTTGAGTCAACAAGTGCAATTGGAATGGAACAGAGGGACAAACACAGAAATGTATATGAACCATGTTTGGATTACTACAAGGACTAATTTATGGAGTACTGTTTTAAAGTAACTGGCTAGTAACTGAACACATGCAAAGTTCTATGGCACAAGAACTGGGCCGATTCTGTACATGTTGGATACAGCACTTTCAATGCAGTTTCGAAGTAGACTATCCTGTTCTGCATAGGAAACTTCAGCAGCAAAAGCACACTGAAAGTGCATTATCCAACATGTGCAGAATCAGCCCCGGATAAAGAATCATTGAATATATAATACTATTGCATTTTATTGCATGATTACAACTAGTTTATTTAGTCATATGTCTTAGACTGTAATAAAAAGATAAAAAAACATATAAAGGATATTTTGACAACTAAATAATTTACCTTCCCTTTTTTGCATACTTAAAACACGGCACTGCATCGTTATAAATGTCATAATGCTTACTACTGGTACTATTAGAGAAACAATATTGTGAAGCGCAAAATGAGCAACCTGGTACCTGTAAAGCAGTAGAGAGCTACTGAATAGTCTAAAATCGAAGTGTTAAAACTCAAGATAGGTATAGCTGTTCAGAAACCTCCAAAAAAAAAGAGTGTTTTAAAAGTTTTTACTTGTATTCTATCTTCACAATCTACTTCATATGGTATGTTATGCCCCAGGCTGTTTTCTATTTGCGTTGGTTTCTGATTCTTTTTCTACTCACCTAAGACTCTCTTGAGCATTTTGCTGTGGTTGGGTTCAGATTTCAGTGGCACAGTGGCATAGGAACTGCCAAGTTCTATTCCTGGCATCTCTAATTAAAGGATCTAGTAGGAAGTGATATGAAAGATCAATGAAACCATGGAGAATCACAGCCAGTCTGAACAGATAATACTGACAACTATGGACCAATGATCTGTGTCATTTTAGGGCAGCTTCTGTGTTCTTCATGCATCTGTTTTTCCAAGTTAGAAATATGCCTTTCCTGGTGCCATGCCTGGAATGGCAATGTTATTAAACTAGAGCCCCTTCTTCGCAGATTCAGTTGCCGAGTCCTAACTTCATCCTAGAAATTTACGTTAAGATGCCTTCACATTGATATTGCTCTCTGATAGTTCTGTCAAATGAGTCAGCATGGTGCAAAGGCTAGAGTGCAGGAGTAGAATCTGAGACCCAGATCTGAGTCCCCAGCTGCCATGGAAGCTTGCTAGGTAACTTTCAGCCAGTCATACACTCCCATCCTATGCTACCTCATAGCCTTGTTGTAAGGAAAAAATGAAGAAGAGGTGAACAATGTAAGCTGCTTTGGGTCCCTTAGAGTAGCGAGCCCCAACCTGTGGGCCGCAGACCACATGTGGTCCTTTGACTAATTGGAGGTGGGCCCCAAAGGATGCCTCCCCGCCCCCCGGCCCTTTACAACACACTTTGGGTGTCATTGTCTCCCATAACTCCCAGATGGGACTATCTTGTTAAGTATGCATTTCAGTGCAAAATAAGGCCAAGCAGGAGGGCTATCAAAGTCACAATTCTTAAATTTTAGAGGAACCTGTTATTTTAAGCAGCATTATTATGAATAGATAGGGTTGGATCCAGCTAGCTTTTTGATCAACTGTGCTCCTCAGGACGGCTCCTATCCTTATGGCTTTTGCCCATGCAGTTCCTAAGAGCTCTAGGCTAGCCTTTTGTCATGAACCCCGATTCATCCCCCCCTGCTATGCCATGCCTTCCATAAGGTCCCTTAGGCCAAGCACCATAAGCACTTTATCCCAGACTTTACTAGCAGGGCTGAGCCTGATCCCTGACACCTTTTTAGTGGTTAAAGGGCTCCTACCATTTTTACCCCTGGAAAAGCTGGTGCGATCCAATTCATTTTCTTACTCTACACAGTTACTGCATTCATAGCTGCAGTTACACCCCGCAATTGTTTCATTCTGCAAAAAAACAGAAATTTTTGATACACAGTTCATGGTATTCTGTATACCTGTTTTAATTTCTGATAATGATTTGATTCACTACAATTCAATGGCATATTTCTCATCAGTATTTCTTCAAGCTAAACATCAGCATCACACTTTCTTGTGCTTCATCCTCTAGCTGGAATACGTTTTCTGCTAGTTGGATAACTATCATATCAAGAATGATCTTTGTTTTTTCTACAGGCAATGATGGGTGAGCCAAGTGGCTTCAGGTTGGCCTGCAGAGCCATGAAATGACATGGATTGATGAATGTGAGGCTGCCAATAAACCGTCAACCCCATATGAAAGTTTTCAGTGGTAAGAGTGATCTAATCTATCTTTCATGTACTCTGACTTCATCTACATTGTGTACTCTCTGTTCAGTTCTTCAGCTTGTCTCTTGGCTGGCATATATGAACAAGATCCAGGACTCTCTAACACAAAATGATATGGCTCAATCTTCAATCAGTTGGACACGCTCTGACAGTGGGACATCTGTATATTCATGTTTTAGTGCTACACATAAATGTTACTGCTACAAAACTCTGTAGCAGAGTGCTTTCAGCACAGTCGCATGAAGCTTAACCCCTCAAAGACAGAGGCCCTTTGGATAGGTGGGAAAGGGCCAGACCAGGAAGCTTGACTCCCCAGTCTGAACAGTGCACCACTCAAAACAGCACAATTAGCTAGGAACCTGTGTGTGATCCTTGACGCTTCCCTAACCATGAAGGCTCAAATCAAAAGAGTAACACAGCTGGCATTTTTCCATTTCTGCCTGGCTAAACTATTAGTGGCCTATCCAGCCCCAGAACAACTCGGCACAGTGATCCATGTAACAGTCACCTCTGGACTGGATTACTGCAACTTGCTCTATGCAGGCCTTCCCTTATCACTACTCTGGAATCTACAACTGGTACAAAATGCAGCTGCTCATGTCCTCATGGAGGGCCCAGATTACCCCATACTTCCAGCAGCTGCACTGGCTACCAACTGAATACTGGATCAGGTTTAAGATGCTAGTACTCATCTTCAGGACCATACACAATCAAGGTCCTGTGTAACTCTAGGACCACCTGTTTGCCTATAAGCACTCTACGCATTTCAACAATATGATGGTCCCTGGCCCAAAGAGGTCTGCCCAGCATCAAAAAGAGCCAGAGCTTTTTCGTCCATGGACACAACCTGGTAGAATGAGCTCCCTAATGAGATCAAGGCCCTACCAGAACTTGAACAATTCCATAGGGCCTGCAAAATGGCCAACAACCAGGACCTGCCCACAATAATGTCCTTAACAGAAATTGTTCATTCCCTAACTGTTGTACTTACCCAATGTTACTACTGTTATAACTGTTATGTCCTTCACCGTTCCAAATGTTGCAATGTACCTATCCACTCTCCATTGGTTCTTTGTTCACTGCCCCGAGATGTCACAGTAAGGGGCAGTATATAAATTGAATGAATGAATGGTTTAATAATTGTTACAGATTGAAAGTTCTCAACCAGGTTTTTCTTTTGGTAATTTTTGGTAACATGACATTCACTGGGAGAATCTTTAAAAGTGATTGACCAGGAATCCACAATCAATAAGAACAGAACCACTCGTTTCTCAAACAGAACACAATCAAGCTAGGAGATTTTACAGGAAAGTCTCTGAATCCTGCCTTACCTATTTTGTTCAAAGGTTAGAGACAATATGACCTTTTCAATTCCTTCTCTTGTCCAGAACTGAGTATTAGTGGAGGACAACCCTACATATCATTCTTCAGGCTTCGAGTTTATGTTTCTCTGCAGCCTCAGTTCTTATGCACAAGCTTCTAATGATAAAGAAGTTCATGTATTCATGATTTCAACCGTACTGTCAAGATTTTGGGTCACTGTTAGAATTAATAGAGCAACACCTTGAGTGTTATGTATTTCTGTTAGACCTTCTGGGAGAGTCCTCTCTGTATTCAATTAAGAACAGAAAAAAATTGAATACGAGCCAAAAAAATGGAAAAGGAAATTTCCCCTCAAATTTAGTGTTTCTTCCACTTAGAAAGTGGGAGAAGACTTATTAATTGCTCAAAATTATGTAGACTAAAGAAGGGTACTGATAGAAATTCCTTGCTGAAACACTGAAATTTTCTACTTCTGCTGATGCTCTCCCAGTGAGCCACAGTCCCTGGCTGGAATATCAACCTAGATTCCTAATAGTGTTCTGGGGTCTCTCAACAATTACGTACTTTGTACACGCTCAGAAGTACTATATTTTAAAATCACCAGACTCAGTGGAATAGCAACAGAGTTATTTCAAACCACAGAAATGGGGTCTGTCAAACATAATATGCCAACAAATATTGCAAACAAAACAATGGCCCATAGGTTGGAAAAAATCCATATTCTAATTCCACTCAAAAAGAAATGCAAAAGTTATCAGATCATTGCATTAATTTCTCAGTACAATTAAAATTATATGCAAAAACTTACATCAAAAACTTTAACCATATATGGAATTATTATTATTATTATTATTATTATTATTATTATTATTATTATTAGATTTATATCCCGCCACTCCCTTGCGGCTCGTGGCGGGTAACAATATCAACAATCCCCATTAAAACCCCATAAAAACAATAATAACATTGCCAATATTGCCGGCATGGCAAGAACGGCAGCTCAACTCCCCCCCCTCCCTCCCACTACTAGCGGGTGGAGAGGAGGTCCTGATGATGTTTTGCTTCGGGTCCAGAACCCGAGTCCCCGGGGGGGGCATAGATCTATTATCAGCCCCGGCCTCAACCATAAACCTGGTGGAAGAGCTCCGTCTTGCAGGCCCTGCGGAACGTTGAAAGATCCCGCAGGGCCCGCAGCTCTCCCGGGAGCTCATTCCACCAGGTCGGGGCCAGGACCGAAAAGGCCCTGGCCCTGGTCGAGGCCGGGCGTGCTTCCCTAGGGCCGGGAACAACCAACAGATTTTCACCCACAGAGCGCAAGGCCCTTTTGGGGGGCATAGGGCAATAGGCGGTCCCTCAGGTATGTGGGTCCCAACTCGCGTAAAGCCTTGAAGGTTAGAACCAGAACCTTGAACCGGATCCGGGCAGCAATTGACAACCAGTGCAGCTGCCTCAGCACTGGCTGGATGTGGGCCCTCCAAGATGTGCCAGTGAGGACCCTAGCAGCTGCGTTTTGCACTAGCTGAAGTTTCAAGGACAAGGGAAGGCCCGCGTAGAGCGAGTTACAGAAATCTATTCTGGAGGTGACCGTTGCATGGATCACTGTGGCTAAGTGTTCGGGGGACAGGTAGGGCGCTAGTAGTCAGGCCTGGCGAAGGTGGAAAAACGCCTGGCCTGCTACTTTTTTGACCTGCGTCTCCAAAGTCAGGGAGGCGTCAATGGTCACACCCAAGTTCCTGGCCTGGGACGTGATGGTGAGTTGCATCCCTGCCAGGGTGGGTAAGCGCGCTTCCTGGTCCTGCCCCCTACGTCCCAGCCACAGGACCTCCGTCTTGGAGAGGTTGAGTTTCAGGCGACTCTGCTCGAACCATTCTGTCACTGCTTCCAAACATCTGGCGAATGGTTCCAGGGGGGAGTCCGGGTGGCCATCCATGAGAAGATAGAGCTGGGTGTCATCAGCGTACTGGTGGCAACCCAGTCCAAAACTCCATACCAGCTGGGCCAGAGGGCGCATAAAGATGTTGAATAATGTGGGGGAGAGGACCGCGCCCTGAGGGACCCACAAGGGAGTCTATAGGAACGCGAGAACTCATCCCCCACTGCAACCCTCTGGGTCCGGTCCTGGAGAAAGGAGCGTATCCAGCATAACGCTGTGCCTCGTATCCCCGTGCCGGCAAGGCGGTGGACCAACAGCTCGTGGTCCACAATGTCGAAAGTGGCCGACAGGTCCAGAAGAACCAGCACTCCCGACCCACCCTTATCCAGCTGGCGACGGAGGTCATCCAACAGGGCGACCAGCACCGTCTCCACCCCGTGGCCAGGCTGATATGGATTGAGTGCCGAAGTTTCTTCCAAGAATGCCAGGAGCTGGTCTGCCACAGCCCTTTCAACCATCTTGCCCAGGAACGCCAAGTGCAATACTGGCTGATAGCTGGCGGGGTCCCACGGATCCAGCGTAGATTTCTTCAGGAGAGGGTGAACCACTGCCCCCTTCAGCTGCTCAGGGAACTCCGGACTCCAGGGAGAGGTTGATAATGTCCCTGAGCTGGCCTCCTATCTTCTGGCTGCCTCCTTTGAGGATCCATGATGGACAGTGGGCAAGGGGGCAAGTGGTCGCCCTAACTGAGCCTAGAAACTTGTCCCCTTCGGATAAAGAGAGCCATCTGAAGCCATCAAATGTCACCTCCAAAGGCGGCCAACAGGCCTCCAGTTCGTTTACTGTATTAACTTTGGCGGGAAGATCACGGCGGAGAGACGAGATTTGGTCCGCAAAGTAGCTCGCGAATGCCTCACGGCCTAGTTCCAATTTGCTATTATTTTGGCGCCCCTCAAGGGCGGTAAGGGATCTAACTACCCTAAATAATTGGGCTGGGCGAGAGCTTGCGGACGCGATTTCCATGGCAAAAAATTCACGTTTTGCCACTTTCACCGCCATCACATACGCTCTCATAAGCGTGCGATAAGATGTTCTCGTAGCTTCGTCGCGAGTCTTCCGCCACACTCGTTCCAGTCGCCTCACTTCTTTTCTTCTCCCGTAGCTCCCCGGTGTACCAGGGAGCCCATTTGAGTCGAGGGCAGAGAGGACGTTTAGGGGCGATCTCATCTATAGCAGCTGTCAGGCGGGACTGCCAGTCCGCCACCAAGGCCGCTAGTGAGTCGCCAGGAGGCATCGGGTCCCGCAGAGCATTCCGGAATCCAATTGGATCCATAAGTCTCCGCAGGCGGGCTAGAATACGCCCGCCGTCCAACTGGGGGGGTGGTATCCTGAGCCGGGCCCGCAGGGCATAGTGGTCTGACCACGGCACAGCTAGAGCTGTATCCAGATCTACCTCTATCCCAGCGCCGAAAATCAAGTTGAGTGTGTGGCCGGCGTGATGGGTGGGTCCGGCAACAAATAGCAAAAGCCCCACCAGGTCTCCGCCATGGACTGAAGGGGGAATGTCTGCGTGGACGTTGAAGTCGCCCAGGATCAGAAGCCTGGGGTACTGCAACGCCCAGGCGGCTGCTGCCTCCAGAACAGGCTAGAAAGGGAGATTGCAGAAATGCAAGTTATTACAACACTCAAAACAGTGACATACCCTGGACTCAACAAGGACATAGGTTTTTTAAATTTCACTATGCATGCTAACCTTGTTTAACTCATGTATCCACATTCCTCACAATTTATTTTAATTGGGACGATGTGACTGCTAGTAATTTATAATGTAATTTTGAATGGTCCCAGGACAAGATAGCTGCCAGCTCAGCTTCTACTTGTAGGAATGTTTCACACTTATATGGAGACAGATGGGGTCAGCAGCAAATGGTGGGGTGGAAGCCGTTGATCGCTAACATACAGTTTTATTTCTCCTATGTTTTTGTGAACTACAACTGAATCTGTGGAGACTGATTGGCTGTTTTAGCAAAGAATTATCATATTGCTGTATTTGGATGTTGTGACACAGTTTACTAATTTCACAGGATTAATTTTTTCTTATATATTCCATCTGTCATGATGTTCAGTTCATAGTCTGATGAAGAATGCTTGCACTCGAAAGCTCATGCCTTGAATAAATCTTTGTTGGTCTTAAAGGTGTCACTGGATTCTGATTTTGTTTTATTGTGCTGCTTCAGACCAACACGGCTACCCACTTGAATCTATTTAAAAGTCTGCCATGAACAGGATGGAGCAGAGTTGTTCTCTCTTGCCCCGGAGGGATGGACCAGATCCAATGTCATGAAATTAATTCAAAAGAAATTCCATCTAAATTTCCGGAAGACGTTTCTGACAGTGAGAGTGGTTTTTCAGTGGAACAGGCTTCCTTGGGTTCTCCATTTTTTGGAAATTTTTAAACAGAGGCTGGATAGCCATCTGATGGAGAGGCTGATTCTGTGAAAATTCAAGGTGGTGGCAGGTTACAGTGGATGAGCGATAGGGATGTGAGTGGTCTGCATAGTGCAGAAGGTTGGACTAGATGACCCAGGAGGCCCCTTACAACTCTATGATTCTATGACTATATGACAAAAAGATAACTAAATCTGAGTGACATCAGCATATTGATGATACCTCATCTATATCCCCATACAAATTCTCCCTGTGATTTTGTGTAGGTGGCTGAAAACATGGGGGATAGAACCTGACAGAATGGTTTTCATGGGAATGAATAAGTGACTTGATCTGCTAATTAAAAAATCTTGATAATTTTGAAAATGATACCACTGTTGTTTCTAAAATGCCATGTAACATACTAGTTTTATTTCCTTAACATTACTACCACCTGCTGGCCACTTTGTACATTAACCCATGTTAATATAAAAATGGAAAATTGTTTTAAGGGATTCTTTTAAGATTTGAACTTGGTGCCGCACACATTTGGTAGACAATTCTCCTTCCTTGTAAGAGTACGAACAGTTTGCATTCAAGGGTGTAGTGGGCTAGTAAAAGACTGATAGAAGATTTCCCTTTACAGTAATCCTTCCCATAGCTAAGTTTGTTTTTACATTCCTTCACCCTGTTTTTCCAGAATGTTCCCAACTTAGTGATGCTTTTCAACACGCTAGCATACATGCAGTATAAAATTCATTGCAATTATTTACCTGTAAGTTGTAGTTTTATCTTAACACCATAATAGATCTACTGAATACATCTTTAATATGTCTTTATGTATTGTAAATGTTTACAAAAATATACAAATGAGTATGTATCCAAAATTGATAATGAGTCCCATGGCAAGTAATTGGTGGATCATGAACATCAGGTTCTTTTCAGTATGCTTCCTGTATTTTTGAAGAAAACTTGATTTAAATATTTAGGGGTCTACATATGAGAATCTGTGGTGATACCAAGAGACTGATAATCCTACTAGAATCACAAAATGCTTATTATATGAACCAGTAGTCCTTTGTGGCTTGGATAAAATCTGCCTTTTCAAACGGCAATGTTTTCATTTATGCTAGCTGCTCATGATAGCTCCCCCTTTTGTGTAAAGACACTGATGTATAAGATCACCAAATGAAGAGTTGGATTTTATATTTTGCTTTGCTCTACCTTAAGGGGTCTTAAAGTGGCTTACTCCCTTCCCCTCGCCACAATATGTACCTTGTGAGGTAGGTGGAGCTGAGAGAGTTCTGGAACAACTGTGATTTGGCCCAAGGTCACCCAGCAGGCTTTATACCAGGGGTAGTCAAACTGCGGCCCTCCAGATGTCCATGGGCTACAATTCCCATGAGCCCCTGGAGGGACATCTGGAGGGCCGCAGTTTGACTACCCCTGCTTTATACAAAGGAGTGGGGGATCAAACCTGGAATCAAATCCTTGGAATCAAAACTACATATTGTTGATTGGGACATTTACCACACGGAGGCCAATGTGGTTTGAGTAGGGCAGATTGTCCTGGCTGTTCCTGCTCCTGCACAGGGAAGCCTTTTAGCAGCTGTACCCAG
This sequence comes from Paroedura picta, assembly GCF_049243985.1. Taxonomy (NCBI): domain Eukaryota; kingdom Metazoa; phylum Chordata; class Lepidosauria; order Squamata; family Gekkonidae; genus Paroedura; species Paroedura picta. The sequence goes on along the minus strand of NC_135375.1, from coordinate 58,507,161 downwards.
TCTGCCCAGGATTTTTACCCCTGAATGAGCAGATGGGATGGCAAGGTTCTGCTGCACTGTAGGACGACAGGGGGCATTTTTGTTTGTTTATGAATGTGTTGTTGTGTGGGGACCAATACCACATTCCTAAAAGAGAGGAAAAAACAAACAAGCAGGTAGCTCCATGACATGACCTGGAGAATTTTTTTGCCCTTCCAGGATGTCGTAGGCAGAGGAGGAGCCAGGCCTGGATGGCCTGACTCTTCCCTTTCCCATGGTCCAGGACTGGCATAGGCCCTGTTTCTGACTGGGGCAAAAAAGGGAACGCTTGGGATAGCCCCGACTCACCATGATATCAAATCGAACAGGCAATCTGCCATGCCACCATATGATTGGTAAGGTGAGGCTAATTCTCAGCATGGAAACGGTATGGGTAGTGAACCTGCTGGTTTTCATAGACAAGCTCATGGAAGTGGTGTCTTCCTTGGCTGCTGTGATTATCATACAAGAGTATAAGGACGGTCTAATAATTAAACCAAACAGAGAGAAACAGACCTATCCACTGGCAATTCAATAAATATATTCATAAAAGAAAGAAAGGTGTCCTTTTTTGTGGTTTTCCTTATTTCTTTATTCTGTAGGACTTCTGTCAAAACGGAATCCAAGTAATATCCGTTTTCAGTGAGATTCTTTCATCAGTGACAAGTTCTCTGAGTCTTCAGTATATTTATCAATACAGACCGGTATCCCCATACCTATGTGAGTCTGTGGCCAGCATTATACTAGTATTATATATAAGGTTTAAATTCTCAATACTTATAAAATTGATAAACCAGTGAGACATGTGGAGCTGTGAGAAGTCTGAGAGAACTGGGAATGGGCCGCAGTCCCCCAACAGGCCTCATGTGTCTCCAAGTAGTTTCCAATCGCCTTTCCTTCCTCTCCCTCCCATGAGGGAAGTGGGGTAGAAAGCCTCACTAGGAAGCTGCCAACCCTAAGAGGAGGTCTCTCTGTGCACAGCAGTCTTGACCTTAGTCAGGTTTTTTATACTGACTTTTTAAAATTTATCAGGCCAAGTTTGAAAAAAGTTACTTCAGTTCCCATGTCCCTGCAGCCATTTACTTGTTCACTATTTACAGTTCCAGGCTGTAAATATTATTTATTTAGACCTTCCTGCACTTTCCAGACTCACAGGAATGATGCTGGTCTGTCCTGTCTGTCTGTGCCCCAGAATACAAACAGTTGCTGGTAAGTGCTGGCCATAGCCCAGGAGGGACACACCCGCACCCCTCCCTCCCAACTGCAGTCTGCAGGCCTCTACCATCGTCTCTAGAGTGCAGCTCATCTCTAGATTATAATGATCAGCTCTGCTACTTCGAAGGCCAAACTCTGAGGCATTGTACGGGTTTGAAGTCCCACTTCCAAACCTCCAGGAATATTTCCAACCCAGGGGTAGCCAACCTCCAGGTAGGGCCTGGAGAGCTCCTGGAATTCCAGCTCATCTGCAGAGTAGAAAGATCAGCTCCCCAGGAAGAAAGGGCTGCTTTGGCCAGGGTTGTTTTGGAGAAGAAATATTTAAGGGCTCCCACACAGGTTGTTGTTGAGTTGAAAGACTTCAGGCTTACTCCACAGGGTTGTTGTGCAGATGAAACAGGAGACAAAAGAACCTCCACAACAGCATCCAGTTTCATCTGCAGAACGATGCTGTTCAGTAGGCCTCAATTCTGCAGAGAGTCGCAAAGACGAAATACACATGACTTGGCTGTTTCTTCCCTCCAGCAGCGAGGCCAGCCAGAGCAGTATTTTAAGTGAGAAGGCCTCCCTGTCAGCCAACTCTTTGGCCCATTATGCACGGCCGCCGAAACGGCGATTTCGGGTCACATGGAAAACGCGGAGGGGGAAGACGCGACGCACACTGGTTATGCACGGGGCAGGGCACGACGGCGGCAAAACCCAGAGTAACCGATTATGCACGCGGCGATCCGGGCGCCGCTTCTGGTTGCGCCCCGGTCACCTGGAAGCTGTGCTTTCTTCCGCGTTTCACTGACGCGGCTTTTTCGGCGGCATGCACCGAAGCTGCGGCCGGTTGCAGCCGGCTCCGTGTGTTATCAGTGATTTTAGTCGCTGCCATTCCACCCTGAATGTGCGCTAAAACCCCCGTGCATAATGGGTCTTTGGCAGAATGGGAAAGTTCATCCCGAAAAGGAAAGCACAAGTAGGCCCACAGGCTCCAATTCATTGCTCTCCGTAATGTCTCCCTCCCCTCAGTCAGGGGTTGTCAAAGGCTCCTTCACAGCAGGCCTGAAGGGAGTGGGGATGGAGAGCACTTACCAGCCACCTGCCAGCTCCCTCAGCAGTCTGAGGCAAAGTGAGGGAAGTTGTTGGATGTGGCAGTTGGGACGACCCTGGGGCGAAAAGGGCTGGCGTGGCCTGTCCAAGCCTCTGTTCTAACCCTCCTCTCCCTGAGGTGGACAGGGGCAGACTGGGGGTGATGTTGCCAGATTGCCCAGGGCCTGGTTGGGTAGTGGACTGTGTCACCTTACTATTGCTCCTAAGTCCAGGGAGAGTGGGGCCAATCTAATCATTTCATGCCTTCCGATTGGTCCAAAGATCAGACTGGCCCCACCCACTGTCCGCCCACTTAGGCCTTAGCTTTTTATTATACAGCAAAGTTGTTCCAGATCATTTATAATTCATCTGACTCATTGAGATACATAACATCATGATAGGCAGTTTTTATGATCTGCTCAACTCACTATCCTTACCATTTTTCAGATTAACATTTACAAAAAGTCCCTGTGGGAGGAGCGCTGCCCGGGATGTCCGAGCTGTGCTTCAGCCTACACGGGTCAATCCTGACTAGATTGGGCTGGTCCCTGGAGTGCCCACCTCCAGAAGCCGCCCATGAAGTGCCTGACCAGCCTCATGCCCAGACGCAGGCTCGCCACCGAAGATGGTGCTGCTCCACCACCCAGACTTACCTGTCAGGCTGCAATGACGCCTGGTAGCTACAACAGCCCAAACACTTCTGCAAAGACTGCCAGCCTTGCCCTCACCATGGCCGCCAGCAAAACAAGTGGCTCCAGTACCACACGTCAGACCACCCACCTCCAGACGTCTCACCCCAGCCGCCATCTGGCACTCCAGGTAGGCCACCAGCGGTACCCTCTGTGGAGGCACTCCACTAGAGGCTTTCAGGCTAGTAATATATAATATTGTGGAATGTGTTTTTTTCATATAGTGTGAGAATAAAAGGAACAACATAAACTGCTTTGGGTCCTGTAGAACAGAAATGCAGGGCACACATGATAATGTTTAAAAATAAAAATTATTTGCTATGTCTATTTTAGATTATTGATATCGGTATTTTAATTATCTCTATACCAGTTTGGGAGTTTCAAGATTTTAAAATATCAGTATATGTAATTTTATATTACTACTGAATAGTGTCATTGTATACAGTCTTGTCCTGAAAATGCTTATATTAATGCCACAAATTCTTATCTGCATCTAGCCATATGGAAAATAGCATATAAGAGTAATATTTTTTACCTCTTGGTAGATAAGCAAAGAATTTAATTAATCAAAAGCTTCCATAAAGCGGATTTTAAATAAAAGCCCATATCTATTGGTTAATATGCTTTTAAGTACTAAAACTAATTGTTAATGTTCTCTAGAAACTATCACTGAAATTGGAGCACTTCTAAGAAGATTAAAAATACAAATAAAACCAGAGTTAAAAAATCTAGTTTAAGGACATATCTCATTTTCTGTGCAATTAGTATACTGCACTTAGCAGGAAAAAAAACTAAAAACAAATAAATATTTTTCATAATATATCCCTACATGTTTGGTAAAAAATGTAGCAGTGTGTCAGATCTGAAAAGACTGTTTAATTTGTATTCCAGTCAAATGTCTGCTTCTGTGTGCATCTTACATCCAGAAGCATGCCTATATTGATTCAGTATTAATTTCAATTAACTGAATCATGAACATTTCAACTTTTGTTAGAACAGTATATATTTTCTTTGTATTGTTAAAAACATGACTGCTAATGCCTGTGTCTCAAATGTAGGCAATTTAGTGTCAGTGACTTAAGAAGATGATCAATAAAGATAGTAAGTAAAAGGTAAAGGTATCCCCTGAGCAAGCACTGGGTCATGTCTGACCCTTGGGGTGAAGCCCTCTAGCGTTTTCATGGCAGACTCAATATGGGTGGTTTGCCAGTGCCCTCCCCAGTCATTATCGTTTACCCCCCAGCAAGCTGGGTACTCATTTTACCGACCTCGGAAGGATGGAAGGCTGAGTCAACCTTGAGCCAGCTGCTGGGATTGAACTCCCAGCCTCATGGGCAGACAGCTTCAGACAGCACAATGGAACACCACCCTCTTCATAAGAAGCCCTAAAATCTTAAGTGTAGTGACCAGAACTCTAGACAGTATTCCAAATGAAACCACACCGTAGATCAGGGATTCACCTGGGGGTTCACGGGAGCTGCAGAGGGGGTCTGCAGTCTTTCCCCTCCTACCTTAACGTACTTGACCACAAGCTAGAGAACTGGCCAATTCCATTGCTCCTGTTCTCCTGAGAATGACTTATCTCCTAGTTTCTGCACTTGGGAGGGGACAGAGTCTCTACATGGCTATTTCCGCCTTAAACCACTACTTTGTCTCTCCTCCCTCAATCCTTCTCAAGCCTGCCTGTTAATCCATGCAGTGATGCCACTTCCAGTGACATGTCCAGTGACAAGGGGTGTGGCAGGGAGGCGTGGCCAAATGACATCACTTCTGGTGCTCCTCCATGGTCAAAAGGTTGCCATACATAAATTCAAGGACATAATATAAAGCTGATTTATTTCAACCCCTTTCCTTATGATCCCCATTTAAAAGTTTGCCTTTTCTACCACTACAGCACCCTAGGATGATACTTCCATTGAGGTCTGTACTATGATCCCAATATCTTTCCACCTCCCAGTCTCACTAAGCCCAAACCCTACTAACCTATACATGAAGCTGGGATCTGTTTTGTTCAGTGTGTAATACTGTACACACTGTTGCCAACTCACCCAATTTGTGGAAATCCTCCTAGACCTCTTCACAATCATTTTCATCAACCTGAATAATTCTGTATCATCTGCAAACTATTTAAACCTTACTTCTAGATCATCATTTATGAATAAATCAAATGACACTGGCTCCACTAATGACCCTTGTCTACATGCTTGTCCACTTTCTCAAAAAATTCCAACAGATGAAACAGGACTTCCATTAGAAACTGTTCTGATTTTCTTTCAATAGACTCTGTTCTTATATAAGCCTAACAATTCTACCTTTGAGTACAGTTTCTACTAATTTGCCTGAGATAACTGACTGGCCTGTAATTGCCTGGTTTCCCTCTGGACTCCTTTTTAATGATTGTAACATTTGCTGCTTTCCAGTTTTCTGATATAGCAGCTGAATTTAGCAATGGTAATATGGGCAGGTTAGTAGATCAACTATCTTGCATTTTAGTTTCCTAAGAACTCTAAGGTATGTGCTATCAGGATCTGCAGACTTACTGAGTTTTAATATTCCCAAAAGGTCTAGAACTTCAGTTCTTGTCACTTCAATATGAGTCAGACTCCCTTCCTAAAAATGTGGATGTAGCATGGGCACATGCCCATACTTTCCACAGTGAACACAGAAGCAAAAAATTCATTGAGCTTCTCTACCATCTTCCCAACTTCTTTTAGCAATCTCTTTATTCCTTGGTTGTCCAAAGGCCCAACTGGTTCCTCTAGCTGCTTTCTTTCTCCAGCATGCCAACCCAGGTGGCTTCCAACATAAGTCATCAAACATATACAATAAAATACAATTTATCAGTAATTTAACTTAAACATATTATTGAAACAAAACCATAAAAGCTTAAAATCAATTGTGACAGCCAATTAACCAATTGGTATTTTCAAGAGCATTTGATACTTAGTTTCAGTTCTTCCTGGGCTTTAATCAGTCTGGTTTTAATAACTTACACACATCTTCTAGGGATTTGAGCTTTTTGTGTTTCCCTTTTAGTTTTATTTTAATTTTAACTATTTCCCTAATTTTTGGGAAGTTCCCTCTTTTTAAATCAAATATTAGTAATGGAGTTTAGGGGTAAGTTTCTGTTGATATGAATGCTGAACTTAATGGTATTGCGGTCACTTGTTTCGAAATGATATAACAGCATCTACATCTCATGTAAGCTCCGCTCAGAATCAAGACCAAAATTGCTGTTCCCTCATTGGTTCTGTGACCAACTTCCAGAGTGCTATCTTTTTATGTCTAGGTATATCTCATTTCTACAGCAAAAATCAAACACATTTATCCAGTCATCCTGAAGGTATCCTGAACTCTCTCAGTATTATAGCATTACCTGCTTTAGTTACCTCCTACTCAAGTCAGCCTCAAAGGCTTGATCAGGTGGGCTATGGGCACACACCCTTTTTTAAGTAACCTTTAGTACGTGATGTCAGCAACCATTACACCAGGCAGACAAGTCATTATCAAAATGCCTGCCTCTGATCTATCTCTCTGTTCCTACTAGTTGAATCATTCACTACTAAAAGTCCATTTTCCCCTAACCCCAGAGGGGTATCCTTGGTATGTGCTGATACTTGTCCATCGACCAGGAAAGATATCTCTTCCTTCTCAGAGTGATACCCTCTGACCTCAATACTCTCTCTCCCCTCAATAGCAGAAAAGCTGTCACCACTGGAGTGGGAATGCTCAGGTACATTCCTGAAGTTCTCATCCCTAAACTCTCTCTGCCCTAGGTTCTCTCAGATTGGCCTCAAGAGAAAACCGCTCCATGAGTCAAGAACTATGTTCATCAAGCAAACACCCATTATTTCCACTTAGTGGGTAGATAATCATACATGTGGCACTCCCTACAGAACACTGGATAGCCCCCACTCCTGTTGGCTTTCTACCTTCAGTAATTTGTTCATAGGTAGTTTAGAACAAAATAGCATGCTTACCTGAACTTGCGTGATTTTCCCAAGCGCAAAGAATACAGCAACACATCTCTGTGTGCTAATGTGGAATTGTATGGTCTTTCTCAGGCAGTTTAGAGACTGTTTCCTGATTCCACTCACCCTTCCCTGCTGAACTCCCAAGCTCAACTCTTGTTAGAACCCTGTTCAATGTACTGGTCACAAACTCAAGGAGCAAGCTCCACAGACATCCTGAGTCCCTCTTACATGGTAAGCCCTCTAATGACTTCTGCTTTATAGCTTCCAGCTGTTGTTCCATGCCTAGGAAATCAGACAAAAGAAAGTAGTTTTCTCACCTTACTCAAACAGAAGCTCTTACTACCAGAACCAAGTACATCTAGTACACTGACCAAAAGCTAGGAGACACACCCCAAACAAGCCAGAAATCACATCATCTCAAGCAAACAGGCACACACTTCTTTGCTTCTTGCACTAATCCCCAACTCAACTAGTCTGTTAGAAGCACTGGCTGCAAGCCCAAGGAGTAAGCTCTACAGCAATCTTACCAACAACTGTTGTACAGGATTGGTTGTCTGCTAAAACACATATAGAACATACAAATCTTAGAAATATAAACAAAAGATTTTAAAAATATATTCTATTTTAGTGATACTTTAATATGGGTGAATAATATTAAAGTAAAATGTCTTTCATAAATAAAATGTAAAATATTTGTATATAATGAGTAGATAACAAATTATTTGCACTATGAATTCCAGTTTGGGGTCTGCTTATTGTGATAAACAGATATACTACCTCACTTTGTCTGCACTGGTTGTCCCCAGGGGGCTCACATCCTTGAATCCTCATTAAATGGACAAACACAACTGCTGCTTTGTAGGCTTTTAAGGTTCAAACAAGTATTAACACATTGGGCTGGAGACATTATTGTTCTTTTATAGTCCCTCTACTACTTCAGTTTACAATACTGCAATTTTTTAAAATTCCAAGCTTGTCTGTTCTTCTAAATATGATCTTTGGCATGACCTGTTGTATTTCTGGTCATCTTTGAAACTCTAGAACCTGCATACTGCATCAATCTCCCGGTTTCCTATAATCTTAGTTTTTGCCATGATAATTCAGTGAGTTCTGTTATCCTTTATGACACAAAGTCAACCATGTGAAGGAATGGAGCTGTGGCCATTGCTCGGCTTTTTCAGCTAAGAAGGAATCAAGAAGTATAGTTAAGTACTTTCACCTCTGCTCTCCAATACCCAATTTTCTATGTAGAAACCATTCTTTTGCATGGAAGAAAATTAGATCACATGATTTCCCAATTAGTGTGAAAAAATACGGCTAAATCATTGGTTTACCACTTCAGAACTATTAGGCCTGAACTGACTGCAATACATAGCTGAAGCTAGAAAGTCAACAACATACTTGGTTCATGAAAGCCCAATAGGGTCATTCAAATTCTGTACCTATATTTAATACTACCATACTATTTTAAAGGTTGGATATCGCTGAAAAACACTGAAATGAAGTTTATCACAAACTAGTCAGTTGTCTTGTAGAGAAAGGACTACCTTGTTTGCACTTGAGGCACAGCTTGTTTCTTCTGTTTTGCTGTGATAATTTTAGAAACACTTTATATTAAGTGGATGCCAGCTAACAGTTGAAGGTGCTAATATCTCAGTTCTAAAAATAACTTTTAATATCCAGAATGGCATGCCCAGTTAAGAGAAACAATCCAAACTATAAGAACAAATATCTATGGATGATTTGGTTATCACAGTCAGAAGCCATCGGCATCTACTCAGGTGAATATGCACATTTTCTTGGCACACATTCAAGAGAACTCTCTCAGATGCTAACAGCAAAAAAAAACCCCTTTGATAACTGTTAAGAGCATAATATTTTAATGCAAAACAGTCTCTCTCAAGATGTTGGCTTTGAAAATAGCACAAAACATGCTCAGCATCATGCATGCTGGCTTTTGTTAGTATTTTTAGTTCACCTTGGCATTTTCAATATAATATTAACATGCTGCTCAAGTATTAACAAGCACCATCAAGAACATTTCTGCATACCCCAAAGGCTTACCTTCTGTGTTACCTGTTTTCAGGTAAAAGTATGCTTTACAAATATAAAGATAGTCCTCAGCTTCTCAATACACCCTTCTTAATACACCCAACAATTAAGGTACACTTTTAAAACATGTATAGATTGCTTAATGTTCTTCATAAATAATTTTTTAACTGACTGTTATATGTCTGCCTAGTTACTAAACGTTTATAGAAAAATTTCATGGAGGGGCCACACTAAAAAAAGCATTAAAGCAGGATATGAATTTTACATATTGTCTGGAATTTTAAAAATCACAAAAAGTAATACAATACTCCCTATGAAGTTTTTGGTTTGTTTCCAAATCACCTTTCCTAGTTACAAGGCAAACAACTGTGATATTTTAGGGACTTTCAAAAAAAATTGTGACATTTGGTGAACCTAAAGTGTCTCTTTAGATCACATCAGTTGATTTGAATTAGCCATGACACAAAAACTGAATACACATCTTAATATATTACTTTATTAATTAACTAGCAAGAAAGCCCATTGCAACAAGGAATTCAATGGGCGCTAGGACCCAGCGGACACCGGCAGGCGCGGATCTCTCTCTCTCTCTCTCCATTTCTCTCTCTCTCTCTCTCTGTCCCTCTCCCTCGCAGCAGGAGCCATAGGAGGTAATCAGGGCTGGTTTGTAGCAGGGAATGAGGGCTCGTTTGTAGTCTGGGGCAGCTCTCTCTGTCTCTCTCTCCCTCGCGCAGGAGCCATAGCAGGTAATGAGGGCTCATTAGCTGTTTGGCAGGACTCTCTATTGTCTCTGTGTCTGTCTCTCATGTGCTGGCTTCTGCAGCCTCTGAGAGCAAAGTGTCTAGCATACAGGGAGGGAGGGGAGGGCGGGAGTCCTATTCCAACTTGGACACCCCGGACTGTTCAAACCCCCAGGCTGTTTCACAAATATTAAGAGGAGGAACAATGGATAAGGATGGAGTTTTCCTGCTACTGTTCATTTATATTTTACCTTGCTAAAAAGCATCAGTAATATGTAAAAAAAGAAAGTTGCAAGTCAGCGAATACCAGGGAGAAAGGTTTTTATCCCAAGTCAGGTCCTGGGTTCATGACCTAGATTTTCTTGTTCTATCTCAAGTCATATGGTGGGTTCATTCCACATTGCATAGTAGTAATTTTAAAACAAACTGAGAAAAGAAACAAAAGTGAATCTCATAAACAACAGCTTTGAACTACATTAAATTTACATTAACAATAGTGAGAATTTAACAGAAGAAGCAGATGGGAAAAGATTTTGGTTAGCTCCCAGTGAAAATAATTTTAAAACAAAGAGCAAAACTTTATATCACAACAGAAAGACACAGTAAGAACTTAAATTTATTTAAATATATCAAAGCCATTTCTTCTACAGCTAAAGTTTCTGGGAAGTTTAAGAATTATTCAATAATGTGTTTTGTTTTGCTTTGTTTTTAAAGTGTTACTTCTATGTGTCATATTGCAAAATATCTACCTAAAAACCCAGGTACAATTTATAACAACTTTAAGTCATAAAATGAAACAATGGTCTGTATTAACAATACTACTATTCAGATTTACTTCCAGGCATAAAAACTGTATTGTTATATCTATAAATAGATATAGATATGTTGTTATGACCAACTCATTTACCCTTTTTACATCCAGGCTACAGAAGCCTACATTAAATTTAAGAAGCTGATTCTCCTCCCACAAAGCTTGCCTGATCAAATGCAGAAGCCAGATGGAGTTCATTAAAATCTAAACATACAGGGATTAAAAATAAATCTTCCAGCACATCCAGAAAGTGGTTATTTCAATACTTGGAAAGATGGACTCTGATCATATTAATCTGATGTCTTTAAAGTGAATCCACATCTTTCAGATAGTATAATTAACACTGATTTTATGATTATAAGAAGAACAGACCTTGCCATTGAACTACAGTATAATGTGTTTTTTTAAACACTGCTCAATAACGAATAACAGGCATCAGGATAATTAAGCTCCATCTATATAGTATAATATACTTGTTTTATTTGTTCCACTGTTTATCTAATGATAAATAGTTTATTTCCCTCCAAGGTGTGTGTGTACGTGTGTGTGTGTGTTCCATTTGATTTATAATATAGTTCCATTTGTATAATGTTAAAACATACTTTGTTATATCATTCAAACTGTATTTTTGGAACAAAAATCAAAACAAACCACAGTACATTTATACAATCAAGAGAATTTCCACAGAAATATGAATGTTTATTTCTGAGTTATTACAATCAGTGAGTTCAGTACAGATAAACAGCACCTGTTTTTAATTTGTTTTGAAAACAAAATGATTCTGTATACCCAAAGATTTAAAAATAAGGATGAACGGAATACACTGGCATTTTGACAGCAAAGCCAAACAAATACTGCTAAGGCAAGCACAAGTACATCAATTTGTAGTTTTGTAGTCAGGAGAAAAAGAGGGTGTGTGTGTGTGTGTGTGTACTTACAGCTTTAAGTCTCCTTTCACTGCCAAAGTATTTTCAAGGACACCCACTTTATACTTTGGAAAGAAGCCCTGACTCTGGAGCACTTGCTTTAATTAGGTTCTGGATTTCTTTAAATTTGGGATGATCTTTGTCAGCTATCAGCTGCAACAATATAGCTTCACTAGTAGTAACAATAATCCCGGTACGAGCAAGACGCTGAAAAAGCAGAAGCAGATAATGTCCGTTAATTGGTCAGTTTACAACAACAAAACCACTGCCTTTATTTATTTTTGCACTAATGTACTACTATTATCTTTTAAAGGTGAAGATGTCCATAGAATTCAAGGAATTCCAGTGACACATTCAGAAATTAAACAAACTTGCACAGACTGTGCACTGACACACCTTGTTTCTGTGTTCACACATGTGCCTCTCTTTTCCCCATCATATTAAAGAACAGTGCAATTATAAATGCCTAGTTTGAACAAATGTCTGGTTTCTTATGAAATTCAAATAATAGTACTTAGGTAAACTAGATTTTGTTCACTATACAGAAACTTTGATTCAATACCTGTATTAAACCATGCTTTAGAATACCATCTTGTGAGGAAAATAACCATTTCCTTTCAAATAAATGCACAATACATCATTTCTCATTACAGACCCGTAACTATCCATTATAACAGTTAAATATGTGATTTAAATTCAAATCAATTCAGGATAGAGAAAGAAAATCTGTGTATGAATATAAACATTTATTTTTCAGCATGATTCAAAAGACAGTATAATTTATGTGTAAGAGCGCAGTATTCTCCCAAGTCCAGTACTGATATTCAAACAAAACTCTAGTTCAAAAGATGAAAAAAATAAAGTGAAATGTTCCAAGATCTACTGTGAAATATTTATAAGATGTTTCCAATAACCAAATTTACAAACCATTACATCTACTTTTTACAAGAGAACAGACTTCGGCAGCAGTTTTTAAAAAGACATCCAATTAAGATGTTTTACATTTGAGGACACTGTCCAGTATTGATCCTGTGGCGTGCTCAGGCTTGCAGGCCCTATTCCATCCTGTCCACTCCATGAGATTCCCAACATCTGGGAAGGCTTCTCTCTGTAGGGCAGCATGTCACCACCACTGGACCTCTATATGGAAGGTCCATTAAGAGGGAAGGGCTACTAGCTTCCCTTCCTAATTCTGAGGCCTTGCTTCTGTGTTTCCTGCTGTCCAGTGCCTAGTCACCACAGGACAGTTTGCTGCTTTGTGCACCCCTGGAAGAATAATCACTTGCTACTGTCAGCCTTTCTCCTCCCCTTTTTACAATAGTATGTCCATGATGATGGTGGTCTATGTGGTGCAGAGAACCACTACCAGCATCCAAAGTTATAAAGTATTTATTAAAAATAAGATGTCCATTATCCTACATTTAGCACAGTACCAGATCAAGTAAAAAAAACAAAACAAAAGAAATAGGTAAAAGGTCATCCCTCTGCCCATCTTGCTATACATGCCTATCAGATGTTAAAATATAGGACAGGCTCCTTAGCTTAAGAAGTTACAAATTTCTACAGCATTTCTAATACCTTAAAGATTTCTTCAACACTCCAGACCAGGGGTAGTCAAACTGCGGCCCTCCAGATGTCCATGGACTACAATTCCCATGAGCCCCTGCCAGAGTTTGCTGGCAGGGGCTCATGGGAATTGTAGTCCATGGACATCTGGAGGGCCGCAGTTTGACTACCCCTGCTCCAGACAACCACATGGCTAATGATCACTCCTCCAGGCCTCAGTTAAGAGTCCTGTCACAGCATCAAGACAGAGGCTTTCTGATTACTAGGGGTTTTTATTGCATCTGTTTCATTGACCAAGTCAAGCTGGGACATCTCCAGGAATTCCTTCTTGGAAATTATACCTAGAGAGTCTGCCTAGTTTAAAGTCCTCCAAACCTCTGTTCCCTGCTTTGAGAAGGGAAGGGGGGGGCTTGACTATCCCCACTGACTATCCCACCCATTTGTATTTGTATGAAGGTAAGCTGAGGTACATCTGGAAAGCCATTGACTGACTTTCTCTTCCTTGCATGGTCTCTGCTGAAAGGGAAAAAAATCTATTCAAACCTCGGGGTATTATACACAACACAACACAACAAAAAGTCTTGAAAAAAAGACATTTAAAAAAAATTCTGCATATGGCACTGTTTTTGTCATGGAAAAGCCGCCATAGTATTTTTGATTATGCATTGCCCAGCCCTCTTGTAGCGGTGAGTGTGCCTTTTCTGCTGATTTCTATGCAGTATATGAAATCAGCTTTAATATGTTTCTTTTATGATGGTGCCAAAGATGCCTGTTTTCGCATGCACAAGCATTAGTATGTTTTTGGTTTCCTCCCCTGTGCGACAGTACACCAATGGGTGAACAGACAGCCCCTAGTCCCTCATCCACCAATGGGAGCTTGAGGCGCCCCTTGTTCAGCACAGACCCTCCCCACCACTGCTATTACAACATTACACTAGCAGAAATAATTTATTCATTCCCTCAGAGACATTTCAATCCTCTCTCTACAAGGAACAGCATATCTCCGAGGAAGAAAGGTTGTAGTGTTGGCATTCAAAGGGCTGTGCGCCCCTATAGAAATTTCTTGTTGAGGTCTCCATGTCCATGGACTACAATTCCCATGAGCAGCATGTGCCAGAATGGCAATCAGGTAACATTACAGCTGACCATGCCCTGTCAATGAGCATCTAGCTCAATGGAGGATTTGCCCACTTAAGGATTTGCCGTCGCAAGTCTTTCAAATGCATAATCATATGCAGGAAAAAAACAGTTTCAGACATAAATGCATTTTAAAAATAATGATTTTAAAGGGTCAGCGTGTTAACTTCAGTGAAAACCTTTATGTGCATAATAGTCCCTCCACAGAAGAAATATATTTCTTCACAGATGTAATAAGGTTGGGACAGCTTATTTTACACTGATAACACAGAAAAAAGTTAGTAATCAACATTACAAAATTGGTGAAGATGCATCATCAGAGGTTTTTCTTTGTTAATGCAAATCATATATACAGGTATACAGTGTAGAAGGATGCCTGTGCAAACTATTTCCCTCCAACAAGCTATCAAATTCAACTCCCCAATGAAAGGATGTTGAATTAAGACTGATGGATTCCAGAGAAACCTACTGACTGATGAAGTTTCCGGAAATTAATTACTGCTGCAATAACTCAAATTATGTGCAGAATCATTCTGCACCAACATGTGAAAATATTGGCCTTGTCTTTACATCAGACCAGATGAACTATTACAAAACATGAACCTTTAGTATAGCAGTTATCAACCACTGTAAAGCTGCGACCCCAACTGCGGCGGTATGTGCAGACACATGTGCAAGCGCACAATGATATGGAGGCGGTGTGGAGGTGGCCAGTGCCATGGCTCTGCCGTCGCCAGCTGCCACCACCATCCGCCACCAGCCACCACTGCCGGTAGCCAGCCACCAGCAATCTTTCCTGGCAACCCCGCGGAAGGCGCCAGGTGACCCCACTTGGGTTGAGAACCACCGCTTTAGTAGGTATTTCCTAGAACAGTTACTCAGCCTAGAGAAAACTTGAACTATTGCATAGTGTACATCTAAATACACATTCTTGAGGCATTTCTGGCTCAAAGCAACATTCAAATAATGAACTGGAACATAATATAGCCTGGTCTGAAAAAGATGAACTGAAGTATCGGATAGTGAATTTTGCAGCAAATTCATTTGTACTGTATTTCCTATTCCAGCAAAAGAATGCTAAGGACCTTAAATTAGGTTTGTGTGAACGTAGAACTCACCATTACAAAAGAAAATGCTTCAAAACTCTACTAACTCATATTTGGTAAGACTGGCAGATGGAAGGAGATAAAGAAGCTAGTTGTGACTGTTCCAGGTTTCCAGGAATGTGTAACTGTGACACTTCTACAATGAAGATCTATATGAATCTGAGACTGACAATGACCAATACTGGCTTGAACTGCTATTTAGCTTTACACTAATTTCTGCATTATATTTGCTGCTCTTTTCAGACAGAACATCTTTAGAACACTAGGAGAGATGAACACAAGCTTAATCTTTTATTTTCCCTAGACTTTTAAAGATCTTTAACATTGAAGGTAAACTTTGGCCCAACAACAAACATGACTTTTATCACTACTCCACTTTGCATCTGCCCTGTGGCTATTATCATTCTTGTATTTCCTTGTGAGTCATTAGTGTTACACAACAGATTACATTAAGCCTTTATTTAATCAATGTTACTGTTTCTACCAAACACTGATGTTATTAGCTGTAAGGATTTTTGTAGCTAATGGAAAAGCTTATCTTTAATTTTTTATCCCAAACAAGTACTACAAAAATATGATGTTATTAGTCACTAAAACTTTACATCTGAAAGGTTCTATACAAATTCTAGAATAAAAGTTGAAGTATAAGATCTCTCTTATCAATTTTCCCAACAATAAGTTGAATAACATTTAATTTATCATTAAACATGCTCTTTTTATTTGCCCTGCTGTTTCCAACTTTTAAGTGCAGGCCATCAATGTATGAACTGTTAAAAATTATTATTAAGCACTTCTGCAGAAAAATAGATGGTTACTACTTCTCTTCCACACCTCCCCCCACCCACCAAAAAAACAAAATTTCAACATTGCCAAATCTGTTAATTCTTAAATCTGGAGACCAAAGCCATGAACAGATAAGAAAGATCTTCCTACAAACCTAAAAAAGGTTTGTAGAAAATCCTCAAAAATTACATTGAGGGCTTAACCCCCCCCAAAAAAAAACCAACAGAAGTCATAAGTGTAGCTTTTGTAAAACCAGTGCTGTCTCAGTGGCATTGTATAGGCTGCTTTGCAACAACGTAAGTATTGCCAACATTCAAGCTTGGTTTCTATCAGTAAAAGGCAGGGCTCTTTCCAGGACTGTTCTGGACTTTGAAGACAGACTCATCAGGCCCACACCTGGCAGCAACTACCAGACAATTTGCTACCACGAAGCTAGCATAAACTACCCCAGGACTAGATGCTTACTAAGCAGCAGTTGCCTCACAAAAGCTAGTGTGGCACAGTGGTTAGAGTATCAGACCAGAATCTGAAAAACCCAGATTCAAATAGTCATTCAGCCATGGAAACTTGCTGGGCTATTTTGGGCCAAGCACACACACTCAGCCCAATATATTTCAGAATTGTTGCTTTGATGGTTAAATGAAGGATTGGAGAATTCTGTGAGTTGCTTTGGGTCCCCCACTTCAGAAAAAGGAAGGGTGTAAATGAAGTAAATAAATAACAAATACAGGGAGCAAATAAAAGGAAGATTGTCTAGGAAATGGGAAAAAGAGAGCAGCAGATAAATGCGAGGGTTCTCAGGAGAGATAAAGGAAGTAGTGTTGCAAGACTGATACAAGGTAATGTGAGGTCCCCTCTCCCCGCACAGGTTGCCCCAGTACACAATTGTGTCTGGTACAGCAGCTAGCACTGCACAACTCCACCTTCTCTGGGACTGGAGTAGGGACTGTGGAAAAACTGGTTGACGGATTGGAAGCTGGTAGGCTGGTTGGAAGTAGGAAAACAGGAGAGACTATTGGGGCTTTCAAGGAAGGGAAAGAGGAAATAGTAGGGAAGGAAAAAATGAAGAACTCCCTGCAAGTTCTTGTGAGCCTCCTACTTGTCTTATATAAACCTTAAACCTATATTTTAATTATATCTCTTTAGTCAGCCTCAATGCAAACCCATCCAAAAGTAGTTACCTCTAGGGCAAACATTCTATCCATCATACTTCTTGAGGAGGTTGCATCTGCCACAATATGAACTTCCAGACCTCTGCCCACCAATTCCAATGCTGTCTGTTGGATGCACACATGAGTCTTAAAAAAAAACACAGGAGAAAATAGCTATAATAATAATCACATAGAGAAGACAAACAAAACTACAATGATGTTCATAGCTTGAATATTTATATTTCACAGTTAGAAACTGAGAAATCTCTAATGTAGAAGACTACATTTAAAACATGCTAGCTTTACAAATAATGTCTATCTAAACAGCAAAATTCTATTACAGCAGAAAATATGTTAAAAATGGTAAAAGTACCTACTTCTACTCCAAATAAAACAATGCTGCGAACTCCAGGAATCTCTGCTAATGCAGTCTCAACTTCAGGCAGCACCATAGAAAATTTTGTTTTGGGTAAGACAAGTTTTGCTCCAGTTAAGTCAATTTCTTGCACTGTGCTCCCAAGACCTTTAGGATACTGTTCTGTTACAATAACAGGTATTCCTAAAATCCGTGCACCTTGAAGCTGCAAAAGGAAAGATCCCAAATTGGAATGAAACAAACATTTAAGAGATAAAAGAGTCAATAATAATAAGAACTACGTAGTAGATGTTATACTGAGAAACTAAGTAAACTTACCAATCGTTGGCCTACACTGATAATATCTCCAAAATACTTGATAGCAGGTCTGAATCTCTCTTGCATATCACAACAGAAAAACACAGTGCTTGAAGGTGTGAGGTTTCCCAGGGTAGTTAGCTGAGAGAATGAAGAATATTAGAGATTTAATATTGCACAGAGGACATTTTATTTTAAATTTTAGCTAAGAGATCCTAAGGAACAATTGCCATCTAATAGGATTTTTTACACAGCGATTGTGTTTTTATCATAAACAGATTCAATCAGATCTGTAAAAGTACCATATATATGTTCTAAATTAATATTGAACTTTCATATACCACAGGGAACTACAGTTTGAGACAGAGAAGTCCTACCACAACCCTTTATTGTACAGTTCTTTAGATTCTAGCCATTATATTTAAGATTTGTTCCATACAGCTTATCTTTGTTTGAATTCAGCATCAATATGTATTCTAGCCTTACTTCAGGGACTTATTAAATTTTAGATATCTTTTAAAATTCTTTTTAATAGTAATATGCAAAAAAACATTGTATTGTCTTCAATACAATATTAAATTTCTCATTGAACCATAAAATAGAATATGTTTCAACAGTTTTTGCTAACCTACTAGGGATAGATGCCATTGGTTAGGTATTTACATAATCTCTTATTAACTTCTAAAGAGACATTAACACATATTTATATAGAGAAACATCAAATATGCATTTTAAAAATAACAAACCAGACAATTTAAAAGCAAATTGAAAATACTATGTTCCAGAAAAACATCTACTTCTGCTTCATTGACTATGCTAAAGCCTTTGATTGTGTGAAACACACCAAATTGTGGCAAGTTCATAAAGAGCTGGGAATACCAGAGCATCTTATTTGTCTATTGAGAAACTTATATGCAGGTCAAGAAGCAACAGTGAGAAACAGGCATGGAATCATTGATTGGTTCAAAATTGAGAAAGCAGTTCGGCAAGGCTGTATACTGTCACCTTGCCTATTTAACTTGTATGCGGAGCACATCATGAGAAAGGCGGGGTTAGATAAGTCACAAATTGGGATCAAGATTGCAGGGAGAAATATCAACAATCTCAGATATGCAGATGATACCACTCTAATGGCAGAAAGCGAAGAGGAACTAAAGAGCCTTTTGATGCAGGTGAAGGAGGAGAGCAAAAATTGGCTTGAAACTCAACATCAAAAAAATGAAGATCATGGCATCCAGCCCTCTCAATTCCTGGCAAATAGATGGGGAAGAAATGGAGGTAGTGACAGATTTTATTTTCCTGGGCTCCAAGATCACTGCAGATGGGGACTGCAGCAAAGAAGTTAAAAGACGCTTGCTCCTGGGGAGGAAAGCTATGGCAAATTTAGACAGCATCCTAAAAAGTAGAGACATCACCCTGCCAACAAAAATGCGTTTAGTCAAGGCTATGGTCTTCCCAGTTGCAACGTATGGCTGCGAAAGTTGGACCATAAGGAAGGCCGAGCGTCAAAGAATTGAGGCTTTTGAACTCTGGTGCTGGAGAAGACTCTTGCAAGTCCCTTGGACTGCAAGGCGAACAAAACGGTCAGTCCTAGAGGAGATCAGCCCTGCCTGCTCCTTAGAAGGCCAGATCCTGAAGATGAAACTCAAATACTTTGGCCACTTCATGAGAAAGAAGGACTCCCTGGAGAAGAGCCTAATACTGGGAGCGATTGAGGGCAAAAGAAGAAGGGGACGACAGAGAATGAGGTGGCTGGATGGAGTCACTGAAGCAGTAGGTGCAAACTTAAATGGACTCCGGGGAATGGTAGAGGACAGAAAGGCCTGGAGGATCATTGTCCATTGGGTCGCGATGGGTCGGACACGACTTCGCACCTAACAACAACAACAACGATTCAAAGTACCATACACGCATAGAAGTTTTCAATCTCCCCGACTCTACCAACAGCAGTCCTTGAACCTTCCCCCAAAAGTCAAAGAGCCTGGAACAGAACCCTATAAGGCACAAGATGCTGCCAACAGGAAAAATGGGCAGCTGGCCCCGCATTCAATGCAAGTCTGTGTGGATTCTGGTCACAAGATTCTGCTTATCTCTTCATAGTTCTTTTATTTCTCAACTATTTAATTATTTCTTCTTAAAATAATATAATAATGTTACTTTCCTTGGTCCCTGTTAATACAAATATCAACAGGATAATTATGATAGTTAATCTTTACTACAGCTAATAGTAATCTTATCCATGTTGATGTGAAAATCCTATTAATTTCAGTTTGTTCCACTTGCCAGTAAATGTGCTTTGGATTGAAGCCTGGAACACACACAGCAACAGTAAGCATACTTCTGAATAGCCAAGTCCTACTGTGTTCAGTATGGCCTCTTGTTACGCAGAGTGGTAAGCGGCAGAAATGCTGTCTGAAGCTGTCTGCCCATGAGGTTGGGAGTTCGATCCCAGCAGCCGGCTCAAGGTTGACTCAGCCTTCCATCCTCCCGAGGTCGGTAAAATGAGTACCCAGCTTGCTGCTGGGGGGTAAAACGGTAATGACTGGGGAAGGCACTGGCAAACCACCCTGTATTGAGTCTGCCATGAAAACGCTGGGGAGCGTCACCCCAAGGGTCAGAAATGACTCGGTGCTTGCACAGGGGATACCTTTACCTTTACCGTGTTCAGTGGATTCACTCTCAGAAAAGTGAGCATAAAATTGCAGCCTCAAAGAGTTATACTCTTCTAAGCCTATTAACCTCAACTGAATCAGAATGCTGCATTCTCTTTTATGGATCACACACCTACCTGCTTGGAGGAGGGGACTTTCACAGAGCTGTGCTGCTAATATTTTACATTGTATAATACAACTAAGTGACTAAGCTATTTTTCTGAAATAGCGGTAACATCTGCACAGTAACATGCAAATTTATCTTATGCTTCATTCAGTATGCTCAAAGTAGCAGCTACATTAAAGTTTTGCAATATGAAAACATTTAAACAACCAAATAATTTTCCATTTATAGTTTGAAAAACAGATAGCAAACATTTTTATTTTATTAATGAACAAATCATCAGAATGATATGCTGGCAGTACTTTACATACTGTGTTCACTCTGGAGATATTCTGTCATTCATTCATGGAACATAACACACAAATCCAGTAGCTTCTGTACTGTTCAGCTTTTCCATGCATAGCACTTGAATAAACCCAATCAAATTAAAGTCATCCTATCCAGATTACTTAATAGCTTTACCGCTATCATCATAGAACACAGATATGACAAGCAGCAAATTATTTAGCATCCTATCCTTAAACAGCTTCGGCCTAGGTAAGCAAAGCTCACTTCAGTATCTTCAAATGGGGGCGATAATCAGCATAGTAATTATTATAAATTACTTGAGTTTTGGGTATTTTATCTGCTCTATGAAAAAGGAAACTTTAATTAAAACTATTAGGCCAAACTACAAATAATACAAATTATTGATATGGCCACATTTATCCAGATGTCACTTATACTTCTCTAACTACCTTATATGCATGTCTAATGCATCATTCCGGAGAAATGCATATTTTAAAACCCCACTGACGTAAATGGTAGGTACAGGTCACAATTTGTGTAAAATACCATAAAATAGAACAAAATGTTTCAACAGCTGAAGTCCATTACAGAGAGATTTTAGAGAAATCAGTTTATACCTATTTAAATATTATTATTCTGCTTACAGTAGAATTAATTTCCAGGTACTCTACATGAATAGCATGGAAACATTTGGTCAGTAGATCAAAGTTTAAGCTTACTCAAGATCACTCAGTGCAGATCACTCTAGATCACTCAAAACTTACTCAAGATTGCCCAATTCCGTGAAGTTAATACCCTTAAATATCCTGGGGTACAATTTCAAGATAGCTAAAGAACCACAAAAAATTTATTTTTTTCACGATTCTCAGGTAAGATCTAATAAAGGTATTGTATGTTGCGGTAGTATATGAATTTTAAATATGCACCCCTTATATGGCATGGAGGTGCTTACACTTCAATTTTGAACACATTTACTGGAAAGTAGGTTACAGAAATTTCTAAGGGAGCTAAATTCTATACTTATGCTTAAACAATGGACTTAAGCAGATCTAACACTGAACAGAATGAGGCTGTTACTGTACCATAAAAACAGGCAACGGTACCCAAAATATATGCTTTGCCTGTATCAATCAACTGTCCTGGCTTGACAGTTCCTTAAAAGTTTCCATCATTGATCTCACAGCTCCCTTCATTGTACTTTCCCATTCACAACTGAACAACATCCCTGTACTTTTCTCAATGAAGCTGGGGACTTTTAAGGTGTTTCCTTACACATCTTTTTAACTTTAGATGTTCTTTATAAGGTATCTTTTGCTGAATTTAATTCCACTTTCATTCTGGAATTAGTCACGACCACCTCAACTGCCATACTCACTGAGGCCATCATGGATCAGAATAGCCATTTCCTATGTGATTATGAAATACACGTGGGGAAAGAATCCATCCCTTCTCAGTTTCCTTCTTCCAAAGGGCTAAGAATCAGGAAAGCACATCACCACTCCATGATTGGATGATTTTCTCCTTCCTCTATTTCGTGGTACCCTGTCTGCAATTTTAAGTTGAAAACAGAAAAGCCAGTGCATGCATAGCTTCAAATTCCATTCGAACCCACTGGACCTTGCCTGACTAAATACACTTAGGTTTGGATGTTATGCAAACTGGTGTACAGGTGACTTAAAGTAAAATCCAGAAAACCCCCAGAGTTCAAACACAACCTCAATTAAGAATTAATTCCTCACCATATACACTTATTCAGGCTCCCTCTGTTCTCCATCTACAATCTTGGGAAAGGCCTAGTTTGGAGGTGTGTTACAAGGATGGGGGGGGGGGGGTTATGTGCGCAGCATTCTGAGACTTTCTCAAGACATCACCTGAAGAGTTCTTATGATTTCGATTTGTGGAAATCAAGCTGCTGCAGGAGGAAGAAAGGGAAGTCGCCACTACTGGCTAGCAGGCAGTAGAGAAGCAGCACCTGGTCAGTGTGTCGAACTAAGTGGAGATGCCCTCATTCTCCTCCTCCTCCCCGGTCTCCCCTGACTGGAGGTGGGTGTGAGAGGGCAGCGGGGCGGGGAAGGAGGACGCACGGGCTGGCTAAGCGGCTCTCGGTCACCCACCTGTATCTGCAACGGCACGAGGCGGACTTTGCAGCGCTCGTTCACCAAGAAGCCCTTGGGCAGGTCTATGTACTGACTCCACTCCTCCGAGAAAAGCTGCACCACGAACTTGCGGTGCATATCGAGCTGGTCGCCGTAGAGGCTCAGGAACTTCTGGATCAGCACCTCATAGCCAGAGCTGTGCGGCACCGACGAAGGCCTGGCGAAAACAGAGAAGCAGAAGAGAACCGGGACCGACCCAGACGGCGGGAGGGTGGCGGCGGCGGCTTCCGTGAAGTGCTGCTCTGCTGCCGCCATGTTCAGGGGCAGCTGCTCCAGCTCCGCGCCGCCGCTGTTGCTGCCGCAGCTCCTCCTCCTCCTCCTCCTCGTGGAGCTGCTGCCACCGCCTCCGCCAGGCCAGACTGGAGGCGCCGCCGGCCCCCAGTCCCGGCTTCTGCTCCTCCTCCTCACCATGGACCCTGCCCTCCCTGCTCTGCCCGGGGAGGACGCTGCCAGGTGGGGAGGGGAGGGGAGGGGAGGGGCCGTCACCTTTTGCGTCCTCCGCTTCAGCCCAGCAGCGACTGGAGGAGTCCTCCTGTCTTTCCAGAGGGGGAGTCGCCAGACAGTCACTTACGTGTCGTGGTGACGGGCGCAGTAGAAGCTGAGCGTCTGGATGAGGCAGGTGGACGGTGACGGCAGCGGCCAGGAGATCTATGCCTGCCTACCGTAGCCCTCGAAATGTAAAACCATTACAGAGTTGTGTCTAGACCCATACACAAATGTTTTTATCATCCTATTACTGCACCTCATTGTGCCCACCCTCGACAGACCATATCGTATCTACAAAA
Organism: Paroedura picta; assembly: GCF_049243985.1. Classification (NCBI taxonomy): domain Eukaryota; kingdom Metazoa; phylum Chordata; class Lepidosauria; order Squamata; family Gekkonidae; genus Paroedura; species Paroedura picta. The sequence continues at coordinate 58,483,242 of NC_135375.1, read as the reverse complement.
AGAGTTGGCCGATCTTTTATAATCCAGTGTATAATAAGGAAATGTGAAGACGATGAACGCTAAACAGTATGAATATTCTCGTATTAGGGTCGCCAGCCTCCAGGTGGTGGCTGCTTTGTTAGGTGGACTCTATGGCACTACACCCCATTGAAGTCTCTCGAACTTCCCAAACCTTGCCCTCAGGCTCCACCCTCAAAATCGCCATGTACTTCCTCATCCATAGTTGGCATCCCTAAGTGACACTAGGAGCAGTCCTAAACAAGTTTTCTTTGAACTAAGTCCCATGTAATTAGTAGGGCCAGTGTACTTACCATTGCAGCCTAAAAAGATCAAAAATATTTATGTGTGAAATATCACCTGGGTGTAGTCTGCACGGGGCTTTTTACCCACTCCCAGTTCGAATGAATCCCTGCAGTCTACGCTAGTGGTCCCCAACCGCCGGGCTGCGAAGGCCCTGGCACCGGGCTGCGGCTCCCTCTCCCCACCCACCCCCAGTAAAAAACTTCCCAGACGGCAAGCTTGCAGCCCGGGAAGCTTCTTACTGTGGGAGGGGGGGAGAGGGAAGCAGGGAAGCATGCGCATATGCTCCATGCACGGCCGAAATTGCACATGCGCAGCACTTTTGCCATGTGTGCATGCGCGATAGTGCCACGCATGCACGATTTTGGCCTTGCATGCACAATGCACATGCGTGGCTGCACATGCACGGCATGCGCGACCGGGCAATCGCCCTCCCTGCTGCAACCTCAAAAAGGTTGGGGATCACTGGTCTACGCTAAATTCAATTTCCACTTTGAGTCTGGGTGCTTTAAATTTTCCATCAGCAACATTGATTCATGGTGACCCTACCTTTCCCCCGTGATATCCTGGAGTGGATATTAGCCTCAATATTTGAAGACTGCCATGAGTAAATGTGTAGATGGCTGCTTTTTGCGAATTAATTTACTGCTCCATTCCTGGGAGCAAAGGAGTTTTCCCTGATTGGCCAGGGCCAGGGTTCAAGAACTTCCTGGATCCTGGTTGCAAGGCTTACCTTAAAGTGACTGCTCCAGAAGCCCTAACTTATCTCAGCAGAGATTTGCCTCTTGGATTTATTCCCCCTCCTCTGCTGTCTCCAATCCTCCCCCCCACCTCTTCAAGAAACGAAAGAGCTTCCTGTTGCACTTGCCTTCCCCCCCCCCTTCTGAGCTTCCCCAATCACCTGAAGAACACTTTCTGGTTCAAGGGAGGCGGGGAAATAGAGGAAAACCCGAGCCCAAATTGATCTGAATTCAGCAGGATCCACACCAGTATAAACAAAGTAAATGCAGAATGCTTAACACTAGTGATTCTATCTCCTTGTTTGTGAATGATGTACGAAGTATGGGAGTGGGGCAATTAAAAATATATATTTCTTGCCTAACATGCAGATCTAAATAGATTATTCATTCCTCGCTTCAAATTTGGGATGTACATGTCTTCTATATACATAAAACTGTGACCCTGACAAAATGCTGAAGGTTCCCAAGACTCCTATTGGTGGAACCTCCCCAACTCAGGGCCAATTACTGCTCTTGCTCAGGATTCCGTAGCCCTTTCTCCCTTCAGGCCAGCTTTGAAGGGAGCCTCTAACAGTTCCTGAGGTGAAAATGCATTTCCAAAAGCAATGCAGGGGAGTCTATGGGCATGCATGGGCATTCCTTTTGAGGGGAAAAGGTTTCTCCTTCTGCCTAACCATTGGCTGACTGGGAGGCCACAGAAAAGCCCCATCTCACTTAAAATACTGCTGTGGCCAGGGTTGCTGCTGGAGGGAAGACACAGCCAAGCCATGTGTGTCTCTTCTCGACCACTCTCTGAACATTTGAGGCCTACTTCTTTTGCACAACAGCCTTGTCCACCCTCCCAAGCATCCATTACTGCCTGGGAAGCTGATCTTTATAATCTGGAGAGAAGCTGTAATTCCAGGAGATCTCCAGGCCCCACCTGAAGCCTGGCTAACCCAGGTTGAAATATTCCTTGAGGTAGGGCCTCAAAAACCATACAATGTCTCAGGGTACTACCCTCCTGTAGAAGAATACTTTTTTATCTGCAGAGCTGATCATAATAGTCCACAGATGAGCAGCAACAGAAGAGATAATGGTAGAGGCAACAGTTTATATTTTTTTATTTTTTTATTTAGATTTTTATACCACTCTTCCCTACAGCTCTGGGAAGTTTACATAAAACATTTAGAAAATTTATATAAAACAAGATCAATATAACAATAACAACAATTTTGGGGTGTAAACAGACAGAACAACTGGATAGTAGAGACGATGGTAGAGGCTTGCAGGCTAAGGCTGGGGTGGAGTGGCGCAGGTATGTTCTACCTTGGCTGCGGGCTCTGACCAGCCCTTACCAACAGTTTGTATTTTTTGGCAGAAACAGATAGACCAGCTGGATAGTAGAGATGATGGTAGAGGCTAAGGTTGGGGTGGAATGGTGCAGCTGTGGACTCTGGCCATCCCTTAACCAGTAACAATTTTTATTTTGGGGGGCAAACAGCAAGGGAACAGCAAGGGATGAGTCTGGAAAGTGTAGGAAGATCTTAATACGGAATATTTAGACCCTGTAACTAAACGGTGAACAAGCAACAATCTGGAGAGAAATAGGGGCTGAAGTAACTTTGCTCAAGCCTGGCCTAATAAATAAAAATCAGAATTTGCCATGAAGGTAGACAGTGAGACTTTGAGGGGAACTAAGTTTTCCAGTTTTATTAGGCAACTAGAAACTAAGCCCGCTGTAGTCCAAATACAGCGGGCGCTAGCGGGCCTCGTAAGTTCGGGGGGTGGCTCTCCGTCTCTGGCATCGAGTCGTGCCGTGGGGCGACCTGCGAGCCGCCACTGCCTCCTCCTTCCCCCCCCATCCCGGAGCCTACTGGCAAGGAAGTCGAGGGAATCAGTGTTGTGGCGGCTCCAGTGCCGGCTCTGGCGCTCCCGCAGCCGCCCCCGCAGTGTCCACAAGGGCAGCTTGTGGCCGCGGGGGGGGGGGTGGGCAACGCCTCGTCGCGGGTGGCGTGGGGGCGCCACCGGCACTGTGGCGTCTGGCTGCGGCAGCTGCCGGTGCAGCTCCCACAGCTGACCGGGCCGGCTGCTCCTTGCTGTGTGGGTCGGCGGGTGAACGGTACTTGTTGGGGGTGGCGCGGCCTCTGCCGACGTGTGTGTCTGCGCAGGGTGCCGCCACCGGGCCCTCCGTCCTGCGTGGGGCAGCAGCGAGGCGTCCTGGTTTTGCCAACGGCCACAGGCCGCGGCTGCACCACTCCCGGCTCCTGTGGGGCTTGCAGGCGGGTGCCAACCTTCCCTCATGGTGCTGAAGCAGCAAATAGAGGCGATGGCCCGCATGCAGCCGGTATCAGAGGGGGCGGAAGCGCCTCCTGATTTGTCAGTCCGGCGGCAAGGGACCAATTGCGAGCCGCCGACTGACAAGCAGCCATTTCTACCTGGGGAGCCATTTCTACCTGTGGAATTACTGCTCATCTGGAGATGAGCAGTAATTCAAGGAGATCTCCAGGCCCTACCTGGCTACCCCTGAGTTGGAAATATTCTGTGAAAATGGGGCTTTAAAAGGGTATAATGCCTCCACAGCCGCCCAACCAGCCACATAGTGCCCCTGGCCTATTTCAGGTCAAGAAGAAGAAGAAGAAGAAGAGTTGGTTCTTATATGCCACTTTTGTTTACCCGAAGGAGTCACCTTCCCTTACCTCTCCCCACAACAGATACTCTGTGAGGTGGGTGAGGCTGACAAAGCCCTGATATCACTGCTCAGTCAGAACAGTTTTATCAGTGCTGTGGTGAGCCCAAGGTCACCCGGCTGGCTGCATGTGGGGGAGTGCAGAATCGAACCCAGCATGCCAGATTAGAAGTCTGCGCTGTTAACCACTACACCAAACTGGCTGAAACATTGCAGAGAGGAGGTAAGGTTACAGATACATGTCGGTTCATGTTCTGGAATTCTACACTTCCTAGGTGTGCTTGAATCTGATTTGGCTTAGGACTGTTGCGCACAGAGAGACCACCTCTTAGGGTTGCCAGCTTCCAAATGAGGCACAAAACCCTCCCCTTCCCACCCCCTCCAGGCCCATCACCCAATTATGTTATTTAATTTTAAAAATCTAAAAATTAATTAACTCCCACCCAATTGGAGAAACCATGAGCTAGCACACGGTGTAACATTACACAACAGTCTTTACTACTAGTATGTATATATGCATTTAAGTGAGCTCCATCAAGGTTGGTATAGGAAGGTCCTCACTTAAGTTCCTCACAGAGCTATTCCTCAGTAGAACAGTCCTCCTCAGGAAGTGGTGAGTTCTCCTTTGGAAGTTTTAAAGCAGAGGCTAGACAGTTATCTCACATTAATGCTGATTTTATGAATTTAGGCAGATGGTGGGTGGGTGGGTGGGCAGGAATGGATGTGTCAGTGTTTGTCTCTTGTGGCCCTTCCTTGCATACTCAGGAAATTGCTAATCACCACTGTGGGATGGTAGGTGAATTTCCTCCAGGTCAGGCCGGATTCTGGAGAATTTTGGTGGGGGGGGGGGATCATTTGGGCATGAAATTGGGGTCACTGTGTGTGGGCAGGTAGTTGTGAGTCCCTGCATTGTGCATGGGGTTGGACTAGATAACCCTGGAGATTCTTGCCAACTCTATGATTCTATAATTCAAAGCAGAGTACAGCACAAACTGCTTAAGAGAATAAAATAGTTTTATTATGAAGAGAAACAAACTTTGTATAGAAAGAGAGGAGAGAGAGAGAATTCTAACTAACTGTTCTGTGTCTTCATTCAGTCTGTTTGTTGAGGCAAGCAGGGAGGAAATATGCTAAATGAGCCAATCAGGACATAGGAGCAGACTGAAAAATATTAGAACATTTCTAGTTTAACTATGCTATACATCTCCTATGATGATATTCTTCATATCATTTTTAATCACACTACAGATCTTGCATATTCCAACTTACTTCTTCTGGAGGGAATGGATGCTTTGGAGGGTGGACCCTACAACATTCTACCCCACTGAGGTCGCAGTCCTCCCCAGACTCCATCCTCAAATCTCCAAGAGTTTCTCAACTTGGATCTGGCAATCAGACCTCCCTTTCCCTTGCCAGTGGCCAGGGGGAATTTAGCAACACTAGCAGCAATTATCAAGTGATGCTATTTAGGTCCAAAGCCATGAGAAGTTTAATATAACCAGTTCATTTCCGTACATTAATTTTTTTTCTTGGTTACTTGGCTACCCTAACCTCAACATAACACACACCTTATTTCCCTTTATGTATTGTAGTAAGTTACACTAACATTTTAAAAAGTTGGCAGAATACTGAGAAATACAACCAAAAATGCACACACAGTTAGTCTTCATGTATGACCTCATTAAGGTTTTTTTCCCCTGTACTGTTAAGGAAAATATCTCACATGAAGAAATCTTGAGTCAGTGATTGTTGTTACACACTCACATTCAGAGCATTCATTTATTCAGTTTTGAGAGTGTACATGAAAAGTCTAGTGCAGAAAACCACTTCAAATAAGGCATGGCTAAAATAAATATATGTATAGCGCAGAAGTCATTAAGGTTAAAAGTCATGAAAAAAACAACTGAGCATAAAAGGAACCTCTGTTTCAGTGACAGAAATAATTTGTCTTGTGCATCAGAAACAAAAATATCAAATTAGTGTTCTTTGAATCAGAAATACCTTATTGATTTATTTCTCTACCCACTTCTCAACATTTTAAAACAATATTTTTTCATTATATAATATTATAAACTATCACCATCTTTCCAAATTGTTACTCCTTCATCCAGTATAAGAACGTATCTATAAATAAACATTATATAAGATGACTGCACTGTAGCGTTGTTATTCTTTTATTTGAATATCATTTCTGTCTCTCAAAAATATGGGATTTTATGATAGCATTCATACGAAAATCATGAGAGATAATATACTGAGCCAATATTTACAAGAACATTCAGCTATATTGTACATTCTAAGAGGTAGAAAACAATTAGTGTGTATTGCTGGTCAAAGCACATAACAGATAATAGTAAGTAATCATTCAAAATATAGGAACTATAAAATTTAATTAGTGTATGCTCTAACCCTTGGTTTATCTATGAAAGACTGGTTAAAATATTGTTCTCTATTGTGATGTAGTTAGCATGAACTCCTGTTAAAAAATAAACATTAAATTTTCACCTGCCCGGATAAGATCTTATCATGCAGTTCTTTGGTTAATAGAACATAAGATTTTTTAGAATTGTCCAAAAAATAAATCGGGTCACTGATTGCTGATGGATTAAATCCTTCCCCTACCAGCTTAAATTTTTGTTGCTTGAAAGTTCCTGTAACTTCCATAATTTCCTACAAAAAAACAGAAGATTTTTGTTTATAGTAGAAAAATTGAATACATGGAGTAAACAACAGACTATTTGGTTTACCACAAATTCTACACTACCTAAACCTTTCCATGATAATGGATTCTGTTTAAACTTGAAAAGGAACTTTTTGAGAAATAAGGTTTCTCATAGCAGTGACTGAGAGAGAAGCATCACTTCTTTCTCCTTTTTACACTGAAAAAAGCAGGAATTTGGCATGAGGGAGGGGGAAGGGAGCTCCCACTCTTTCTTTGGAGTTTCAAAACAAGCCTGCACAAACAGAACTCATGTGGAACTGCATAAATACCTTGATGATGAACAGAAAGTAACACAAAGAAAGAGGTGAACTCTTCTTCCTCATACCATGACATTTTCCCGTATCACCCCGCTAGTCTGCTTTTTAAAACTAACCATTAATTCCCAATGTCCCATTCAGTATGGTCCTCAGTTTCAACACAAAGTTTACTTCACCTTGTAGTCTTCCTCCCCAAATTCTTGTGTTAAATTACTGGTCTGAACCAGGCCCAAGAATCTCCTGGTTTAAATATGCCAGTGTCAAAATCCAAAGACTGCTGAGTTTTTTTGCAAGTGTCTATGGCTGCCATAAGTCCTTAACAGGGAAACTTTAACTGAAAATCCAAAGATGGAATGTCTCCTCTCAAAGATGCTGGAAACCCAGCTGAGACCTGCAGGAGATGTTGATACATTTGTGCATTATGGCAATATTTCACATCATTGAATCAGCAGCCATCATACAAAAAAACAAAAACAAAAAACCTCAGCCCAGTAGCTGGTTTTTCAAAGCAACTTGATTATCTGCAGTATTTCTATTTTCTGACGTTATTTCTTTACTACCCTGAATCTCATTTTATCATTCTTAATCCATGCTTTAATCTCCCTAATCCCTTTATATTATCTACATTGGTGCTACTCTTCCCAATTTAGTATAATCTGTAGTTTTCATTAGTGTGCCATATAATTCGACCTCATTAATAGATTAATGTAGAATGAAAGTACCATTGATCTCATAAATACCCATTACATAGTTCCCCCTGAATTTATCAATTTGTTTTTTCTAGTATATAACAGATTAATAGATTGCTGAGACAATCAGTAATCTTCTACTAGCCATGAAAATATGTCTCCAACACATACATTTATATATATTATTAAATATTATATATAATATTACCTGGTGTCTTAAAAATAGAGGGCAGGCATAGCTGGGTAGATAAGTTGCCACATGTTGATGTAATTTTTCCAGATCTAAATATTTATTAGGCTTTAAGATGACAGAGGCCATGCCCGCTTTCCCTTCATAACCTGTGAGAAATTATGATAGAATTAAGGCTAAACTGACAGTGACTGATACATTTCCACTGATCAAATGTTATATACCCAGTAAGTTCATGGAGGAGGGGAAGGGTAGCTAAACTAATATTTCCCATCTTTCCACAGAAAGCCTGTGTCTTGAAAGTCCTCTGCTGAGGGTCAAAACATGTAAACAAATAAACTATGGCATAAGGAGTAGTATGGGGAGAGGAGAGAACTTGTCAAAATTGTTTCCACCTACCTGTTCTGCTAATGGATAAAATATAGTATAACTAGCAAGAAAGCCCAGTGCAACCAGGAATGCAATGGGCGCTAGGACCCAGGGACACCGGGAGGTGCAGATCTCTCTCAGTCTCTCTCTCTCTCTCTCCTTCTCCCTGTTGCTGCGTGTCTCTCGGAGTGCCTCGCAGCAAGAGGCATAGCAGATAATCAGGGCTGGTTTGTAGGAGGGAAGCAGGGCTGGTTTGCAATCTGGGGCAGCTCTCTCTCTCTCTCTCTCTCTCTCTATCTCTCACTCGGTCGCAGCAGCGGTGGCTCTCTCTCTGTCTCTCCGTCGCAGCAGGAGCCATAGCAGATAATTAGGGCTCATGTTTAGGAGGGAAGCAGGGCTGGTCAGCAGCTTGGGGCAGCTCTCTCTGTGTCTCTCCCTACCTCCCTCGCAGCAGGAGCGATAGGAGGGAATTGTGTTTGGTCTGGCAGGGCTCTGTGTCTCTCTCTCTGTCTCTGACGTGGCTGAGAGGAACTTGGCTAGGGAGGCAGGGCAGGAGCTGTAGGGGCAGGGCCAACCATTGCTGGCGTTGCTGGCTGCATCCTGATTGACCTTATTCCAACTCGGACACCTGGACACATTCCACCCAGCAGGCTATTTCACAAATATATAGAGGAACCATGGATAAGGATAAGCATTTCAATCTGCCAATTTTCCTTAACTGTGCTGCCCTCTGCTGAATCATGACAAATTGTTGGTACATGCAGGAAGCACCTATGAGTATGTTCTGAAAAGATGCTGTGACAGATTTTCAAAGTGTAACGTCTAGCAGAGTCTGAAAATCTTTAATCAACAGGCAGTTAAAACAGAATTTGATTGCATGTCGTTAAGAAATGATAGCTGGGAACTGACAGCTGAAAAAGACACAGTTTAGCACTGACTGGGGAAGAAGCTAAGGGAGTGAGTGGATCATAGTGGATCCCCATTCAAACCAAAAATGGACAGAGCTTCTAATCAAGAGAAGTAATCCTTGCCCAGTGGAAAGGGAAATAGCTCTAAAAAATAAGGAGTGATCCCTTGGGATTTGGGGGACTTCGGTTCTATGTTCCTGCCCTCTAAACTTTAAGAGTCAGTGAATCTCAATAATTATGTCTGAGTGTTTAAGCATATACTGTAAAGAAAGCCTCTCTTCTCAAAATTTAAAAGAATAGCAAAAACACTAACTTATTAGCAACATAATATCTGGATTTAGTGTGATCACAAAGTTGCCTCAGTTTTTATTGGTTCACCTCATACATCCTATCCTGACACCCCCAAGTTAAATAAAATATTTTATTTTGGACTTTCAAAAGCCTCTCTGTGCCATTATAGGAGTAGAATAAATTAAAGTAATTTTTTCTCTTAAGTCCTTGGGCTGGTCCAAAATATATAATAACTAGAATTAAAGTCCATTGTAGCTGATACAACGGGCACTAGCAGCGGGGGGGGGGGGGGGATAGCAAAGAGAGAGGGAGGTAGAAAGGAAGAGAGTGATTAAGATAGAGAGAGATTGGCATTGGGAAGAGGAAGGGGAGAGGTTGTCCAATCTTTCAGGGCATGAGGCTGAATATGTGTGTTGCGTGGGGGGTTGTGGTGGCGTGGTTACAAATGAGGGCGTGGGTGTGGAGAGATGAGTGTCAAGAACCTGTGGTTTGGAATGTGAGTTCAGTGTGGGAGAGGACTGACCATTGGGAATTGTGGAATAGTGTTTAAAGATGAGCTTTCAAGAGCCATGTCTTCAGATACGTGAAGAGAAAATCAGACTGGAGACTATTTTTAGGGGGAGATTACATGGGAACTAATTAGTCCCAGTTCTGTGGCCCTACTCCTTCTGTCTCCATTTTTTTTACTGTTGATTTAATGTTATATGCCCACATGCTTCTTTCACTGTTGCCCCTTAGAAGATGGATTTTTGTACACTGCTGTTTACTACCAAAAAGAATCACAAAGCAGTTTACAAAGACATTTCCCCTTCATCTCCCTATAATAGACAACCTGTGAGGGATGTGGGGCTGTGAGAGCTCTGAGAGAACTGGGAATGGCCCTGAATCACCCAACAGGCCTCTGATGTCTCTAAATGATTTAAAATCACCTTTTCTTCCTCTCCCCATAACAGACACCCTGTGAGTGAAGTGGAACTGAGAGCTCTGAGAGAACTGGAATAGCCCACAGTCACCCAGCAGGCCTCAGGTGTCTGTAAGCAGTTTAAAATCACTTTCCCTTCCTCGTCCCATAACAGACACCCTGAGAGTGAAGTGGGCTTGAGAGCTCCGAGAGAACTGGAATGCTCACAGTCATCCAGCAGGCCTCAGGTGTCTGTAAGCAGTTTAAAATTGCCTTTTCTTCCTATCCCCATAACATACACCCTATAAGAGAAGTGGGGTTGAGAGCTCTGAGAAAACTGGAATGGCCCACAGTCACCCAGCAGGCCTCAGTTGTCTCTAAGCTAAGGTGACCAGATGTCTCACCTTTGGCGGGGCAGTCCTGCCTTTGGGGGCATTTCCTCCATGTTCCGCCACGTTTTTAAGTTGTCCCGCAGTGTTCTCAATTTTTAAAAATTAATTTAAATCCCCCCCCCCCGCGCAGGCAGCCCAGGAGACAGACCAAGCTCAGGAGGCCCCCACGCAGGCCCCCAGGCTCCAGGGTGGGGCTTGTGTGGCGCCGCCATTCCTGCCGGCTAGCGGCAGCCGCGGGGCTCTGCAGGGCAGCGGCAACGCCTCATGGTCTCCAGTTTAAGCAGTTTAAAATCACCTTTTCTTCCTCTCCCCATAACAGACACCCTAGGAGAGAAGTGGGACTGAGAGCTCTGAAGGGCAGCAAGCAGTCACTTGGCCCCCGACCCAGAGCCATAGTCAGTGCCTCAGCTCCCACTCCCAAGAAGCAGAGGTTTTCTGGAAGCGAGGGCAACAGCAATCAGGCCACTCTGTCACCCACTCTCCAGACCAGTGCCTCTGACCTCTGTCCCTGGCAATGTCCAGTGGCCAAATGGCAGCTACTGGCCTTGCGGTCTTTGTAGAGGCTGGGCTGTATGGTCGCTGGCCAATCAGGAGGGATGCACTGGACAGACAGAGTCAGATGCACTGGATGGACAGGGCCCTGGATAGTCTCCTCCCAGGAGGCCATTTCCAATTTATAAAAGGGATCAAAATGTGTTAAAGATGTGACAGGATGGGACAACCATAGATCAACTAATAAGAAGAAAATAGATATTTGGGCTACTCAGCATGAAAGAGGAAGATATGAAAAATCCCATGAGGGAGGGAACACAGCAAGATCACAATAGATCCATTTTTGCAAGTTTTTTTCCTGACTGTACTTCATAGGCTCCAGCTCAGGGTTTCCAAGGGCAGCAGGTTTATAGTCTAATGGGCAGTGGTCCATTAGAAACACTGATTTGTGCCAACTTTTAAAAGGCATTTGTGATCCACTTGAAGTATGAATTCTTCCTTGTATAATAGTAAAAATCCCATCTAAAAAAAATGAGTGGCAACTAGTTTCCAGCTTTGATGACTCAAAATTCAGGAAATGTTTGGCTATTAAGACAATAAGGAAAAGTCTCTGTGGGCAGATGGTTTGCTAACTCCCCCCCCTCCCCGGGTTCTCCCCTACAACAGGTGGGCCAGGTTGAACAGGGCAGGAGCTGCCACAAGCTAACAGTCCACCACCATGTGCCAAGCATGCAAGAGAAGCCATTGTGAACTGTTGAAGGTGATGGGTATGAGCTGCTATTTCTTTCTCCCTCTATTGGCGGGCAGAGACAAAAGATTGATGTTTTTCGTCCTTCTTTTCCTCCTTCCATCAGGAGCTGTGTTCTTTACCAGGGCCTTTTTTATTTTCCAATCCACTCCTGGCAAGTTCCTGGCTTAGGGTGGCTTTTTCAAGATCCTTATTACCTTTATAAATGTAGATTAAAAGTTGGCTTTTATACTCTGCTTTTCACTACCTGAGAGAGTCTCAAAGAGGCTTACAGTTGTTTTCCCTTCCTCTCCCCTATGAGGTAGCTTGGGGCTGAGAGAGCTCTGAGAACTGCTTTATGTGAACAGCTCTGTGAGTAGCCCAAGGTCACCAATCTAGTTGCATCTGGAGGAATGGAGAATCAAGCCTGGTTCTCCAGATTAGAATTTGCTGCTCTTAAGCATCGCTTTTAATCACTACACCATGCTGGTTCCTCCGTGAGCATGAAAGGGTGCTTTAGGAATTTATCAGGCAATCAAATATCTTAATATCAAGAGTCATATTTGATAAGAGGATTGATTTCTAAGAAGTATTCTCTTAATGAAAACTTATTTGCAAGGAATACACCATCTGTAATGCCAATATTTACAAAGTGAACATGTCAAGTGAAACAGCATAAGTGAAAGAAAAACAAATAAGCATTCTTACCCAGCACAGGAATCCCATAAACATTAGCTTCCTGTATAAAATCCAACATACCAATGACATCAGAAACTTCTGTAGTGGCAACATTCTCCCCTTTCCATCTAAAACAAAACATGTGCAGATAAATATGCCTAGTGCCTCATGAAAACAACAAATCATGTTGTTGTTTTTTAGTTTTTAACTGTTTGTATAAAGCTAGTAAGCATTTTTATGAAATAAAATATATGTTTTGTTTCAAATAGGATTGGGGCTAAAAGTTCTGGAGAACAACTTCTTAACAGAAATAGGTTTTGCTGTTGTTGGTCACACTATTAATTTGTATAATTTATATTACTGATGTAATAATATTTTAAGGTGTTACTGGTATATCACTAACATATTTTCTACTTTTTACTTTAGAATTAGAATTATCTGTCAAATGTTCTTATTAAAGGTGATAGCAAAAAATGCTGGCAAACAAGTGACCAGGACCTAGGGTAACTAGCCATCACCCTTTAAATAATCCTCCAGTCAAGAGACCAAAGGATAGAGCAGATATCTCTCCCAGATTGTGATCAAGAAATCAACCTTGCAAGCTGAGTTCCACAAAACAATTACTCTGGCAACTGTAGCCAACGAATGGCTTACTGGATTCAGACAGAAGCCTCCAAATCCAAGAACACAACAGAATTACAGGATTTGAGGTATATACAATACTTGGAGGACAACCTGTTTTCAAAACAGGCTGTAGAAAGGAGGATGGAGAGCAGGAAGGTTCCCACGGAGCAGAGCGGGCCAGCCCACGAAGTGGGCTGTCTAGCCTGGCACAGCAGAGCAGGCCTGAATGGCCTCCCCTGGTCTCCTGGAGGCCAGGAGGTCAGGGAGCATGGTGTGCCTGCAGTGGATCACAGCTGGATGGCCTCCCTCATTTTCCCAGGGGCCAAGAGGCTGAGGAGTACAGCATGCCAACTGCAGAGTGCGTCTGGGCAGCCTTTTCTAGCTCTCCCAGGAAGCTGCACGAAGTAGGGAGACGATGGGGGTCGGAAAGAGCTCTGATTGACCCTCAGTGTAGGGAGCACCCTCTCCCCCAGTGAGGGCTAATGAAAGGCTTGGCATATAATCGGGTAGTATGCACACTCAATTATATATATAGTTAAGAGCAGTATACAGCAAGAGGAACATAATAAAAATTAAATGTCTAACCTAAGGCACTTTTACAAGCATTAGTTCTCTAATCCATATGTTACCTGAGTCCAAATAGTTTCAAAATCCAAAGTCTCAGGCAGATGTTCCAACTAGTAATGCCCTCAATTTGGTCCAGAATCAAGAGGTGACCCGAAGGAAGATACAATCCAGACAAGGGGTACAGACTGGGATGAAAGATCTTCCTTTATACCAGGCTATCTGCATTGCCATAATTCTAGTTGCTCAATTAAATAGGGTACTAACCAGGTGATCTTAACCAATCAGGTGTATTGATAGTGGGGGGTTTAAACCAATCACCTGGATAGTCTAGGAAAGCCCAATCCCATCAGATCTCATAAGCAAAGCAGGGTCAGGCTTGACTAGCACTTTGAGGGGAAACCTCCAAGGGATACCAAAGTTGCAACAATGGCAATCCACCTCTGAATGTCTCTGAATGGCAGCCAGATAATCTTATGATCTCTAGGCTATATTATGCACATGTAAATAAATAAATAAACAAACAAACAAATAAATAAATAGTCGTCTTGGTATCATGAGGCCACCTCGAATTCCAAGGGAGAATAAAGCTACTATGATTTTGTAGGCATGAAACCTGAACCAATGTTCCTGAAAAACCTAGGGACTGCTAGGCAAGTCAGTCTCTTGACACTATTCACAGACTTTTTTTAATGTAAAATATTCCTTGAAACAGAAGAAATTACACTTCATTGGCAATTGGTCAGAAAATCAGCTGAACTCAAATAAAAGCCTTTGGCATCAGCACAGTAAACAAAGTACAAAGTAAAATTATGTATTATGTTTATATTTTGATCAGCCCCGTGACTTAAATTCTGTACCTGAATGTATCCCCGGTCCTGTCCCAAAAGTAAAGGAAGTTGTGTTGATCTTGGACCATCAGATCTCCTGTATTGAAATAGCAATCTTCCCTCTTAAACACATCACAGAGTAATTTCTTTGCTGTATCTCTCTTATTGCCAGCATAACCAAAGAATGGATTTTTTGAGTTCACTTTGGATATTAGAAGGCCAGCCTCACCTGCGAGAAAAATTATAGAGAGCAACACAGATCTAGATTAGATTATTACAAGGCAGTTAATGTGGACTGCCCTTGAGAAAATGTTTGGAAAATTCCGTTTCAGAATGCTGGAACCAAGATGTTGACATAGGACCATATGACACTAGTCTCAGCCCATCTATACTGGTTCCCAATCTGGTTCCTGGTTGGAAGTACATCTCAGTAAGATTTTTAGCTTCATTAAGGTACAGTATACAAATAATATTGCTAAAACTTAAAAAAATATTTAAACATAGTTATTGCATTAACACTGACTAAAACAAAAGAAAATTATACCTTCCATCATTGTTACATAGATAATTAAAGAAGAACAATTACATGAATCTCAGAGTGCCAACTTGTCTGGTTATTTGGAACAGTTTTCTATTCATCTTAAGGATGTAGACAGTATCCTTGAAAATCTGGGGCCTACTGTTTGTATGACCTTTCCCCTTCCTGACTACTTAAACCTCCCAGGCAGACTTGCTGACTAGGTTTGAGACATAATTAATACCTCCTTTTGACCGTATACGCACTGGAGGTTTCATGCTGGGCTGCATGCTGGAGTTTTACTTGTGGCAGGTTACCCCACCTCCTCCTGCACCCACATGGGGGAGTATTTGGCCCAGTGCGCTTCATCTGCCTCCCATTTGTGCTCCTGCATGGGAGCTGGGGCAGTGAAGTTCCCAGTGCATAAACGGTCTGAGAGAGGTTATGGTGTGTTCACTTCTAAAGAAGCTTACCCTGAACTGAAGAGATTTTAATAACTATTGCCTAGTCTCTAATATTCCATTCCTCAGCAAGGTGATTGAACAGGTGGTGAGCGGCTGGACAACATCAAGCTTTCCTAGAGGATACAAATTGTTTAGAACTCTTCCAATCTGGTTATAGATCTGATTATTGGACCAAATTAGCCTTTATCACCATGGTGGATGACCTATGCTGAAAATGTGATTGTGTTGTTTTTCCCAGTCCAGGTGTCCCATAAACAATCCCATGTTGTTGTTGTTATGTGCGAAGTCGTGTCCAACCCATCGCGACCCCATGGACAATGATCCTCCAGGCCTTCCTGTCCTCTACCATTCCCCGGAGTTCATTTAAGTTTGCACCTACTGCTTCAGTGACTCCATCCAGCCATCTCATTCTATGTTGTCCCCTTCTTCTTTTGCCCTCAATTGCTCCCAGCATTAGGCTGTTCTCCTTCCTTCCCATGAGGTGGCCAAAGTATTTGAGTTTCAAACCAATCCCATAACAAGGGCTAAACCCAGATTAGAAGGCATCTGAACAAACTGTATATTTATGCAACCTAGAGAGACAAGAGTCATACAAGCAGATGATAGGTCTCCAGTTTCTAAAAAAAAAAAAATCCTAGCCACATCTGCATCCTGAATGAAGTGATGCAGTTAGTGAGTACCACTCAGCAAGACAAGCTGGTACTGCCTAAAATGACCATTGCCAGATTATGAAATATTTTATCCATGAAGTATTGGGCAAATTGGTTATAATGAGCCACTGGGTGGTCAACCTCATCCTTTGGGCCATATCTCAATAGATCTCTGACCACTCAGAAGGTCTACACTGTGTTGATGCAATGGTGGCAGAGATATATGTTTTCTTCACCACTATGATTGCCATAGAACAGGCTTTAAAATGAGATGCTAAGCTCTAAGATCAGAAAAAGTGACAGTGTTGTTAGGGATGCCAGTACCCAGGTAGGACCTGGGGATGCTCTGGAATTATAGCTTTTCTCCAGACTAAAGAGACTGGTTCCCTGGGAGAAAAGGGCTGTTTTGGAAGATGGACTCCATAGCATTATACTCCACTGAGGTCCCGCCCCACCCCAAATTATTATTATTATTATTGTTGTTGTTGTTGTTGTTGTTATTATTATTTAATTTTTAGACCGCCCTTCTCCCAATAGGTCTCAGGGCGGTTTACAACATAAATAGTTAAAACACAATAAAATCCCCATAAAAACCCCAATTAAAAGTTACATACAACATATAGTGGCGGTGGTCACAATTCTGATCTTAGTTCAGCCTGGTGGAGAGAATAATGTTCAGAAGAGGGTGGCACCAATACAATAGATCTAACCATGATCTCGATGTTAGAGATTTCAATATTGGAGGAGATCCTCTGATAGATTAGTGGGAGAGCTGCCCTGGCCTCAACCATATGCCTGACGGAAGAGCTCCGTCTTACAGGCCCTGCGGAAAGCTGGTAGATCCCGCAGGGCCCTTAGCTCTTCTGGGAGCTCATTCCACCAGGTTGGGGCCAGGACTGAAAAGGCCCTGGCCCGGGTCGAGGCCAGGCGAACATCCCGTAGGCCCGGGACAACCAGTAAATTCATACCCGCAGAGCAGAGTGCCCTGCGGGGGGCATAAGCAACCAAGCGGTCCCGCAGGTAGACGGGACCCAGGCCGCGTATAGCCTTAAAGGTCAATACCAATACCTTGAATCTGATTCGGAAACAGACTGGTAACCAGTGCAGATGACGAAGCACCAGCTGAATGTGGACCCTCAAAGGTGTTCTAGTGAGGACCCTGGCAGCCACATTTTGGACCAGCTGTAACTTCCGAGTCAAAAACAAGGGAAGGCCCGCGTAGAGCGAGTTACAGAAGTCTAATCTGGAAGTGACCGTTGCATGGATCACTGTGGCCAGGTGTTCCGAGGACAGGTAGGGCACTAGTAGCCGGGCTTGACAAAGATGGAAAAATGCCGTCCGAGCTACATTGGTGACCTGAGCCTCCATCGAGAGGGAGGCATCAAATGTCACTCCCAAATTCCTGGCAACTGGTGCAGGTGTTAATTGCACCCCGTTCAGGCATGGGAGGCGCGCTTCCTGGTCCTGCCCTCTTCTGCCCAGCCACAGGACCTCCGTCTTGGAGGGGTTGAGTTTCAGGCGACTCTGCCTGAGCCATCCAGCTACCGCTTCCAAACAGTTGGCAAATGTATCCGGGGTGGAGTCCGGCCAGCCGTCCATTAGGAAGTAGAGCTGGGTGTCATCTGCATATTGGTGGCAACCCAGCCCATAGACCCGGACCAGCTGGGCTAGAGGGCGCATATAGATGTTAAAAAGTGTGGGAGAGAGTATCGCCCCCTGCGGAACCCCACAAGGGAGCTCACAAGGGCTCGACATACTCTCCCCCATCGCAAACCTCTGCGTCCGGTTCTGGAGGAAGGAGACCAGCCATTGAAGCGCAGTCTCCCTTATTCCAGCTCCGGCGAGGCGGTGTACCAATAACTCGTGGTCGACCACGTCAAATGCGGCCGATAGGTCTAGAAGCACGAGAATGGTAGAGCCGCCCCAATCCAGTTGGCGCCGTATATCATCCATGAGGGCGACCAGCACGGTCTCCACCCCGTGGCCAGGGCAGAAGCCAGACTGGTATGGGTCGAGGGCCAATGCTGTCCACTCCTGGCTCCACCCCAAAATCTCCAAGTCTTTCTCAACCCATCACTAGCAACCCTTAGTGTTGTATTCAATTGATTTTCTGTGAATGCTCCTTATCTCATATAAATTATCAAAAGGAAATAATAGCTGGCTTCAAAAGCTAAAGTTAAAAAGAAACAAAGTGGTTCACATATGGCCACCAGATGGCAGCAGCCATTAGACTTAAAAATTTTCAAACCCTGCAAATTAAAAAAAAATCCTTGAAACCACATCAGCAAATAATAATTTATAAAATATATGTATGAGTATAGTAAACACTGGGACATATTACAAACAACAGTAAATTAAACAAAAACTCAAATAAGGCATTTGAAATCTTCTAAATGATATATAAAAAGGTAAAGGTATCCCCTGTGCAAGCACCGAGTCATGTCTGACCCTTGGGGTGACGCCCTCTAGCGTTTTCATGGCAGACTCAATACGGGGTGGTTTGCCAGTGCCTTCCCCAGTCATGACCGTTTACCCCCCAGCAAGCTGGGTACTCATTTTACCGACCTCGGAAGGATGGAAGGCTGAGTCAACCTTGAGCCGGCTGCTGGGATTGAACTCCCAGCCTTATGGGCAAAGCTTTCAGACGGCTGCCTTACCACTCTGCGCCACAAGAGGCTCTTAAAATGATATATAAATTACAGATAATATAACGTTAAGAATTAGGTTAATGGCCACAAATCTGCACAAGAATTAGAATTTGGTGTCCACCCAATGAAGCTATAGGACATCAGAATATATATATTTGATCTTTATTAAGCACTAAGCAGGTGCCCAAAATGTTGTGTCCAATCATGAAGCCGTCTTGTGTACTTCATATGTGTACTAAAACAGTTCCGCAGGGCCTGCAAAAAGGAGCTCTTCCACCAGGCATTTGGTTGAGACCAGGCACAAACAACATCTGCAGGCCCCTGTCCCCTCCCTCTCCCCACCCCCAGAAATCCATCAAGGCATTCCGCCCCTGGACCTGTTTGAATTATTACTGTTTAATGTTGCTCAATTACCCTGTTATAATCAGTTAGTATTATTAATGTTACAGTTATTTATATGTATGGTTCTTTGTATAGTTCTCAGTTCCATGTAAACCACCCGGAGCCTTTGGGGAGGGCAGTATATAAATGTGATGGATGGATGGATGGATGGATGGTAGGTGGTAGGTAGAAGATGGATGGATAGATTTTGGCCTGAGGCAAGGGATTGTTCACATGTCTAAAACTAGCCAAACTTTACTTCAAAAAAAGAGTTCACCCTAAAGTACAGCATTAACAAATTGTATTTTCCATTATCTTGAGTTTTTAAGTTCAGAGTCTGGCCATTTTCAAACTGCCTTTGTAATCAGATTTAGAAAATGATTGATAATGAATTTTTTTTGGTCATTTCATACAGATCCATTTTAGCATTTGGCTGTTCGTACAAAACCACTTGTGTCAGGTTAACAATGAGTGGCTGAAACACTTTTGAGGAAAATCATTCTTCCATTTTCTCCACCTTCGTTAAGCTTCTGAAGCACTGTGCTATGCTTTTTAATACGTCCACACAACTTCCTACAATGGTGCTTTCTTCCCTACATTTTTTTTATTGTACAACTATGGACCAAGCCCATTGTACTTGTAAATACAACGGGCGCTAGGTGTGCTTTTGGGGCCAGGGGGAAAGCTTCCCCCCCCTCCCGGGACCAGAATCGCACCCGTGGCCTCCTCGAAGGCTGGACTCTGAGGCACAGTATGATGTTGAAGTCCCACCTCCAAAACTAGAGGAATATTTCCGACCCAGGGGTAGCCAACCTCCAGGTGGGGCCTGGAGAGCTCCTGGAATTACAACTCACCTTCACAGTATAAAGATCAGGGTTGTTGTGCAGATGAAACAGGATACAAAAGATGCTGCAACAGCATCCAGTTTCATCTGCGGAATAATGCTGTGCAATGGCCTCAATTCTGCAGAGAGTTGCAAAGAAGAAATACACATGGCTTGGCTGTGTCTAACCCCTGGCCAGAGCAGTATTTTAAGTGAGAAGGGGATTTTCTGTAGCCTCCCAGGCACTGCCAAACACTGAACCCAAAGCATCTTTGAGGCCTAATATAAATTTTGCAACAGAGTACTGTTATTTAAAATGCTGAACCTATCCTGATAAAGTCCTTACCATTTTTTACTCTTTCACACCATCCATGCTTATTTCTGATTGGCTCCTCTTTTTGAAAATCATACTTAATCAAGTCAAACGGGAAAAAGAGCTGAAAAAATAGAAAAAAATGGACTCAGTAATATTTGTACAATGACATCAATGGCATAACATATTAATGAACATTGAACATTGAAATGATTGTATACAGCTTTTTAATGCCCTCTACTTACATAAAAATTTCTAAAATATACAATGTAAGATATGCCCTCCTGGATCAGACCAGCAGTCCATACAATCTAGCATCCTGTTTCACACAGTTGCCAAACAGCTTCCTTGAGAACTAACAACTCATGGAGGCCTTACCTTGATGTTGCTACTCAGGACAGCAATTCTGACTTCTACTACTTGTGAATATTTCCTTTAGTCGTTAAGACTATTATCCACTGATAAAATCAGAGTTGGAAGGAGCCATACAAGCCATCTAGTCCAACCCCCTGCTCAATGCAGGATCAACCTAAAGCATCCACAATTGGTATCTGTCCAACTATTGCCAGTGAGGGGGAGCTCACCACCACCTTAGGCAACTGATTCCTCTGTTGAACTAGCCTGACTGAAATTTCCCCCCCCCCCCTGATATCTAGCTGGTACAGTTCTACACATAGTTTATAGCCATTATTGTATCCTCTGCTGCCAACAGGAATCACTTCCTGTCCTCCTCTAAGTGACAACCTTTCAAATACTTAAATACAGTAATCATGTTCCGTCTCAACCTTCTGTTCTCCAGGATGAACATTCCAAAGTCCCTCAGTCTTTCCACATAGGAACTGGTCCCCAGGCCCCGGATCATTCTCGTTGCTCTCCTCTGCACAGTCTCAATTTCGTCCATGTCTTTTTTGAAGCAAGGCCTCCAGAACTGCACACAGTACTCCAGGTACCGTCTGACCAATGTGATACACTGCAGGACTATTGTTATTTTGAATATCTGAAACTTTTCAAAATAACAATATGTCTTATTCACGAGTTGGACTAAAGTGCCTTATCAACCAATGCCTAGTATATTATGAATCTAACAGGCTCACATGGAATTATGGGAAGTGCAAAGTGCTGATTTTTGCAAAATCATGGAAACCTTTTAGCTGGAACATCCAAGGGAACATCATTGAGCAAGTTAAGCATTTTAAATACCTTGGTGTACACTTTCATTATAATGCAAGTTGGACTGTACACCGGAAGTATATAATAAACACTGCAAGGAACAGCGCTTAGGCTGTTGCCTGCTTCTTCTACACCAAGGGCAATCACAGTTGTACCAGCAGCTCTCAAAGTTTTTAATGCTAAAACATGCTTTCACCTCCTTGATGGAATCCCGATATGGATGTGGTTTCAACCATGCAGTTGAAAGCACTCAGTCCTCCTTTTTGTGAAGAAGTTTGGGCATCCCTAATTGTGTACCTTACGGTGCTCTCTGCTAGAAAACAAATCAAAGATTGTTGGAGACCAGGGCTTGGCTGCTCACTATTAAGTTTTGGCTGTGTTTAGTCTTGAATTCTGAATCCTCTAGTTTTACTTTTCTAATGCTCTCAGAACAACAGACTTCCAACTGGTTTAATTATATTGAGCGAAAAATCCAAATGCTTGGCATCTCTCTGGATTCAATGGACTTAGCACCTGTAACATTTTTAAATGTCCCGCGGTGCGGGGCACCGCAGACTAAATAAAGCAGTAAGGGCTCTTGGGGAGGAGTTAGGGCGGGACCTGTCCGGGATAAAAACTCCTGGACAGGGAACTCTTGGGCCCCTCCGAGTGCTACTTGGGGGCCAAGTGGCCAATTGGGAGGCGTGCGTAGCCACTTGGCCCGCCCTGGACCCTGGGCCACTTGGCCCGCCCACATGGCTCGCTGCTGGGAAAGGAGCAGGGCTGCCGCGTCAAAGACGCGGCCACCCTGCTCCTTTCCCGCCAGCGAGCCATGGCCCTTCCCTACTGACAAGTACTCCCCGCGAAGACCGGCCCTGCACCCTCGCCGCCGCCCAGGTCCTCCCGCACCCTTCAGAGGCTGACGACGATCGCCCGTCTCCCGCAGCCGCCGCCCGCAGCCCCAGCACATGAATTACTGCCTTCCCCACCTGTCCGCTGATTTCACCGCGACCTCCGGGGCCAGGCCCTCAGCGCCTCCGAATGCCGCCAATGGACACGCCGGCACCAAGCCGCTCCACTGCCAGCAACACGCCTCCGCCGCACAAGCCCGCCCGGCTTCCTGCCGCCTCCCCTCCTTCAACGAGGCATCGCCTGCACGCCAGGACGACCCCCTGGACTACCCCGGGGACTTACCAACACTTTCCACGCTCGCCACCACTCCGAGACACCCGAAGCTAGGTTAGTCTCGCCGCCTAATCGCCCCACTCCCACGCCGTCACGCCACACCTCCACCGACCACGCCCACACCCCAGGATGCCCCAAACATGGCGTCCCCGCAGCGCCCGCTCGCTCCAGAGCCGCGAGCACGAAACCACCCTCCACACCATTTCTCCCTTCCAACCCCAGCCCCGAAAAACCCATTCAGTGGGGGCCAGGAGGACAAGGCCTTCTGCAGGCCCATCCATGCCGTGGCCTGCCTCACACACCCGACCAATGTTGTCCCCGCCCACGCAGAGGCCTTTTGCTGTGCGGGGGGGGAGGAACAATCTAGCGCCCATTTTATTCCAATATAAAATGGGCTTTAGATCTAGTCGATATATAAAATTATAAAATGAAGAAAATTAGATATTGAGCTCCAGGTTCTGAATGAAGCAGCTAGAAAAACGTGTTCTCCACTTTTCATAGGTGTCCCACCATCATCTGATAAATTAGCGTTTTATTTTTCTCACCTCATCAATCCCCAGCAATGCAGGGCTTTTATGCTTGCCAGATTTAACATTCTTCCATCAGCAGTTATGACTGGGAGATTTCAGAAGATTCCTTACACACAGAGACACTGCCCATATAAACAAGGTTCTATAGAAACCATACAGCACATATTCTTTTATTGCCCCATATACAATGCCATTTGGGCTAAAGCTCTTAGTGTACTTCCATTTAAATGTACTGGCTATTCTGATCAATGTAAGGTACAGTTCCTTCTCTCCAGAACTATGGACTTTGAAATATCAGTATTTTCTTTTTCTTCCCAAAGAGATAGATCAAAGAAGACTTTGCAGGGTCCATGTTCTTTGGAAGGAAAAGGACACTGCTGATATATGCTATATTTCCAAGACACAAGTAGCAAGCACAATCAGTGTGGTTTGTAAAGTAAACTCTGTGAAGATCTCAGGCTTCAGACTAGAGACTGCTTAATGGTAACTGCTGCTTTCTGCTTCTACTCTTACACTGTAGATTTCAGCTTTATAAAGATTGTCGCTAAGGGTAAAGGAAATGAATTTCCACACAAGAAATAATTGACTAGACTAGCTTTAAAAGAGAATTATACAAAGTCATGGAGGAAAGATCCATCAATGGCTATTAGCCATGATGGCCAAAGGAGATATCTGGGTTTGAAAATACTATACCTCTGTATCAATTCTTGTGAGACAGAGGAGAAGACTGTAGCCCATTTGTCCTTTTTGGGGCAGCGACTATAGTAAACAGGATGCTGGACCACTGGTCTAATCCAGCAGAGTTTGGAGGATTTTTAAAGAATATATTAATAGTGAATTCCTTTGAGCCAAACAAGTTTTAAGGTACTCTTTCTCATTATCCTATATTGAATAGTGTCAATAAACAAGAAAGACTTCATAAGCATAACAAATATCATTTACTTGATTTAAATAAAATGTTTATAGTTATGTCTTCCTAATGTCTAGTTAGGACATTATTTTAATTTAGCTTAATTTAGATTACTGTAGGTGGGACTTTGGTTCTATAAGGACAAAAAAAGTTTTCTCCAGTTAAACAAATTATTAAATTTAATTATGTGTAGGAGTAATTGACAATGCCTCAGGGCTTACAATATGCATATTTTCCTTTTTTAATGCATCTTTCCTTGGCCAAAAAGTTGGACAGGAAAGAAACTCAAGTGAAAGATAAATAAGTTTAAGATATTAGACAATCATTTTAAACATTTCTTTTTAAGTGAATAGATATGTAGGTGCCTAATTTTTTGAAAATGCTAGTTTTAAGGCCAAGTTGATTCTGAATTGAGTTAAACAAACAATGTTTTCATGCTGCCCCTCAGTCAATTTCTGAAATTTATCAGGAGTATAACAAAGCTGGCAGCTGCAGCAGGGTTGTCATTCTAGGAGCACTTGTTCTGGGTGCTAGCTGAAATTTCTACTGCAGCATCCCAGATACCAAGGACCATAGGTTATTCCACATGCCTGAGTCCTTAGCATTGACATCAGAATCCCTAAAAATTACACATACAAAGACTTCTCATACCTAGGATAGCTTAAGGAACCCTGGGCTATATTGTTAGTAAGATTCCAGGCACTCACACTGAAGACTCAGGTGTGCTGGGAAAACATCATATTTTTGTGCCTCCATGTGGTAGGAGCTCTATTTTCACTACAGAAAAAGAAATCCAAAAAGCCAAGGAGGCTCCAACACACCTCAGTGCAGAAAAATAAGAGCTCTGGCAGAATCTAAATAAATATGAATCAAATGCTAAGACTACAAAAGTTCAACACATGTGCAAAGTGCAGGGAGCTATAAACTATTCAGTAATTAAGGTATCGATTGCCTCATTCCCATCTTTGCCAACATAGTTTTTACTCTTAACCCCCAGTCATGCAGCCTCTCTTGAGAAAAGAATATAGGTAAATGTAAATCAACAAAGTATGATAAAAAGGTAAAGGTAAAGGTATCCCCTGTGCAAGCACCGAGTCATGTCTGACCCTTGGGGTGACGCCCTCCAGCGTTTTCATGGCAGACTCAATACGGGGTGGTTTGCCAGTGCCTTCCCCAGTCATTACCGTTTACCCCCCAGCAAGCTGGGTACTCATTTTACCGACCTCGGAAGGATGGAAGGCTGAGTCAACCTTGAGCCGGCTCCTGGGATTGAACTCCCAGCCTCATGGGCAAAGCTTTCAGACGGCTGCCTTACCACTCTGCGCCACAAGAGGCTCTTGTGGCGCAGAGTGGTAAGGCAGCTGTCTGAAAGCTTTGCCCATGAGGCTGGGAGTTCAATCCCAGCAGCCGGCTCAAGGTTGACTCAGCCTTCCATCCTTCCGAGGTCGGTAAAATGAGTACCCAGCTTGCTGGGGGGTAAACGGTCATGACTGGGGAAGGCACTGGCAAACCACCCCGTATTGAGTCTGCCATGAAAACGCTAGAGGGCGTCACCCCAAGGGTCAGACATGACTCGGTGCTTGCACAGGGGATACCTTTACCTTTTAAAGTATGATAATAAGCAAATAAATTCCCTCTTGGTAGCTGCTCCTATACCATATTATATATATGCGTACCTCTATGTGTACCTGATTGTCTAACTGCTGCACTTGTAATTAGGCTGCAATCTTCCTCACTCAATAAAAAAGGTCTACTGAATAAAAGATCTACTTTTGAGTAGACCTGCTTAGGCTTGTTCCCCTACAGATGGGAAATAATAATCAGATGCTAACTACTGGCTACAAACTACGTTCTGGTAATTATTAATGTAGAGCAGCATCACTAATATTAACAATATCAATTTCACTTTTAAGTCTAACTTATAATGTAATTTATTTCCATACAGAAGTCCAACAGTGCTAGCCCAACTAATACAAATATCCTAAGCATTAGCAGCTCAGAAGATTTAACAGTGGTTATATGTAATGCATAGAGCTTCTGAAATTTCGTTCTGTCTTACAATAGATCAATGCCTGTTAAGCTTAGGCTATGTCTATAGAACTCTCCTTATTTGTCTGTTTGGTCTTCCACAGCTTGTCACTGATTGCACCAATTAACTGGGAACAACTCCAAAATGAAAGCTAGAAGGGTAACTTTATTCAAAAGACTTCAGGAATTCAAGACTGCCAAAATGCTAAGTTTATTACTAATGTGATAAGCAGCTTCTTTCTAATTCCCCAGTGAGACAGAGAGACAAAAGAATAAAGAGCCTTCTATTGGACCAACACATTATGAGTTTGCAGTCCTCAAGCTGCAAAAAAGTGCCACTTTCTAAAGTTTCACAGAGGCTTCCTTTACAGCTCAGCCTTCTCTTTAATGGGAGCTAGTTCAATATACACAATTGCTTCTTTATCTCCAGGCTGCTAAGAGAAAAAGGGAAAGGCAGTTTAAGCCTTCAACAACTACTTGGTTTTGCTAGAATTCAGTCCAGCAACACCTTAGAAACCAGGGTGTACGCTTTCGAGAATCAACACTCCCTTTGTCAGACACAGTAGAACAGAAGTGGAGATCTCAGTCCATTTATCCCGTTCAGCCCTGACCTGAATAGCCCAGGCAAGCCCGAACTCAGAAGACAAGCAGAGTCTTTGGCTGGGAGACCTCCAAGGAACACTAGGATCATGACACAGATGCAGGCAATGATAAAATACTTCTGAACATCTCTTGCCTGGCTGACAGTCAATCCTAGGATTTCCTGGCTACACTACACATGCCATATGATTGATAAATAAATAAATATCCTGTTCTGAAGGTGGTAGACATGTTATAAAAATACTTGTCAAGGATGCAAGTATAAAATGCTCAATGGTTTTCGTAATCAAATTGGGAGGGGGACGCTGTTATTAGCATCCTGAAGGGGCGGAAATTTGGCTCTTTTAAAACCTGTCATTTCTCCTTTAAAGCAATGATAACAGTGTACGGTGACAGTTGAAAGAAACTGTGAGGGGTTGAAAGGCTAAAATCCTCTCCATTCCCTGTAGGATCATAGTACAAATTATGGTTATATATATTTGCACATTGCTTTTTACTTATGAACAGAGATCTCTGAACTTTGTCATGTCTGGTCTGTCCCTAAAAATACAGATATAGCTGGTATGAAACTATATATTAAAAAACTATTATTTTCCCTGGTATATTCCAGATTGAGGTACACTTGAGAGGTTCTTGGTCAATATTGATATCCCAATTCCAAATATTCCTGGAAATATTTCAGAATATCTAGGAATACCTGGGGCTGACATTTTAAAGTAGCAAACCTGGTGGAGTGAGGTCTGTGTGTGCTTTTTGCAGATTTTGCAGACAATGAGGAGAGTGGAGGGAAGCAGTTCTCATTTGGAAAAGGGATCTCATCTTAAGGAGAATTTGTCATGTTGCTTCTGCTGGAATTCTCCTGTTTGACATTAGTTCTGTTGGGTTTACTCTGTCACATTGTCCTGGGTTCTGCTTGGCTTCTGTAGTCTGACATAGGTTATGCAGGGATGGACTCTTTTTCCCTTGCTTCAGTTGGTTTGGCTTAGATTAGCTGATCTGGCATTAAATGTGCAGGGCTTGCCACACTGGTCTGTGGTTCTTCTGGGATTCTCTATTCTATAGATTCTGTTGAGCTTCTTGCTTCTATTTGCACTGGGATTAGCCATTGGTTGCTTACTCTTGTGTGTTTGGCTGTTTTTTGGCCTGGAAAAATGAAATATCCCAGCTCCCCCAGCCATAGGAACCAAAGAAGGATGGATGGGGGCATCTTGTTCAGGGTTGGATCTCTCGGTACAAGTCACATGAAACTTGAAGGTCAGGCAGAAGTACTTAACCTGAAATCTCAGTGTCACTTGGGGAAAAAAAACCCTGTCTCTCCAGATTCCTGGAAAGATTCCCTATAGAGAATGAACCAAAATCATTTCCAACCTCCCCACACACACACACAGACATACCCCACTAAATTGAAATCTGAACACTGACTTGCTATTGGAGACACAAGTAATCTAGACTACTGACTGGTTTCCATATAGCTATAGTTGTTTCTGTACCTGTCTTAAAATTGCCATGGTCATTTCCAGCCATGTTGGTCTCCAGCCAACTTCTGCTGGTCCCCAACTCACCTCTGGGTAGCTGTCTTCAGTTTGCTGTGTTTAGTATCAGTCATGTCCTTTCCCTCATGGTGGATGCTTGCCATGTTTGCTGGCTCTGGCTCAGCAATGGCTCTGGCCTTTAGTCTCCAATCTTCAACAGACTGATCTTCAAGTGGCCACCAATGTTAACCATTCTGGTTGGTTGCTGCTTTTCAAAATATGGTGATTGCTATTCGCATGTAGCTGATTTATCATCAGCTTACCATTACTGTACCTTATTGATGCCCATTAACATCAGGATAACTTGGGATTTAGACAGTTACCACTACTGGCTTCAGCACTTCCTTTGTTTATTTAGCCTCCTGGATACATACATTTCAATACAACTTCTGACCTGGACACAGCATGGAGAGAGCTCTGGTCACCACACAAACACTCAGATAGCTGGATCTAGACAGATCAGTGCTACTAACCTTACTAGACTTGACATCAGCATTTGACACAGTTGATCACGGGCTGTTAGTCCAATGCCTAGCCAGTAAGGGGATACCAGGTGCAGCCCTCAAATGGCTGCAATCTTTTCTTCAAGGTTGGGGACAGAGGGTGGCATTAGGGGAAAGAACCTCCCAGAGAGGCTTTGATATGCAAAACCACCACCACCCTTTATCTTTCCAAGTTCTGCATGCAATTCTGAATGATTTAGTTCAAAGTTTTGTTTTTGAAAAGCTCACATTTAAAACATGGCTGTAAAATCAGAGCAGACTTATTTTCGTAGTCCATAATTGCAGGGCCCAAACTACTCCCCCTTCCCGGCTTGGTTAGCAGCATATAGTTCTGCACATGTGATTCATTTTTCTACAGTCTGTTTATTTTTAAAATGCAAATCCACTAATAGGGCATGACAACCACTGATCTAGCTACAAATGATAAGATTTAAAGTACAGATACTAAGGTTTAAAGTACAGAGTGGTCTTAGACAAACATTATAAGGAAGACTGAAAATAACAGGCAAGCCACAGTTATCTGACGTAAACATGAAGCTTTTTGGAAGCAAAAGTGCTTTTTAGTAGCAGGGGAAAATGTAGTTGGTGCACACAGCAGGTATCAAATTTAAGACCTATTCATCCGCAGATAACTGCACTACACAATAACCCAGGCCAGGGATGCATCTTTCCTGCTGCTCAGAACCCTCTTTCCTCTATGTAGTCTGTTATTACTTACCGCTGACGGTGAACTGAGCACGTCATCAGATTTTGTAAAGAACTTTTACATATTGCTCTGTAGATCCCTCCCTTTATGATAGGATTAATGCATTTATGCATCAATGCACTGAATGACAGTGGTGTAATTCAGAGGACATGGCTACAGAAGATGGATGGGCCAGTTTCTCAAAGTGACATGAGGTAGCAGAGCAAGGAATGGAGGTGGGAGAGAGGGAGAAGTTGCGTCCATGTAAAAGTGATTTTGGTAATATTCTTCCTTTAAGGATGTATACACGTGTGCACACACATGGACCACAGGCACACACAATGGAATATGGAAACACACACCCTGGTTCCAATCTCCATTTAAAACTTTTAAAAATATATTGTCTTTTCCCCTATGGGCTATGGACCCTTTAATGCTCATTGGGCAGCCTGCACTGCAGCTGTGGGTGGGTGGGGGAAGAGGGCAGGAAGATGAAACAGGGGAAAGGAAGCTGGAGCCTGTTAAGCAAATGAGCTGTCTATCTTCGCTACCTACAAATTTAAAGTGGAGGACCAGCATCCCGAATGTGGCGGAAGGGGGGGGGGGAATCTGGCAACATTTCTGCATAAAAACACCCCAGCTTTGAGGCAAATTATAATATTCTTCCTTTAAGGATGTATACACGTGTGCACACACATGGACCACAGGCACACACAATGGAATATGGAAACACACACCCTGGTTCCAATCTCCATTTAAAACTTTTTTCTTCGCTATCTTTGAGGCAAATTATAGTATATCCACTCTTTAAGAAGAAGAAGAGTTACGAATGACATGTCCCTGAATACCATCGCTCCTATTAAAAAAGACTATCAAGATCTGGGGAGGAAGCTCAAGCAAATGGGGGCACAAGGCGTATTCTCTTCAATCTTGCCTGTCAAGGGAAGAGGAATGCGTCGGGAGAGGAAGATAATGGAGGTGAATCACTGGCTGCGTAGTTGGTGCCGGCAGGAGAGATTTGGTTTCTGGGAACATGGGATAGGCTTTCTTGAGGAAGGCCTACTAGCACCTGATGGACTGCACTTATCGAAACTGGGGAAGAATGTGTTTGGCAGGAACCTGGGGAGATTCATCAGGAGAGCTTTAAACTAAAGCCACTGGGGGAAGGAGACGATCAACATAGGGAGTGTATGGAAGGAAAACTATCGGAGGCAGCCCAACCGGCAAGGCCAGCTCATAGGGAACCAAAAGTAAAAGGATTCAGAGGTCTTTATACTAACGCCCGAAGCATGGGCAATAAAAAGGAAGAGCTGGAACTTCTCATGCTGATGGAAAGGTATGATCTAGTAGGCATCACAGAAACTCGGTGGAATGATTCTCATGACTGGAATGTAATGGTGGATGGATATGAACTGTTCAGAAAAAACAGAATAGATCGAAGAGGTGGAGGAGTGGCACTGTATGTGAAGAAAGGGCTTACCTGTCAGGAAATTCTAGTGAAGGAGAGCATATCTACAGTGGAAAGCATTTGGGTGAAAATAAGTGAGGGGAAAACAAACAGTGTGGTGGTTGGTGTCTGCTACCGACCGCCTGACCAACGAGAGGATGTGGATGCTGCACTTTGTGAGCAGCTTGAGAAAATATCCAAACGGCAGGACCTTGTCATCATGGGTGACTTCAATTTCCCAGATGTGTGCTGGGAAACAAACTCTGCGAAGCGTCCTCAGTCATGCAAGTTTCTGACCTGCCTGGCTGACAATTTCATTTATCAAATGGTAGATGAACCCACAAGAGGTTCAGCCATACTGGACTTAATACTGACCAACAGGCAAGAGTTGATGGATGAGGTGAAGGAGGTGGGGACCCTAGGTTGAAGTGACCATGTCCTCATAGAATTCCTTTTGAGATGGGGAGCCAAGGAAGCTTGTAGCCAGACGCGGATGTTGGATTTTCGTAGGGCAGACTTTAATAAACTCAGAGACATGATGAGTGTCATACCATGGACGAGAATGCTGGAAGGGAAAGGAGCATGTGAAGGGTGGGCGCTACTCAAACAAGAGCTATTGCATGCTCAATCAATGACTATTCCAGAAATACGAAAACACTGCAGGAGCTCTAAGAAGCCTATTTGGATGAACAGAGAACTTCAAGAGGAACTAAGAAAGAAAAGGAAAATGTTCAGGAAATGGAGGGAAGGACAGAGCTCTAAAGAAGAGTACCTACAGGTTACTAGGCACTGTAGATCAATCATCAGAAAGGCCAAAGCTGAGAGTGAGCTAAGATTGGCCAGGGAAGCCCATTGTAACAAGAAAAGATTTTTCAGTTACCTGAGGAGCAAACGTAAAGTAAAGGAGGAAATAGGCCCGCTGTTGGGTGCGGATGGACAAACTCTAACGAAAGATGCAGAGAAAGCAGAAAGGCTTAGTGCCTATTTTACATCTGTTTTTTCCCACAGGTCAAAGTGTTTAGGCACATCTAGAGATGGCTGTAGCCAAAGGATAGTGTCTGGGTGGCAGGTTAACATGGATAGAGAGGTGGTCGAGAGGCATTTAGCTGCACTGAATGAGTTCAAATCCCCTGGTCCAGATGAAATGCACCCGAGAGTACTCAAAGAACTTTCCAGAGAACTTGCACAGCCCTTGTCCATCATCTTCGGAACCTCTTTAAGGACTGGAGATGTCCCGGAGGACTGGAAAAGAGCAAACGTTATTCCAATCTTCAAAAAAGGGAGGAAGGATGACCCGGGAAACTACAGACCAGTGAGTCTGACCTCTGTTGTGGGGAAGATAATGGAGCAGATATTAAAGGGAGCGATCTGCAAACATCTGGAGGACAATTTGGTGATCCAAGGAAGTCAGCATGGATTTGTCTCCAACAGGTCCTGCCAGACCAACCTAGTTTCCTTTTTTGACCAAGTAACAGGTTTGCTGGATCGGGGAAATTTGGTTGATGTCATTTACTTGGATTTTAGTAAAGCTTTTGACAAGGTTCCCCATGATGTTCTGATGGATAAGTTGAAGGACTGCAATCTGGATTTTCAGATTGTTAGGTGGATAGGGAATTGGTTAGAGAACCGCACTCAAAGAGTTGTTGTCAATGGTGTTTCATCAGACTGGAGAGAGGTGAGTAGCGGGGTACCTCAGGGTTCGGTGCTCGGCCCGGTACTTTTTAACATATTTATTAATGATCTAGATGAGGGGGTGGAGGGACTACTCATCAAGTTTGCAGATGACACCAAATTGGGAGGACTGGCAAATACTCCGGAAGATAGAGACAGAGTTCAACGAGATCTGAACACAATGGAAAAATGGGCAAATGAGAACAAGATGCAATTTAATAAAGATAAGTGTAAAGTTCTGCATCTGGGTCAGAAAAATGAAAAGCATGCCTACTGGATGGGGGATACGCTTCTAGGTAGCACTGTGTGTGAACGAGACCTTGGGGTACTTGTGGATTGTAAACTAAACATGAGCAGGCAGTGTGATGCAGCGGTAAAAAAGGCAAATGCCATTTTGGGCTGTATCAACAGAGGCATCACATCAAAATCACAAGATGTCATAGTCCCATTGTATACGGCACTGGTCAGACCACACCTGGAGTACTGTGTGCAGTTCTGGAGGCCTCACTTCAAGAAGGACATCGATAAAATTGAAAGGGTACAGAGGAGAGCGACGAAGATGATCTGGGGCCAAGGGACCAAGCCCTATGAAGATAGGTTGAGGGACTTGGGAATGTTCAGCCTGGAGAAAAGGAGGTTGAGAGGGGACATGATAGCCCTCTTTAAGTATTTGAAAGGTTGTCACTTGGAGGAGGGCAGGATGCTGTTTCTGCTGGCTGCAGAGGAAAGGACACGCAGTAATGGGTTTAAACTTCAAGTACAACGATATAGGCTAGATATCAGGAAAAAGTTTTTCTCAGTCAGAGTCGTTCAGCAGTGGAATAGGCTGCCTAAGGAGGTGGTGAGCTCCCCCTCACTGGCAGTCTTCAAGCAAAGGTTGGATACACACTTTTCTTGGATGCTTTAGGATGCTTAGGGCTAATCCTGCGTTGAGCAGGGGGTTGGACTAGATGGCCTGTATGGCCCCTTCCAACTCTATGATTCTATGATTAAGAGTTGGTTTTTATATGCTGCTTTTCCCTACCCAAAGGAGGCTCAAAGCGGCTTACAGTCACCTTCCCATTCCTCTCCCCACAACAGACACCCTGTGGGGTGGGTGAGGCTGAGAGAGCCCTGATATCAGTGCCCAGTCAGAACAGTTTTATCAGTGCCGTGGCGAGCCCAAGGTCACCCAGCTGGTTGCATGTAGGGGAGTGCAGAACAGAACCTGGCATGCCGGATTAGAAGTCCGCATTCTTAACCACTACACCAAACTGGCTCTCTGGCAGTGCACAGAATGCATGCTGAAACCAGAAGGCTGGAAAATCAGTGCAGAACAAACAAACAAAACCCCCTGAGGAACATCTGCTTAGATAGCAGGGTGGAATACGGAATGGGGAAAATAATCAGGCAGGAATGCATGGAGAACCCCCCTGGGAAACTCTGGTGCAGAAAGGGCCCTAGATATGTGAAGTTGCTGCGGGGCTCCGAGGGGTATACAGTCATGTAATTACAATTCTGCTTCTACCATTCCTGGGATTGATTGTTTTTTTAACTTGCTGCTTGGCATGCATAGGATCAGCTATGCCATGCCATCCATTGTATCATTCTATTAGGCACTACACAGCAGAAACCTCTTGATAACATATTTTGAAAGTTTACCACGATGCACTGTTATAAATTAGGCTTGTTTACTGCTTGCTATGCTAATGAGTTCCCTGCTCAAACTATTCATGTTCCCACACAAAACATTCTTTCTACAGGCTACAGTGCATGTATCCCTTCTCCACTGGAGTCAAAGTGCTGGTTGGGTTGATCCTTTTATATCTAACAAGCTCCTGAGAGACACTTCAGAAACAAGTACGATAAAAATAAAGCAACAGACTTAGGAGTCTGCTTACAGTTTTCAGCAGATTCGGCAGATATAAATAAGGTATACAAAGGACTTAGTGCTCTCAAAACAAATATGTCCTAAGAAATCAACGCTGTGGCACAGGACATTTTTTAAATAATCGGGTAACCAAATATGTAGACTTTCTTCATTGTTAGATTAATCAGGCAACAATCTAATACACACATTAGCACAAACATCTGTTTATGTATCATCTAACAAGACTAACTTGTGTTATCCACTAGCACATGATCTTCAATATCTTCACATGCAGAAACCACCTTTAATGCCCAATGGGCTGCATAGGATCCAATGAAAAGGAGCCTGAAACGCAACCTCACTTGTGGGAAGGGGAGGGGTGTTTCTGTGCTGCAAGCACAAATAGAGGTTTAGAGGAATGACCAGAATAGGCAGTGGCCATATCAGGCCAGAATAAGAGGCAAAGAGTGGTGTCTCTGAACTTACTTCTGTATTGTTGTTAGGTGGAAAGTTGTATCTGACCATTGCAACCCCATGGACAATGATACTCCAGGCCTTCCTGTCCTCTACCATTCCCTGGAGTTCGCACCGACTGCTTCAGTGAATCCATCCAGCCACCTAATTCTCTGTCGTCCCATTCCTCTTTTGCCCTCAACCACTCCCAGCATTAGGCTCTTCTCCAGGGAGTCCTTCCTTCTCATGAGGTGGCCAAAATATTTGAGTTTCACCTTCAGGATCTGGCCTTCTAAGGAGCAGTCAGGGCTGTTCTTCTCTAGGACTGACCGGTTTGTTCGCCTTGCAGTCCTAGGGACTCTCAAGAGTCTTCTCCAGCACCAGAGTTCAAAAGCCTCAATTCTTTGACGCTCCTTATCGTCCAACTTTCACAGCCATACATCGCAACTGAGCATAGCCTTGACTAAAAGCACTTTTGCTGGCAGGGTGATGTCTGCTTTTTAGGATGCTGTCTAGATTTGCCATAGCTTTCCTCTCCGGGAGCCATAGCTTTCCTCTCCTTTGCTGCAGTCCCCATCTGCAGTGATCTTGGAGCCCAGGAAAACAAAATCTGTCACTACCTCCATTTCTTCCCCATCTATTTGCCAGGAATTGAGAGGGCTGGATGCCATGATCTTCGTTTTCTTGATGTTGAGTTTCAAGCCAACTTTTGCACTCTCCTTCCTTCACCATTTAGTTCATTTTCGCTTTCTGCCATTAGAGTGATATCATCTGCATATCTGAGATTGTTGATATTTCTCCCTGCAATCTTGATCCCAATTTGTGACTCATCTAACCCCACCTTTCTCATGATGTGCTCTGCATACAAGTTAAATAGGCAAGGCGACAGTATACAGCCTTGCCAAGCTCCTTTCTCAATTTTGAACCAGTGATTCCATGCCCGGTTCTCACTCTTGCTTCTTGACCTGCATATAGGCTTCTCAAGAGACAGATAAGATGCTCTGGTATTCCCAGCTCTTTATGAACTTGCCACAATTTGATGTGCTCCACACAATCGAAGCCTTTAGCATGAAGCAGAAGTAGATGTTCTTCTGGAACTCCCTAGCTTTCTCCATGATCCAGTGTATGTTGGCAATTTGATCTCCAGTTCCTCTGCCTCTTCAGAATTCTGCCTGTAATTCTGGCGGTTCTCGGTCCACATATTGCTGGAGCCTAGCTTGTAGGATTTTGAGCATAACTTTCCTAGCATGGGAAATGAGTGCAATGGTGTGGTAGTTTGAACATTCTTTGGCATTGCCCTTCGTTGGGATTAGAATGTAAACTGACCTTTTCCAATCCTGTGGCCACTTTTGAGTTTTCCAAATTTGCTGGCATATTGAGTGTAGCACTTTTACTGCATCGTCTTTTAAGATTTTGAATAGTTCAACTGGAATGCTGTCACCTCCACTAGCTTTATTATTGCTCAGACTTCCTAAGGCCCATTTGACTTCACATTACTACCCATTTGACTTTACATTCCTGCTTGTGTATACCTCCCCCCAAAAATATCCTTCTCTACTGCTGAGCGAACTTTTCTTACTCCTCTTCACAATACAATAAATATAACCATAACATCATGTAGTTGGCAACCCACCTGAGGGTCCCAACCTATAGGTTTAAGACCACTGCACTAGCATTTTAGAAGGTTCAGAGCTTAATTTTGTATGGGGTATAGTTTTCCTTTGAGTGAGTCATATATTTGTGAAATATCTGAATTTAGGTAATGTAGCATACCACATATAAATAGTTACCTGATAAAAGAAATTGGTTCGACCCACAGATCCCACTTTGCCTGTGTGATTCATAAAACAGATTGTTCCTTCAGTTGCACCATACAGTTCGCATATTTTAATATCACCAAATCGGATTATGAACTCTTTCCAGACCTCAGACCTTATTCCATTTCCAACTGCTAGGCGAACTTGGTGATGTCTTTCTCCTTCTTTCTGAAAGGAATTTTAAGAGCAAATAGTTAAAATGAACCCATCCCTTCTTTGTTTATTTCCTCTCCGAACCTTCTCTGCATGTCCATCTGTAACCAT
Source organism: Paroedura picta (assembly GCF_049243985.1). NCBI lineage: Eukaryota > Metazoa > Chordata > Lepidosauria > Squamata > Gekkonidae > Paroedura > Paroedura picta. The sequence continues at coordinate 58,446,481 of NC_135375.1, read as the reverse complement.
TAGTGGCTCTTAATATTTTGTAAGAGCCACGTGGGAGGAGCAGTATCCGGGCCCTGTCTGGCCCACTGGCCGATACAGGTATGCTCAGCAAACCTGGGTGTATCTGGATTGGGCCGGCCCCTGGAGTGCTCACCCCTGAGGTGCACATGTGGCCTCGTGGCCAGATGCTCTCCAGGCACTGCAGCTCCCGCAGCACCTGGCCAGCCTGCCACTCAACCCCCTGCCCTGCAGGCTGACAGGGAGTGTGCCAAAGCTTCTGCTGTTCCCACTGACTAAGGAAGCCCTGCCTGCCGCCTCAAGCCCCACACTGCGAAACCCACTGCTAGGGAGGCACTGGCCTCGCCAGCCCTTTTGCCGACCTGGCTGGAAACCACCCGCCCACCAGCCCCAAGTGTCCTTCTCTCTGCCTTCATGTTCAAGGGGCCACCCCTCCCCCCTGGCTGCCCTCTATGCCCCCTCACCTTTCCCGTTGTGCTCTGTCTTGCCCTGTTTGCTGCCCTGGATGTGCCTGGACACTTTCCTGCCTGCTCCAACGCCTCCCGCCCACTTTCTGCTTCCCGGCGGGAGGGGCTGGCATTCTGGCAGCAGTGGCTTTGTGGGCCTAGCCACTGACAGGGAATATGCCTCGGCTTCTGCCACTCCCAGGAACACTGGGAGCCTTGCCCACTACCTCCACCCCACCCTGCCAGCCCTGCCATTGAGAAACTGCTAGCCCTTGCCCGCCCAGCCGAAACCCAGCTGCCTGCCAGCCCCACCAAACCCGCCCTAGCTCTTGTTGCATTCTCTGCTGCAATGGGCTTTCATTCTAGTCTTACTATAATTACAGAACAAGAACCAGAGCCTCATCCTGAACTATGCTGTACTCTTCCAGTCACCTATATTCATAGCTGAAGAGCAGTGCCTCCTAATAGGTGAAGTTGGAGAGAGACAATAGTTTATTTCATACTGTTGGACAGGATATGAGAGGGGCCTTACTGGTTATAGTCACTCAATTTCTGTTTTTGGTTAAAAAAATTGTGGGGTTGTAACATTTTTTTAAAAACAGCAAAACCTTTTTTCCCCCCACCAACAATTCATTGTGTGGGTGGTCCAAGACAAGTCTGGCTGCATGGAAAGACATAAAACTTGGTCCTTAAAGTATTTTAATGGAAACGAATCATACTCAAAGACAGACATCTTCTATGTATGCTATGTCCTAAGTCAAATTCCTGGCAACTTCAATTAAAAGTATCTTTTCTATATGAAACACAAAAGATCAAATTACAAGAAATCAGATCTCCTAAAACCTCCAACTTTTTTTAAAACAATTATGGATAGGGAGGGGTGACTTTAACTGAAGCTGAATACTAGAATATGGCAATGTAACTATTTCCCCATGTAGCTTTAGAGAAACTGGCCTTCACGAGTAGCAAATAGTCCTATTAGAGAAGATGCATTGCCAGACTTTTTTCTCTCACTAGGGACTGATGGATGGATGGATAGACAAAGAGAGAAAACAGGATTCCCTGATGCTGTTTTTAAATGAAAATGGGTTAAGTATCAAGACACTGGAGGTGCAAAGCAAACATGATTGAGGTATAAGGATGTATGACTGTTATTTTAATCATAAGCTACCTCAAGCAAGTCTCTGGAGAGGTAGCATAGAAATAATAGACTGAAGTAATTCACGGCAACTTCATAGATAATACAGTTTTGATTATAACAAATATTCAATAGATTTAAAAATGTCTTCAAAAACGCTTGAGCTCTGATTCAGCTAAATCTTCATGTTGCTAAATTTCACTGAAAATAATGAAGCTTAAATCAGTTGTGACAAACCTGTTTGAAGTAGTATGTAGTTATAACTTCCTTTGTTGTCAAACATTTGACTAGGATCAAAAATGGAAAAATGGGCAAATGAGAACAAGATGCAATTTAATAAAGATAAGTGTAAAGTTCTGCATCTGGGTCAGAAAAATGAAAAGCATGACTACTGGATGGGGGATACGCTTCTAGGTAACACTGTATGTGAACGAGACCTTGGGGTACTTGTGGATTGTAAACTAAACATGAGCAGGCAGTGTGATGCAGCGGTAAAAAAGGCAAATGCCATTTTGGGCTGTATCAACAGAGGCATCACATCAAAATCACAAGATGTCATAGTCCCATTGTATACGGCACTGGTCACACCACACTTGGAGTACTGTGTGCAGTTCTGGAGGCCTCACTTCAAGAAGGACGTAGATAAAATTGAAAGGGTACAGAGGAGAGCGACGAGGATGATCTGGGGCCAAGGGACCAAGCCCTATGAAGATAGGTTGAGGGACTTGCGAATGTTCAGCCTGGAGAAAAGGAGGTTGAGAGGGGACATGATAGCCCTCTTTAAGTATTTGAAAGGTTGTCACTTGGAGGAGGGCAGGATGCTGTTTCTGTTGGCTGCAGAGGAGAGGACACGCACTAATGGGTTTAAACTTCAAGTACAATGATATAGGCTAGATATCAGGAAAAAAATGTTCACAGTCAGAGTAGTTCAGCAGTGGAATAGGCTGCCTAAGGAAGTGGTGAGCTCCCCCTCACTGGCAGTCTTCAAGCAAATACACACACTTTTCTTGGATGCTTTAGGATGCTTAGGGCTGATCCTGCGTTGAGCAGGGGGTTGGACTAGATGGCCTGTATGGCCCCTTCCAACTCTATGATTCTATGATTAAGTATATTAATCATAACAAATTATAACTGAGGTTATTATTGTGAAAACTGATAAGCCCATCATTGTTTTCTTGTTCTAACTATATCATTTTGTTTATTTGCAACTAAAATAGACTTCACTTAATGTTTACTTTGTAAAGGATTGCTTGCTTAATTGAAGCTCAAATTGATGTTAGTTGTCCCTCTTTGGTTCCCCTTACTGAGGTCACTGAGTACTTGGTATTCAAATGTAAATCTTGGTAACACCAGACTAAACACAAAAACAAAGAGACGTCTATTGTAGCCTTTTGTTCAGTAATGAACAAAGGGAGGGGAAATAACCCAACTCAAACTGAATGGTGCATTCATAGCCTACAAAAATTGAAACTCTCTAGTGACCAATTTTGCATGCAGGTAAACTTTGTTTCTATTTTTTATTTTTCATGGACAAAGATTTGTTCATTCTAAATATCTCTCACAAGGAGCCAGATTACTTAAAAATAGCTAACTACTGCAGTGTTCATATTTTACAAAATCACAGTTGCTAAAGTCTAGTGTAAAGTGATCCTAGAGCAATTCAAAGGCATCTTGAGGCAGAAGATATGTTGAAGTTAGAATCAATCAGAAAGCCTTGGGATGAAATAATTAGAGTCAGGAAACAAGAGTGCACTGCCAAGTTACAGATCTGCAAGCATCATGATGTATTCTGGAAATATCCTGATAGCACCTTAACTATACCCTGGAAGTCATATAAAATTATAGTAATTGAGTAATATGACTTCCACACAAATTAAAAAATACAAACAGGGCCAGTCACTGTTATCTTGTGCCAGTAAGATATGTTTCTTCTGTGAATGAGCCCAGTTACCAAACTGGACTTAATCACACAAAATAGTCAAACAAACTGCTCCTTGGCCATCTCTGATTTCTTGTCCATGCAGGAGCTGTTTGTTTAAGATTTAACACTCAAAAACCTGCACCAAAACCAACATACTATTTTAAGGAACTTTTTACAAAGTGAAGGAACTCTTATGTGAACTTTGATTGAAGACAGATACAAGAATTCAGTAGAACAATTAAAGTTTATTGAGAGAAACCAAGATAAAGGCATGCAAGAATAATATTCAGGTATACGACAATACACAAGAATATGAAACAGCCCATATCTGCTTGTTCTATATTGCAGTATTCACAACATTTACTGACACTATATATCTCAGAGAGTAAAGCAGGCTAATGAGGGGGAGAAGAGAAAAGCAAGGAGCATAGAAGGAGATTTTTCCCTTTCTAATTTGGGATGTTCTCTGAGATGGCTCATGGAGTCCAAATATCCAGCTAGACTAACTCAAAGGTCAGAAAAGAGAATCTAGGAAGAGTTTCAGATAATAACCCAAGAAAGGTCCAGAAGTCCTTTTGAAGCAAGCTTAGTCCAATGATGAGCATGAGTCAGAAGAGAGAAGAGAGAAGGTAGTTTTTGTTATGGGATTCAAATAATAGACACAAAATTTTATGTTTGCAGATTAGCTAGATGGAAGAGAAGCCTTGAGCCACAGAGTGAAGGTAGGTATGTATGGTAAGAATCCTTAAAACAGAAGAGTTTGTCTGTGCATTCCATGACACTGCAATCACACCCACCAGTCAGTCCTGATTCTCTGTGAAAGGGGTGTTGCTGTTTCCCTCTTACTTTCACTGACCCACATCCAGCATGTGTGACATCATTAGCACATGTCCCAGTCCTTTTAAGACAACACGGGAAACAGTGCCTTTTCTTGTAAGAAAGTAGAAGCCCTGAGAGAACTATTCTTGTGAAGCTGGACCTTTCCCCCACTATGACTGTGGCATCGTTTTGCCTCTCTCCATAACTGTCACTCTCCTTAATTGCTACTCAGCTACCAAGTTTCTGAGATCTGACAAGATCAGGCTATATCTTGTAAATGCAGTCCACTCCTACTATAAATTGGCTTTTCCAAGTACAACAAACAACTGTGCACATTATGTTCTTGGACTGCCAGGAATTCATAAAACATAGGAATGGCAATTATTAATGTATGTCCAAGAATCCCAAAGAAGATTTTCCTAATCTTTTGGATTAAAATTGTTCTAAATGGCTGTTATAACTACTGAAGCTCCCTGTAGACAAATGTTCTGGTTGATATCAAAGGACCTCATGAAGAAGCTTACTTTGGAGAACTGGAGTATGACAAAATGCTGCTTTTTAATAAACACATATCCATTTTTTGTCTAAAGAAATTACATATATTTATAGTTTTGCAACAACAACAAAAAGCCACCCCAAAATTCTGCATGAAATATTATTTTGTTTGAACTTACCACAGGTTGTTTGCAAAGGTAACGACACAGCTCCCCAATGTATTGAATAACAGTAACATTATATGTTTTGCAATCACTCCAAAACTGACTGGCTGAAAATTTCTTCCTTAGAACACATGTTGCACCTATAAAAATGAAGTAACACTTGGATGATTAATATATTTGAATTTGGATTTACTGTTATGCAATTGTTTTTCAATGCTAAAAAAAGATTTCTAATATTTAAATACAACTTTAAACACCTCTCCATGCTACAGTATAAATCCATAAAATTCCTCTTCTATGAAGACTGTGCTCATAATATTGTAGAAGCCTTTGATTTGATATAGTTCTTTACTGAGGGCAATGGGGAAACAGCCCCAAAGGACTGGGGGCTTTAGATGTTCCTGCTGTGAGTTAGCAACCAGGACTGTTCTGAGAGCTGACAATTCAGCTCACTAGATCCAGGTGCAGTGGCTATTTATCAAGCAACTCAGTTTATTTTAAATAACCTACCATAATAGTTGCTGATACCACAAGAACACTCCATAGTCAGTCATATTCTAGTCCTTGAGATAAAGCATGATCACACATAGTATCCATGCATTCTTTCATCCAGTATTGGCTATCTTCCCTTTTTGTAAAAAGTGCCTGCTGCTTTGGATTTGTCTTACTCACATGGCCCATCTTTTGGCCCAGTATCACTACAAACAATCAGTTGAAACAGAAGAGCTGTAGCCATGAAAAGTGGTCTTCTATCAGGCAAGTATAAACTATACAGAAGGTTGGGCTCAGGTTTAGGTCATTAGCTATCTCCTAGAAATTAATGTTGGTTTTCTCTCTGCTCTCAGATTGGAAGCAGGTGTCAGGGACACCATTTACTTTCCCATTTCTTTTGGGGTATGGAAGCCCTAAGGTTGCCAAATTCTCCCCATGCCACCAGTTGGAGGACAGAGGGTAGGGCTACCAGATTCAGGTTGGGAAACTCCTGAAGATTTGGAGATGGAACTGAAGAGGAATAGAACCTCAGGGGGGTACAATATCAGTACAAGTACTGAGTGGCACTTAAGCTATGAGACACGCTGCTCCTCTAAAACTTTACCAGAAATATTAAGTGGAACAGATATTATTAAAGATTGTTCATCTTACCCAATTCAATACATCCACCAATGCCAAGGAGAGAAGCTGCACTGTGGTAAAGAGGTAGAGTTATATAAATGATGTCATCAGGAGTTGCACCAAATGCCCATAATCCAGCAGCACCTTTTAAGACCTGCATGTGACTGATAACTGCAGCCTTTGGCAAACCTGAAATAGAACACACACAAGTATATATAGACTAAAAGTTAAAATTGGTTAATTATTTTACATCAGTGTCAACTTTTCACATATGCGTATCCATAGGCAATGTCATTTAATGTGCTGTATAGTCCAGAGTTATTACATAATAGCCAATCTTTATAATCTACTATTTACATTTAAGAAAATTGGCTAGGATTCAATGGAGAATTCCTCCTGCAGAGCTGTATCTTCTTGCCTTCCCCTTCCATTGTAATCCAAAATGGCACTTGAAATGCTGTTCCTCAAAGACCTTGCCACTGGATCCAAGCCAGTCCTTTTATTGGATATACATGGCCTACAAGTTCATGTATATACAATGAAAGTTCTATAAGACCAAAACTTGCAAGCCCCTGACCCAAATTTTACCAATTGCATGCCTAGCTTGGGAAAGGGTATGCACAAGCGATAGCAAGAGATTTCATCCCTGATTAATAACTTTGAGATAGCAAGCTCAGTGGGGTAGGAAGGGAACTGGAAAAAATAGCTGAATTTTATTATTAACAATGGCTGCAATAACGTATTTCCTTTGTTCACTCAACCAGTCAGAGTACTAAGGGCTGAGCTACTAATTGTACAATTTTTTGCTAAAATTCTGAGGTGATCTAGGTGCTAGTTGACTGAGTTTTACAACTTTTGAAAGAGTTTAAAGCCAGTTCCATGTGCTTATACCTAGATGAAAAGTCTTTGCTCCCATTTCTAGAAAATTGAGCAAGCTCCATTTTCATACCAACTTGTGGTTCCTCCCCCCAAAGTCCATTTTGAAAAACAATGATGTATCTTGCTGCAGCCCCCTGACCCCTGTAATTTTGTTCCTAGGGAGCAGGTGTTGACTGACCACTTAACTTCCAGGAAAAGTAATGGTGGTACTCTAGAAGCAAACAGAACTAGTTCCCAGCAACCTTATGGACCATTTGGTTCAGATCCTTTAGCAGCAGTGATAATTTGATGGCTGCTCAACCACTGCAACATTTTGTGTTACAATCAGAAAGCAATTAGGTGAGCTCATTTTTGGTGGTGCTTAGTTGACTATCCTTCTAGCATTGGATTTTAGCACTCCAGTAACCATTCCATTTGGCTTAATCCGGGGCTGTTTTAACTTCCCAGTTCACTCCTGCTGGGGGATCAACAGATCCTTGAGAACAGCATAGGGATCACAGTGTGGTTCTGCAGTGGGAGGAGTGAATTATTAACTCCTCTTCCATAAACTTAAGTCTTTCAAATTTGTGGCTGGATATATTCCATTGTAACATAGCACTGCACATGTGTTCTTCTCCATTCCTTTCAGTGAGCATAATGAGCAAGATGTGCTGATGGCAATACAATTCAGCAGTGAAGTTAGTCATACTAATTGAAATTAATGCAAAAATGCTGTTAGAGAACATTTCCTAGACTGCTCATTGCCAACATGTAAAACAAAACAAAGCAACTCATAAAGTTGGCATTAAATTTATCTAAAGTATAAAGACAGATATAAAAGCAGTGAACTAGATTTGGAAGAATTCTTACCAATTAAAATAGGCCTCTTTGGGATAGAGCTCTAAAAAAAATAGTTCTGTGAACTTAACAGTGAACAAACCTTTATGGCTAGATCTCAAAATATCCTCTCCCCCAAAACTCCTAGGTGATTCTGCACTATAAAAATGCCTTTTATTATTTTATATGTCAACTGATGAATGGCTATATGCATGCAGTTAAAATGGGAATGGTGACCTATAATGGCTGACCTATAACTTGATTTATTGGTATGCACTGAATTGTGATGGTAGCAGGAAGTCAGGCTCATAGTGAGCCCCACTGATATGAACACTGAGGGACAATGTATATTGTTGCTGTTAGGTGCGAAGTCGTGTCCGACCCATTGCGACCCCATGGACAATGATCCTCCAGGCCTTCCTGTCCTCTACCATTCCCCGGAGTCCATTTAAGTTTGCACCTACTGCTTCAGTGACTCCATCCAGTCACCTCATTCTCTGTCACCCCCTTCTTCTTTTGCCCTCAGTCGCTCCCAGCATTAGGCTCTTCTCCAGGGAGTCCTTCCTTCTCATGAGGTGGCCAAAGTATTTGAGTTCATCTTCAGGATCTGGCCTTCTAAGGAGCAGTCAGGGCTGATCTCCTCTAGGACTGACCGGTTTGTCCGCCTTGCAGTCCAAGGGACTCGCAAGAGTCTTCTCCAGCACCAGAATTCAAAAGCCTCAATTCTTTGACACTCTGCCTTCCTGACAATGTACATATGAAGCAAGAAATTCATAATTAGGATTTCTCTAGGGTTGCTGACCTCTTGGTGGGAGTTGATCTCCCAGAGGTACAATTGATTTCCAGGTAACAGATCAGTTCACTAGGAGAAAATGCCCCCACTCTGTGGGGCTGCCCTTAAAAAGTGCTTGGAAACTTCAATTGGTACAGAACACTGCAGCCAGGGTGCTGATTGGCATAGATGTTAAGGGACCTCTGGTCTTGGCTTATCTACACTGGCTTCCAATCTGTTTCCAGGTACAATTCAAGGTGCTGGTCTTGACTTTCAGAGCCCTATATGGTTTGGAGCCAACATACCTGAAGGATCACTACTCCCTTAGGAACCCACCCAACCACTTTGGTCATCTTTTGACAGCCTGCTGAGGTAGTCCTGAGGTATGGTGGGAGATTTACATGGATCATGGAAGGTAAAGAGGATGCATTTGTTTTCCCAGTTCTATACATTAGCAAAGCCACTAGTTGTGGTTAAAACCAGTAAAAGAACTTAACTCAGAATCTTTCACATCACATCCACAGTTACAGTGTGTCAGGATTATACATGAGCTCAATATTTACCTCCATATACTGCTTGCTGGGGGGAGGGACAGCAACAGCAAGGGGTGCTGCTGCCTTTATGCTTTCCTTGATCACTTTTGTTCGCAGATTTTTTTATTGAAATAAACTAAAGTGAAGCTTCAGTTTGCAGGGGTACTGGTAGGAAAGAAGCTAAGAAAGCTTCTGAATCAAATATGTCAGTAAATAATGGTATCTGGATTTCACGTCAGTGCTTCTGAAACAAGAGATGTTGAACTTTCAAGATGCATCCAATTGGGCTCCATCTGGAACATAACTTAGTCTTGGGTTAACCGTTTATTCCAAAGAATTATATTTAAGGGAAGAAATCTGAAGCTCAGTTTTTTATTGTATAATATATAGTGCAGAGGACGGAAAGGAGGGCAAGGTTACGGGACAGATGCTGCACTTTAAAATGTTCTACTATAAATGTTACCACTATACTACGTCCTTCAATAGATATTTTTTTAAATAGTATGTCTCTCTTCATCCACCAGCAAATGCAACTCATTTAACTTAAATTGTACTGTGATAAACATGTAATACCTGGATACAAATAAGTTAAGTGAAATTAATGTTTCTTAATCTACAAATAGTTATTCAATAGAATTGTTACAATTTTAAAATACCCAGGGCTTTATGTTAACATTCAGGTTTCTTAAAAATTTAGTGTTGATAATAGTAGTTTTAAATCTGCACTGCTTTAAATTAATTAATATGACCAAAGATAGGATGAAGTTAAATTCCTACTTTTTTACTTTCATCCATTTCTGATCTTTTACTCATTTTTTGCTGATGCTTGTCTAAATGTTATTGATGTGTGCAGAATTTAAAATATAAACACTCACCCTATTTCAATATTATCTACATTTTTCTGTAATTATGATCTATTACACCTTTAAAATTGATCAAGGGATACTGGTAGGAAAGAAGCTAAGAACGCTTCTGAATCAAATATGTCAATAAAGAAGGAAATCTCTATGGCAAGAAATTGTTCCTATGTCACAGAAATACCAAAAGGATTTTGATTTTAATCAAAATATAAGGCCAGAGGTAACAGGATTATTAATTTTACATGATATTTAAAAGTTAACAAATAATAACCTAACAATGCTGTGAAACTAATATAATTTAAAATAAAGTTTTAGAGATGAGCCATTATTAATGTGATTTTCAGGTGAATGTGAAATAACTGCCATAAGAGTCCACCCAACCCTCCTCTCACTCCTCAGCCATGGAACACTTCTGATAACCCTGTGTTCACTGAAGGATGGCCCTCCTACAGGATAAAAATAAGGAGGCCTTAATACAGTGACCTGGAAAATGTTCTCCACCCCTTCTTTTTTGAACATCCAGTCTGACAAAGAGTTTAAAAACTCAAGTGTTAATTCTAATACAAGTTGTGTGACTTTTTGTATATGGATTTTGCACCCATAACCACTATCATAACAAAATTGTGCCTATTTTCTGTACCCTGAAAATAATTATTTTAAGTAACAGTCTTTTTAGCATCTGTGCCAATGACAATACATTTAGCCACTTGTTTCAAATCTAAAATGTTAGTAACTCAATATATCTTCTCTCTCAACAATAGCCTTTTGGAGAAGAAATGTTTCATAATATACGTATGTTTAAAAAGTCAAATGTAAACTTTGTGAAGCTGAGTTTTGGAGCTGAGCTTTGGAAGGATTTTACATTATTAGCACAATTTGTCCAAAGCAAACATAAGCTCTATGCAAGACATTATTTATTTAATAATTAAAACACTGAAGAAGAAAAATCACTGCTATCTCGGTCAAAGGATAAAGGGATCCAGTAGGGAGGAAACAGTGTGTCCTTAGAAACAAATAATTCCTGTCTTGAAACTTCAATGCTTTCCAAGTAACGGCAGTATATGTAGATGTAGAAGGAGAAGAGTTGGTTCTCATATGCCGCTTTTCGGTACTCGGAGTCTCAAAGCAGCTTACATTCGCCTTCCCTTTCCTCTCCCCACAACAGACACCCTGTGGGGTGGGTGAGGCTGAGAGAGCCCTGATATCTCTGCTCGGTCAGAACAGTTTTATCAGTGCTGTGGCGAGCCCAAGGTCACCCAGCTGGTTGCATGTGGGGGAGCACTGAATCAAACCTGGCTTACCAGATTAGAAGTCCATGCTCCTAACCACTACATCAAGCCGGCTCTCTGATGTCTGTAGTCTGGAAATAAACTGTAATTTCAGGAGATTCCCAGGTCCCTCCCATAGCCCAGCATCCCTAAATTATATTGAACATGCATGGAGAGGGCTAATATACATGGCTCTATTCACTTCCCTGTACATTCATTCAGTACACATACACGCACAAATGTACAGGCCTTTTGGTAAACATTAACAAGAGAACATTTAATTAATAGTTTGTACATTTGAAAATGGTGTCACTTTGTCAGATGTTGTACCTGTTGTTCCAGAAGTAAATATGTAGAGGAGACGGTCTTTTAGACTTCTAGCAATACGGAGATTATCTGGTACAGGATCATCAGAGGCATCATCCAGCTTGTCTAAAATGCTCTCAACACGTGGCAAAGTGGGTTCTTTTGTCATCAACCACACTTTAATATCATCTTGAAGGCTCGGAAGAATTTCTTCTAAGGTCCCAAGCATATCTTTAAAATAATTATATTGCAATATAGTAAATACAAGGTTAGACCCAAATGGAATAATACTGGTAGCCCACTATGGAGTAATTGGCTAATTTTGCCCCATTCAACCATGTCCCAGATGGGATTTGTACAACAGAACTCAAAGGGAGCCAAAGAAAATCAAGTCCACTTTCCTTACCAAAGTCCTGTCATGTCATCTGTAAAGACCCGCTCATGTTTTAGTTGTAACAATGTGACCAATATACTCTGTATATAAAACTTTTATATATTTCTAACAGTCATACATTTGGACAATAAAGATATAAGCATTGGTTATTGTTGTTGTTAGGTGCGAAGTCATGTCCGACTCATCGCGACCCCATGGACAATGATCCTCCAGGCTTTTCTGTCCTCTACCATTCCCCGGAGTCCATTTAAGTTCGCACCGACTGCTTCAGTGACTCCATCCAGCCACCTCATTCTCTGTCGTCCCCTTCTTCTTTTGCCCTCGATCTCTCCCAGCATTAGGCTCTTCTCCAGGGAGTCCTTCCTTCTCATGAGGTGGCCAAAGTATTTGAGTTTCATCTTCAGGATCTGATAAGCAGTGGTATTTATATCCAAATACTTAATGCAATATGGCCTCATTTTCATGTCTTCTAAATGTTCTTTATGAACAGTTTCATGCAATTCTAAACAGAGTAACACCTTTGTAAATCCATTGCAGTCAATGGAATTAGAAGGATATAACTCATTTTATGATTATACTGTTAGTTCCTAAAAGAATATCAATCCACAGCTTCTCCAGTTCTCATGGAATGCCTTAAGATATCAATGCAGTTACTACATACCATTTTGAATCTCTTCCTACATAGTTTAAATATTTACCTTTCAGGAAACTTTTCATTTATTAAATCAATTTTGCCTGCTTTACAATACAAATTAGAAAGCATTCAATTTCCATTGTTTCATAATATAATAATATTTCTTCAGTGAAAGTCCTTCCTTCCATCATCTTTTAATTTAAACCAGTCATGGTCATCTGGTAACGTTCTGGCAAAGAGTATTTTCAAAAGGAGAGACTGAGGTTTTTAAAGTTAAAAATTAAACCAGCAATACAACTCCAGATGTCATCAGTTTATATTTTAGTTTCAAAATATTTTTTAGAGTGCTGACGGAGAGGTTGATTCTGTGAAGGTTCAAGGGGGTAGCAGGTTACAGTGGATGAGCGATAAGGTTGTGAGTGCCCTGCATGGTGCAGGGGGTTGGACTAGATGACCCAGGAAGTCCCTTCCAACTCTATGATTCTATGTGCCCAGTACTTGGGCCTACAAAGCTAATTTCAGTAATTTGTGCATAGCTCTGCAGAAAGCTTTTTCACTGGGAAGTATTCAGACATAGAACTCCTCACCTGAAATGGTGCAGCCCTAGCAAAACGTTACCACTTGCTTATCATCATCATGAGAACATACAGTGTGGGACTTATTAGGGAAAGGGGAATAAAATGAGATAAGAGAAGGAATAGTCAGAGATTGGATATATACTGTACCTGCTCCCACCAGCAGCATCTTGGGTGCACAGCTGCTAATGCAGTGCAGGAGGGACCTGGAGCGGATGTTGAAATTGAGGAAAGCCACAACGCAGCCCAGCTTGGTCAGACCAAACCACAGGTGGATGAAATCTGGCTCATTGCTCATCAGCAGGGCTACAGTGTCTCCTCTTTTCAGCGTCCCGTCTTTGAGGAAAAGCTGGGCTATCCTGTTACTCCTCCTGTCCACAGCCCCGTAGGTGTGAACCTTCCCTTCATACACCAAGAATGGTTTACTGGGCTGTTTTTCAGCCAGCTTCACAAACTTGTCCAGCACGGAACAAATCCTGCCTCGCAGCCTGTAAGTTTCCACAGTCAGCCCGTATTTCATCACTTTCAGCAAAAACTTCAGGTCAGTCCAAAAGTAAGGGAAGAAGAGCTTCTGCAGAAAGTGCAGGGAGACGAGTCCAGCTGCCACTCCCGCTACCCAAAAGGGTAACATTGGCTCAGCTGCAGCAAAACGGAGGCGGGCAGGGTGGCAATTCTTCCCCCAGTCAGGCCACCCCCCACGTCGCCTCTCCTGCGATAAGAGAAGGTGCCCTAGGCTGCTTAGAAGCAACTCAAACGAATCCAAACAAACTAAATGAGCGTCGGGGGGGGGGGGGCTTCGCGAGACCGTCTCTGCCCTCAGCCACTCACAGAGAACCTCGTTTCTCACACAAAGCGGGAGAGCGGCGCCTCCCTCTTGTAGCCACCGGGAGGGAGACGCTAAATTCGTAGGCGGAGCGGCTTCTCTTGTCCCTGGGCACGATCGCGCGCCTCGCCCGGCCTCGAAGACACAAAGAAGGTCGCTTCGCTCTACCTTTGCACTCCGCTCTCCGCCGGTGGTGGTCGGTCGCCGAGCGCAACAAGCAACTTGCTCTTGCCCTGCGGATGGCACTTTCTACACCTCCATAGGACTAGACTGCCAGAGATTTAAAGTTTGCCCGGGATGGGCAGCAACGCAGGCGTTAGGGAGGTATTTTCTTCCTTCGTTGTGTAATCCTTTCAGGATGGCCAGATGGCCTTTGTTTGTAGCCGAATGCCAGACACCACACTTACAAAGGGTTTTTTTCCCTCACACATGGCACTTAATTTGGGGTTTTGTTTTTGCAGTTCTTGCTTCAATATATTCAAAGAGAAAACCTTATTGTCTACAAAGTACACCAGGTTTTAAAATACTTTCAACTTTTTACACAGCATTCTCACATAGATAGCATAAATTGCAGAAGATATTTGAAATTCAGTTCTGTGTCATGTATAGAAATATCAAATTTTGACCAAAGCAACCTTTTTGCCAATATATGCACTGTTGCTTTCCATAAATATAAACATGTATGCCTATTTCCCATTTCTTTTGCTTCCCTCTTCATTCTCTTTCAGCTAAAATCCATTTTTGTTGTGGCCTAAACATATAATTAATTAATTGTTGAGACCGGCTGCAGCAGAACAACAAAGAGGCAAGGTTTTTGTCTATGTTTAGATGAAGTTTAGATCAAGTAGAGCCAACAATGCCATCTCTGTCCCATAGATTTGCCTGACCGCAAAAGGGTACAGAGAAGATGAGTTGTCCAAGATTACCTGGTGCCATTCCGCACAGCGTTAATGTTGCTGAAGTGTTACCATTGTGTAACACTATTTATTCTTCGTTATTCACGACGTCGTACACAATCTGCAACACTCCTGCAAAAATTGCTTCGTTGTAGCGATTTTCAGGGGGAATCTACACAAGTGGATTCCCCCTAAAAAAAACTGCCTGACTCTTGAGAACAACCTGCAACACACCTGAAAAATATATGTGTGTTCTCAATACAGTGGTAGCAAGCATGTCCCCCCCTTATCTCTCGCACCCGAGCTTCCGGCATCTCGATTGCCATTCCCCCCCCCCTTAAACCGACCAAAGCAACGAATAAATGATGCTTCTTTAGCTGAAATCCCTCCACAAGCAATTGTCCGTAAAGTTTCCAAGCACAATATAGCCCCCTGTTTGACACTGGCCACTGGGGGGGATTTTTTTTTTTTACTTTCAGAGCGTGTAAATGAGTAAGTGCCAATGAAAAAGGTCTTTCTGATACATCGAATGAACGATATGCGTTGCTATGGGTGTTTTCGTGTTTTAAAAAACAGTTTTTAAAGAGAAACATGAACACGACAGTTCATTGGCTGCTCTGTTTGATTGACAGCCAGGGGAGGGAGGAAGCGCAGAAAAATATTGCCTCCTTTGTTGCGATTTCAGGGAGACCGGAAACTTGTGCGTTACGAGAGCAGCGCTAGTGGGAGAGCCTTTTTTTCAACAGAACCAGCTGTGTGCGTTACCGAGACCTGCCACTTTTGCTTCCAGCGCTTTTCAATTGCGCTCAGACTTAGCAAAATTGCCCATTTTGCGGAATGGCCCCTGGTCTGCTACCTTTCAGTCCCCTTGCTCAGAAAGGGAAGATTAGAGACTGGGTGATAAATTGGTCAGATTATTTTTCTGTAGGGATTTTCTTAAAGTAGTGAGTAGATAACTGCCTCTTTTGAGTGACCAAGTGAAAGTGGACTGAACTAATGATTGATTTATGATGAACAGTAAGGGCCTTTAGCAGCCATAGCACAAGCCTTCATAGATCCTAGGATCTTGCTAACATCGGTCATGGAAATTGGAATTAAATGATCCATAAATGATCAGGTAATATAGTAAGCATTTCTGCTGAATGAGCTATGTTTCAGTTGGGGTCCAGATCAGAGCATATTAGCAATATTTATCAACAGAAAAAACCTCAAACAACTCAACTAGTTGTATGTTCCTGAGGTTCATATTTAGAGTCAGCAGATATTGACTTACCTTGTTGATTCAGGAGTTGTTTGGATAAAAGGATTATTCTGCAGATGCCTTTTTAACTCATCATAAAAAGAAATGAACATACCTGGTATGGTGAATGTGCATTTTTATGAGGTATCAGCATTATGATCCTAGCTGCATTCTTGGTTTTTTTTACCCAAAGGAACTCTTTTGCCAAAAAATTTCACTTGGATTTGGTATAATCACTTCATTTATATTCTTTATGAATTATCATGGACCTCATTGTCTTTTATGCCAAAAAGTACTAGATTTATTACTGTCAAAAAAAATCCTGGTGTACAACGGCCAAGATTTTGAAATATTAACATCACTTGAAGTACTTAAAAGTACATTACTATATCTTAGGAAATTATCTGATATTTTAATGGGGTTTATGTCTAGGAACTCTGTGGCAGTGATATCTGTGTTCTTGGTGCTTGGGGGGAACAATGGAAGAGTTTCTGGACTTCTGCCTTCCTCGTGGACCTCCTGATGGCACCTGGGTTTTGGCCACTGGGTGACACAAAATCTTGAATCAGATGGGCCATTGGCCTGATTCAGTATGGTTTCTTATATGTCCTTATGTGGCCTTCTTTGAAATGTTACATTTAAGAGCCTTTAGAAAAGCAGTGCTTTTACATAACTTACAACAGGGAAGTTCTATACATAACTAATTAAAATGAATGGGAGTGCTGCAAGATCACCAGTATACTGTGGGAAGTACTCAGGTGGTACCTTGATATTCTTAGTATGCAGAGTTTTAATTTTTAAAATTTATTTGAACCTGCTGTTTTTCATATTGGAAAAAATTATTTTTTAAAGATTCTCACTGATTCCTACCTTGGATCTCTCAAGGAGAAAATGCTGAAATTAGGCAATGTAAAACATTCTGATAAAATATATTAATGACACGTGATTCTATATTGTGTTGCTACTGCTTTTGTGAATTAATTGTATATCTTGATTTTAAGCATTCTGGCAGTTTGTCGTTACAGTATCAATAAATGATCCTTATTTGCTGGGAAATAACTTGCAGTTTTGAATAATCTTTCTTTCTTTGAGACAGGAGTCCCTTCAAACATGGAAAAGACAAGTATTCATACTCTGCTTGAATACATTTTTAAAAATGTTTATTCCCCCCAGAATCTAGGAGCCTGCATTACTCTTCCACCTGCTGGACAAAGTGAGAAAACATTTGCTTCACAGTAGAACTGGGAATGTAAGAAACTGCTTCCACAGAATGTTTCTCTACATTAGAGCAGTTAAAAAACGCCCGCAAAATTCTTCATCAATTAACTGTTCATCATCTATTGTATGGCTGTTTTGTAGGATGCTTCATTATACAACATACTTCCTAAGCATTCTGTAAAGAAACACATGTTTTTGGAAGTTTGAACTGAGCAAGACCTTCACTATAAGTTTTGAAAGTTTCTCTCACTCGGCAGAGAACAGGGAGGATGGGGAAGTAAGATCTATTGCTTTCCAGTCTCATCTCAGCCACCTTCTTAGAAATGCTAATAAGTCTAGACCAAGGGTAGTCAAACTACGGCTCTCCAGATGTCCCTGGACTACAATTCCCAGGAACGCTGGCAGGGGCTCCTGGGATTTGTAGTCCAGGGACATCTGGAGGGCCGCAGTTTGACTACCCCTGGTCTAGACAGTGCCCCCTCCCACCAAGCAGGCATAGAAATATGGAAGGTTAGTGAGATGAGTCTGCAGTGCAGTGCTGGTTCAATAAAGGGATCTAGCTGGGCAACAGCTGAGTATATTGGAGGAATGGGAATCTGGGTTGGAATCATAGAATTATAAAGTTGGAAGTGACTTCCTGGGTCATCTAGTCCAACCTGCTGCACAATGCAGGATACTCACAAACATATCACTCACCCACTGTAACCTGACACCCCCTTGAACCTTCACAGAATCAGTCTCTCCATCAGATGGCTATCTAGCCTCTGTTTAAAAATTTCCAAAGATGGAGAACCCACCACCTCCTGAGGAAGCCTGTTCCACTGAGAAACCGCTCTAACTGTCAGGAACTTCTTCCTGATGTTTAGACGGGATTTCTTTTGCATTAATTTCATCCCATTGGTTCTGGTCCATCCCTCTGTGGCAAAAGAGAACAACTCTGCTCCATTCTCTATATGGCAGTCTTTTAAATACTTGAAGATGGCTATCAGATCCCCTGTCAGTCGTCTCCTCTCCAAGCTAAACAGGCCAAACTCCTCCAACCTTTTATCACACGTCTTGATCTCCAAACCTCTCATCATCTTTGTTGCCCTCCTCTGGACACACTCTAGTTTGTTTACATCCTTCTTCAACTGTGGTGCCCCAAACTGAACACAGTACTCCAAGAGAGGCCGAACCAGAGCAGAGTAAAGTGGTACCATCACCTCCTGTGATCTGGACACAATACTCTGATACAGCCCAAAATACCATTTGACTTTTTAGCCACTGAGTCACATTGCTGACTCATGTTCAATGCATGGTCTACTAAGACTCCTAGATCCTTTTCACACATACTACTGCCAAGTCTCCCCCATCCTATATTGGTGTATTTGGTTTTTCCTACCTAAATATACAACTTTACATTTGTCCCTATTGAATTTGATTTTATTCAGTTTGCCCCAATTTTCGAGCCTGTCAATATTATCCTGTATTCTGACTCTGTCTTCTGTTGTGTTTGCCACCCCTCTCAGTTTAGTATTGGCTAGAAATTTAATAAGTATCCCCTCTAATCCCTCACCCAAAATTTATAAATAACACAGGATCCAGGACAGATCCCTGGGGCTTTCCGCTTGTCACTCTTCTCCAAGAGGATGCTGAACCATTTACAAGTACCCTTTGGGTACAATCTGTCAGCCTGTTATCGATCCATCTGATAGGATCCATACCTCAATTTATCAACTTGTCTACAAGAATATCATATGGAACCTTATCAAATATCATATGGAACCTTATCAAAAGCTTTACTGGTTTCCAAATAAACTATGTCCACAACATTCTCTCAAAAAAGGAGATAAGGTTGGTCTGACATGACTTGCTCTTGTGAAAACTGTGCTGAAATTACAGCTCTAGCCAAGGCTGCACAAGCCAAGGCAAGGGAGAAAGAGAAAGATACACCCAACTGAATGCAGAATTCCAGAGAATAGCTAGAAGAGATAAGAATGCCTTCTTAAATGAACAGTGCAAAATATTAAAGGAAAACAATAGAATAGGGAGGACCAGAGATCTCTTCAAAAAAATTGGAGATATGAAGATAACATTTCATGCAAAGATAGGTATGATAAAGGACCCAAATGGTAGGGACCTAACAGAAGCAGAAGAGATTTTTAAAAGGTGGGAAAATTATACAGAATAACTATACAAGAGTGAGCTTAACATCCCTGATAACCACTATGGGGGTAGTTCCAGGATGTCTGACCTGGAGCCAGACATCGTGGAATGTGAACTCAAATGGGCCTTAGGAAGTCTGAGCAACAATAAAGCTAGTGGAGGTGACAGCATTCCAGTAGAACTATTGAAAATCTTAAAAGACAATGCTGTAAAAGTGCTACATTCAATATGCCAGCAAATTTGGAAAACTCTACAGTGGCCACAGGACTGGAAAAGGTCAGTTTACATTCTAATCCCAAAGAAGGGCAATGCCAAAGAATGTTCAAACTACCACACCATTGCACTCATTTCTCATGCTAGCAAAGTTATGCTCAAAATCCTACAAGCTAGGCTCCAGCAATATATGGACTAAGAAATTCCAGAAGTACAGGCAGAATTTCGAAGAGGCAGAGGAACTAGAAATCAAATTACCAACATACGCTGGATCATGGAGAAAGCTAGGGAGTTCCAGAAGAACATTTACTTCTACTTCATTGACTATGGAGCACAACAAATTGTGGCTAGTTCTTAAAGAGATGGGAATACCAGAGCATCTGATCTGTCTCTTGAAAAATCTATGTGCAGGTCAAGAAGCAACAGTGAGAACCGGGCGTGGAATCACTGATTGGTTCAAAATTGAGAAAGGACTTTGGCAAGGCTGTATACTGTTGCTTTGCCTATTTGTATACGGAGCACAGCATGAGAAAGGCGGGGTTAAATGAGTCACAAATTGGGATCAAGATTGCAGGGAGAAATATCAACAACCTCAGATATTCAGATATCACTCTAATGGCAGAAAGCGAAGAGGAACTAAAGAGCCTTTTGATGCGGGTGAAGGAGGAGAGTGCAAAAGTTGGCTTGAAACTCAACATCAAGAAAACTAAGATCATGGCATCTGGCCCTCTCAATTCCTGGCAAATAGATGGGGAAGAAATGGAGGCAGTGACAGATTTTATTTTCCTAGGCTCCAAGATCACTGCAGATGGGGACTGCAGCAAAGAAATTAAAAGATGCTTGCTCTTGGGGAGGAAAGCTATGGCAAATCTAGACAGCATCCTAAAAACCAGAGACATCACCCTGCCAACAAAAGTGCGTCTAGTCAAGGCTATAGTCTTCCCAGCTGCAATGTATGGCTGTGAAAGTAGGACCATAAGGAAGGCCGAGTGTCAAAGAATTGAGGCTTTTGAACTCTGGTGCTGGAGAAGACTCTTGCGAGTCCCTTGGACTGCAAGGCAAACAAACCGGTCAGTCCTAGAGGAGATCAGCCCTGACTGCTCCTTAGAAGGCCAGATCCTGAAGATGAAACTCAAATACTTTGGCCACCTCATGAGTAGGAAGGACTCCCTGGAGAAGAGCCTAATGCTGGGAGCGATTGAGGGCAAAAGAAGAAGGGGTTGACAGAGAATGAGGTGGCTGGATGGAGTCACTGAAGCAGTAGGTGCGAACTTAAATGGACTCCGGGGAATGGTAGAGGACAGGAAGGCCTGAAGGATCATTGTCCATAGGGTCGTGATGGGTCGGACCCGACTTCGCACCGAACAACAATAACAACAAATTGCTAATTAACATTACTGCTATGTTTTGAAGATTTCCAATGTGTTCTGAAAAAGAGTCAGATCACTGACTGATTGTTCATTTAGTCTGAGGAAGAGTGCATGCACTCGAAAGCTCATGCCCTGAATAAATCTTTGTGGGTCTTAAAGATACTACTGGACTCTATTTTTGTTGTGATCACCAAAGTATAATTTTGAAATGTAATGGCATGATTCTTCCACTTATTTATTTCTGAAAATTCAGATCCTAATAATCTAAAACCTTTGCATTTCTATGTTTTCCCATTATATTTTAATTTCTTAAAGTTATATGCCACCCTTCTACGAAGACTCAGGGTAGCTTACAACGATTTGAAATTTACAATGGTTAAAACAATTTAAAACATTTAAAACAAATAATTTACATTTAAAACCATCCAAGTGCATTACTATTTATCTGTCAAAGAGGGTGGGGAATAAAGTGCTTTGTTGGTACATAGAGTACATATTCAGTTGTTTCCAATTGTGTTCAGTCATAGGCCTGGTGGAACAGCTTTGTTTTCCAGGCCCTGTCGTAAGTCCTAGAATCATAGAATCATAGAATCATAGAATCATAGAATCATAGAGTTGGAAGGGGCCATACAGGCCATCTAGTCCAACCCCCTGCTCAACGCAGGACTAGCCCTAAGCATCCTAAAGCATCCAAGAAAAGTATGTATCCAACCTTTGCTTGAAGACTTCCAGTGAGGGGGAGCTCACCACCTCCTTAGGCAGCCTATTCCACTGCTGAACTACTCTGACTGTGAAAAACTTTTTCCTGATATCTAGCTTATATCGTTGTACTTGAAGTTTAAACCCATTACTGCATGTCCTCTCCTCTGCAGCCAGCAGAAACAGCATCCTGCCCTCCTCCAAGTGACAACCTTTCAAATACTTAAAGAGGGCTATCATGTCCCCTCTCAACCTCCTTTTTTCCAGGCTGAACATTCCCAAGTCCCTCAACCTATCTTCATAGGGCTTGGTCCCTTGGCCTCAGATCATCTTCGTCGCTCTCCTCTGTACCCTTTCAATTTTATCTACGTCCTTCTTGAAGTGAGGCCTCCAGAACTGCACACAGTACTCCAGGTGTGGTCTGACCAGTGCCGTATACAATGGGACTATGACATCGTGTGATTTTGATGTGATGCCCCTGTCGATACAGCCCAAAATGGCATTTGCTTTTTTTACCGCTGCATCACACTGCCTGCTCATGTTTAATTTACAGTCCACAAGTACCCCAAGGTCACGTTCACACACAGTGCTACCTAGAAGCGTATCCCCCATCCAGTAGGCATGCTTTTCATTTTTCTGACCCAGATGCAGAACTTTACACTTATCTTTATTAAATTGCATCTTGTTCTCATTTGCCCATTTTTCCATTGTGTTCAGATCTCGTTGAACTCTGTGTCTATCTTCCGGAGTATTTGCCAGTCCTCCCAATTTGGTGTCATCTGCAAACTTGACGAGTAGTCCCTCCACCCCCTCATCTAGATCATTAATAAATATGTTAAAAAGTACCGGGCCGAGCACCGAGCCCTGAGGTACCCCGCTACTCACCTCTCTTCAGTCTGATGAAACACCATTGACAACAACTCTTTGCGTGCGGTTCTCTAACCAATTCCCTATCCACCTAACTATCTGAAAATCCAGATTGCAGTCCTTCAACTTATCCATCAGAACATCATGGGGAACCTTGTCAAAAGCTTTACTAAAATCCAAGTAAATGACATCAACCGAATTTCCCCGATCCAGCAAACCTGTTACTTGGTCAAAAAAGGAAACCAGGTTGGTCTGGCAGGACCTGTTGGAGACAAATCCATGCTGACTTCCTTGGATCACCAAATTGTCCTCCAGATGTTTGCAGATCGCTCCCTTTAATATCTGCTCCATTATCTTCCCCACAACAGAGGTCAGACTCACTGGTCTGTAGTTTCCCGGGTCATCCTTCCTCCCTTTTTTGAAGATCGGAATAACATTTGTTCTCTTCCAGTCCTCCGGGACATCTCCAGTATTAAAGAGGTTCCGAAGATGATGGACAAGGGCTGTGCAAGTTCTCTGGAAAGTTCTTTGAGTACTCTCGGGTGCATTTCATCCGGACCAGGGGATTTGAACTCATCCAGTGCATCTAAATGCCTCTCGACAACCTCTCTATCCATGTTAAACTGCCACCCAGACACTGTCCTTTGGCTATGGCCATCTCTAGATGTGCCTAAACACTTTGACCTGTGGGAAAAAACAGATGTAAAAAAGGCACTAAGCCTTTCTGCTTTCTCTGCATCTTCCGTTAGAGTTTGTCCGTCCGCACCCAACAGTGGGCCTATTGCCTCCTTTACTTTACGTTTGCTCCTCACATAACTGAAAAATCTTTTCTTGTTACAATGGGCTTCCTTGGCCAATCTTAGCTCACTCTCAGCTTTGGCCTTTCTTATGATTGATCTACAATGCCTAGTAACCTGTAGGTACTCTTCTTTAGAGCTCTGTCCTTTCCTCCATTTCCTGAACATTTCCCTTTTCTTTCTTAGTTCCTCTTGAAGTTCTCTGTTCATCCAAATAGGCTTCTTAGAGCTCCTGCAGTGTTTTCGTCTTTCTGGGATAGTCATTGATTGAGCATGCAATAGCTCCTGTTTGAGTAGTGCCCACCCTTCACATGCTCCCTTCCCTTCCAGCATTCTCGTCCATGGTATGACACTCATCATGTCTCTGAGTTTATTAAAGTTTGCCCTACGAAAATCCAACATCCGCGTCTGGCTACAAGCTTCCTTGGCTCCCCATCTCAAAAGGAATGCTATGAGGACATGGTCACTTCCCCCTAGGGTCCCCTCCTCCTTCACCTCATCCACCAACTCTTGCCTGTTGGTCAGTATTAAGTCCAGTATGACTGAACCTCTTGTGGGTTCATCTACCATTTGATAAATGAAATTGTCAGCCAGGCAGGTCAGAAAGTTATATGACTGAGGACGCTTCGCAGACTTTGTTTCCCAGCACACATCTGGGAAATTGAAGTCACCCATGATGACAAGGTCCTGCCGCTTGGATATTTTCTCAAGCTGCTCACAAAGTGCAGCATCCACATCCTCTCGTTAGTCAGGCGGTCGGTAGCAGACACCAACCACCACACTGTTTGTTTTCCCCTCGCTTATTTTCACCCAGATGCTTTCCACTGTAGATATGCTCTCTTTCACTAGAATTTCCTGACAGGTAAGCCCTTTCCTCACATACAGTGCCACTCCTCCACCTCTTCGATCTATTCTGTTTTTTCTGAACAGTTCATATCCATCCACCATTACATTCCAGTCATGAGAATCATTCCACCAAGTTTCTGTGATGCCTACTAGATCATACCTTTCCATCAGCATGAGAAGTTCCAGCTCTTCCTTTTTATTGCCCATGCTTCGGGCGTTAGTATAAAGACATCTGAATCCTTTTACTTTTGGTTCCCTATGAGCTGGCCTTGTCGGTTGGGCTGCCTCCGATCGTTTTCCTTCCATACACTCCCTATGTTGATCGTCTCCTTCCCCTAGTAGCTTTAGTTTAAAGCTCTCTTGATGAATCTCCCCAGGTTCCTGCCAAACACATTCTTCCCCAGTTTTGATAAGTGCAGTCCATCAGGTGCTAGTAGGCCTTCCTCAAGAAAGCCTATCCCATGGTCCCAGAAACCAAATCTCTCCTGCCGGCACCAACTACGCAGCCAGTGATTCACTTCCATTATCTTCCTCTCCCGACGCATTCCTCTTCCCTTGACAGGCAAGATTGAAGAGAATATCACTTGTGCCCCCATTTGCTTGAGCTTCCTCTCCAGATCTTGATAGTCTTTTTTAATAGGAGCGATGGTATTCAGGGACATGTCATTCGTTCCCACATGGACCATCACAAATGGGTAGCGATCCGTAGATTTGAGGAGTTTGGGCAGCCTTTCTGAAACATCTTTAATTTTCGCCCCTGGCAAGCAACACACCTCTCGGGTTAGGGGGTCGGGCCCAGCCACATGGCGATCCATTCCTCTTAGCAGGGAGTCTCCAATTACCAGTACTCTCCTTGTTTTCCCTTCTCAACTCCATTTCCTTCTGTCCCCGTGGCCTCTTCCCTTTGTCTTAGAGTTTGTTTTGGGACCTCTTCCCTTGTTGACTCTTGCACCTCCTCTGCAAGGGCCTGAAATCTATTCTGGAGCTCCAAAGGCCCCGAGAACTGTTTCGCCCTTCGCTGTTCAGTCTTTTTCCGAACTGCCTGCAGAGGCTCCCTATGGTGGTCAATCTCCTTATCCTCTTCAGGACTGGTTGTATTCTCTTTATTCCAAGTTGCAGAGCTCTGGACTATGAACTACTCCCCTTTCTTACTTTGGGTCAGAGTAAAAATTCTGTTTTCTAATCCCCTAATCTTTTCCTCCAAAAGTCTTACCAGCTTACACTTGGGGCAGCTGTAGTCCATCTTGTCTTCTGGGAGGAAGGTAATCATGTCACACTCACTGCAGATGATGGGATGAGTGTCCTGGAGGTCCATTGGAATGTCTAGGCAGTGGAAGTACTAGGGAAATATAATCTACTGATTCTAATTGCTCGGCCAAGAACCCCAGACTAAGAGCCACAGGCCAAGAGCCCTTTGTCACGCCAAAGGCTCGCGCCTCTGGTGAGGAACAGTCCTTTTTAATCCTCCCAACAATTACCCAGCAATCACCTCACCCAGGCAGAACAATAGCCTCACCTGGTCAGCAGCAACTCTCCCCAGTAGCTCTCTCCACGTGCTCTCAGTTGTCTGAGCTCTGCCTCTGGTGAGGAGCAGCCCTTTTTAATCCTCCCAACAATTACCCAGCAATCACCTCACCCAGGCAGCACAATAGCCTCACCTGGTCAGCAGCAATTCTCCCCAGTAGCTCTCTCCACGTGCTCTCAGTTGTCTGAGCACGGCCCTGATCTAGCTCAGAAGAGTGTTCCACCAGGTCATCGTGATTTTGTTTTTAAATTTAAGGTCATAGCTTTATAATATACTTCCAGTAGAACTTCAGGACTAAATTTGTTAACAATATTGTATCACCTGATTTTGAGAACATTGTTTTGAGCCTGGCAGGCAACATCTTGGAATTCTGCTTTCCTCCAAAGGAAAGTCTTGTTGGTTTCTGTGCATTCCTGCCATGTCAGCTACTAAGACTCAAAAAAAGAAAAGTATTACAGTCCCCGTTAGGGATTTGCAATGTGCTAAACTAGTGGAGTATGTAATTTCCCCTTGAAGACCAGCTTAAGTACCCATACTTCTTCTATAACAATTGGGTTTCTGCTCATCAAAGATGGTAATGGATTCTAACAAAACAAGGGAGGGGAAGCAAAGTTTTGGTTATGAGCAAGGATCAGAATATGTCTCGGAGCAGGGCTAACACTAGCAGGGCTAGCACTTTTTAACTGCAATCTGAAAGCACCCTTAGATTGAGACCAGATGTTGAATACCTCTTGCAAATTATTTTCAAGATGGATTTAGCATTAGGAGGGAATTTTCAGACTTGTAATGGATCATAAATTCTAACTAATCAGAGTCTGATGGAGAAAAAGCTCTGTTAGCATTAGCAAACAAAGGTAGAAGGCCATGATAGGGGGTATGGGGAAGAAAGAAAGAAAATCTGGGGAGGTAAATAATATGCATGTCCAAATTCTTCGCAAGGAATCTCTTAGTGGCTTAAAACTTATCAGAAGCCAAAAGGAAAAATTGTGAATATAGGAACAATAGCAAATCTAATGATCTCCATGTATGTCATTCTTTCAACCAACAAACGGGAACTTTAAAACAGGCACTCTTCCATTATTTCATACTAGTAAAAAACCCCGCTTTAAAAAAAATACAGCGGGTGCTAGCCGTTCCCAACCACACTGGCAGCACTGCCTGGGTGGATGGGAAGGGCTGGGTCCCCCCTAACTTCCCCCCCAAGGGAAAAAGTCTCCCCAGGGCCAGGGAGGGCCATCCCAAGGGTCTGTGGAGTAGTTTCCTCCCCCAAGGGAAAAGCGTCCCCGGGGCCTTGGGAGCATTTTTGCTCCCCCCCAAGCAAAAACGCTCCCCAGGCCTTGGGGAGGATGACGGATATGCCCCCCATAAGCCAAAAGGCTCCCCAGGCCCCAGGGAGGATGATCGGCGGCTTGGCGAGCTGCCGATCATCCTCCTTGGGGCCTGGGGAGCATTTTTCCTCCCCCTCTTAGGCAAAAACGCTCCCCAGGCCCCGGGGAGGACAATCAGCGCCTCGCTGGCAATCGTGCTCCCCGGGGCCTGGGGAGCGTTTTTCATCCATCAGGTGGAAGGGTTCATCAGGATGCCCCCCCACAGAAGCGCATGGGCGGGAGTGAGTGGCAGAAGGCCGGGATGGCGCAGATCACTGCTGGCCAGGCTGCGGAGCAGGCTGTCAGCTCGGCGGCCAAGGAGGTCGTGGGGAAGGGAGCGGCAGCTGCAAGGTCGGCGGCAAGCAGGTAGTAGGCAGGCCTCTCAGTGGGTGGTGAAGGTAGGGAAGCGGCGGCCATTCCCAGGCATGTAGGCAAGCCCCCAGTGTCCCCGGGAAAGGTGGGCGGTGGGGCGGGTGGAGACCGGTGCCAGACCGGTCGGGCAGGGCCTCCATGTTTTTTTGGGGGGTGAAGGAGTGTGCTCTGGGCCTCCCCCCAGGCTAAGGCGGGTGTGTGCGCATGGGGAAAGGAGCTTGCTGCTCCTTTCCCCAGTGTTGATGGACCCGGGCCGGGCAAGAAGCAGGTGTCTTCGATGCGGCGTCCCTGCTCCTTTCCCGAGGGTGAGGGAAAGGTGGCCGGAGCACTTACTTCATGAAAGGTTCTTCCTTGGACTCGGGAGTTTCTGGCTGGGCAAGGTGAGGCTGAGCCAACCGGGCAATGGGGAGGCGTGCTTCGCGTGCCTCCTCATTGGCCGATTGGCCCTGGATTGACACTTGGAGGGCCCAATCAGGAGCCATTTCGCGGCTCCTGATTGTGCCCTCCGAGTTTTTATCTGGGACAGAGCCCGCCCTTTCTCCTCCCCTTTAGCCCTTACTCTTTTATTTCTACCGCTCCGCAGGAGTGGTTTACAGATTAGGAGCAACCCCACACATATAAAAACACAAGCAAAGCACACCTGTGTGTGCTCTCATGTTCAGGTACATTTTAAATTCATTATATATTTGTTACTCACCACCTCCCCACTCAAAATGTCAGATCCATGGAAAATTCATGCTGGTAATGGGAGACAAGGAAAGATGAAACTGTCAGAAGGATTTTGGTGCTAAAGAGGTATTTTGAGATATCTTAGCTTTACATATTTTAAGAAAATAGGGCACAACTGAAATGATATTTACAGTACATTTTCACAGTAAACTCAGACTTGATTTGAATCCCTTTTTCTGCAATGGAACATAGAACATTTTAAGTGGAGTGGCTCTCACCAAGAGTATCTACTGTTGAGCCATCTTAGACTAACAGCTAGAACATAGTGAGACAAGCAACAGCCAAATGGAATACAAGTATGTTTTTAAAAAACCACCCTTTCCTCTTTCCCAATGTGTTGCTGGTAATAGATGGCTATGAACAAATTTCCTTCCAGGTTTTACAAGGGGAACGAACAACAGTTCCTGTGGGAGCAAGAAGTGCTCTTGTTCTTGGGTCTGGCAAAGGCTACCTGGTATGTAAGCTTTAAAAAGTGCAAACAGCTGGGGTGGCTATATAGTAAAGTGGATATGGAAATTCTATTCAACTTGTATATGTTTTTTGTACAAGTACCCAAGAAGAATCCCATTATTTATTTTAGATCAGCATTTAGTTTAGAACTATTTTTTTTCATTCATTTTACATTTGACTAAACCTGGATAACAGATGAGCTGACACATTTTACATCAGCTCTGTTTCTGAATTATCTTCATGTTACAGTAATTTACTCTCAGAGTTGTTAAAGCATGGATCAGCACTGCCAGTTGTTAGCAAATAGACCATAAGTTTCCTAACTAGATGGAGGTGTTTTAAAAAAAAGGTATTTTTGTGGTCATGGACACCTGCTTCTCCAAAAGCAGACCAGGGTCCAGCAAGACACCCAAACTCTTATCAGAGTCATTCACCAAAATCTACAACCAACAATGGCACTTCCAGCCAGCTTCACCTACATCTTATTTGGATTCAGCGTCAGTTGTTGTCCCTTCACCACTTTACTACTCCAGTCAGACACTGAACCAAGACAGAGGCGGCAGCAGCCAGTGGCTTATTCAGCATAATTAATGACTGGATGTTGTCAGCATATTGATGAAAACCTACTCAGAAAGTGTGGACAATCTCATTAAAGGTACCTAGCATATATATATTAAACACAGAACCTGGTGCCACCCATGTCATTTCCTAAAGCTTCAGCACTCCCTACTGCAACCTTATGTGAGCATTTCTTTTAGAAACATAAATATATACTAAACTAGAGGCAAATCCTGTTGCGCCCAGGAATACAATGGGTGGTAGCACATACACCTACACTGTGACCTTCTTGGGTTCTCCCCCCCCACACACACACACACACACTCCCTGCTCTGTCATGAGATCCCGAGTGGCAAAGTGGTTAAAGAGTAGCAGAATCTAATCTAAAGAGCTGGGTTTGATGCCTGACTCCTTCTCCATATGCAGCAGCTGGGTTGTCAACTCCCAGATAGGGTCCTAGAAGCCTTCAGGAACATGAAAGAGAGAAAGACAGGATGAAAGAGCGAGGGAAGGAGGAAAAGCTTTGCAAGGAGCTCCCAGCTTCACCTGAGCCTCAGCTGGGTGAGAGCTTAGCCCAGCCAGATGTTCAACAGGCAGAGAGTTCTGACCAGCAGGAGGGAATGGAGCTGCAGACAAACCAGGGATTAAATTCCAAAGTGGTTGCGGGAGGCCCTCATTCTTCTGCCCATCCTCCAGGTACAGCTCCCTGCCTTGTCAGCCTAACTGGCTCACCTGAGTCAATTAAGCAATGCCAGCTATGTACTAGAAGATCGCTCGTCTAAAAGGCACTACATCATGTTAGCAAGACAGTTGCTGACTGCAGAAGACTATGAGTCACAACAGAATGAGGACTGAGAGGCTGCTGACAGCCTATATTAACTTGAGACTGTGAGGCCTGGGTTGTGGACCTGCTCCTTCTGCTGATGCCCATGAACTGAGTTAAGACATTCACTGCATTCTGTCTTCCCTTGGCATTCTGTTTTTTGAAATATTGATTTGCTCTGCCTTCCTGTATCAGCTCATCTGTGCTTCTTTCCAGCAGAGAGCTGAAATCTGAGACCAACAGAGGAGGCAAAGGAAGAAGCTGTCTTTCCTCCCTTGCCAGGAGGTGTTGGAGGGTGGGAAGAGGCCAAGAATGGGGACAAGCAGCAGGGCCTTTCAGGGAGGCTAGCACCTCTTCCACCTGGCAAGCAGCAGGAAGAGGAAAAGAAGTCCAGATAAGCCCCACATTTGGCCCTAATTGGGAGAGTGCTCTCTCCCGTTTGGCAGCACACCCCCAGGGAAGGCCAATCAGGTAGGGAGTGAGTAGCCTGCATACAATTTGAACTGATTAGCCATCATTGGGACAGTACTCTCTCCCTATCTGTATGCAGTTTGAATTGATTGGCCCTCATTAGAATAGTGATCTCTCCCTATTGGTGACATATCCACAGGGAGGGCCAATCAGGTAGGGAGTGAGCTGCCTGCATGCAACTTGAGCTTTATTATGTTTAGTGATAGTGATGGCAGCAATGATAAAGTTGTCAAAAATAGCATTGCCTTATAACAAACAACAAAACTATCTCATAGCTATTCCTCTTATTCGCTTGCATTATTAGTTACAATCTACAGAGTTGTTAAGGCATTAAATGAACAATTGGTTTGTGATGGTTCTTTCAACATAGATGACACAGGAAACTGAAGAAAAGATTGAATACCCCTGTATTTTTCCCCATGTTGTCATGGCATCTGTATTAGATGCCATGCCATACATTGTTGGTATGGCTTCATATAAAATAAGATTATGTTAAATGTGTCTTTCCTTTTCCATTTCCACCACTGCTTTGCTGAGCCTGCTATTTGCCAATTAGTTCACTCACATTATGAAGTGGGGGTGATAGGAACCATGCTGAGACCACCCAAGCATTGCACTGGCTGTTGAGCAGCTGCCAGATTGTTGTAACTTTCCATCACTACCAACCTGGGCTAGATTCAAGCAAATTATTCAAAGTAACCTTTGTTTAGATGCCAGCATTGTTCAAAGACATTCATTGTTCCAGGGAGAAAAGTAAATAAGAAATCCCTATTAAACATTTTACTTAAAGCTTCAGTATAAACTTTCCTTTTTGCTTTCTTTCTTTAATTCTTATGAATTCTGTCATACATCAAATTTCTGACTTTCAAGATGTTCTTTTAAGAAACTTTTTAAAGTCTTTGTTTTTATAATGGCAGATAACATATTCTTGATCCAAAAATTCTTGCTTCAGACCTCCCAAATAAGTATTTTATATAATTAATTTGATAGCATTGCCTACTTTGGGTAAGTGAAGGGACTAAGTCCAGCACCCTCTAATAAGTGATACTTCTGTTAGAAATGTCAGAACTGACTACCCCTGACCCAGTAAAGTTGACTGTATGGATATCTCCAGATATTTTATGTAAATCCCAGGAATAAGACCTAGTTTGCTCTTTGGTGTCAAAGCAATTCAATCAAAGTAAGCTCACTGTATTTGAATTGAGGAAGCCTATTTAACGTCACTGTCAAATCAGATGAAAAATAGACCCTTGACCATAGAACTCTATCTGTTCCTAAGGCTTTTATCCACCAGAGGGCATTCATGTGTTGGATATATTTTAGCTTAGTTAACTGAGGGGAAGGGGGGAGGTCAAGCTGTTTCACTAAAGGGTTGCTGTGTGAATTGTTTTTTTTATCTTTTCCAGAACTGAAATTAACAAATGTGAGGAAGTAAAAGCTAAGGCAGCAGCCATTATGTGGTTTTCCAAGGACAAGAAGCAATAAAGAGTAGTTCACCTTGGAAATGGGCTTAGATAAACTAAGTTATTTGCAATGTTAGCAAAGTAGCTAGGTTTTTCTAGGCTCAGAAATCTTGACCAGGCTTCCCTTCTTTCTCTCCTCATCTCATTTCTGGTTTCTGCAGCAGACAGTGATGGCCAGCCAGCCAATTGGTATGGAGAGAGTTGCTTTTGCTCTTACTACCAGTCTATTTGTCCTCTTCTTTCTTGCAACATTGTTTCAGCAGTGTCCAACTTATGTCCAAGTTATACTGTGAAATGTAGCCCTCATCTTGCCTTAGGCATTATCACATGCTGCCAACTCAGCATCTGAAGCACTGGATGACATGATGTGGGGGCTATCTGGAAGGGAAGAAAAGTTAGGGCCAAGGTGTTTTATATGTCTGACCATCAGTTGGGTCAGGTTTGCCATGACCCAACTTGCTTTCACTGCAGCCACATGCCACAGTACCTGTTTTAGGTTGCGACTGTGGCACCAAAGGATGAGGAGCTCCAGACTCCTCCCTGCCATTTCCCTTTGCCAATGTAGCTTCAGGGGTGCTTATTGGCCCATTGGAGGGCTACATGTTCAGTATTCAGATTAAGAAAGATACCATCAGAAAAAGGAGGACACCTATATGACTAACAAACAGTAAGGAATTTAAAATAGCAGTTAAAATTCATTTAAAAACTGATTGTCTTGCCAAATTTGGAAAACAAAAAAGAAGTCAGGCTCTAACGAAACAAATATAAGTTATTGGTAAGGCAAAAGGAATGAGAATTTGGGTTTATACTTCAAAAATGATCAAGACAAGCAATAAGAAGGCAAATGAGCAGCAGGGAAATAAAAGAAAATGTGCCTAACTTTAATGTGTAAGATACAACCCAGAAGTGCTGTTTTCAAGAAAAGTATATGAAAATCTGAGTCAAATTGAAGTCATGAGAAATTACATTCTAGGGTCAAGGACAAAAATTAACAAGTGACCTAACTTCCATGCTAGACATTATTAGGAAAGGAACTAACTATGATGTCATCATAGCACTATTTTTGTAATACAGTGTAAAGCCATGTTTCCTCATCTCAAAAGGAACATTGTAGAGACAGAAGACATGAAGCAAAAGGCAGCGAAGCAGATTAAGGGCTGGAACATCTTAATTATGAGGAAAAGACAAAATTTTGACTTTTCAGTTTTGAAAAACAAAATGACTGTGGGAGGACGCATGACTGATCTTTACAATTATGTATTCTGTAGAAAAACTGAGCAAATACATTTTTCTCCCATTAGCCAAATATTGCAATATTACAGACAAAGAACTTCTTCACATAAATCATAACTGGCTTAGGTGCGGTGATAGCTGCTAGCTTAATGGATGTAAAAGGAGATTAGATACATTTATGAAGGAGAGGTCCACCATTGGCTGTTAGCCATGACAGCTACATGGGAATCTTCATTTTCAGTAGCAACATATCTATAAATTCCAATTGCTACAGGCTATAGTAGGAAAAGGTTGTGAATCACTGCCCTCCTGTGGATTATTTAGAGCGTCTGATATATATGTGGAAACAAGAAACTGGGTTATTCTGGTCTGATCCAGCAGTGGCCTCCGTGTGCTCCCAGGTACTATTATTAGTTGTGCAATATTGTAGAATCCTATTACTTATTATCAGGCATAGGTTAATTTCCCTTCAGGTAGAGCTGGTTACCTTACTGGATGGTAATTATGACATAATTGTCCTCTGGTACTTGTAAAGTTCTGGGTTGCGTTTCCACTTTACATCAGCCTCTACTGGAATGCATTTGGTATTATTCCTATGGAGGTACATGCACATGGAAAACATTGCATTAAAGTGGTAATTCACATGGAGTGTTGATGAAGGCTCTTTAGGCAAGAAGATATATTCCTGCCGAAAGCACACCCTAGGGGAAAAGTCCAACTACTATATCAGACATTATATTTTCCATTAGAACATTTTCCAAAAAAGGGGGGGGGGCAACAAACATGCCAGAAGAAGTTGTCTGTGACTACTGCAATGGCTGTTTGCAACTCATTCTGGTAATATTTTATTATACAGATGAAGTATTATGTATGGTCACCAGATGTTTGTGCCTCTAGATAGGTTAAATCTAAATGTTTGCCTCTCCTTCTCTCTCTGTTTGTGTGTGTGTATTTAAAAGAGAAAGATCCTAGTTTGATAGCAAAGTTGGTGGCAGGGGACAGGAATATCATACACCATTCTAAATTGCTATATCATTTAAACATTAAAGGCATAAGGCATAAAAGAATAACATGACCAGATTTTGAAGGAACATCTGGGGGCACCTGGCAAATTGTACTTATGTTGAAAGTAAAAATATATATATTACAATACTATTTTTACGTTCTATGCATTCTATGAAAAATTTTGTTGCTCCATTTTAATCAAGACCCCCCCCCCCCCCCGGTCAATGGTGTCCCACTTTACCATCTGGTCACCTTACTATAGAAGAGATTTCAGAAAATAAATTGTTGAGGAAAAATTATGAGAATCTTTTATACATTTCCATACTCCAGCAGAAGTATGTTTTTCCCCACATATCAAAGGGTTTAGGCACATCTAGAGATGGCAGTAGCCAAAGGATAGTATCTGGGTGGCAGGTTGACATGGATAGAGAGGTTGTCGAGAGGTATTTAGCTGCACTGGATGAGTTCAAATCCCCTGGGCCAGATGAAATGCACCCGAGAGTGCTCAAAGAACTTTCCAGAGAACTTGCAGAACCCTTGTCCATCATCTTCGGGACCTCTTTAAGGACTGGAGATGTCCCGGAGGACTGGAAGAGAGCAAATGTTATTCCGATCTTCAAAAAAGGGAGGAAGGATGACCCAGGAAACTACAGACCAGTGAGTCTGACCTCTGTTGTGGGGAAGATAATGGAGCAGATATTAAAGGGAGCGATCTGCAAACATCTGCAGGACAATTTGATGATCAAGGAAGGCAGCATGGATTTGTCCCCAACAGGTCTTGCCAGACCAACCTGGTTTCCTTTTTTGACCAAGTAACAGGTTTGCTGGATCGTGGAAATTCGGTTGATGTCGTTTACTTGGATTTTAGTAAAGCTTTTGATAAAGTTCCCCATGATGTTCTGATGGATAAATTGAAGGAGTGCAATCTGGATTTTCAGATAGTTAGGTGGATAGGGAATTGGTTAGAGAACTGCACTCAAAGAGTTGTTGTCAATTGTGTTTCATCAGACTGGAGGGAGGTGAGTAGCGGGGTACCTCAGGGCTCGGTGCTCGGCCCGGTACTTTTTAACATATTTATTAATGATCTAGATGAGGGGGTGGAGGGACTACTCGTCAAGTTTGCAGATGACACCAAATTGGGAGGACTGGCAAATACTCCAGAAGATAGAGACAGAGTTCAACGAGATCTGAACACAATGGGAAAATGGGCATATGAGAACAAGATGCAATTTAATAAAAATAAGTGTAAAGTTCTGCATCTGGGTCAGAAAAATGAAAAGCATGCCTACTGGATGGGGGATACGCTTCTAGGTAACACTGTGTGTGAACGTGACCTTGGGGTACTTGTGGATTGTAAACTAAACATGAGCAGGCAATGTGATGCAGCGGTAAAAAAGGCCAATGCCATTTTGGGCTGTATCAACAGGGGCATCACATCAAAATTTGTGTGTACTGGAGTACTGTGTGCAGTTCTGGAGGCCTCACTTCAAAAAGGACATAGATAAAATTGAAAGGGTATAGAGGAGAGCGGCAAAGATGATCTGGGGCCAAGGGACCAAGTCCTATGAAGATAGGTTGAAGGACTTGGGAATGTTCAGCCTGGAGAAAAGGAGGTTGAGAGGGGACATGATAGCCCTCTTTAAGTATTTGAAAGGTTGTCACTTGGAGGAGGGCAGGATGCTGTTTCTGTTGGCTGCAGAGGAGAGGACACGCCGTAATGGGTTTAAACTACAAGTACAACGATATAGGCTAGATATCAGGGAAAAAAAATCACAGTCAGAGTAGTTCAGCAGTGGAATAGGCTGCCTAAGGAGGTGTTGAGCTCCCCCTCACTGGAAGTCTTCAAGCAAAGGTTGGATGCATACTTTTCTTGGATGCTTTAGGATGCTTAGGGCTAGTCCTGCGTTGAGCAGGGGGTTGGACTAGATGGCCTGTATGGCCCCTTCCAACTCTATGATTTTATGATTCTATGATTCTAGGACTTACGACAGGGCCTGGAAAACAAAGCTGTTCCACCAGGCCTATGACTGAACACAATTCATAGTCAGAGTAGTTCAGCAGTGGAATAGGCTGCCTAAGGAGGTGGTGACCTCCCCCTCACTGGCAGTCTTCAAGCAAAGGTTGGATACACACTTTTCTTGGATGCTTTAGGATGCTTTGGGCTGATCCTGCATTGAGCAGGGGGTTGGACTAGATGGCCTGTATGGCCCCTTCCAACTCTATGGTTCTATGATTCGATGATTCTAAAAGCAGACTGTGGTTTATTTTTCCCTAAGGTAAACTCCTGCCACTTCAGAATGCAGGTGAATTTTCATGTGATAGAATGCTCCCCCACAACAAATTCCTGATATCTAGCCTAGAATATTTAACAAAATCAAAATTTTGTAATTGACTAAACAGTTTTCTTCCTAAAGCCAGTAGGAATGTTTTTTTCTAGTATGAAAACTAGGTGGCATGCACCATCTAAGGAGGAATTGCCCTTTCTCACATTAGGAAACCCATCTTCCAAAATGGCTACTGCTATGACAGGTTTACCTAATCTGATTTACATGTGTTGGTCTCAAAGTATTGTTTTTATAATATGAAACCTGAAGTACAAACCTTTGTCAATTAGTTGAATTAATTTTAGCAGATGGTTAAATTAATTCTCCAGGATATGTTTATGTAAGATTTATTTCTGTCTGCTTCAGTTAGATTAGAGTCATTTTCCTATTGTGTTTCTTTTGCTTTGCTCAGAGATTGTTCAGCTTCATTTACAACCCAGGACTATGCAACTTCCTGGTCATACCTCATAGGAACTATTTGGAAAATAGAATAATCTGAGGTTCTAACAATGACCCAAATAATAGCCTTTTAAAATATCAAGCAAAGGCTTTGTTCATAATTTACTTCCTTTTTGCTGACAAATTCTGACTTGTTGAAAGGGCACGTTTTTCTGTGAATATCAAAACCTACACATTTCTGGCACAACTTTAAAGTTAATATCACAGATGCTAAATGACTTAGACACCATCTGCTGCATCCTCTGTTTTAAAAAATATTTTAAGTTCTTTAAGAAAGGCTGTTCATAAATCAGTGTAATGTAATAGTTAGTGTTAGATGAGCATCTCAGAGATTCAGGTTCAAATTTCTACTCTACCATCAAAGCCTATTGGATGAACTTGGGCTGGCCAGTCACATAAGCTCAGTCTAATGCATCCAGCAGCATTAGGGATAGTAGACCTCCTGCTGTAAAGAGGAAAGGAGAAGTGAAAATGGAGCATGCACACTCTACAGTTAAACCAGAGTTTTTGTAAATTCTGCAGTATCTAGATGTCATCACTTCCTGTTGGAAGTAATGTCATGCCTCAGCATTCCACTGGTACATCAGGCCCCCTTTGCCAATTTCCACCAGGGATTGCCTGCTGTGACCTGGCAATCCTATGTGGTATTTCAAGTCAAGGTGCAGTGGGGGAACAGCCCCAAGGGAGCATGACCAGGAGGAAGGAAAGGCAGGACTGTGCCTAGGGCACCTAGGGCAGAAGGATTCAAATACAGTCTCTTTGTGGATAAAGGCTTCCTCAGGAGTAAGGACATCCTTGGGAAAAAAGGCTTACCCACGCCTAGCCTAATTAGCCAGGGAATGGGCATGTCAGAACAAAAGAAAATCTAAAAGGACAGAACATGAGGACAAAAGAGGAGAGAGTTAGCTATGCAGGAAGCCCTGAAGGACTAAAAGGGCCAGGCTTTCTTGTCAGCCAGGGAAGTAGCATTCTTTGCCAGTAAAGCAGTGGGTTCCTTTCTTGGAACCATATATGTCAATGCCTATCCCAGTAGTAAGGCTGCATTGGCTAAAGGCACCAAATAAAGGAATCTGGGGAGCATTATCGGAGCCTTGACAGAGATGAGCACAGGGAATAGTTAGACCTCCAGTGTGTAATCAAGCATGTGAACCAGAGACTCTGTTATTTCAGATGAAATATGCAGTACACCACAGCCTCCACAGTTCTCCTGATGTTTGCCTTTTATGAAGGAGATTGAAAACTAATGAAATGCCTGAAATGCCCTGTGGGCTTCCCACTACTTCACGTGTTTGTTGTGCAGATAATAAAGAGAACAATATTGAGTATAAATGAAGTAACTCAATAAAACACAAAACATTTTAAAGAACTGTAAAGATCTATTGTAGAGCCCTGAATAATAATAGTTCCCATGCAATGTAACAATAGATAAATTCAGTCAACCTGGAAGTTCTGTTGCAGTGTACAAAAGTTTTATAGCATTGTCTTGTTTTTAGAAATGGAAAATGTTCAAACATATTAAGGTGAATATCAAATTAACTCTTCACGAGATATGTCCAACAAAAAGTACTGATTCTAATGTCTCTGAGTTCTAAACTCCAAATGTTATGGATATACCAGAAAATAAATTTAATTTTGATTCAGCATTTTTGAGAAATGTATCCATTTTTCAACTGGCAGCTTCTGGTATCATGTTGTGTCAGAATTTTAGACTTTAAAGTGAGACACAGGAACTACCATTTATTTGGATACTGAATTAAAAAAAACCCAAACATTTCTGTCTGAGTTGTCTTTTTCATGGGGCTTGATTATGATATCAAATGAACTAATTTTCCACTTGATTTCTAGTCATCTTTTTTCTTTTCTGTGAATTTTTGCTGGATGTGCTGATGGGGAGAGAAATACTCAAAGGCTGATGTATATAAAGCAGGTTTTACTACTATAATTCTCTCCTGGAATCTGTGATAAATATATTTTCCAGTGACCAACCATATGACAAATGATCTATGTGCTAGATGACATAATTTCTGTAATTTCATGGACATGAGGGCACAAGGTTGGAAAATACGATGGAGACTGCCAACCCATCACGGACACCTTTCCAAAACACAACTCAAACAAGCCTAAACTGAAAGCATTATAATACAGAGGTTATCTTGTAAACTTTGCACTTTTTCTCTAGAACTGACTTCTATATTATACACATAATAACATAGCAGCATAGGAAAATCTTTGCTTGAAATCCAGCATTTTCCCGATGGCAGCCAACCAGATGCTGCAAGGAAGGTCACATGCAAGGCATACAGCCTTCTCCTGCCCAGCAACTAATATTCATAGTGTCATTGCATCTGATCATGGGGTTCAGTTTAGTCATCATGTCTCACAGCTGTTGATAGACCACATTCCTCATGATTTTTTTTCTGGTACCATGTACGCCATTAGCTATGACCCCCATCTTGTGATGGTAGATCTGAGAAAATAATCAGTATGTGCTTTCT
This sequence comes from Paroedura picta, assembly GCF_049243985.1. Taxonomy (NCBI): domain Eukaryota; kingdom Metazoa; phylum Chordata; class Lepidosauria; order Squamata; family Gekkonidae; genus Paroedura; species Paroedura picta. Next base: position 58,406,963 of record NC_135375.1, on the reverse strand, counting down.
TTTCCCATCCTGAATATACAGCTAGTGAGTTTAATTAGGTTGACCCTGTGTTCTAGAAATATTTCTCCTTAGTCTTCTATTTTTAACCATCATCATGTACTCCTCAGGTTAGAAAGCCTACATTACTTCTAGTCTTATAGATTTATACTTATATATTTATATTTATAGATTTATATTTACTCATATAAATACATCCACAAATACATACTTTCCCATTCATGTAATCAGGGCCAGCACAATACAGTCAAAGGGAAATCACTTCCTGCGAAAAGAATGGGACTTCATATGGAGTATAATAATAATAATAACAACAATAAAACTTTAAAACCAGTGCCTAGAACTTGATCAACCTAAAAGAATACATTCAGTATTTCAGTTTGGCCTTATAAATAGAATATTCACCCCGTTTCAAATTCCTGTCTTTGGTTTGGTTTTGCAATCAGATTTTGTCCTATTTCTGAGGTCCGACTTTGTTGCCAGTGGTTTCCACACGGGGACAGGCTTGTGTGGTTTCCCCATTATTGCTGCAGCTGTCAATACAGTGCAATGGCAATGGGATTTTCACATTTGAAAGAGGTCAGAAGAAACTTATATTCTGTGGATCTGTATTCTGTATTCTGTGGATCCCCCCCCCTAAAGTTACAGAACATATAGACCAAAGTTATAATCAATATGAATTAGCTAAGTTGACTTTTTCATAAATGATACAAAACATATTTTGGATTGAATTTGATTTTCTACATAGGCATGGTTATAGTTTTGCAAGCTCTGTTTGCCAGCCTTCTCTGACATGTGATATGATAGGATTGCTCCAGGCTACCACTTTTTTCTCACAGGAAGATTAATTAAGGCCACACAGATAATGTCAGAGTATTGTCAAATTTGCTAGGGTAGTGTTAAAGTGTTGTGTGATCTACATCTTTTGAAGGTGGGATTTTCCCCCTAGTCTGGAAGGGAAACTTGTTCTCTTTTAACTGAGAACATTTTGGGGCATGGCCTATTGGCAGAATACCTAGTGCAAGTTTCACTGGAATGGTTAGAAACTATACCTCTCTAAATTATCAAAATATGACAATAAATGTCATATTTTAACATTTATTTATTTTTAACAGTTATATCCCACTTTATCTCCTCAGACTCAAGGCAGCTAAGAAAGCAGCAATAATTATAAGGACAGAAAAACAATTTTTGTCTATTAGAGTGCACTGCAATTTTTTTACAGTTGTTAGCACTATAAAGATAGTTATAATCTGTGTATATCCCTGTTATTAAGAGCCTTTTGTGTTGCAGAGTGGTAAGGCAGCCATTTGAAAGCTTTGCCCATGAGGCTGGGAGTTCAATCCCAGCAGCCGGCTCAAGGTTGACTCAGCCTTCCATCCTTTCGAGGTTGGTAAAATGAGTACCCAGCTTGCTGGGGGGTAAACGGTAATGACTGGGGAAGGCACTGGCAAACCACCCCATATTGAGTCTGCCATGAAAACGCTAGAGGGCGTCACCCCAAGGGTCAGGCATGACTCGGTGCTTGCACAGGGAATACCTTTACCCTTTTATCCCTGTTATTGTTTTATCCAAGGACCCCAGAGTAACTTTTATTTCTCTAGCACAGTGGTCCCCAACCTTTCTGAGGTTGGGGACCGGCAGGGCATCGGGGCGCGGACCACGGCCCGCGCGGCCCGCAGCCCGCGCAGGCCACGCCCATGCATCGGGCCGCACCCGCGGGCCGCGCCCACACATTGCGGCCTGGGAAGCTTGCGGCCTGGGAAGTTTTTTACTGCAGGGGGGGCGGGGAGAGGGTGCCACGGCCCGGCGCCATGGCCTTCGCGGCCCGGCACCGGGTCGCGGGCCGCAGGTTGGGGACCACTGCTCTAGCAGTTTCTTATCCGGTCTCTGCTCAGGAAACAATTGCTTTAGCAATTTTACTGTGCCATTGGGTTCAAACAATTATCTGGTCTTTATTATATATTTACTGAATACTTGAAGTTGCCTTATAGAAGATCCTTTCATCCTGCAGGTACATTTATTTATGAAAAATTGCTAACATGTGTTCACTTTACATATTCATTTATCTTTAGACTTCCTCCCCATCATTCTCCCAAAGTGATACCAGGGTCTGTTATCTAGATAAATTTGGAGCTTAATTCACACATTCTCACACATTCATACATGCTCAGAATGTAATATGAGAATTACTCAAAACATATTTAGAAGAAGAAGCAGTGTTGGGTTCTATATTCCACTTTTCACTACCAGAGGGAGTCTCAAAGTGGCCTAAAATCGCCTTCTCTTTCTCTTCCCACAACAGGCACCCTGTGATGTAGGTGGGGCTGAGAGAGCTCTGACAGGACTGCTCTGTGAGAACAGCACTGCCAGGAATGTAACTAGCCTAAGGTCACCCAGCTGTGGAGGAGCATGGAACCCAATCCAGATCGCCAGATTAGAAGTCATCACTCCTAACCAGTTTGGTGGAGTGCAGACTTCTAATCCAGCGTGGACTTCTAATCTGTCTAGTTCGGTTTGATTCCCTGCTCCCTCCCATGCACTCATGAAGCTGTTCTGACCTGGCAGTAATATCAGGGCTCCCTCAGCCTCACCTACCTCACAGGGTGTCTGTTATGAGGAAAGGGAAGGGAAGGTGATTGTAAGACGCTTTGAGACTCTTCACTCTAATTTGTGACCAGTACTGAGTCAGACCATTGGTCTGCCAAGATCAGGACTGTCTGCCCTGTCTGGTAGCTGTTCTCCAGAGTCTCAAGTAGAGGTGTTTCACATCACCAGCTACCCAGTCCTTTTACATGAAGATATCAGAGATTTAAACTGAGACCTTCTGCATATAAAGCAGATGCTGTACTACTGAATCAATGCCCCAACCTCAAACTGTAGAGAATGCATAAAAGTGGCCAACAGAGTTATTCTTAATTTTGTCTCACGGAGCAATTTAGTCTATAACTATTTTGTGTGTTGTCTAGAGATCAGCACAGCATCAATTTTTATTTTTATGGTGTTCTTTTGCCTTTTCATTTATAATAATGATAATGATGAAATGAAATGATGATAATAACAATGAATTTGCTTATCTTCTGTTATCACAAAAGAAAAGAAGGAGGGTGAATAGGTTAACCATAGCCAGAATATTTCACATGGCTTTTAAGAATGCCTACTTCAGGGCCAGTTTAAGTTTGGTTCAATCTCAGAGACCAATAGGATTTTTAGGCATAAGCTTTCAAGAGTCAGTGCTCCCTTTGTCAGATTGGAATGGAGATTTCTGAGTCCTTATGTCCAGTGAGGAGGTAGAAGGGCTGTTGCAGAGGAGGAACTCGGGATGCAGAAGTACAATATGTATTATAATCACAGGGAAAATTCTTGAGAACTCACAATTGCTGAACGAGTTCATTCACAATTTCAGGACAACCCCCCCCCCTCGTGCTGAAAAGAGACATAGGATGCTAATTCTTGGCCCTAAATATTGATCCTGTGCTGTAATCATCAAACTGATTATAATGTGCATTCTAAATCTCAAGTTCCTTCTTTGCAACCCCCTCCCACCTTTTGACTGGGATATTAGGACTCAAAGATTACCATTCTGACTTGTATCTGATGGAGCATTGACTTTTGAAATCTTTTGAACCCTTATGTGCATAGAATCTTGTTGGTTTCTTAATATACTATTGGACTCAAATATAGGTGTTCTATTGCAATATGGCTCTCTTCTGAAACTATTTCAGCATTTAAATGCGTAATTAAAAATATTTGTTCTAGCTTAGCGATCCCCAACCTGTGGGCCGCGGACCACATGTGGTCCATCGACTAATTGGAGGCGGGCCGCAAAGAACGCCTTCTCCCCCCCCCCCCCCCCGGCCCTTTACAACAGACTTCGGGTGTCATTGTCTCCCATCACTCCCAGATGGGACTATCTCGTTGCAGAGAAACAAGCTCAGGGTTCCCATTGATTTGTCATTGTCATGAGTTAAAATTTCCATGAAAATAAAATGTTCCTTATGTTCATTGTTGTGGCGTGTCTGCATCTTATTTTGAAGGGATGTTTAAACATTACCATAGCGATCAGAGAGCGTTAGGGCAGTGGTTGAGAGTAGAGGAGTAAACTACCCCTCCCCCCACCGGGCCTCAGTAAAATTGTCAAGCGTTGAGAGGTCCCCGGTGATAAAAAGGTTGAGGACCACTAGCTGACCTGCAAGGAAGCATGCCATTCTTCATAGGATTGCCAGGTCAGGCTTGGAAAATTCCAGGAGATTTGATAGTGGATCCTGGGAGGGTGGGGTTTAGCGTGGGAAGGGACCTCCAGATGCTACCCTTCAGAACAGCCATTTTCTCCAGGGGGATTTCTAGAGTTTCCAGGCCCCACCTGGAGGTTGCAAGCCGAAAGAATTGACCAAGGCTTTTCAATAAAGCAAACTTCTTATAGCAATGCTAGGTCACCAGGTGGGTCACCTAGCATTGCTATAAGAAGTTTGCTAGCCAACTTGATTTGAAGACACATTTTGAATATTTAATGACTTTATTGAACAGCCATGGTTGGTTCTTCTTTCAGCTTGCATTCCCGTCAGACCGATGGTCTTTCTCCAGTACCACCTGGAGGTTGGCAAATATAATTAAAGTAATCTTTAAAAGTATCAGTGGTTTATTTTAACTATGTACACCAGTTTGTAGCAGGGTGTCTTACATAGTCTTATAGAAGTTGTCTCTTAATCACCAGTTTCCACATCTGTAGTCAGGAATTATCCACACAAGCCAACAGAATTGTCTTACTTGGGAAAACATTATACTTTCATGAGGTTCTTTATGTTTTAGATTTTTATAAGTTTCTTTAAAGACAAGTCTGCAGTACATTCCAGTGTAAACAAAACCCCAGATGTTTTAGCACATTGATGTGAAGCAAAAACTTGCTATTCTTTATTTACACATTCTAGCAAATATTTTACCAAGAAAATGTGGCAAATGTTGACTTTTCACCACTTAGGCTCCAGATGGAACGACATCCTGTATGCCACAATATCGACATTCCTTGTTTTCTTCACATAAATCTTTGGGGACAAATATCTGACACCTCTTTTTTTCAGTCAACAATGATCACTATGCTTGTGCCTTTAAAAAGTAATGATCCTGGAAAGAATAGCTCCTCTCATTCACTTTCTCCCCTCAATGTTATTTCACATAGAAATAAAACTCTCAGTAGGTTGGCTTGGATGTTTCATGCAAAAACACTTCTCCATTTCTGAATGTAATTTAAAACACAGTGTTGCTTTATTGTGACATAGAAGTACTTGACTGCATGGAATTTCATAGAGAATCAGGCTCTTTCAAATAAAGTTGCTTCTAATTAATTCCAGGAAATCCTTTTGGAAGTTTTCAAACAATGAGCATTCTAGACTTGTGACAGCTAAGGTATCCACCTCTGAATCTTAGCATTTGCATTTTCATAACTGGGAAAAGTCAGTCTGTGCAGAGTATGTTGTGTATTGCCTCTTTAAAGGCTAACCCAGAAGGCCTCAGTGCAAGAGGGAAGAAACATCTTTAGTTATATATTGTTTTATCTCCTGTTTCAAAACAAGTTATCTGCCCTGAGGTTTCAGTGTTAATAAACCATTAAGTTACAGGAAACTGGGTGTTTATTGTTGCTCCACTATGCAATCAGGTATCTGTGCATGTATTTCCTCAGTCACATCACCATTGCAGCTTGTAGCATCAGCATGATTATGAGCTGGTTACCACAATAAAAGTGCTCATATGGCTCAGCTTTCAGTTTCAACCTGCCATGTTTGTCAAGAGATACAATCTTGTTAAGTTTTTTTTAAACTCCTATTATGCACAGAATCACAGAATCATAGAGTTGGAAGGGGCCACACAGGCCATCTAGTCCAATTCCCTACTCAACGCAGGATGAGCCCAAAGCATCCTAAAGCATCCAAGAAAAGTGTGTATCCAACGTTTGCTTGAAGACTGCCAGTGAGGGGGAGCTCACCACCTCCTTAGGCAGCCTATTCCACTGCTGAACTACTCTGTGAAAAATTTTTTCCTGATATCTAGCCTATGTTGTTGCACTTGTAGTTTAAACCCATTACTGTGCGTCCTTTCCTCTGCAGCCAATGGGAACAGTATCCTGCCCTCCTCCAAGTGACAGCCTTTCAAATACTTAAACAGGCCTATCATGTCCCCTCTCAACCTTCTTTTCTCCAGGCTGAACATTCCCAAGTCCCTCAACCTATCTTCATAGGGCTTGGTCCCTTGGCCCCAGATCATCCTTGTCGCTCTGTGGTGGGAGCCGCAGAGGGTGCCAGTTGGTGTCGCTTCCTCTCTCCCTCCCTCAGTCAGAGTCCCACGGCACCTTTTCTCCTCTTTCTCCTCCTCCTCCTCCTCCTCCTCCTCCTCCTCCTCCTCCCTTTTCCTTCTCAGGCACGCGCCCTCATAATCTGTCGATCCTGCTGTAAGTTTTCACCTAGTGCAGGCAAGACCATGGCGGAGCAGGACAATAGGGCTGTTTTAATAAGGGAGACCAGGCAGCGTTTTGAGACAGAATATATCCCAGCAAAATCAAATGCATATGATTCAAGAGATGTGGAGAGATTGCAGCAAGATGATTCCTGGGTTGATAACTTTCTGATATGGCGACATGATTCGGTGGATGAAACCCCGAAGATGATTGATGAAAGCTTTCGGTGGAGGAAGGAGTATGCAGTCCATGACTTGACAGAATCTTCACTTCCAAAGTGGGTGTTTGAAGTTGGTGCCCTTTTTCTGCACGGATATGATAAGGAAGGCCATAAAATATTTTGGTTCCGAGTGAAATTTCACACAAAAGATGCTAAAACCCAATTTGAGAAAAAGAAACTGGTTGCCTTTTGGCTAGAGCGCTATGCCAGGAGGGAACATGGAAAACCATTGACTATGGTATTTGACATGGCTGAAACTGGGCTAAGTAACATGGACTTGGATTTTGTCTGGTACATCATTGGCTGTCTTAAAGTGTATTATCCTAATTATCATGCACAAATAAATAAGAATAAATATCTGAATCATCAGACCATTTCTGCACATGCAGAATGTAGCTGGACAGCCTCCAAATATCGCCAACATCCTGAGGCTGTCCAGTATGTGGCTCACAATTTACCATTTTAAAATCATGATGCGGTAAATCCAGGAAAGTGGATTTACCACCCTAAAACATGTGAGCCACTGGTGAGCAACCAGTAGTCAAACAGAGAAAAGACCATATGGAGGGGGAAATGTGCTATAATATGGGCAGCTTTGTCCCACCCTCACACCCACCCACTCTTCTCCATTTCTGCACTACCCAAGTGCCTCCTTCCCACCCTCTTCTTGTGTCACACCCCAGTACCTTCTGCTCCTTTTCTTCCCTCCCACTGGTTCACCCTCCTGCCACTCAAAAAATGGCAGAAAAGCCTCTCTGTGCCTGCATGTAAGAAAATTAGCTTACCAACGAGAAAGGTCCAGCTTATCCCTGCTACGCAAGTTTCTACATGCAGGGAGTTATGTATGTCAATATCAGCTTCACCATGTCTTCTGCTGGTGAGTGGGTGTGGGGGGAGGCGGTGGTAGCAGCACAGGCACCACCACCCCTGCTTCAAAACTGCTCAAGGAGAAAGAGGGCAGGAGTCCAAGACTTTAAAAAAATCCCCAAACTGATATATACATACATAACTCCCTGCATGTGGAAACTTGTACAGCAGGGATCAGTTGGATCTTTCTCTTTGGTAAGCTAATTTTAATACATGTAGGCATGGAGAGGCTTTTCTGCCATTTTCTGACCAGCAGACAGGTGGACCAGCAGGGTAAGGGAGGGGGAGAAGCAGAGCAAACAGGACAGGAGTGTGACACATGAGAGGGCGGGCAGCCATGTTTGATTTTTAAAAAAATTTTTGGGTGCTCTATCTTCTGTGGCAACTTGTATGCATCTCAATGAGTACACATTGTCATATACTGGGTCTCAATTTTTAAAAAATCGTGCTAGAGGCAACTTTGGAGACAAACCTCCGATTCGTTGCCTCCATTGATTGACGGGCTGAGGAGTGGTGAGTAAAATAGCATGTTGCTCTTTCTTGTGACTTTTTCGCTGCTAGTGAGGAGGGGAAAATGCAAGAGGTGGCATCAGAGTGTTGAGGGGAGAAATAGTGCTATTTACTATCCCGCAATTGCGGGCAGGACACAAAGCGCAATTTGGCACTCTGTGCAGAAATTGCCTTAGTCTTTAGGATCTGTGGATTTCCTGGTGTCCTAACTGCCCATTAAAGTTCATCCAGCTCTGTGCCAGAAACAGAAATTTCAGGGAGTCAAAAGAGATATGAAAAAATGAAAGCAAGATACATGTAAAGAATGAGAGGTAGGGGAAACAGAAACTGTCAGTAAAGATAAAGATGGTGTGCATTTTCATGTGAAGTTATTCCCCTCATGCATGCCATCAAATTGATTCTCAAGCAGATTTTGTTGCTAATGATCATGAATCAGTTCCACAAAAATCTGTATTTAAACAAAATAACCAGACTTCTTGTACAAGCTGGGTGAGTCTTGGATGCCTGTACAAAACACAACATCTTTTATGATTTGAAACCTTTGAAATCTTTTTATACAGATCTGTTCAGATACCTATTCAGGTTTTTTGTTCTCTACACCAGTGGTCCCCAACCCGCGGGCCGCTGCCCAATGCCGGGCTGCGAAGGCCTTGGCGCTGGGCCGCAACTCCCTCTTCCTGCCCCCCCGAAGCGAGAAGCTCGCCAGGCTGTGAGCAAATTGGCTGCCGAAGTAGCCGATTAGCTCGCAGCCCAGCAAGCTTCTTGTTTCGGGAGGGGGGGAGAGAAGCTTGCTGAGCCGCAAGCTAATCGGCCGCTTTGGCGTCGATTTGCTGGTGGCCCGGAGGGGCCAGGAGAGGGAGCCGCGGCTGCCGGCATGGCGGCGGCGCAAACATACATGCGCGGACTGCCACGCACGCGCGTTTGCACCCCTGCCGGGTGCAAACGCACGTGCGCAGCAGTCCGCACATGCACGTTTGCGCTGGGGCTGCCGTGCATGCGCAGGGCCCCAGGTCGCCCTCTCCCGCCACTCCGGAGCAGCGGTCCGCGGCAACCGGAAGGTTGCGGACCCATGCTCTACGGAATACTTCTCAGATATCTTTCTCTTTTGCTTAGGTCTGAGACACCTTCTGAACTCTGAATTATTCTACCATTCCTTACAGAACCTTTATTTTCTGTGCTTTCCCTAAATCTGTAATTTGAAGCCATTTTCTTTGGTGAAGTATTTGGGGTTTTGTCTCTGCCCTCTGAGAAATAAACAGTAGAAAGATAATGCTACTTGCAGTTCTTCATTAACTGATATATATCTTGTGCCACAGTTATGAACTCGCAATCCATACAGTATGAGTGATTGTACTAGAGTTTAGAGGAGAGCTAATGATAATGTAGATGGAAACCAATATGATATATATTTGGAGAGCCTAGTTCCTGCTTCTGCACAGACATGTTCTGACCTGCCTTTGGGAAGAACCCTTCTCATGCTCAGTGAGACCATTATAAAGGAGACAGGAAATGGTACAGAAATAGTCATTAGTTTTTACATCTACCTAATGCGTCAGGAAAACCATTCCCCCAAATTTGATTCCTCCCCCCTCTCCAGTGAAAATAAATTCTGCAAGCACCATTCTTTTAAGGGAAAGGGATCATTAGAAAGTCTTCTTTGTACACTGCAGAAAGACAGAGGCAGGGAACTGAAGGACGCACCATTTGTTTGTTTGTTTGTTTGTTTGTTTGTTTGTTTGTTTGTTTATGTATTTACAGACAAAAATGATCTAAAACTGTTAACAATCAAGATTCAGTTTTGGACGTGTAAAAGTGAAAACTTCAGATTCTCGTCCTTCTAAGTCTTAATACGACAAACAACTCATATGCAGCAGATATTGTCTGCTTATTCTAGATACATTAGCATTTATAAAGCATTTGAGGCAATCAATTTTGCTACAGGGCAAATAGGTCACAGGCCAGAACTTCCAGAGGAAATCTGAATCCTAGATATTTAGCTGCAATGAAGCATGTGTGAAGTAGAGATGTGAAGAACTTGAAAGAAACAGGAAAAATATGTTTCCCCCTGTCCCACCCCAACCCCCCTCAGGCCATTATGTTACTAGTGTGAACACTCTCAGGACCTCTTTCCCATTGGCCAATATGCAGTCCCAAACAGCATATTCACAGGAACTCACTAGGTACCCTGAAGATGCCTGGCATTTTTAAAGCCTGATTATGTCCATCTTTACGGAGAAATTGGGATGGTTACTAAAAACAAAGTCCCATTGATGTGAAAGGGATTATTTCCAAGGAACGATAGGTTTGTAGCCTACCATGCTACATTTCCTTCTTAGTTAACATACCAGTTAACCTATGAAGATAGGTTGAGGGACTTAACATACCAGTTAAGTCTATCATTTATGCTCCCACCCCAGGCAGATTTATTCCAACATGGCTGGAGCTAGGGGTGGGTGGGGGTAGAAAGTAGCTTGTTTGCAGTCTTCTGTGTATTTTATCAAAGGTATTCCCACAAAAGGTTTGTGATGCTATATGTAATTCTCAAATATGCCAATGAATTCCTCTGTACAAGGTTGATAGGGAGAAGGGTTCTTCCCTCCTGCTGAACCTTTATGTACAGAGAGGTAGAACCAGCTAACAGCACCCATGCAAGGTTTTCATCATTTTTCACTAAGATAGACAGTGTGAGTGCAAAAGCATAATGTAAGATCACAGAGCTGCACAATGTCTCCCTTTGCAAGCACCAAGTTCATCCTCCAGCAAGTCACTGAAAATAGAGTAAGCAGCAGTTACTACATTTGTGCATAGGCTGTGTGGGGTTACCAACCAACTCCAATGTGAAATATGGCAATAATGTGAAGCAATGCAAAACAGAGGGCCATTCCACACCAGGATCCATGTAGCATATTGTTTGCTGAACGAAAAATCGCCATTTTAAATAGTGGAATTCGTCGTTATGCATACCTGCCTTTGTAGTGGAATCCAGTTGCGTTTCTATCGTTTCCCACAGGGTTCCGGTCTCGGCAAAAATCGCTAGAAAGGAAGCGATATTGCCGAGCTGTGTCCCGCCCCTGGCCATCAAGCAGCCAATGGATGGCCGTTATCATGCTCCCAAACAGCCCCTTTCCCTTTAAGGAAGGTTTAAAAAAAAAACACACACACACACCCGTTGCAACGAATATGCGTTGATTCGTTGCAACGGAGAGACCCATCCATCTAGCAGGTGATGTTTGAGCTGCCGTTTCATCATTGCTACGCTCCCCCAGAGTGAAAAAATCATACAGGTTATTATTGTATATGGGAGTGAAATAAATTTGTCCCAGAAATTATTCTCCAGATTATTTTGTATACATTTTGTTCATGAATATTCAGCAAATATTCTCTGGATAAGGAAATATTTTAGTTTGGGGTGCTGTTGAAATTTTGCAACCCTGCAGTTTCAACTTTTTACAAAATCAACATTTCAGTTTCACTTCTCCCTTATTTAAATAGAATATGTTTGTCTTTAGTTTTATGCAATTTTCTATTTCCCTATGGCAAATTTTCCTATTGAAAAATGCAGATGTTAACAGTACTTTTGTGTTAGTTGTATGTTATTCTGGATTACTCTGATCAGGCCAAATTTAGATATAGGTTTGGATTTAAGAAGCCATAGGGATTTGGTTAGTTTTTCTATACAAGAACATTTAATTTTGGGCAAGAGATACATCTCAACAATGTCTTAGTTTCATTGTGTGCATAGTACAGAAGTGCTGCTATTAGGGAATCCCTGCATCCACTTTATTCTTTATTACAGGATAACTGTTTTGCATTTTTGATACTGATTAATAACAGAAAATTATACCATCCATTACTATTACATACATAATTTAAGTAGATCAATTACACATAATATCTCTTTCTATGGATTCTTCATCAAGAGTCTTCCTCCAAACTTGCTCTAGTCATCTCAGCTCCCGTTTCTTCTAGCACAGTTCCTTGTTATACAAGGGGGCCCTCTTGAGATAGGGGCAGAGAGGACATCTGGGAGGTATCTCATTGATGGTGGCCAGCATCCTGTCATGCCAGTTGCTGACTACTCCATCTAGAGAAGTGCCAGGAGGCACTGGGTCCCACGGAGCATTCAGGAATCCAATTGCATCCATAAGTCTCTATGGGCAAGCTGAAATCTGCTCACACCCAACTGTGGTGGAGGTAGCAATCTTAGCCGGGTCTTCAGAGCATGGCATGGCCAAAGTAGTGACTGGATCCACGTTCAATCTGTGCCAAAAATGAGGTCCAGGGGGTGGCCTGCCTGATGGGTAGGGTCAACAGCAAATTTCAAGAGCCCATTGCCAGAGGATGGTAGTTCCTCATGGACGTTAAAGTCCCCCAGAATAAATAGTCTAGGTAACTGTAGTGTCCAGGCAATGACCGCCTCCGGCAGGGCTGGCAGAGCATCTGGAAGCGCATTTGGCATGCGGTACACTAGCCAGATGGCCACGCTCTTGGTTGTGCCCCACCCAAGGCCAACACATTCAATTCCCAGAATTGTTGGCACAGGAAGAGCCCTGAAGGAGATCTTATCACAGATTAGGATTGCCACTCCCCCTCCCCGCCCCATGGTCCACAAATGATGGTAGATAAAGAGCCCAGCAGGAGCTAGTTCTTAAAGGGCAACTGTTTCACCATCCCTGGTCCAGGTTTCCATCATGCACACCAGGTCTACCCCCTGCTCTGCAAAATAGGCTTGTAGAGTGGAGGTTTTGTTGTTTATTGACCTGGTGTTACACAGCATCTGTGTCGGAGGTGGGTTGTTCACCTTAGCCTCCACCCTAGTGACCTGAGAGATGGGGTGAGGGTTAGAAGGGGCCCGAGCATGATCATATCTCAAGCCCCTTTCTGAGTCAGCCTAGGATGATAAGGAACTGACAAATCCTTTGTTTATATTCCCTTTGTTGGTATGTGGTCTATGCACATGAGAAGCCAATATGAATTCACAACATGTGAACTATTTTATTTCACTTTCAGGCTGTCAGAGAAGTTTCAGTTTTAGTTTGAACCCCTTATCAATCAGTATAACACAGTTAGCTGACTGTTACAAATATATGATATATAAATAAAAATGCTGTTGAAGTGGCAGAAATTAACCAGAAACATCAGCAACAAAAATGTGTGAAAAAAGAGGGACAATAATGACACAGGAAACAAAAAGAAACAACAACAAAAGACACATTCTTTCATCCCTATTAAAGGCTTCTCCAGTTGGAAGAATGGCTACAGCTATAGGTTGAAATGTGGTAAAGACAGTGAGGACATTTAGGTAACTTAAATCCTGTGTCTTCACAAACAATATACAGCAAGCTGTTTACAGGGCATAGCTTCCTGTGCACCATATGCAACTAGTTGTTCTATGTGAAGTTACTAAGACATGACAAAATAAATGGAAAACAAAGGAATATTAACACAGTAAAGACTAAATAAACTGTAGCCAGCTATAGTACTGTGTGTCAAGATTTATGGCTTGGCCTAAAACATGTTCTGTAGATGCCAAGAATTAAAATCAGACGGTTAGTCTCTTGTGAAAAAGTTAAACGTCTACATTTTCCATCAAGTAGAAACTGTCTAGATGTCCAAAGAAAATGTATCCCATCTGGGTCACAGTTCAGGGGAACAGGCATGTAATGCTTGCGGTGATTCTTTAAGCAACATAAAACTGTAATTCAAATATTTAATAGTGTTAAAACATAATAAGAAAGCAAATCTCAACTGCACAATGGTAGAATCTGCGACATTTCATAATGTGGAATGAAATGAATACCACGAGGAATTAAATACAAGCAAGTTATCATACCAACAAGAATAAGACTGCTCTGCTAAATTCACTGCTATTCAATTTTACTTGTAGTTTTTGGAGGTTCAATAGTCTTATTGTAGATATTTGGTAATCAGCAACAATGAAAACTTTCCAAATGGAGGGGGGTAATTTGATGGGAGGGCATTTAGCAACAATAAGTGTTGGTCTTATTGAAAGTGCTTCCCTTATGAGTATTTTTATTCAGACCTCTGCTGTCTTCCACAGCTAGTGCATAGATGGAACTACTCAATCATTGCCCTCATTCCCAACTCTTTAAGAAAAGCTTGCATGATTGGCCTATTCAGATAGTCATTTCTTCACATGTGTAGCGTGGCTGCTCTTTTGAGCTTATCTGTGTGAATGTAGAATCTATTGAAAGTATAATTCACATCTCTATGTACAAAACTATGTTAAAAATAGTGTAGTCTGTCTTCTGTATACACCCTGTAAAACTCAGCCAGACCACATATTTGGAGGAAGGTTATGTGGCAATATTTCTGGTTTGGAAATAGCAGGGTATTTTATTGAAGCTGGTCCAAAGAAATCTCCTTGCACCTTCTCAGTGATCGTAAAAATATTCAACTACACTGCATTCAGCCAGTTATGTTACAGTGCCATATCCTCATAGACTTTCAGAGTCATAAATATTTCTTCTAATAAGGATGCTCTCCATCAAGGGCCATTTTATTAAAAAGACTTGGGAAGAAAAGGCAGACTTCATTTAAGAAAACTATTTCCACTCCTATCCAAAGCTGAAAATCTGCTGTTTGTTCAAAAATTTGGTAATAAGATCATTTTTGTATGTTCATTCAGCTCAGGGTACGTGCATAGTAGAAGGTTTCCTTGCTCCTGATATAAGTTTTTCTGTACTGCCAGAGGCAAAAGTAATAGTATTTCTGGAAAAAGAACCAACCTGAACCATGTCTGTGCCTTGAAACTGTAAATGTTCTGAATCTAATTGTTTCATGATTGATTGGAAAGCTTTCTGTCTGACTATTATTTAAGCATTTTGTTGACTGGTTTCAACAATGGTAAGCATATGAAAAAACATGGAAATAAAAATACTCAATAGGTATAATAGGTGAAAGGACGTTGTCTATCCAGAACAGTATGCCAGTGTTTCCAACCAAACAAGATAATCAAGATTTGTGTTTGTGTGTACATAATTTCCACTTCCCAACCATTACTGCACTATCTCAGCTTTGGGAAGGCTTTCTTAGTATATATGAACATGGATACTGCTTGTGTGAGCTATGTTTTCTCCAAGATATGACTGCCTATTAGGCAACCCTTGCTTGGGCAGGCGAGGGTTTTACTGAAGGAGGGCATAGAGATGGAAGCAAAAATGCTGCACACCCCTTCAGTGCTACCCAAGCATGGCATATGCCTGCAAGGGAGAGAGACTTGTTCTGTTCTTCTAGCAAGCAGAGGGGTGGCAGTGAAAAAAGTGCCCCCCCAACTAAAGACAGGGCCCAACGAGTTGCAATGTAAGCAATCTGTCACAAAGAAGAATCTGAGTTTTCAGGAAAACAGATCAGTTATGAGATCTCAGTCTTCATATTTCTTTAATTTAATGTAAAAGCAACTTTTCCCACTTTCCAGTTGATATTCATCTGACTCTTTCATTCACGTGTAAACAAACTGGGTAATAGCAAGCAGTTTATATTTAACCAGAAAATAAGAGAGAGTGAGAGAGCGGCCGTCCTGATCGCATGGCCGCGAGGCATTGGCGGTGGCAGGTAGGCCAGGTGGAAGGGGGCGGTTTGAGAGGCGCTTCTCGAGTAGTTAGTCCGGTGGCAAGGGACAAATTGTGAGGCGAGCTGCTTAGCACCTGCCAATTGGGCCCTCCGAGTATCAGTCCTGGGGAAGGGGCCTATGGGCACCCTTCCTCATCACGGACAGGGCCCACCTTCAGAGCCCTTAACCGATTATTTAATCCGCTCTGCTAGGAGCAGGTTAAAGATACTAAAACTGGAGCACATGTGTCAGAGAAGTTAACCATGCCCAATCCCACAATTCTTGCATCATTTTTCTCTTAGCCAAGCTGCAATGCCAGCTTTGATAGGAGAAAAATACTGAAAATAGTGGAGTACTTTGAGGTAAAATGTATGGGGGAGTTAAGATGTGGTTCCTCTCTCCTGAGCATTGTTTTTGCTTGAAATTAGGCACATATCCCACCTATCACTTGCATATCCTATGCCAGTCTAGAGAACAGAATAACTTTTTAAACAACCACTAGCACACACAAGGAACAACTAGCAAAGTAAAACTGAACACAACAAAAAATATAGGCTCATTTCATGCCTAAACTTTCTGCATGCAGGAACCAACACTTCTTTCTTAAAGACACAGTCACAAAGAAGAAGAAGAAGAAGAAGAAGAAGAAGAAGAAGAATTTATTATTTTCTATATTACGAGTCCGAAAGCGGCTTACTATCACCTTCCCTTTCCTTTCCCCACAACAGACACCCTGTGAGTTAGGTGAGACTGAGAGAGCCCTGATATTACTGCTCAGAACAGCTTTATCAGTGCTGTGGTAAGCCCAAGGTCACCCAGCTGGTTGCATTTGGGGGAGTGCTATGAAACTGTCTATTACAGTTCTCTATATATGCAGTCTAACATTATTATTGCTAATATCCTAAGCCATATGGCTTAGTGTGGAAAAGTCTAAAGTATAAACAACTAAATAATAAAATAGCATGTGTCATTTTAACAGGCCTGTCAAGAGAAATCTTAGGGTTACTACCCTAATATATATTATTGGGGTAGTAACCCTAAAATTTCTCTTGACAGGCCTGTTAAAATGACACATGCTATTTTACTTTGTATTAACATTGAGAATATCTTGGAACTCTTTTAGGAAAACTTGTCTGGAGTTTTACTTCACTTTAGAATATAGTGCTTATTCCATTTGTTTCCTAGCAAGAGAGGACGATTGATCATTTTTGTGGCATACATTCAGCTAACTCGGGCCAGTAAAATCTGCAACACAATTGGTTTCTTCTATGTGCTTTTAACAAGTCGGGTGAATAACCATTTCCTCTTCCTTCACCACAGAAGTGGCTTGTAAAGGGATCTGAAGGAAAAAATGTTTCTAGGGATTTGTTCTTAGAAGGATGACGAAAAGAAGGGGGGAAAATCCCTTTCAGTTTGAGAGAAACTGAAGGCTTGTGGCATCCTGAGGTTTGGGACAGCTAAACCATAGTAATCCTCACACTAGGCTTCCTGGCAAAATGTTTAGGGCTATTGGAGTTGTCAGCTGTGGCTAAAGCCAGAAGTAGTGAGTAGAATCCAGGCAGGATGGCTGCACTCCTTGATATCGAGATTGGAAAAAAAGTATTCCCAGTTTTTGGCATCTATTTCTCAATGCCTGCCAAACACACCCTAAGAATGGCCACACATGCATTGGTGTGCATGCCAGAGCACACCAAGGAACAAAATGAAAACAAGAATACTGTAGGAACAGTAATGCCAGCAATAACAGTTACTACAGTGCCAGAACTCTGCAAATAATATATGTAGGTGCCTTTGCTTTCCTGTTCCCTAGTAACTTCTTTCAACAGGTGAAATATCATATATAGTTTTTTGTTTTGTCTTTTCAATTAGTGAGAAGGCACACTTATTTTTAGTGTGTCCAAATTATCTTTATTTTGGAATTATATGCAAGTAGTAAAAGCCCCCCTTGTATTTCAATAGCAATTTTCTGCCATTTCAGAAGCAAGTGAATTTTTAAAACCTTTCTGTTCTTAGATTTCCCTTCTAAAACAGTGGTCTTTTGTGACTCCAGCCTGTTTGCTGAATGATGGCGGGATTACACCCCCTTTATCATAATTATACAATGCAACCATAAAGTTATCATCTAGTTTTCAATGACTGATAATTATTATTTACATTCTTATTTATGTAACACTCAGAAATCAGTCAGTCATTCAGTATGTTTATTCGGTCAATTGACCCATATAAATAATACATCTATAAAAACTACAATCAATTATAAAAGTTAATCGATATGAGTTATGAAAAATACAAGAGTATCGCTACATTAAAATATTAAGATAATAAAACAATGTTATATTGTTGGAAACAATTGTAGGTAGGGGGGAAAGGGTTATAATATGTAAAGGAGAAGAAGGGGGAAGAAACCTCAAGTAAACTGCAGGGACAAGGAATCTTCTTGAACAGTCCATTAACCCAAGTGATAAGATGGCCTATTCCTTACTATTGTTTGGACATTCTTTTCAATCTAATTCTAGTAGAGATGTAAGGAATGCACTCAGTAATCTATGCTGGCCTGCCCTTATCCTTGATCCAGAAACCGCAATTGGTCCAGAACGCGGCTGCCAGGGTCCTCACAGCTACACCTCAGAGGTCCCACATCCAGCCCATCCTTCAGCAGCTGCGCTGGCTCCCAATTGAATTCTGGATCAGGCTTAAGGTTTTGGTTATCACCTTTAAGGTCATATGTAGTTTGGGCCCAGTACACCTGAGGGACCTCCTCTCCACCTACACCCCTCAAAGAGCCTTGCGCTCTACTACCTCCAACCTCCTGGTGGTCTCTGGCCCCAGGGAAGCCCGCTTGACCACTGGTTTGAGCTGAAGCTCTTTGAAGATCCATCATTGCCTAATGTTATTATTGTTATCATGTTAAGGTTATGGTTGTTATAATGTTTGGCTGTTATCACATGTTGTTGCCATACGTTATCTGTATCTTTTTCCTGTTCCCTGTAAACCAGCCAAAGCCTTCAGGGAGGGCAGTATATAAATACAAATACAAATCTTTAACTCGCTCCTAGCGGAGCGGATTAAATAATTCGTTAAGGGCCCCGAGGGCGGGCCCTGTCTGTGATGAGGAAGGGTGCCAATAGGCCCCTTCCCCCGGAATGACAATCGGAGGGCCCAATTGGCAGGTGCTTTGCGCCTGCCAATTGGGCCCTCCAATTGTCAGTCCGGCAGCAAGGGGCCAATTGCAAGCCGCACACAGCGTGGCTAGCAATTGGTCCCTTGCCGCCGGACTGACTAATTAGGAGGCGCAAAGCGCCTCCCGATCCGCCCCCCTTCCAGCTTGCCTCCATGCGTCTGGATGCCACCATTTCCGATGTCGCTTCCCGCTCGGCCGGTCTGTGGCACCAACCCCTCCTCTACGCCCAGCCTCGGGCCTGCCGATCACACTTGTGGCACCGCGGCCAGCACCGCGCCCGCCGATGCTCACCTTCCCGCTGATGCCAGCAACCATGGACTGCAGCCTTTTAGCTTGCCTCCTGCTCCGGGTAAGAGGTCGTCCCATTGTTCTTGAAAGGCTTCTTCAGTTTTCCCATTGACCATCAGTGTCAGTTTTGCCATTTTGGCCAGATCCGCCAACTTATTCAGCCAGTCTTCTATCGATGGTAATTCTTCTACCTTCCATTTTCTAGCCATTACTAATCTGGCTGCTCTCGTCATGTAAAAAAATAGTCCTCTGGTACATGTCGGGAGGCACTGCGGTGGTAAACTTAATAACATATACTCTGGCTTCATTGGAAAATTAAGATTTTCCCACATTTTCTGCATAACAATATGAACTTTAGCCCAAAATTTATATACTTCATCATATTTCCACCACATATGATAAAACGAACCCACTTTGTCTGAACATTTCCAACATTTGTTATTACAATTATTTGCAATTTTGGCAATCACTTTCGGTGTTACATACCACCTATAAAACATTTTATACCAGTTTTCCCTGAGAATTTGGCTATTAGTTAACTTAGGAATTCTAGACCATATATATTCCCATTGTTCAATTGTCACATTCATCTCTATATTTTGCATCCATTTAATCATGCATGGTTTAATCTGCTCCATCTCGGTCTCATAGTTTCAGTAACACTTTGTATATTTGTCCTTGTAGGTGGGGTTTCTATTGAATCAACAAATACTCAAATTCAGGTATAGAAGCCCCTAGATCTAGTGGTTGGCTGAACTCAGCTTTAAATCTGGATAACAATTGGTTATATTCTAACCAATATATTTCTACTCCTTCTTTTTCTAATACTTGTCTTTCTTTAAACTTTCCACTTTTAGCTAGCAGGTCTTTGTAACTAAGGCAGGCTATTCTTTTTTTACCGAGCTTTGCTGAAGTGTGCTTCAATTGGGGATTTTAATATAGATGGAGTCAGAGACAGTTTTCCTTTATACTTCTCCCACACCTTTAAAAGTCCAGCAGTCCAGGAATTCAATACTTTTTTCTGATGGCCACAGTTTCTCATGATAGCTGCCCCCTACAGCTTCCTTTTCAAATAGCAATTCTCTAAATGTTTGTTGTTGTTGTTAGGTGCGAAGTTGTGTCCGACCCATCACGACCCCATGGACAATGATCCTCCAGGCCTTCCTGTCCTCTACCATTCCCCGGAGTCCATTTAAGTTTGTGCCTACTGCTTCAGTGACTCCATCCAGCCACCTCATTCTCTGTTGTCCCCTTCTTCTTTTGCCCTCGATCGCTCCCAGAATTAGGCTCTTCTCCAGGGAGTCCTTCCTTCTCATGAGGTGGCCAAAGTATTTGAGTTTCATCTTCAGGATCTGGCCTTCTAAAGAGCAGTCAGGGCTGATCTCCTCTAGGACTGACCGGTTTGTTCGCCTTGCAGTCCAAGGGACTCGCAAGAGTCTTCTCCAGCACCAGAGTTCAAAAGCCTCAATTCTTTGACGCTCGGCCTTCCTTATGGTCCAACTTTCGCAGCCATACATTGCAACTGGGAATACCATAGCCTTGACTAAACGCACTTTTGTTGGCAGGGTGACGTCTCTGCTTTTTAGGATGCTGTCTAGATTTGGCATAGCCTTCCTCCCCAGGAGCAAGCGTCTTTTAATTTCTTTACTGCAGTCCCCATCTGCAGTGATCTTGGAGCCCAGGAAAATAAAATCTGTCACTATCTCCATTTCTTCCCCATCTATTTGCCAGGAATTGAGAGGGCCGGATGCCATGATCTTTGTTTTCTTGATGTTTAGTTTCAAGCCAACTTTTGCACTCTCCTCCTTCACCCGCATCAACAGGCTCTTTAGTTCCTCTTCACTTTCTGCCATTAGAGTGGTATCATCTGCATATCTGAGGTTGTTGATATTTCTCCCTGCAATCTTGATCCCAATTTGTGACTCCTCTAATCCCGCCTTTATCATGATGTTATCCGCATACAAGTTAAATAGGCAAGGCGACAGTATACAGCCTTGCCGAACTCCTTTCTCAATTTTGAACCAATCAGTGATTCCATGTTCAGTTCTCACTGTTGCTTCTTGACCTGCATATAAATTTCTCAAGAGGCAAATAAGATGCTCTGGTATTCCCATCTCTTTAAGAACTTGCCACAATTTGTTGTGCTCCACACAATCAAAGGAGTTAGCATAGTCAATGAAGCAGAAGTAGATGTTCTTCTGGAACTCCCTAGCTTTCTCCATGATCCAGCGTATGTTGGCAATTTGATCTCTAGTTCCTCTGCCTCTTCGAAATCCTGCCTGTACTTCTGGAAGTTCTCGGTCCGCATATTGCTGGAGCCTAGCTTGTAGGATTTTGAGCATAACTTTGCTAGCATGAGAGATGAGTGCAATGGTGCGGTAGTTTGAACATTCTTTGGCATTGCCCTTCTTTGGGATTGGAATGTAAACTGACCTTTTCCAATCCTGTGGCCATTGTTGAGTTTTCCAAATTCGCTGGCATATTGAGTGTAGCACTTTTACTGCATCGTCCTTTAAGATTTTGAATAGTTCAACTGGAATGCTGTCACCACCACTAGCTTTATTGTTGCTCAGACTTCCTACGGCCCATTTGACTTCACATTCCAGGATATCTGGCTCCAGGTCAGTAACTACCCCATTGTGGTCATCAGGGATGTTAAGCTCATTCTTGTATAGTTCTTCTGTATAATTTTGCCACCTTTGTTTAATCTCTTCTGCTTCTGTGAGGTCCCTACCATTTTGGTCCCTTATCATGCCCATCTTTGCATGAAACGTTCTCTTCATATCTCCAATTCATATCTCCAATTTTCTTGAAAAGATCTCTGGTCCTCCCCATTCTATTGTTTTCTTCTATTTGTTTGCACTGTTCATTTAAGAAGGCATTCTTTTCTGCATTCAATTGGGTGTATCTTTCTCTCTCTCCCTTGCCTTTCACTTCCCTTCTCTCCTTAGCTATTTGTAAAGCTTCCTCAGACAGCCATTTTGATTTCTTGCATTTCTTTTTCTTTGGGATGGTTTTAGTTGCTACCTCTTGTACAATGTTGCGAACCTCCGTCCATAGTTCTTCAGGCACTCTGTCTATCAGATCTAATTCCTTAAATCTATTTGTCACCTCTACTGTATATTCGTCGGGGATATGATTTAGTTCATACCTGAGTGGCCTAGTGCTTTTCCCTACTTTGTTCAATTTAAGCCTAAATTTTGCAACAAGAAGCTGATGATCTGAACCACAATCAGCTCCTGGTCTTGTTTTTACTGACTGTATAGAACCTCTCCATATTTGGCTGCAGAGCACATAGTCAATCTGATTTCTGTGTTGACCGTCTGGTGATGTCCATGTGTAGAGTCGTCTCTTGGGTTGTTGGAAAAGAGTGTTTGCTATGACCATTGTATTCTCTTGACAAAATTCTACCAGCCTGTGCCCTGCTTCATTTTGTACTCCAAGGCCAAACTTGCCTGTTATCCCGGTTATCTTTTGGCTTCCTACTTTAGCATTCCAATCCCCCATGATGATAAGCACATCATTTTTTGGCGTTGATTCTAGAAGGTGTTGTAGGGTTTCATAGAACTGATCAACTTCATCCTCTTCAGCAGCAGTGGTTGGGGCATAGACCTGGATCACTGTGATGTTGAATGGTTTGCCTTGGATTCAAACTGAGATCATTCTGTCATTTTGGGGATTGTATCCCAAGACTGCTTTTCCTACTCTCTTATTGATTATGAAGGCTACTCCATTTCTTCTGCAAGGTTCTTGTCCACAGTAGTATACCTGATGGTCATCTGAATTAAATTCACCCATTCCTGTCCATTTTAGTTCACTGATTCCTAAAATGTCGATGTTCAGTCTTGTCATTTCTTGTTTAACCATGTCCAGCTTTCCTTGATTCATGGATCTGACGTTCCAGGTTCCTATGGAATAAAAATCTTTACAGCATCGGACTGTCTTTTCGCCACCAGTTACTTCCACAACTGAGCGTTCTTTCGGCTTTGGCCCAGTTGCTTCATTCATTCTGGCGCTACTCGTAGTAGCCGTCTGCTCATCCCCAGTAGCATATTGGACACCTTCCGACCTGAGGGACTCATCTTCCGGCGTCATATTGTTTTGCCTTTTGGAACTGTCCATAGAGTTTTCATGGCAAAGATACTGGAGTGGTTTGCCATTTCCTTCTCCTGTGGATCACCTTTTGTCAGAGCTCTCAGCTATGACCTGTCTGTTTTGGGTGGCCCTGCATGGCATAGCTCATAGCTTCACTGAACTACGCAAGCCCCCTTGCCACAGCAAGGCAGCGATCCTTGAAGGGGGCTCTCTAAATGATGGTTCTTGTATCCAATCTGATATGTATGTCAATACTGCTGCATGATGGTATAATTTTAGATTGGGTACGCCTTGTCCCCCTCTCTTCTTCTCATCTTGCAATATCTTAAAAGCTATTCTTGGACTTTTTCCACTCCATATAAATTTATTAATTGAAGAGTTCCACTTTTTCCATGTTCTCTCTGATATTTCCAAAGGCAACATTTGGAATAAAAAATTAATTTTCAGCAATACACTCATTTTAATTGTTGCTATTCGAGCAGACCAAGACAGTTTTAGCTCATCCCAATTCTTAATATCAGACTGAATTGTATTCCAAAGTATTTCATAGTTACTCATGAAAAGCTTTTGAAAATCTTTATCTAAGTAGATACCAAGGTATTTAACCCATTTTGGGTTAACTTCACAGCCTGTGAACTCTTTTATGGTTTTTTCTACAAAAATCAAAACCATTTATTTAGTCAAAATTTCACTCACAGGGGCTGCAATTAAGGAAATTTGTACAAAATCCAGACCACCCTATTTTAAGCTGGTGTTAAGCTTGTCAAAAAGTTGTTTATGGTTCATTTATCACAGCTGGCAGTTGGCATGGGAGGATTCCTTTTGGAGGGTCAGGTCTGCGAACCAGCTCTCTCCCGTCATTGGGGTCTCCATAAGAGATAGCACGTATGTGAGCAGGTGTGCCAACCCAGCCTGGTTGGCATGTTTACATTGCCGGGTGGTTTGGGGACTCAGACAGAGGTTTACGCCCAGTGGGCCCCATTTAAAACCACCATCCCACGGTGGGTTCCAGCTGGTAAGGGGTACCTCTACTTTAGGCTGATGCAATGGCAGGGACTCCATCTGGGACCATGGTCAAAATACACGGTCTGCTGACCGTGTTGTTTGACGGAGTCCTCCTCATGCCAGGCCAACACTCCTGCTGGAGTTGTATTAATAAAAGCTGTGGCCTTTTATTTATTCCAAAAGTTGCGTCTTTATTGCTGCCTCCATTATGCCCTCCTGCTAGGCAACTGCTCTTTTGAAGAATGATGACCTGAAATACAAGAATCTTATAGTGTAACAACATGTTTAACTTGTGATAAGTATTAATGGTAGTATTTCAGGGAACCACATAAATATGCACAGTGATGATTTCTGGAACTAGGACAAAAGTATATTCTGAATGTTTCTGTCACAACAATTAATAGTTTATCTACCTCCTTAAACAGTCTGTTAGCTAGTAATCATTTTGCTGATGATTTGAATAAACCAGAATAAATTATTTAAATAGCACTGTCTCTAAACAGTTTTAATTTTTAAAGAAACAACCAGATTCTTATTTGTTGGGAGTTATTATTAAATACCTTACTGTATTCTAGTTTAGTGATCAAATTAATTATGAATGAGGCATTAGAACAGTGACTGCATTGTGAAAAGATTAAGAAATGAAAGAGTTCAAACCAACCGGCAAGATCTGAACTTTAGATACATATTGGCTATATCAAGGATTGTTAGCATTTTCCTCCAACTCCAGTCCTAGATTATGTTGTTATTCACTGAACTTTTCATACCTCTATACACAGGCATGCCATTTTATATACACAAACTGAAAATTATAGAGATTTAAATTAGACTGACATGAAAATAGTTCTTTAAAGTTGAGCTGAGTATCTTAGAAGACATCTGTGTTCAGTTACAAAGACATAAGACATTCTGTATTTTACAGTATATCGTGTTCATTGAACTAAAATGAACTTTTGTTCTGGCAATAGACATATGGTGCTAACAGTGTTTAATTAGGTGGCTTTTAAAACTTGTATACTTCCCTTGTTTCAGACAGTCATTGCCAAGAGTTTCATTTTATTATTGCTCCAAGATGTTTTATTTATTTATTTTTAAGTTGCAAACAATTTTACTTCCATTTCTTCTGTTGAATCTTGTAAAATCAATAGGAATGTTAGTTTACATTTTTTTTAGCAGCAAAATAACAAATAAGAAAAAGCAGAAATGCTCTATAAATACACCAAATCTAGATTCTGGGCATTTGACAGAAAACCTCCTCCTTTGTCCAACAAACCATACAAAAAAAAGCACAACACTCGAGTGACACTCGGAGGGCCCTCGAGTGACACTCGGAGGGACACTCGGAGGGACACTCGGAGGGACACTCGGAGGGCCCAATCAGGAGCCGCTTCGCGGCTCCTGATTGGGCCCTCCGAGTTTTTATCCCGGGCAGGGCCCGCCCTAACTCCTCCTCACTTGCCCTTACTCCTTTATTCCTCCCGCTCCTCCGGAGCGGGGGAGGGTTAAAGATGCTCCCTTTTATTTATCTCACTCAGACTAGTCTTCCACCACTTAAAGGAATTCTTCTTACCTTTTACTGCTTCCATTGCTTTGTTCATTAAGCATGCAGGTCTTTTTTGTACACCTATTCATACCTATCCTAACCTGTAGTGTACATTTTCTTTGAGGTTAGTCTACAAACTTCCTGAAGGGATTTGACCCTTCTTACCTTTTCTTTCAGGTTGTTTGTCACAATCCTCCTCATTTGAGAGAAGTTACCCCTTCTAAAGTAAAATGTAGTTGTGTAGTTTTGGGGCAACTCCCTATTTATATAAATGCTAAACTTAATAGCATTATGCACTGTTCCCAACTAGTGTTATTACATTTATATCTCTTATCAGATCTTGAGCATTTCTTTGGACCAAGTGTGATCATCTTCCCCCAGTAGGTTCTCTGATCATCTGCTCCATGGCTCAGTCATTGAGAGTACTGAAAAACCCAAATTCCTTTGCCTGACTTGAGCACATATTGACCCAATCAATATGTGGGTAGTTAAAATCACTATTATGAAACAGGGCTGTTCTTACTTTCAGTTACTTTATTTAGCAGCTTACTTCAATTCTTTTGTTCTTTTAAAATCATCCTCCAACCTTTGATCTGGTGTATGATAACAAACTCAGACTTAAGCTTCCTTTTGGGCCCGCTATTTCCACCCATAGTGTTTGTGTAAGCAAATCTATTTCTCTTAAATTCTCAATTTTTGGTCCTGGCCCTGACCTGGTGGAATGGGCTCCTGGCTGAGCTGTGGGCCCTGCGGGAACTTTCTGCATCCTGCAGGGCCTGCAAAACAGAGCTTTTCCACCAGGTCTATGGTTGAGGCCAGGGCAGTGAGGAAGATAAGAACAGGTGATAATATCTATAGACATTCCATGTTTCACTCCTAAAAAAACAAAAACAAAACTACCCTGTCATTATACCTCAAAGATATGCAGAAATGAAAACAAATTGTTGTATATTTCATTTGTTTTCAGGTGGCATTTTGTGTGCTTGTTTTTTATCTCTAACACAAAAATGCTTCTGACAATTCAGTAAACCCGGTTTAATGGGCCTTTTTATAGTGTTTATTTCATTTATCTGTGCACTAAAAGTATATAAGAATACATACTCTTCTGTCAGGTCATTAAAAAACCCTTAGCCACTCACCTATTTTTCAGTTGATTAATAAACATCCTAAACATTTCCCATAATAAAGCTTAATAAAGTTGTCTAGACCAGTGGTCCCCAACCTTTTTATCACCGGGGACCACTCAACGCTGGGGACCACTCACCGGGGACCACTCAACGCCTTTTACTGAGGCTTGGTGGGGGGGGTAGTTTACTCCTCTACTCTCAACCACTGCCCTAACACTCTCTGATCGCTATGGTAATGTTTAAACATTCCTTTAAAATAAGATACAGACATGCCACAACAATGAACATAAGGAACATTTTATTTTCATGGAAATTTTAACTCATGACAATGACAAATCAATGGAAACCCTGAGCTTGTTTTTCTGCAACGAGATAGTCCCATCTGGGAGAGATGGGAGACAATGACACCCAAAGTGTGTTGTAAAGGGCTGGGGGGGGGATAAAGTAAAGGGCCGGGGGGGGCGTCCTTCGCGGCCCACCTCCAATTAGTCGACGGACCACATGTGGTCCGCAGCCCACAGGTTGGGGATCGCTACTCTAACAGGTCTTGCAATCCTCAACTAAGTCAGTCTGTCTAATGTTGGGTCTCCTTCTTTCCCCGCAGCCTTCAACTTTTCCTAGGATTATTGTCTTTTATGGTGACTCTTGTCTTCTCATAGTGTGACCAAAGTACGATAGTCTTTCTTTGGTCATTTCGGCATCTAAAGAGGGTTCAGGCTTTTTTGGAGGAAGAAGAAGAGTCGGTTTTTATACCCTACTCTTCAATGCCCGAAGGAGGCTCAAAGTGGCTTCCAATCACCTTCCCTTCCTCTCCCCACAACAGGCACCCTGTGAGGTAGGTGAGGCTGAGAGAGCTTTGACAGGACTGCTCGGTCAGAACAGCTCTAACAGGACTGCGACTGGCCCAAAGGTGGCTGCATGTGGAGGAGCGGGGAACCAAACCCAGCTTCTCAGATTAGAAGCTGCCTCTCTTATCCACCACATGGCTTCACAGGTTGGGGATCGCTAGTCTAGACTACAATTTAGCTACCTTAATGTTAACCTTTGATTACAGGAAATGTTGATGGAAATGGATCATAAATTCATATTTCTTACTTCCCCTCACAGAGCTGATTTCTGATCCATGAGAATGAATTGTTTTTCATGCCAAAACTACTTATAACATTTAATGGCCAAATGAAGAGTACCTTTAAAAATACCATCAACTGTTCCTTATTTATCCAATGCTATGCTACATATAGGTGAGCTGTGTCATGTCACTTTTAAAAAAAACAGAATTCTTGCCAATGCAGGCTCTTTTATTTAAAACAGAGGTATTGGGATAATCCAGTTTGTGTATGTTACAAAAAATAAGGGTTGTTTATAAGTCCAAGGTTATTTCTGTGTGATTCTTTAATGTAAGATCACTGTTTCCACAGAAAAGAAGACTCCTTTAGTTGATTTTCACAAGTTTTCACAGAACAGACCTCCTATATATGCCAGTTTCATTTTTAAAAATCATCAGTTGTCATTACCATTAAAGATTTTTAAAAATCAACACTAATATAACCATTAAATACAAGAAGTGTAAAAAAGCAGCACTTTTTAACTTACCAATAAAACTTATCATAATGAGCTCTCACAGCTAAAACAACTATCAGTGTCTCAAATTGTTTTTACTATATAAAATAAATAGAAATAATTGAACAATAGTTGAATAATAATTCTGTAGTGCTATAATGAGAATCATAATCTAATTATATAAACTATGATAACGGCTTACTTTCATGACTCAATAGGAGTAGCAAAAGACAAACAGCAATCAATAATTCCAAGTTATCAACAGAGGAAGGGATTGTGAGCCTTTTATTTATATTTTGAATTATACGCTACAACTCTCCAAGTAGTCTTGGAGCAGTTTGATTAAAAACCCATACAATTTGGAAAACAACATCATCTAAATTCATATTGTTATCTTTAGCTAATTGGCTTCAGGTGTACAAACTGAAATTTCTACATAAGTAGTTAACAAAAAGTCACTGAAGGATGTTATATTTACTCATTTAACAATCTGAAATGCCACAGCACTAAAAGATTATTTTACAAGAGACTATAAACAGAAAACAATTAATTCTAAAAACGTGTTTAACTTGGCTGGCATCAAAGTATTTAGTCTATAAATATTGAAGCTTGATTGTTGTGCCACTAAGTCTGAAATATCCCTTTAGTCATATTTCCTTCACTTGTTAGTGAAGTACAAGAAAACTTAAGTCCCTTTCAGTATGTCCCTTTTCAACAAAGTGATGAATTGGCTGGGGGGCTCAAAATTCTTGGTTTTGATTCTGGATTTGTGATACAAATTTCTAGTCCTCACAAGTCCAGAAGTTCTTCTGACATACCAGATATTACATGGACATGTGATTATGTACATGACATGTTTTGTTGCACAAGATACAGATCTCCTGTGATACTAACATTTCTGTGATAAGCAGACGATTTATATTCTTTTTCAATTTTACATGCAAGACAGTTGACTGCAAACTACATGCTATCTAGTTGGATTTGCTCACACCCTTGGATCAAGCACACCCTTACTCAAACATATACTCCCTTTAAAATTAGAGTCCAGTAGCACCTATAATTTAAATCTTTGTTGGTCTTAAAGGTGCTACTGGACTCTGATTTTATTGTGCTACTTCAGACCAACACAGCTACTCATTTGAATATACTCCCTTTGTTTTCCTGTAAAAATTTCCTCGTAACATATATAGCATAAGTAAACAAATTAATCTGTGCAGGCTGAATAAACAGTTTACTGAAAGAACTTCCTAATTGCAGAGTACCAAAGTTCAACAGAATTTTCAACAACATAATATTCAGCAATACCATATTCAACAAACAGGTCCCGCTGAGTTGCCCTTGTTTCGATATACTTCATCAGTGTATAATACAATCTACTTCAAAATGAAAAAGATAATGAATATTATACCATTTGCGAAAAGTCTAAAGTAATGGAGAAGATGCAGATATCACTAAGGTCTCTAAATTCCTCCCCAGAAGAGATTACAAACCTCACAAATGGACAAAAGAGATATAACTGGCAAATGCTCTAGTTCTCTCCACCTCTAGGAACATGCAGTGGCAATTGCTCATGCCATTCAAACTACAATACCAAGGTCCATTCCGCACGACTTAAATATAGCAGAAGTTTTACCTTTGGTAAACGCTACAAATTCAAGGTTCCGCATGGTGTCGCACACAATGTGCAACACTCCTGCAACACTCCCGCAAAAAGCGCTTCGTTGTATGTGGAATAACGAAATTCCACTATTTAATATAGTGTTTCTGCATTCTGTAAACCAGTGTTCCCTAACCTTTTTATCACTGGGGACCGGTCAATGCTTGAGAATTTTACTGAGGCCCGGGGGGGGGGGTAGTCTTTTGCCGAGGGATGTCACCACCTGAGCCCCTGCTCCGCTTGCTTTCCCACTGGCGGCACTGACTTTCCACCACCTGCTGGGGGCTCTGCCAGCAGCAGCTGCACAGTGCCATGCAGAGGGGGAGCCCCAGCCATGGCGGCCGCTGGAGAGCACCAAAGGTGAGTGGGCGGCAGAGTGGCAGGGCAGCCCCTAAGGCAGCAGCCAGGGAGGAGGATAAGGAGGAGCCGTGGCCTGGTACCAACTAATCCACGGACTGGTCCCGGTCCCCTGACCGGGGTTTGGGGACCACTGCTGCAAACAATTGGCAACATTGGTCCTTGTGCAGAATGGCCCTAAGTTACAAGTTTAAATAGAAAGCATGCAATCATATGTAAACAGTGCAGGAAGAGCTCAGTTTCGTAAAACAAAAAGCTTGTATAAAATTTTAAGGGGACAGTCCATTTATAGTCTCATAATATAGAGAAAACCAGTCAGTACAAAAAAACCATTTACGTATAAAAAAAACATCCAAGATCCCAAGCTGAATTTAAACCAGAAGGTGATAATGTCTGCCACTTGTGTATAAAAAATGCTTCTTTTTGCAGGAGTTGAGTCTTAATATCCAGTCTGTTAAAGGGGTGCAGTTTGTGAACCCAAAGCACAGTGAACTTCATATCATTTTCATTATAGCCAGCTTCTAAATAATGGCTAACCAAAGGAACCTCAAGTTGTTTGTTCCTGATTTTGGAGTGATACAAAAAAGGCACCCATGCTGGTGCCAATATAATGCTTGGGTGGATGGCAAGGGCATTCTATACAATATACAGTTCATTTGGTGATACAGTTACTGAAATGATCAAATTGTATATTGAGATTTAACTCAGCAACTTCAAAATTTTTAGTATCCTGTGTAAATCTACAACAGGCACACCTAACATATCTAAAATGTTCCTTGACAGAGAAATCCACCTTTTGGTAAAACATGTCAGAACACATCAAAAAATTCCTTAATGCTTTAGTTCTCTTAAAGCCAGTGAGAGATTTTTCTTCATAACCAGGAATATCAGATATGTGCCAGTGCCTAAGAATGCTTCATTTAATGATGTTAGATGTATGTATGTAAAAGAACAGATTACCTGGTTAGTATGTTTGTCCTGTTTCTCCTTAAATAGTTATTCTCTAGTAATCATATTGACTCTATCAATAACTATCTACATTCTTCTGATTGATTACAGCTTTTTGGAAATCCAACAGGTTAGAAGATTTCCTTTTTAACATTACAAATAAGGCAAATTATTTCTTAAGTGTGGAGGATGAGCCCCCGGGGAGGGCATTATATAAATATAATAAACAAACAAACAAATAAATAAATAAATAAAAAATGAAAGGATGTATAGTGAAGAAGGGAGTTCCTGTCAGTTGGTGTTGTTGAAAATTCTGTAGAAGTTTGGTGCTCTCCAATTAGGAGGTTCTTTCAGTAAACTGTTTATTCAGCCTGAATGGATTCATTTGTTTATTTGTCACATCCCATATACTCCTTTCACTGGGTATATATGTAGCATAAACCTATTTATTTATATTTTATTGTATTGTATATACCACCATGTAGTTCAGGGCACTTTACAAAGAACAAGAAACATAAGATAAATACAATAAATACTGCTTAAGGTTTTATGTAAGGTTCTTTGTTATAATGTAAATCGCCCTGAGCCTCCGGGGAGGGCGGTATAGAAGTATGATAAATAAAAATAATAATAAATAATAATATAAGTTTGATAACTGCATCAATTAAAGATAACAATAACAGCAGCAATATCTAATAACTGAACTGTTAATGTATTGACTGCAACCCCACAGATGAGTCAGTGTAGTTTGCCTCATGGTGTACTAGGTAGGCATATTTGTGTGGGGGGGGGGAGGGTTCTAGGGCCCAGTAGTTGGCAAGTCTATTGGCCTCAACCAAATGTAAGGCCCCGCAGATCACCAGCTGGTTGGAGTTGGCTGAGCTTTGAGGGGCATGGGCAGAGAGGTGGTCCCTCAATTAGACTGGGATCAGACTGCGTATGGCCTTAATGCTAATTACTAGAACCTTAAGCCTGAGCCAGGACTCAACTGGTAACCAGTACAGCTGTTGGAGTATGGGCCAGAGATAAGGGTAAGAGATAAGAGATCAGAGATAAGGGTAAGCCTACATACACTGAATTGCAGAAACCCAGTCTAGAGGTGACTGTTGCATGGATCACTGTGTCTAGGTGTTGTGGGGCCAAGTAGGGCACTAGTAGTTTGGCTTGGTGCAGGTGGTAGAATGCCAGCCATGCTACTCATGTGATCTGTGCCTCCAGGTTTCTGGCAAAATGAGCCACTGACAGCTGCACTCCATCCAGGTTGACCAGTCATGCTTCCTCACTTGGACCCTTCTTGCCCAGCCATAAAGCCTCTGTTTTTAAGGTTTGACCTTCAGATGACTCTGCTTGAGCCATCCCATCACTGCTTCCAGACATTTGGCTAAAGATTCTGGGAGTGAATCTGGGTGGCCATCTATCAGGAGGAGGAGCTAAGTGTCATCTGCATATTGATGCCACTCAAGCCTGAACCTCCACAACAACTGGGCAAGAGGGCACATAAAAATGTTGAATAAGATTGGAGAGAGGACCGCTTCCTGCACAACTCCACAAGTGAGTTGGCAGTGGCTCAATTTCTTCTCTCCAATTGCTACCCTCTCTCCATGATCCTAAAGGAAAGAGATCAGCCATTGCAGGGGTATCCCCCAAATTCCAGTGTCTGTGAGGCGTTGAATGCTGCTGTTGAATGCTGCTGTGAGTCCGAATAAAACAAGCAGTGCTGTCCCACACTGATTCAGCTGGCAGTGGGGGTCGTCTGTCAGGCAATCAGCACTGTTTCCACCCATGGCCAGGCTTGAAACCTGACTGGGGTGGATCTAAGACTGAAGCTTCATCCAGGTATGCTGATATTTAGTCTGCAGCAGCCTTTTCCACCATTTTCCTCAGAAACCCATGTGCAAGACAGGGCAGTAGTTGGCAGGTTCCCATGGATCTAGAGATGGCTTCTTCATTAATTGATGTACCATTGCCTCTTTCAGCCCCTTCAGGAATTCTTCCATTGACAGGAAGAGGTTGATTATCTCTCAGAGGGGGATACCTGTCCTCTCGTCAGCTGTTTTGAGTAGCCATGAGGTGTGGGGGTCTAGTGGGTATGTGATTGACCTCACTGAAGTTAGCATCCTATCTAACATCCTTTTATAACATTTGTGTTATAAAACCATTTAAATAAATTACCCTTCCAACTATACCTAATTAAAGCAACTTTCGAAAGTTAAAATAAATATCTAACAGTTAAAATACATATAAAATATAAAACATTGGATGGGTCATTGAGGAAATGTCAAACAAAACAAAAAGAGTCTTCACCTGCTAGCAAAAGACAGCAACAGAGAGACAGATGAAACTCCCTGGGAAGAGATTTATAGAGCATTAGTACTATGACTGAGAAAGCCTTGAGACATGCCTAAGGACTGAATCATCAGCTACCAAGAGCCCCGCTCCCTCCCTGCTCAGGAATGGTTCCTTGATATGAAAGCATACCTGTTCTTCAGCAATTTAGTCACTTTTGAAGGAGTGCTTTGACAGTTTCTGATGTCTTTAGCAGATTTGACTTAGACTAGTTCTTAGCTCCCCCTTCAAGGATCGCTGCCTTGTTGTGGCAAGGGGGCTTGCGTAGCTCAGTGAAGCTATGAGCTATGCCGTGCAGGGCCACCCAAGATGGACAGGTCATAGCTGAGAGCTCTGACAAAAGGTGATCCACTGGAGAAGGCAATGGCAAACCACTCCAGTATCTTTGCCATGAAAACTCTATGGACAGTTCCAATAGGCATAACGATATGACGCCGGAAGATGAGCCCCTCAGGTCGGAAGGTGTCCAATATGCTACTGGGGATGAGCAGACGGCTAGTACGAGTAGCGCCAGAATGAATGAAGCGGCTGGGCCAAAGCCAAAAGGACGCTCAGTTGTGGAAGTAACTGGTGGCGAAAAGACAGTCCGATGCTGTAAAGATTTTTATTCCATAGGAACCTGGAACGTCAGATCCATGAATCAAGGCAAGCTGGACGTGGTTAAACAAGAAATGAGAAGACTGAACATCGACATTTTAGGAATCAGTGAACTAAAATGGATAGGAATGGGTGAATTTAATTCAGATGACCATCAGGTCTACTACTGTGGACAAGAATCTCGCAGAAGAAATGGAGTAGCCTTCATAATCAATAAGAGAGTAGGAAAAGCAGTCTTGGGATACAATCCCCAAAATGACAGAATGATCTCAGTTCGAATCCAAGGCAAACCATTCAACATCACAGTGATCCAGGTCTATGCCCCAACCACTGCTGCTGAAGAGGATGAAGTTGATCAGTTCTATGAAGCCCTACAACACCTTATAGAAGCAACGCCAAAAAATGATGTGCTTATCATCATGGGGGATTGGAATGCTAAAGTAGGAAGCCAAAAGATAACTGGGATAACAGCCAGGTTTGGCCTTGGAGTACAAAATGAAGCAGGGCACAGGCTGGTAGAATTTTGTCAAGAGAATACAATGGTCATAGCAAACACTCTTTTCCAACAACCCAAGAGACGACTCTACACATGGACATCACCAGACGGTCAACACAGAAATCAGATTGACTATGTACTCTGCAGCCAAAGATGGAAAAGTTCTATACAGGCAATAAAAACAAGACCAGGAGCTGATTGTGGTTCAGATCATGAGCTTCTTGTTGCAAAATTTAGGCTTAAATTGAAGAAAGTAGGGAAAAGCACTAGGCCACTCAGGTACGAACTAAATCATATCCCCGACGAATATACAGTAGAGGTGACAAATAGATTTAAGGAATTAGATCTGATAGACAGAGTGCCTGAAGAACTATGGACGGAGGTTCGCGACATTGTACAAGAGGTAGCAACTAAAACCATCCCAAAGAAAAAGAAATGCAAGAAATCAAAATGGCTGTCTGAGGAAGCTTTACAAATAGCTAAGGAGAGAAGGGAAGTGAAAGGCAAGGGAGAAAGAGAAAGATACACCCAATTGAATGCAGAATTCCAGAGAAAAGCTAGAAGAGATAAGAATGCCTTCTTAAATGAACAGTGCAAACAAATAGAAGAAAACAATAGAATGGGGAGGACCAGAGATCTTTTCAAGAAAATTGGAGATATGAAGAGAACGTTTCATGCAAAGATGGGTATGATAAGGGACCAAAATGGTAGGGACCTCACAGAAGCAGAAGAGATTAAGCAAAGGTGGCAAAATTATACAGAACAACTATACAAGAGCGAGCTTAACATCCCTGATGACCACAGTGGGGTAG
Organism: Paroedura picta; assembly: GCF_049243985.1. NCBI lineage: Eukaryota > Metazoa > Chordata > Lepidosauria > Squamata > Gekkonidae > Paroedura > Paroedura picta. Next base: position 58,371,336 of record NC_135375.1, on the reverse strand, counting down.
TTACTGACCTGGAGCCAGACATCCTGGAATGTGAAGTCAAATGGGCCTTAGGAAGTCTGAGCAACAATAAAGCTAGTGGTGGTGACAGCATTCCAGTTGAACTATTCAAAATCTTAAAGGACGATGCAGTAAAAGTGCTACACTCAATATGCCAGCAAATTTGGAAAACTCAGCAATGGCCACAGGATTGGAAAAGGTCAGTTTACATTCCAATCCCAAAGAAGGGCAATGCCAAAGAATGTTCAAACTACCGCACCATTGCACTCATTTCTCATGCTAGCAAAGTTATGCTCAAAATCCTACAAGCTAGGCTCCAGCAATATGTGGACCGAGAACTTCCAGAAGTACAGGCAGGATTTCGAAGAGGTAGAGGAACTAGAGATCAAATTGCCAACATACGCTGGATCATGGAAAAAGCTAGGGAGTTCCAGAAGAACATCTACTTCTGCTTCATTGACTATGCTAAAGCCTTTGATTGTGTGGAGCACAACAAATTGTGGAAAGTTCTTAAAGAGATGGGAATACCAGAGCATCTTATTTGTCTCTTGAGAAATTTATATGCAGGTCAAGAAGCAACAGTGAGAACTGAACATGGAATCACTGACTGGTTCAAAATTGAGAAAGGAGTTCGGCAAGGCTGTATACTGTCGCCTTGCCTATTTAACTTGTATGCGGAGCACATCATGAGAAAGGCGGGATTAGAGGAGTCACAAATTGGGATCAAGATTGCAGGGAGAAATATCAACAACCTCAGATATGCAGATGATACCACTCTAATGGCAGAAAGTGAAGAGGAACTAAAGAGCCTGTTGATGCGGGTGAAGGAGGAGAGTGCAAAAGTTGGCTTGAAACTCAACATCAAGAAAACAAAGATCATGGCAGCCGGCCCTCTCAATTCCTGGCAAATAGATGGGGAAGAAATGGAGATAGTGACGGATTTTATTTTCCTCGGCTCCAAGATCACTGCAGATGGGGACTGCAGCAAAGAAATTAAAAGACGCTTGCTCCTAGGGAGGAAAGCTATGGCAAATCTAGACAGCATCCTAAAAAGCAGAGACATCACCCTACCAACAAAAGTGCATTTAGTCAAGGCTATGGTATTCCCCATGAGCCTCTTGTGGCGCAGAGTGGTAAGGCAGCCGTCTGACAGCTTTGCCCATAAGGCTGGGAGTTCAATCCCAGCAGCCGGCTCAAGGTTGACTCAGCCTTCCATCCTTCCGAGGTCGGTAAAATGAGTACCCAGCTTGCTGCTGGGGGGTAAACGGTAATGACTGGGGAAGGCACTGGCAAACCACCCCATAATGAGTCTGCCATGAAAACGCTAGAGGGCGTCACCCCAAGGGTCAGACATGACTCGGTGCTTGCACAGGGGATACCTTTACCTTTACCTTTATGGTATTCCCAGTTGCAATGTATGGCTGCGAAAGTTGGACCATAAGGAAGGCCGAGCGTCAAAGAATTGAGGCTTTTGAACTCTGGTGCTGGAGAAGACTCTTGCGAGTCCCTTGGACTGCAAGGCGAACAAACCGGTCAGTCCTAGAGGAGATCAGCCCTGACTGCTCTTTAGAAGGCCAGATCCTGAAGATGAAACTCAAATACTTTGGCCACCTCATGAGAAGGAAGGACTCCCTGGAGAAGAGCCTAATGCTGGGAGTGATCGAGGGCAAAAGAAGAAGGGGACGACAGAGAATGAGGTGGCTGGATGGAGTCACTGAAGCAGTAGGTGCAAACTTAAAAGGACTCCAGGGAATGGTAGAGGACAGGAAGGCCTGGAGGATCATTGTCCATGGGGTCGCGATGGGTCGGACACGACTTCGCACATAACAACAACAAAGTTCTTAGCTTCAATGAGGCCAACCACATGCCCTCGTAGCTCCTGAAAATGACCAACAAGAAGGTAGGACAGCTACTCTGGGAAATCATCAATCTGTTCCTTTTTACAGGAACTTCCTGGATGGCCTGAAGAAGGCAGTGGTTCACCCTCTATTTAAAAAAAATTGCTGGATCCCCAGGACCCAGCCGCATCAGTTTGAGATCCATTCCAGTTAAGCTTCTGCCCTAGCCATGGAGTCAAGGTGGCTCTGGTCACCGTGATGCATTCTGATATCAGCTGGATTGAGGCAGGTCAGCGCTGCTGGTGTTGCTTGATCTCACAGTAGTATTTGACATAGTAGACCATGAGGTTCTTGCTCAATGATGCAGGAATCTTAGGAATGGTCTTTCAGTGGATCCCCTCCTTTCTCCGTGGTTGAGGTCAGAGGATCACAGTAGGGGAAGAACAGTCACACTACTGCCAACTCCTTTGTGGGGTCCCACAGAGGGCGATTCTCTCCCTGATATTATTTAACATCTTTATGCATCCTCTTGTCCAGCTAATTCAGAGTTCTGGGCTTGGATGTCACTGATATGCAGATGGCACCCAGCTCTGTCCTGATGGATGCATTGGTCCAGTGTTTGGAGGCAGTCACAGAGTGGCTTCAAGCAAGCCATCTCCAACGGAACCCTTCTAAGATGGAGGTTCTCTGGCTGGGGAGGAAGGGACCAGAAAAGGAAGTGCACCTTCCCAGGCTGGATGGGATACAATTCACAACTGCGCAGCCAGCCAGGAACTGGGAGTAATTTTTGATGTTTCCATAATAACAGAGTCACAAAGACTACTAGTACCCTATCTGGCCCCAGAGCACCTAGCCACTGTGATTCATGTGTCACCTTCAGACTTTATTCACCTCAGCACTTTATGTTGGTGCTAATATCAGTTAGCTCTGATTTTACTGTCAGTGAATTGTTTTTTATGTATATTTATCTGTTTTATCCAATCAGTTGTACACTGCCCTAAGATGGCAAAGACCAAGAGACTCCCTAAACAAACCAACCCACAATTTTTCCCCTTCCTTGTGCATCTGCAGCCCAGGTCTACCCCAACATTTTCCATGTGTCACCTTAATTCTAAGGTATTTCGGGAAAGTAGTTGCTAAAACCAAATTTTGGGGATGGAGAAGTCATTGCTAAGACCATAATTGATACGTTGGGATTTTCTTTTTCACACACACACACACACACCAGTAGCTTTGGTATGTAGTAGGAGGAGTGAGGTTGTAACTATTTAGGAAATAGGAAACCACAACAAGCTAGGAAAATGTCAGTTGTGGTGGTGGTGGAGGATAATAGAAGACAGCAATCCAAAAGGTTACAGCTGCTTTCCTCCCTTCACAATTGATCTCTGCTGAGAGAAGACAGATGTAGTTTTGACCCAGACATTTGGGCCTAATTATTCTGATAATTGAAAATAAAAGGTATGTCTCCTTAGAGAAGGCATGCAAGGATGGTACACTTCTTTTACAATGAGGAAAGAAGGATTTTAGGCAATTTTCTCTAAAGTGGGTATGCGTTCCATTTTGATACCTAATTTAATTTTGTCATCAACTGCACGGGGAGGCATAATGAGTCAGGAGACCCTTGGCCTGCTGCAGTGAGTACAATGAGAACAGCTACATTTGGAAAAGGGTATTTATTTAAACAAAATAAAAACTGGTCGTAAACATTTTCCTTCTTCTCTCTGCCAAATCCTGGGTCTTCAAGGCTGTGTCAAGGCTGTGTAACTGGAACTTGTGCATTCTTTTGGCATCATTTCTCTGTCCCTCATTTGGCAGTCTGATAGTTCAAGTCTGCTCTGCAGCTGCAACAATACAAGAGTATATGAAAGACTCCAGGATTATTTGCTGGTTTAAAAGTTTTATTTCTGTCATGCTCTACAGCACATCTACATCCCCCCTTGGATGGTTTTCCCTCTGGTTTCACTGAGAAACTATACTCATCTTTTGTGCAGAAGACTGTTCAACTAAAATTAGGGCACTACAGAACATAATAAAATAAACGCAGAAGCTAACATTTGCTAAGCCAGGCTGCTGCAGAATATGTTGGGAACAAAGCCTGGGGTTCATTTTTAATATTAGTCTTTCTGCATTATATGGGCCCCAGTTTTAGTGCTTGTTAAATCTGTAATAGAGCCACGTATCTGTATGCCTTAACACAAAAAGTGGTATGCCATCAATTTCTGCAACACTTCAGCTTGTGCATTGGCACCATTTTGTTTTCAATACTTTGGTAGATTATGGAGGTTTCAAGCATCCTTCGGATAACAGCAAACAGTATCTGCCAGTCAGCTAACCGAAATGTACAAAAGTGAATTTTTAAAAAATGCTCATAATATATACTCTGTTTTTTATAGTTTTGCAATTGAAAGTAATTTATGCAAATTGCCTCTTTTGTGGAACCTTTACTCATTATCCCCAATTTCTTTGAAGCTAGTTTGATAGTGACTAGAGAAAATAGTTATTTTGTCAATTTTAAAGATATCACCTATTTACTGCCTGTGTTGGAACACAAACTGAAATGTCTGTTTTTAAAAACAGTTGATTTGTACCCTAATACATTTTTAGCTATTTGTTAGAAAAGGAATGTCTGGTGTACAAAGAAGATAAGAATTATATGCTGTAGGGGGCAGCAAAAACACAAGTAGATAGGATAGTGAGGTTAGAACATTCTTTCTTTTTAAGTGTGATTCCTTGTCTGTCTCCATATTGCTATTCTCAGGGTAATTTCTTCCTTTTTCTTAGAAGTGCCACACTCAGTCTTACTCTCTCTCTCAGTTGGAGATGTTGTTTTGGAACCTATCTCTGTCTCTTCTCTTTCCTATCAAGTATATTAATTCATAAATAAACCTTTATGTTGTGAGCTTCTATCAGTTACTCCCAGTAAGCAGACTTCATTGAAAGAATATCTCCTTATAGAAAGAATAATTAATTGATCTTTGCGGGGTCCTTGGCCTAACTCTAAAGATCCCACCTCTAGCGTCCCTTATATACCTTCCACCCCATGGTTTTGGCACAAAGGAACTTTCATAACTAAATGGCCAGGATAGATGCAAATGCCTGTGAAGTCCCAAGGATGGTGGGGAAAATAGTCATTCTCAAAATTTCAATCATGAGACCTCCCCATAAAACCCTGGAGATTGCTAGCTACATTCACACCTATTCTAATCAACACCAATGGATCAAATGCTCATACAAGATCAAAGACCACTGTTGATATAAAAATAGGACAGGAAACAACCTGCAAGAAGGCAGGTCAAATGATAAAAGCAATATAAGGCAAAAGCATAAAATCTGGTTATGATATCAAAACAGTCCATGAAGAAGAATAAAGGTAAAGGTAAAGGTATCCCCTGTGCAAGCACCGAGTCATGTCTGACCCTTGGGGTGACGCCCCCTAGCGTTTTCATGGCAGACTCAATACGGGGTGGTTTGCCAGTGCCTTCCCCAGTCATGACCGTTTACCCCCCAGCAGCAAGCTGGGTACTCATTTTACCGACCTCGGAAGGATGGAAGGCTGAGTCAACCTTGAGCCGGCAGCTGGGATCGAACTCCCAACCTCATGAGCAAAGCTTTCAGGCGGCTGCCTTACCACTCTGCGCCACAAGAGGCTCTTGAAGAAGAATAGTCGGTTCTTATATCCCGCTTTTCTTGACTCAAAGGAGTCTCAAAGGGGGCTTACAATCAACTTCCCTTTCCTCTCCCCACAACAGACACCCTCTGAGGTAGGTGAGGCTGAGAGAGCCCTGATATTACTGCTCGGTCAGAACAGCTTTATCAGTGCTGTGGCAAGCCAAAGGCCACCTAGATGGTTGCATGTGGGGGAGTGCGGAATCAAACCCAGCTCCCCAGATAAGAAGTCCACACCCCTAACCTCTACACTAAGCTGGCAGGTCAAGTAATATAAGCAAGACAGATCAAGCAATATAGGCAATACATGGCAAAGCATAAAATATGATTTTAACATCCAGCTACTTCAAAATTATTCTCTCTCTTGATCACCCCAGAACAGGTTTATCTGGAAACCATTAATAGAACTTTTGCACAATATAAGGACATGATCCGCATTTACTCACTCCCAGTTGCCCTCTGTATGATATCTGTATGTAAGGGACCAAAATGGTAGGGACCTCACAGAAACAGAAGATATTTTAAAAAGATGGCAAAATTATACAGAAGAACTATACAAGAGTAAGCTTAACATCCTTGATGACCACAATGGGGTAGTTACTGACCAGGAGCCAAACATCCTGGAATGTGAAGTCAAATGGGCCTTAGGAAGTCTGAGCAACAATAAAGCTAGTGGTGGTGACAGCATTCCAGTTGAACTATTCAAAATCTTAAAAGATGACGCAGTAAAAGTGCTACACTCAATATGCCAGCAAATTTTGGAAAACTCAACAATGGCCACAGGATTGGAAGAGGCCAGTTTACATTCCATTCCCAAAGAAGGGCAATGCCAAAGAATGTTCAAACTACCGCATCATTACACTCATTTCTCATGCTAGCAAAGTTATGCTCAAAATCCTACAAGCTAGGCTCCAGCAATATGTGGACCGAGAACTTCCAGAAGTACAGGCAGGATTTCGAAGAGGCATAGGAACTAGAGATCAAATTGCCAACATACACTGGATCATGGAGAAAGCTAGGGAGTTCCAGTTCTACTTCTGCTTCATTGACTATGCTAAAGCCTTTGATTGTGTGGAGCACAACAAATTGTGGCAAGTTCTTAAAGAGATGGGAATACCAGAGCATCTTATTTTTCTCTTGAGAAATGTATATGCCGGTCAAGAAGCAACAGTGAGAACTGAACATGGAATCACTGATTGGTTCAAAATTGAGAAAGGAGTTCGGCAAGGCTGTATACTGTTGCCTTGCCTATTTAACTTGTATGCGGAGCACAGCATGAGAAAGGCAGTATTAGAAGAGTCACGAATTGTGATCAAGATTGCAGGGAGAAATATCAACAACCTCAGATATGCAGATGATACCACTCTAATGGCAGAAAGTGAAGAGGAATTAAAGATCCTGTTGATGCGGGTGAAGGAGGAGAGTGCAAAAGTAGGCTTGAAACTCAACATCAAGAAAACAAAGATCATGGCATCCAGCCCTCTGATTCCTGGCAAATAGATGGGGAAGAAATGGAGATAGAGTTCTTTAACCCAGTAGTCCCCAACCTTTTTATCACCAGAGACTGGCCAACCTTTGACAATTTTACTGAGGCTAGGGGGGGGGTTGTCTTTTGCTGAAGGACGTCATCGCGCCTGAGCCCCTGTTCCGCTTGCTTTCCGGCCAGTGCCCCTGACTTCCCACCGCCCACTGCCGGGCGCTGCCAGCAGCAGCTGCGCAGTGCCACGCCAAGAGGGAGCCCCAGCCATGGTGGCCCCCAGAAAGCACTAAAGGTGACATAGTGGCGGGGCAGCCCCTGAGACAGCAGCTGGGAAGGAGGACGAGGAGGAGCCATGGCCTGGTACTGACTGGTATCTGGACCAGGGGTTGGGGACAGCTGCTTTAACCTCATCGCGAGTGTCCTTATCCACAAACCCAGGAATGAGAGCACTGGAAACCACGTGCCATTGTATGGGGATGGAGCCTGCTTGAGCGAGCTAGAATGAAAAACATGACACACATTCTTATATATTTTGGGGAACTTAACTTCAGCAGTTATGGAATTGATCACCCTTGTTATGGGGGAAAGGCCCAAGATATTTCTTTCACAGATTCTTTGATGACTGATTTCCCTTGAAATGCATCATAGAAACATAGACCAAGTCCCTTTCCTTCCAGTTGGGTTCAGGGACACACTTCTTGACTGTGAACTCCTTGTAGGCATCCTTAGCAGCATTCAGGGAAGCAATGAACTGAGGCTAAGACTGTTGAACCCAGGCAGCCCAAGCTTTCAAGTCCATGGGGCCATCCAGCAGCAGCTCCCAGGTGGGGAGAAGATGTGACCCTCTCCACTGACCACTTCAAATGGAGACATGCCAGTACTAGCATGAACAGCGTTATTATTTGGAAACTTTGAAAAAGGGAGCAGTTAAGCCCAATCGTCCTGCTGGAATGAAATGTAGCAATGATAGTACTGTTTCAGGATTTGATTTGATTCACCCTCTCAGCCTGGCCATTATCCTTAGGGTAGTAAACCAAGTTAAACCCCTGCTCCACCCCCAATAGTCACCAAGACAGGATAGCAATCTTTATCGCAGCTGTCTCCTTTTTCCAAATTGCCCTGGTACCCTTGGCGTCATTAAATTTCCTTTACAAGTAAGCACGGGGATGTAGGCAACCCTCCACATCCCTCTGCAACAACACTGCACCCACAGCCACATATCTCAAATCAGCCTGCACAATAAATTGCATGGAGGGTTGGCATAACTGAATGTGGGCTCCAATGTGAACCATCTTTTCAGCTCCTCAAATGTCTGTTGGCACTTGGCAGTCCACTGCAATTTAGACCCTGGCCTCCAGGCACTATTTCAAAGGGGCATAGCTGGTGATGGACCTAAAGCTGTGACTTGGTCTGTCTTTGGCATGTTTTTATTTTTACCTCAGAGTAACTTTAAATATCCATGCACCAAGTGCAAGTTAGTAGCACTCCTAGAGCAAAAGGTACAGAAGCTAGAATGCCTGTCCATATTTTATTCTAAAAAGAAGTGTAAACTGTTCTTAGAAAGAACTCACGGAGCACTTTTTGGAAGGCAATTGGGAGAGGTGGGAAAGCTGTCTCACCAATTAGAGAAGAACCCAATACAAGAGGACAGCAGACGGAAGAATGTTACTCATAGGTGTCAAAAAAATAAGATATTCTGCCCCTTTGACAATCAGAAATCATTTCCAGGATCTGCCTGTAGATAGTGACTGTGGACCACAGCAACAAGGGCTATTCCCCCAACTCCCCCGAAGCTCAGAAGATGTTTCACAGGCCCCTGTGGCTGAGAGGATTACCTGTTCTGCTCCCCAATGTGTTAGGACTAGGAGATGCATGCTGGTAATTGGGGATTCCCTATTGAGAGGAGCCAAAGTATGTAGACCGTAGTCTCAACAGATATGCTGTCTACCTGACACAAGAATCAAGGATGTCACAGAAAGGGTAGAAAGACTTGTAAAGCTCAAGGACAGATATCCCTTCCTGCTCATTCATGTGGGAACAAATGATACTGCTCAGTGCAGTGTGGAGCATATGAAGTGACATTACGTGGCTTTGGGGGGGGGGGAGTGAAGGACTTGAGAGCACAGATTGTGTTTGCATCAGTTCTTCCTGTTAATGGCCAAGGCTTAGGAAGGGAAAGAAAAGTAATGCAGATAAATGACTAGCTATGTCATTGGTGTCATCGAGAAAGATGTTGGTTCTTGGACAATGGATCACATTACGGTGATGAGGCTCTTCTATCAGGAGATGGTTTGCACCTCATGAACATGGGAAAAAATGTCTTGTGGACCTGGTGAGGAAAGCTTTAAACTAAGTCTAATGGGGGAGCGAGATGTACATTCAAAGCCTAGTTCGATAAAGATAACATATGCAGAGAATTGTTAACTTACAGTAAAGTTCAAAAACTAAAAGCATGGGGTACTTGTATGAAGGATTATGATGTTTCCACACTAATGCACAGAATATGGGAAACAAGCAGGAAGAACTAGAAGTTCTAATAAAGGAACGGGGCTATGATCTAATAGGCATTACAGAAACCTGGTGGGATGATTCTCACAACTGGAATAGTAGGATTGAGGGAAAACTTATTTAAAAGGAAGAGATAAATAAAGAAGGTGGGAGGAGTAGCACTATATGTTGAGAATATATATACTTGTGAGGAAATATATGCATATGAGCATGAGAGTTCAGTTGAGAGTCTTTGGGTAAAAATAAAAGAAGGAAGGAAATAATAGTAGTAGTATTGTGGAGATCTGCTATAGACTGCCAGGCCAGGCAGAGGATCTGGATGAGATGCTCCTAGACCAGATTACAAAGTTCTTAGAGAGAGAGTACCTAGTGGTCATGGGAGATTTCAGTTACCCAGATGCGTTACCCAGATGCGTGTTGGAAGACCAGCTCTGCTAAAAATGAGAAGTCCAAACTATTCTTGACTTGTCTTCCTGACAACTTTATTTCCCAGAAAGTGGAAGGGGCAACCAGGGGGGCTGCTATTTTACACTTGATTCTTACCAATAGGGAAGAACTGGTTGATGAGGTAAAAGTTGTAGGTGTGCTTGGGTAGTAGTCACCATGTGATTCTAAACTTTATGATCTTGGGGAAGAGAAAATCTGTATGTAGTCACGCATACAGGTCGGACTTCAGGAAAGTAAAGTTTGTTGGGTAGAATCCTGTGGTCAGAAAAACTTAAGGAGATGGAAGTCCAAGAAGGTTGGGATTTTCTCAAAAGGAAAATACTGAAGGCACAATTGCATACAATTCCCTTGAGAAGGAAAACTGGGAGGAACCTAAAGAAACCAGGATGGTTCTATAAACAGCTTTCGAAAGACTTGAATAATAAAAAAAAGACTCATTTAGGAAATAAAAGGAAGACCTTATAACCAAGAAGAAATATAAACAAATAACCAATGCTTGTAGGGAGTGTGTTAGAAAAGCTAAAGTTCAGTATGAGCTTAGGCTAGCAAGAAATGCTAAAAACAAGAAAGGGTTCTTTAGTTACTGTATATTCAAAATACGAAAAAGAATAGGGACATGTAGGACTATTGCAGGGACCAGAAAGTGACATTGTAACAGGTGATGAAGAAAGGGCTGAACTGTTCAATTCCTACTTCTCTTCAGTCTTCTCTTGCGAGAAAAATCGTACTAAACATGGCAATATCATTTCATGAGATGGATTGAAATTGTGGCCTAGGATCACTGTAGGGTTAGTCCAGTGGTTCTCAATCTGGGGGCAGGGGTAGATCGAGATGGAGCATTCCTTTGTATGGAGCAGCGGAAAAGAGCAAGACTGGAATCATTCAGCATGTGAATTTCCTTTGTCTTTGGAGCCAAGAAAGGGAGAAAAGAAGAAGAGTTGGTTCTTATATGCCACTTTTTTTCTACCTGAAGGAGTCTCAAAGTGGCTTACAATCTCCTTCCCTTTCCTCTCCCCACAACAGACATGCTGTAAGGTGGGTAAGGTGGAGAGAGTCCTGATATTCCTACTTGGTCATAGTAGTTTTCTCAGTGCTGTGGCGAGTCCAAGGTCACCCAGCTGGTTGCATGTGGGGAAGTGCAGATTCAAACCAGGCTCGCCAGATTAGAAGTCCACGCTCCTAACCACTACACCAAGTTTTTATTTATTTATTTATTTATTTATTTATTTATTTATTTATTTATTTATTTATTTATTTATTTATTTATTTATTTATTTATATTTTTATACCGCCCTTCCCTACAGCTCTGGGCGGTTTACATAAAACATTTTTGAACATTCACATAGAACATTATCAAAATCAATATAACAGTAAAGTTGGCTCTACACTGCTACACCAAGCAAACCACTACACCAAGCAGTGGAAGTATGGAAGAGAAAACAATTAGAAGCTGAAAAGCTGCCTCTCTTGGGGCAAGGACATTTACAAAAATCAAGCATTCAGCAAATGGAAAACAAACTGAGCACTGAAGGGAGCTAAATCATTGCATAAGAAAAACAAAAGCCCAATCACCTTGCAAAGTGAATGTGTTGGCATACAGAAAAGAAAAATACACCTAATTGAAATGCATGGTAAAAGTGAAGGGAAACATCAGTGCATAAAAGGCCACAGTGCAGGTCCAATTGTGCCGGAAACTTTTTCCTTTCTCAGTGTCTTGGGAAACTATGATTCCTCGACAGGAAAGATTTTATGGAATCCCACAAGAATCTTAATCAGAAAGGATTCTGTAGTTGTAGAAGACTCATTCCCCTCCTTCCCTTGCATTCCAAAGTCCTTGCCAGAAAAGTGAAGGGTAATCTGGATGAATATGAGAAGGATTCCTTAATTGTCTCCTCCCTCTTTTTGTATAATGTAGCATGACATCATTCAAGATGTACCTTTCCTTGTTCTATGTGGGATATGTGTGTTTGGGTGTAAATGTGTGTGTTCTACAGGAGCTGCAAATTTAACCAAGCACATATTTAACTGTCAAATGTAAAGTATTTGAAGATTGTAAGCAGATGTGAACCATTACTTTTTTTATTTTATTTTTGCCAAGCAGCAGTAAATGCCTGCCAAACTGCTTTGCATCAGGTTTTTCCCAAATGTGTAAATATCCTGCTATTCACACTGATTCTTAGCCATTAGCTGTACATAGCTGAATACCAAAAGGTAGGAATTTACTGAAACACATGATTGATGATTGATTTATGTGTTTTGTAAGTGATTGTAAGTGATTACATTTTCTATTTAAAAATTTGCCTGCTTATTTGAGTACTTTCACAATCAGGATGGGTAGATAGTAGAACTCTACTGGGCTATGTGAGAATGCACATGCATAAAATGCCACTTGCACTGTACTGCAATATTAGTAAGGAATATAATGAAGAAACCCCCTTGAACATAGCAAGCGGAAGCTGCAGCTGTTTGAGTATCCTTAGTGTGCATGTCCTACAAACACCCCTCTACATACTAGTCAGGAGTTCCTATTCTATATGTGGAATGAACTGTCAAGTACTTAAATAAAAACTTTTACTACAGTTTGAGTTCTTCAAAAGGGGGAAGATGTTCCTGAGGGGGGGGGGGAAGTGGTTGCTGAAATATCAGATCTCAACAATTTTGCAAAAAAAACAAAACAAATTCAAGAGGAATTGGAATGACAACTAAATGATGTTGAGGAATGAATTGACGATGTGGATAAAATTGAAAGAAAATTAATATCAAAATTATATAAGATAATTTTAGATCAAGAACAATCAATTAAACATTTGTGAGAATTAGACTTAAACACCATTATTAATTAAAGGGATTGCAGCATGATATTTAGGCAAGTTTTTTTTAAATCCTTATCTAGGAAAGTCTAAGCCTAAAAGTAATTCAAAACTTATATTATATTCCAATTAGAATATATCATATGAGGAATTCCAGAGACAAAGGCTGTTGTAGAGCTTGTAGGAAGTTGGGAACCTTTACTCAACTGCGATGGGAATGTCCAGTAATTATGGACTTGGAGAGAATTCATAGAAATTCAAGAAATTATAAGCGTTCTTAGATTTCTCAATTCAATTAGTCCTCCTGAATTTATTCCTGAATGGTAATACGCAATGTAAGCAAAAAGCATTGGTAAAATTTCTCATTGTAGCAGCCAGAAATATAATTGCCACAAATCGGAAAAATGCAGAAAATATCACATTAGATAAATGGAGAAATAAAATGGGGCAATTTATGATTTTTAGTTTATGATTGAAATGAGGATTACAATAATATTTAGATCAATCTGGTAAATGTATTAAAGACATTTTCAGATTATAATATATGAAAAAAGATAATGTAATTGCAGACTTGAGACACGAGTAAGGGATTTGAATTATAATAGAAATGATTTTATAGGTATCAGAATGATGATTAAAGTTTCAGACTATTTGTACTTTCTTTGGTGTTTCCTTTTTTCCCCTACATGGTCTTTATTTTTATGTGTCATTGTTTCTTTCTGAAATTAAATAAAATATTATTTTTAAAAGTTTATCTACTAAAATGCACTCTCAATTCAGTTGAGGCATCAGAAGACGAAAACACTGCAGGAGCTCTAAGAAGCCTATTTGGATGAATAGAGAACTTCAAGAGGAACTAAGAAAGAAAAGAGAAATGGAGGGAAATGGAGGGAAGGACAGAGCTCTAAAGAAGAGTACCTACAGGTTATTAGGCACTGTAGATCAATCATCTGGATTTTCAGATAGTTAGGTGGATAGGGAATTGGTTAGAGAACCGCACTCAAAGAGTTGTTGTCAATGGTGTTTCATCAGACTGGAGAAAGGTGAGTAGCGGGGTACCTCAGGGCTCGGTGCTCGGCCCGGTACTTTTTAACATATTTATTAATGATCTAGATGAGGGGGTGGAGGGACTACTCATCAAGTTTGCAGATGACACCAAATTGGGAGGACTGGCAAATACTCCAGAAGATAGAGACAGAGTTCAACGAGAGCTGAACACAATGGAAAAATGGGCAAATGAGAACAAGATGCAATTTAATAAAGATAAGTGTAAAGTTCTGCATCTGGGTCAGAAAAATGAAAAGCATACCTACTGGATGGGGGATACACTTCTAGGTAACATTGTGTGTGAACGAGACCTTGGGGTACTTGTGGATTGTAAACTAAACATGAGCAGGCAGTGTGATGCAGTGGTAAAAAAGGCAAATGCCATTTGGGGCTGTATCAACAGTGGCATCACATCAAAATCACAAGATGTCATAGTCCCATTGTATACAGCACTGGTCTGATCCCACCACAGAGTGACGAGGATGATCTGGGGCCAAGGGACCAAGCCCTATGAAGATAGGTTGAGGGACTTGGGAATGTTCAGCCTGGAGAAAAGGAGGTTGAGAGGGGACATGATAGGCCTGTTTAAGTATTTAAAAGGTTGTCACTTGGAGGAGGGCAGGATGCTGTTTCTGTTGGCTGCAGAGGAGAGGACACACAGTAATGGGTTTAAACTACAAGTACAACAATATAGGCTAGATATCAGGAAAAAAAATTTCACAGTCAGAGTAGTTCAGCAGTGGAATAGGCTGCCTAAGGAGGTGGTGAGCTCCCCCTCACTGGCAGTCTTCAAGCAAAGGTTGGATACACACTTTTCTTGGATGCTTTAGGATGCTTAGGGCTGATCCTGCATTGAGCAGGGGGTTGGACTAGATGGCCTGTATGGGCCCTTCCAATTCTATGATTCTATGATTCTAAGACTATATCAAAATACTACAGAGTACCACAGACTAAAAAAAACCCAAAACATATGGAGGCTAATAATCTGCCTTGAGCCCCAGGGAGAAAGGCAGACTACAAATGACATAAAGTAATAAATTATGTAAGACAGACACTGGTATCATCTTGAGAACAAGATTAAAGTCTAGTATCACCTTAGAAACCCTTCCCTGAAATGCCCGCAGGAACTCCAAAAAGAGAAGCTGGTGTCTACTGTGTATGAAGGAATGGTTAATCTTATGAAATCAAGGATTACTTATATTGGAAGGCTCAGGTTTGTTGTTTGGTGGTATGCATATCTTTGGTACCAAAAGCATAATGTTAATAAGCAGTTTATGCATCATGTTTTAAGGTTTGCTTTATTTATTTAGAATTTCGGATAAATTAAAAAAATAATACATTTTAAAAGTTATGCTATAAACACAAGACTGAAGAACAATTAAAACAAATAGATAACAGGTAAAATAAGAGGTATTTAGTTTGAACTACTAAATCCTAAAATGCTAAAATTAAAAAAAAACATAAAAGATTATGAGGTTTCAGCATGGGAAATATTGAAGATTAAATATAATTGTTAAAGAATGAGGAACATGTGATTAAGAAAATGTATGGTTTATATTTAACATTAGAGAATGAGATAATGAAATATTTTATTATTCCCTGGGCTAGAAATGTAGCTCATAACATTATCTTAATAGATAGTTAAATATGTTGTTATTACCTGGGTTAGAAATGCAGGTTGTAATATTAAGTTAATAGGGTGGCAAAAAATGTGGACAAAAGATTTGAAGTTTTCTAGAAGTTATTATATTAAAGAAAATTATTATATTATATTATTGTTGGTATATGACACTCCATAAATTGTCCAAAAAGCAGAAAGGAATCTCAGACAGATGTGGAGAAGAGAGAGGAACTTTGTATCACATGTAAAGGTAAAGGTATCCCCTGTGCAAGCACTGGGTCATGTCTGATGCCCTCTAGCTGGACATGCAAAAAAACAAAGGAGTTTTGGTGGAAGATACATGTTCACATCTTAAATATTCTTAAAGATACTATCTTATTGAAACCGGAATCATATATTCTGGATTTTCTGGATAGAGTTAACTATAAGAAATGTGGAAAAAATATTTAGTTACTTGACTAGCCGCAAGGATTGTTTGGTCAAAAAAATGGAAATTTATGGAGATACCTACCATTTTTAATGGCAACCTTAAGTATTAGAAATGGTCCAGATGACAAAACTGAGAAAGTATGTAAGTGATAAGCCAATTAAGGATTTAAAAATTGAATGGAAATTATATTAGCAGCAAGTAGAATCTTGGCAGTGAGATGATTATATGAAAAGAAAAGGCTCTTAAAATGTCTACCAACTTTTAACAGAATAAGTATAGCTATTGTGTTTTTGTGTGGACTCCATCAGAGCAGCAAAATCACTTACCTAAAGTCTGAGGCAGACAGCCATTGACCATGTGCTTGCCTAGAGAGCTGGTGCAAATTCTAAGGTTATGTAAACATGATTGAGACCTGTAACTTTTAAAGTTTGAGTACACAATCTCCATGTTAGTTCCACCTGCGTCTACATGTAGTATACTATAAGGGCAGGAATACAGGCACATTATCCTGTAAGGAAGAGTGTGCTGTAAGTAGGAGGATCCTTGCAAAAAGCTAAAAATAGGGATCTCCACAGAGGTAAGTTTAAATTCCTTCCTTCAATTGTGTTTCCCTTTTGCCTGGCACACAAATAGGGGAGGAAACATAGCCTCCGGCCACAGAAGTCTCATGTCAAGGTGGACATAAGAAGAAAAAAGACATATTTTAAAAAATTTAACATTTCCCCAGTCAAGAAAGGAGCACAAGTTGTGGCAAAACAAATGTAAGCTGACAATAAGGTGAACAAAAGGAGAATTTTAGCAGTGGATGTCCCAAACCATTAAGACACACAATATGCATTTTTTTCAAATAAATTAGGAAAAGGAAATTGTCAAGGAAATCAGTACACCCTTGAATTGCTTGAAATAAAATAATTGCTTAGGGAAGATGGAGGGTGGTAAAGAGAATGAATTCTTTGCATCTGTTTTCACTATGCTGAGTTCACTGTTTTATCTACCCCATGCTTACAGTCCTTTCTCATGTTCACCCTTAACCATCTTTTTACTGAACTGAAAAACCCCAGACTCTTTAGCCATTTCTCATAGTAAATGTGTTCTAATCTTTTAATCATCTAAGCTGCCTTCTGCTTTTTCCAGCTTTTTTTTAAAAAGATATGGCAACAAAAATTGCACGCACTATTCCAAATGAAGCTTTAGCATTAATTTACTCAAGGACATTACTGCATTTTCAATTCATTTCATAATTACAATCCCTCTCACAGCCCCACATCCCACATAGGTTGTCTATTGAAGGGAGACAAAGGGAAAAGGTGTTTGTAAACTGCTCTGAGACTCCTTTGGGTAGTAAACAACAGGGTACAAAAAAACCAGCTCTTCTTCTAAGGCAGTGGTCCCCAACCCCCAGTCCGGGGACCGGTTCCAGTCCGTAGATCAGTTGGTACCAGGCTGCGGCTCTTCCTTGTCCTCCTCCCCGGCTGCTGCCCCAGGAGCTGCCCTGCCACTCTGCCGCTGGCACACCTTTGGTGCTCTCCAGCGGCCGCCATGGCTGGGGCTGCCCCTTGGCGTGCCACTGAGCAGCTGCTGTTGGCAGTGCCCCCCAGTGGGCAGTGGGAAGTCAGGGGCTCTGGCGGGAAAGCAAGTGGAGTAGGGGCTCATGCGGTGGTGGCAACGTCCCTCAGCAAAAGACTACCCCCCCTGGGCCTCAGTAAAATTGTCAAGCGTTGACCGGTCCCCGTTGATAAAAATGTTGGGGATCACTGTTCTAAGGAGCAACCATGAATGTGGGCACATAACATTTTATCAATAGTGAAAAAATGGAGAACGACTGAAGATGGTGCCGTAACAGCTGGGCTTCTGTCCGGCTCTTAAGCCATGCTGAGGGTCAGGAGCAACCGCACCTGGCAGACCTGAGAAGACACGCAAATCTGCTCACCGGTCGCCCCAGGAACCGGGAACGGCATCCTGAGGGTCCTACAGATCCGTGGAGAGGGAGGGAGATGAAGCTCTCCGGATCAACCGCGGCATGTGCTTAAGGTCATGATGGCGCCCTTGTCGTAAATAACTTTCTAAGCCTGAAACGACCAGCTGACCCTACATTCTTCCCAGATCATCTTTTACTAGACTGACAGGAGCTGAAGTCTACAACAGTAAGGATTGAAAGCTTTCTGACTTTTCCTTTTCTTTCCCC
The DNA here is from genome assembly GCF_049243985.1 of Paroedura picta. NCBI lineage: Eukaryota > Metazoa > Chordata > Lepidosauria > Squamata > Gekkonidae > Paroedura > Paroedura picta. The sequence continues at coordinate 58,353,307 of NC_135375.1, read as the reverse complement.
ACAAGCTCTTCCCCCCCCCTCAACCAATTTACAAGTGAATTCCTTCTTTCGTCGAGTGAGAGGCTCCCAGCTAATTATACCCACTAACCAAACAAAGAGAGAGCTTAAGAAAAGAGAGACTTTAAAGTTTTGCTGGAGAGAGTTCAGTGGGGGAAGCTGACTTGATACGGAGATCGACAAACTGATAATTTGGGATCGCTCGTGCTCCCGCGAGACCTCACGAGACTTTCTGTTTATACTTTGTGACTGCCTAGAACTATGGAAAAATTAACTAAGGCACAGCTTTTCCATTTGTTATGCGAAGGGAACTCAAAGATACTGAAAGCAGTCAATAATGTGGAAAAGGAAATCCGAGGGACTAAGGGGGAGCTTTTGGACGGAGCCGACGGTCTGGAGAGAGCAGCTGATGAGGACACAGCTCAGTCAACAATACAAACGAGAATTCAATGTCTGGAAGTTAATCAACAGGAGGGGGAGAGAGCTAGGGACGTAAAAATCCAAAGCACCTTGGAAGAACTTGGGAAAACAGATTTAAGGAAGGAAAGCACCGAAAACCTGGAAGTCTATTTAGAGCAGGAAGTGATTTGGATCAGCAAAATAAAAAGAGTCTATTCAAAGGCGACAGCACGCAAAAAGCTATCAGGAGATATCTCTGTGCGACCAGAGGAAGAGATCCAGATTGATAAAGTATACAGAGCCTACTTAAAGGCGACTGCAAGCAAGAATCAAGCAAGAGACTTCTTTGGCCCTGACAGAAGGATAATCAGAAATACTCTACTATGGAAAAAAACACAATTTCATTTTCTGCGACCACCTGAAGGATGTGTTGAACAGTGGAGCATTCCTGTGGGGAAGACAGCGGCAGTAACTCTTAGGACAGGACCAATATATGAAGGGAACTGACTTTATATCATCTAAGACAATAATAGAATATATTCTTATAATTGATTATACTCTTATATGTATCAACAATTACTCTGCTAAGAAAGATTTTAATAACTTCTAGATCAGGATCAATATGTGATGGGAACTGAATATGTATGCCAATATGTATGCTAAAAGAAGATGACAAACTATACTTCATATGTATTAACAAGACAGCAGCAGTAACTCTTAGGTCAGGGCCAATTTATGAAGGGACTGACCGTATATCACTTAAGATAATAATAGAATATATTCTTATAATAGATCATACTCTCATATGTATTAACAATCATTTTGCTAAGAAAAATGGTAAAAAACTTCTAGATTAGGATTAATATGTGATGGGAACTGAATATGTATGTTAAAAGAGGATGGCAAACCATACCAGCTGGTCGCTTATTTCTCTTTACTTTTCTGTAAATGCTACATATAATAATAAATAATAAAATTATAAAAAATAGTGTAAAAATGGAGACAGAAGGAGCAGGGTGGACATCTGTGTACTATGACTACCCCATGTGTAATAGGGCAGGGGGACATTTCAATGTCTGTGGCCTAACTCACAGAATAAGGAAAATGACACAGAAAGAGTGATTCCTCTCTTCTAGATCTGTTGATGATAAGAATATGTTTTAAAATTCTTCAGCACCATGTATAGATAGTTTCACTTAGCATAGCTAAATGATAGAATATCTTTTATTAACTTGGATGAGTTTTCCTAAGAATAAACTCAACATTGGCCAACAATCATGTTCTTTCTAATTTAGATCAGGCTATCAGTGAAATAAAAGATGAGCCTGCACACTTCAAAAAATTCCAGTAAGTGTAGAAATGGATAAATATTTTTAAAATTATGATCCCATTAAAATGTTAGCAATAGGCCAATTAGCTTTTGATAAACTATCTTGAGGACAAAATAATTATGCCCTCTGCTTTTTTATGCCCAGGGTGTATCTGTCCATGTACAGAAAGAGCAAACATGTTCTTAGTTTGTTTTTAGTTTGAACTACTAAATCCTGAAATGCTAAAATTTCTTAATCACCTACATATGGTTCTGTAGAATACCACCCATGCTGCCAATATAAACAGAAGAAAAGTCATGATTAGATCTTGTATGCTTTTACAACAACAATATAGTTATACTCTTTCCCCGTCCCCTCTGGTTTCTTTGCATTTTGGACACAGTATAGTTTTGTTCTAAAGTTTTTCCTTATGACTGTAAAGTTTATGAACTTTAAAAAAAATGAAATTCTTGTTTTCTTACATAACTGAAGAATGTGGGTCATTAAAATAGCAAAAATCAGCTTCAGTAGGTAACTACAGATGAGTAGAATGCTTCTATTAAGGAAGAAAATTTGGTTAGAGTCAATGTCTTCCATCTACTAGTGCCTCGCTTTAGAGGACGGAATCTATAAGCAGTCATAGGATTCAATCCACTGCTAGTTATATGTGACTCATAACAATTCATTGGAAAAAAAGGGTACATGTGGACCGTGAGATTATCACTTGCTTTTTTCAAAAACAGACTTCTGTTCATTTGAGGGCAATGTAGAATTACATTGTTTCACATCCAGTGTATGTTACTGTTGTTCATAGGAAGTTCTATGTATCCTCATATAATTATATATATTTTCCTTATATTTATATACTAGATTTAAAGCCCGTTGTACTTTTAAATACAATGGGAGCTAGAAAGGGGGGGGAGGGGGGAAGGAGGCCTTTTGGGCCTGGGAGGAAGGCCTGCTTCCCCCCGGCCATGGCGCGGCCTTCCCCCTAGGCCCAGAAGCTCCTGGGCCCAGGGGAAAGACCTCCTGTAATCACACCGTGGCACCGCTTCCCCATCACTTTCTAGACTGTCCTGGTGAGGGCCAAATCGGCCCTCACCCAACTGGCTAGAACTCTTGTGTGTCCCGGTGAGGGCCCAATCGGAAGGTGATTCATGCCTTCCGATTGGGCCCTCATCTGGACTGGCCCCACCCACTCTCTGCCCACTTAGGCCTTAGCCTTTTATTTAACAGCGACCCGCTGTTAAAGATGTATCACCCTCCCTTGCATCTCAGGGCAGTGTACATAGAACATGGGGGAAACATAGGAATAGGTATAGTATAAATCAGTTTTAATGTCAAATAAAATAACAGTAATAACAGTGGTTTCAATAATGTTTCAGTAATTAGTAGTAATGTTAACCTGATTACTATGATCTCATGGTCGGTCAGTTCATTATTCAGTTCATGGGGAGGAGTTCTGGGGGGCCCAGTAGATGTTGGTTCGGTCGACCTCAACCACATGCCTGACAGAATAAGGGTAGGACTTAACTATGATACTGAGGATAACCTTTCCCTAGGATATACATACAAAATTTTGTTGTTGGAGAGGTCATGGCAATAACTATCCCCTCAGCAGAATGACTCTACTTGCTAGGTCAAAAACTGCTGTTTAAAATCCATTGGATCAATGGCATGACAGTGCATTCCTAAACAGACCTGAATGGAGTGGGTTTCGTTTTTGTTGTTGCTCTTTCATATCTGGAAGAGACCTGGCGAAATGGTGAGGGAATGCTCAAAAGAAGTTTAGGAATCATTCTCAAGTTATTCTGGCCACTGTTGTGAGGCTGTTATGATGGCCCCTTTTGGGATGAGATGGCTGAGTGGTGAGGGCAGTGAACTAGTAATCCATGGTGCACTGTGAGTGTGAGTTCAGATCCCATCCTTTTTGGCCTCAGATAAGGAGATTCATGGAAGTCATAACACTGAAAGATGTTTGTGGTCTCGCTTGCTTTTTTGTTATCGGAAATCAGTGATTTCAACTTTCTAACATCCTAAAAAATACCAGGCATGGGCTTTTGAAGTGAAAAATATAGAGGGTTTGATTCTTCAGAGGCTTGTAGCTGACTAGGGAGTATGAAATCATATACTTTCAGAAAATCTTTAAACAGAACTGCTTCAGCACCCTGATTTTTATATGTCGATCTCAGCCAAGACTGTATGGTAGCAACAGCATACATTCTAATATCCTAGGAAAGAACGTTAGCTAGCATAGGGTGTGAAGAGAAGTATAAATGATAGACTGGAAATTCATTGTTCTCTTTACCCTGGGGTTCAAATCACACCCTTGCAGGTCTTTTAGCCTCAGACCAGTTGCTCATGGGATTCAACTGGACTTGGGCAATGGTACAGATCTCTATTGCTGACTCTTTTTAATTATAGAGCAGTGGGAATTCCAGGCTCTCAAGCATGCTGTGAGAACATTTGTATGCTACTGCCCTTCGGCATCCCCGAAGGCAAAACAAACAGTTTTGAAGAACAGGCGGCCAGGACTTACCCGCGCAGCCATTTGGCAGGGCGAGGGTGAGCTGGGGAAGGAGGCGACATGGGCAGGCCCAGCTGGAGGGTACTTGTGTGCGCTGCAACGCAGTGCATGCGGCAAGAGGCGGGGCCGGGAGCATCGGATTTAGGATGCTGCCTGGATGTTTTCCTACCTCTTGCCAGGACGGCGTAAAGTTGCCCTCCCTCCCTCCCTCCCTAGTTATGTTGATTGTTGGTTTTTTATTGTATGTTTGTCACAGCGGGGTCTGCACTGGATAATGAGCCTGTTTAGTGGGGAGCCGGTGTGCGATTGGTCTCCCCACAAGGGTAGGGGCCCCTTTAAAAGTCACGAGCAGGCCTGCCCGGCGGGGTAGGTTAATACGGCTCCTTATTGACTGGGTGGCTCTGGGGGATGCCAAGGAGGTTTGCGCCTTTTGGCTCCCCCATCAGGGCCATCTCCCATTTAGCAGGTCCACATAAGGAGACACATATCCCAGCGGGGATTAGTGATGGGCTCCTTATGGGTGGCTCTTGGGGCAGCAGCCAGCTGGCTGCTTAGGCGGCTCATTGTCCAGGCAGTGCCAACCCTCCTTTGGGAGGCATGTTTGTTGAAATAAAAGCTGTGGCCTATTTAAGCCAAACAAAGAAGTGTCGCATCCTTGTTCTATTAATACTGCCCTCCTACCTGCCAAAGAAAACAGGCAGGAAGGTAAATTGAGAGAGCGAGGGAATTGACCAGCATCTCTCTCTGCCCAACTTTCTTTCTTATCACAAGGCAGAAGACTTTGGGAGGATGTTCCTGTTCATATTGTTCCAGCAGTGATTTCTCTTGCATTTGTTTGGCAGAATATATAATAAAGAGGAGATTGTCATGGTCTATGCATAAGGATGATCCACAAATTATTACATATTCCATATTCAGAATTGGGGAAGTCCAGCTGCCAGGTGGATGAAGTCTTCCACCACAGTCACTAAGTAAAATAGAATTTTGATTGGCTATAGAATTAATTATCACATGCCTAGAAGTCCCTGCATAAATGCCATGCCTCTGTGGTCTTCATGCACCTGTCTAAAACTTCTTTATTCACTCAGGTTATTGGTAGACTCTGAATGTTGTTGAAACTGAGTGGGCTTTTCTACTGCTGTCTTTTCTACAGCTCTTAGCTGGGGGAGCTAAGAATCAGCCAGTAAAGCCACTATAAATTTGAATATAGAGTAGCAATATTCACTAGACTACAAGATTCGCAGGCCGACAGAAAATGTCTGTAAATGAATTCTGCCTTGGAAGAATGCATATAGAATTATATCATACATTTTTCTGAAGGTAATATTTGCGCACGACTGAATGAGTGGCATGCACTGCAACGCCAAAGATAATTTAGGCCAAAGTACTTTTGAATGATTATTTTTATGAGTAGTTTTGTCTGTGGTATATTTGCAGTCACCTTAATAGAGCTGTTTCTTTCAACTGCATACTGCTTTTGAGCGGATTTGTAAAGTATATTTGGAGTCATGCTAGGTAATTAATTTGTCAAGGCACAGAAGGCTTAACAAAGAGATTTTAATAATGTGTTTACATTACCTCCATATGTTAAATTAAACATTCTGATGCAATCTTTGCAATGTCAGGTACTCAGTGTAAGCAATGGTAAGTTACTTAGCCATCTATTCTGCTAGATTAAATGTAAAAGGTTCAGTTAGTGTTGGTAGCCTGCTATGAAACTGGATCCAACATATTGTGTATAATAAATAGTGCAATACAGTTGCAACAGGAAGCAAACACAATTATATTGGAACTCTATTTCTAACTTAATGTTCCATAGAGCAGGGGTCATCAACCCCCGGTCCACGGCCCGGTGGCGGGCCACAAAGGCCACGGTACCGGGCTGCTGCCAGCCACGCCTGCCTTCCCCAGCCGGCAGCAAGAAGGAAGGGAAGAGGCAGGCGCAGCCGCCGGCATGGCAGTGACGCAAACGGGCATGCACGTTAGCGCCCCTAGTGGTGAAAACGCACACACGCAGTTGCCGCGCATGCGCGTTAACGCCACCTGGTGGCAAAAACACGCATGCGAGGTAATTGCGCGTGCGCGTTTTTGCAGCACCCGGGCCGTCGGCTCTTTCCTCACTCCGGAGGCGGTCCCTGACCTGAGAAAGGTTGGGGACCGCTACCATAGAGTATAAATTAGTGATTGTAATACATGTTTTCCATACCAGAGTTTAATGCCGACAATATAAAGCACTGTTCTTGAACACAGAGGAAATAGAACAGAAAGGATGCTTTCCAGATATCTGACTTTTGAAAGCAGAGCAAAATATCCATCAGAAGCTTAGGACTCAAGATTCCAGAAGCAGTGGACTAGCCATTCAGAATTACTCCACTGTAACTATAGTGGAGTAACTCTGAGTCAGATTGTACTGTATGTTAGCTGCAAACCTGTTTCTTCAGGGCTACTGGGGGCCATTCCGCATAATGGGCAATGTTACTAAATCTGAGCGCTATTGAAAAGCACTGCAAGCCAAAGCAGCAGGTCTTGGTAATGCACACAGCCGGTTCTATCGAAAAAAAGGCTCTCACACTAGCGCTGTTCTCGTAACGCACAAGTTTCTGGTCTCACTGAAATCACAACAAAGGAGGCGATATTTTTCCACGCTTTCTCCCGTCCCTGGCCGTCAATCAAACAGAGCAGCCAATGAACTGTTGTGTTCATGCTTCCCTTTAAAAACTGTTTTTTAAAAACATGAAAACACCAGTAGCAATGCACATTCGTTCATTCGATGTATCAGAAAGAACTTTTTGCTGGCTTAGGAGCTGGCGCTTATTTGTTTACACGCTCTGAAAGTAAAAAAAACACCCCTCTCCCCAGTGCTATTTCTGGCTGAAATTATGGGCAGTGTCAAATGGGGGGCTGTATTGTGCTTGGAAACTTTACAGACAATTGCTTGTGGAGGAATTTCAGCCAAAGAAGCATCGCTTATTCGTTGCTTTTGCTGGCTTAAGGGGGGGAAAATGGCGATTGCGATGCCGGAAGCTTGCTACCGCTATACTGAGAATGCACATGTCTTTTTCGGATGTGTTGCAGGTTGTTCTCAAGAGTCTAGCGGTTTGTTACAATGAAGCGATTTTTGCAGGAGTGTTGCAGGAGTGTTGCAGATTGTTTACGACGTCGTGAATAATGAAAAATAAATAGCGTTACACAATGGTAACACTTCAGCAACATTAATGCTGTGCAGAATGGCCCTGGATATTACTCTAGGCACAAAAGTTTAGTTTGTAAAAAATATTGGTTGTCTGCTTCTGCCACCTCCTGCATTGGATTCAGTCTGTGATCCAATTCAGCATACAACTCACTTGTAATGCTGGCCTGGTAACACTGTACACATAACTAGGGATATGCAAAAAAAAAAAGGGGGGGGGGGAGGATTTGGAGCATTCCAGTGTATTGGACCTGAAAAGATGTTGGTATTTCCTGATCTTTTCAAATCCTAGTACTACTATTGGATTCAAATTCAGGATTTTTCAGGAATCTCACTTTTTTGGCTCCATTATACTCTATTGGGACCATTATTGTTCATGGTCTCCATAGGTTATGTGGAGGAACACTCCTGCAGGCCCTGTTCCACCTTGCCCTCCAAGGCTGGCCCTCGTATTAGGTGAGGCTGGAAAGCCACTTCCTCCTCTCTGCCTCTTCTCTGCACACGGAGAAAAACTTTTAAAACCTCTTTGTAAAGCTTTTACTCAGGTCAAACCACTTCACAGGATATAATGGAAAATCAATCTGAGGTCAAGTTGGGGGGGGTTGTTTTTTGAGGCAGAGGTACCAAATTTGGAGCATACCTGCTGGTGCCTCTCCTCAAACGAACCCTAAGAGGTCCAATTCTATCGGCCCATAAGGAAGGTGCCCCTAACCTCCATCATTTCCAGTGGAGAAAAAAATGTTTAAAGGGATAGTGGTCTCTTCAAATGCCTTCTGCAAGTTTTCAGTGAACTTTGAAGGCATTTAAAGGGTTCACAGTCCCTTTAAATGCCTTCTCCAAGATGAGTGTTAACTCCAGAGGCATTTAAAGGCACAGAACCCTTTAATACCTTTAACTGCAGGTATCTGGCATTTCAGATGATCTCAAATATTTTGTGGATTCTCTTGGAATGACTATATTGGATAGTCAAAAATAGACTGATCTGTATCCAGCTGAGAACATGCCCCAAAATACCAATAATACCTGGTATTTTTTTTTTGCTCTGATACAGCAGAATGCACATCCCTACACAAGACCCACTCCTAAATATCTAAGAATACCCTAGTGTCCCCTGGTTCACTTTCCAGATAATATGCTCTCACCAAAACTTTATGTGCCCTACAAAATTCTATTAATAAATCCTGTTTTCATTTTTTTCTACAATTGATATTACAGCCAAAGCAGAACACATAATAAACAGCTTTTAAAGTATTTTCTGTGACCAAAGAAGCAGAAATACAAGGGAAAGCTTCCATATTGTGCAAGGATGGAAATGTATACATTGTCCTCATGAGTATCAAGGTTTACTGCAGAAAATGTTATGTGGAGATGTATTTCCATAACTGTGGAAACACTAAAACAGGAAGTAGAGAGGGAAAAATGTCTCTTGTAATGGAGGCACCAACTATTCTACAGACTATCTGTCAGTACCCTAATAAAAGGTCTCCATATTCTGCTATTTATGAGATGTTGACAGGAACACCAGTGACAAAGTAAATAAAATAAAAGCTCTGTCAGGTCCATGTTCCGCAAATCTATGTACAAGGAAAGATATTGTGTTGTTTAGGATTATTTGAATTAAGCAGATTTCATCCATTTAAATTGGTAGAAATGTGAATGAGGTTGCTCTGGGAATTGGCTAGGATTCTCTGACCCTGGTTGAAACTTTCGCCAGCCCTATCCTTTCATCTGGAGCAAAACAAAGACTATTCTGGCATATTCAACCATAAAATGTATTCCATCTATCTTCACTTCATACCTAGATCACTATTATTGCAACATATATTTAGAATGAGGAAATCTGATTTTTTCCCATTGTGTTGGTGTAGTTAATACATGAACAATTTCCATTTAAATATACTAAACATCAACAATGTATATTTTAGAATTAGTTATATTAAATTAAAAATAACCTGATACAAAGAAACAATGTTCAGATGAACTGTGTACTTAATATATGGGATATTTTGTAAAACAAACTAACTAACATAATATTTCTGTGGGGATAGGATCTTCCGTCGATGATTTTCCTGCAACCTCTTTCCATGGTAGCCAAATGCCCCCTGAAATCCTGTTCTTAGGCGAAAGCAATCCTCCCTCCCTCAAGAACTGGATTTGGGGAGCATTTCAGGCTGCTGCAGGGTAGGCAGGAAAATTGATGCTGCCTGAGGCAAGGACTAAGCAACTGAGATAAGGAAGGGCAGGCTGGCACATTAATATTCATTAATACTTATAAGGACAAACCAATACTCATCAGGACAAACCAATGCTTTGCAAGAGCATTCTCTGGGGAAAGGCTGAGTGAGCATCTAAAGACTGATAGACTGGTCCCAGTAGTGGAAGATCAGCGGCAGACAAGAGGAAAAGGAGGGTGAACATACCCACACCCCTTTTGGCTGTGATTTTGATGAGAATGAGTGGTGTGGGTAGAATGCACAGGCAAAAGTGGAATTTCAAATAGTGTTGTTTGTTACCTATTAACATTTCCTTCCTATTTCTTTTCCTCTCCCAATCTCTCTTTGTTAGGATCCTTTGTCAACCTCAACTGATTTGGAGCTCCATTTTGCTTTTTACCACATAAACCCAAGCACATCTACTCAGAATTGTATTTGGAACTATTTAGTGGTTTACTCCCAGGAATGGAGTGCAGGTTAAGTGCCTTTTGTGCTTAGTCTTCTTTTCAGCAAAGCCAAAATTCTGTTAGAGGGAAACAAACATTTTTTTTAAACAGGCACAAATGATCAGATTTAAGTAAACTAGCATAATATTATCATGGCCACAGAAGTTAAGGCTTGGATCTAGACTACATAGTTCTACAAGCTCATTGTCGCTGTTTAAATGGGCACTTTTTCTAGTCTGCAAGAGACACCCTTTGGGGTATATGAGAAACGTGTTGTTTTATTCTCAGAGACTGATGCCAGGCATACATCCAAACAAGGTTCTAAAAACTATGAGCTGCAGGAATAGTAATCTAAGTCAAGTTTCAATATAGTTTTAAGTATGTTTTCTTGGAAATAAATTTGACCATTACTGGTAGAACTTGCTCACAATGGAATGTATAAAAAAATTGAAGATGACATGGACAGTAAGAATTCTGGTTATTCTCTGCTCTCTCACAGGACTTAATTTGAGCCAAAAAGAACTAGGGCTCTGCTCCAGAACATGATTTGACTACTAGGGCATGTAAAGTAGTAACGGAGTACATCTGGTTTATGAGGAATAGCTTGCTCCTACTTTGTTAGGATGGCAGCCCTATTAGAGACTGTCTAGAGGGGTACGATTTCTAAACAGGCTTGAACCCCAGCACCCCTCGCTTTTGGGGAAATGCTTTGCCTGTCTCTTCAGCAGGAAAAATCATCTTCACTTTACTGAAACAAATGCAGTCTTCAATGTTTAGTTTTTCTTTTTCTTGTTTGGATTATATATTGTTTTATAAACTTGGGCTCTATATTTTTTTTTTTACAAAAAGGAATATAAACTTGGGCTATATATTTTTTACAAAAAGGAATATCAACACTTTTGTTTCCAGGACAATCATTTCAACTAGTTGGAAAGTTAGTATAAGCCTTGAAAAGAATCCAAGTGTAATATAAAACCAAAGCCTGGTGGAAATACTATGACAAAGCCATAACCTAAGCTTTGTTATTGATCTCATCTGAGTTGCTTTTCTAGTTTATATTAATACCATTCCTAGCAAATCTATTTCCTAAAAAGTATTGTGAATTTTAATAAATTATTATACCACCTAAATATTATTTTTCCAGACTTTAGGAAGGCTTTCTCAAGCAACAGCTAGCTCACTTTACAAGGTCATTGTTCAGTATTATAAACATTTGAATAAGGAGGGCATACGATTTAGCAAACAGTAACCCTGGGAAATTAAGTGGATATGCAAACACCTTTATTCTCTGTCTTACTCCAGCGTTCAAAGTATATTTTATTTCAGCCAAGCTACAGTATAGAGTGTATTGGATTGACAATGGAAAGGGCCAGATTTAGGCCAACAGATGGCCTAAGCATAGCCCAACAATGATGCCCCTCATTCCCCCCCCCCCCCGTTGCTTAATTGTCAAGATATTGAGACTCAATAAAGTGCTGATGGGAAAAAGAGATGAAAAATTCTGTTTTCTTCCAGGCCAGATTCCATAACTATATTATTATATAAACTTTAAATTATTCATTTAACACTAAATAGCGGTAATCAATATAAGCAAATTATTTACTTTTAACTAGGGCAACAGAAAAAATATTTCAATGAATTTTTAATAGAATTGGTGTAAGGGAAAATGCAAAAATAAACATTTATTGAAAACTATTTTAATTATGCTTCCAAAGATTATAAGGGAAAAGATGATCTGATATTATCTCTACTGAAATTATGTGATCATGAGAGCATACTTTTCAATGTTGAAAATCCTTTCTACAAAAATCAATGGTTTTTAATATATATAATAATATTCTTCTATTCCCCAGCTAGAGCCTCTTGTGGTGCAGAGTGGTAAGGCAGCGACAAGATATCTACAGCTCTGACCATGAGGCTGAGAGTTCGATCCCAGCAGCCGGCTCAAGGTGACTCAGCCTTCCATCCTTCCGAGGTCGGTAAAATGAGTACCCAGCTTGCTGGGGGGTAAACGGTAATGACTGGGGAAGGCACTGGCAAACCACCCCGTATTGAGTCTGCCATGAAAACGCTAGAGGGTGTCACCCCAAGGGTCAAACATGACCCAGTGCTTGCACAGGGGATACCTTTACCTTTACCTTTTTATTCCCCAGCTATTGTATGGGGTGGAGATCTGGGGATGAAATCAAAAGATCCTAACTCAGTTGGACATTATTAAAAATATCTTTATTGGAAAAAATTTAGAACTTTTTCAGGGTATTCCAGCAGCACATTTAAAAACTGAGATTGTACTACATTCTCTATTACCTTTTTTCACAACTGGGCTGGCACGGTGTTTGGGCTGGGGCACATTGCCCCACCTCTTCCCAGGTCCATACGGGGGACCATTTCCCCTCTTTACCTGGTTCACCTTGGATTTGTGTCACTGGATGACACAGTTGGGGTGGCAAGGTTCCGCTGCATGGCAGAGCCGCTAAGGGCATTTATTTTTATTTTTAAGAAAGTGGGATTATGTTACAATGCTATCCCACCTTCCAAAAATAAAAATAAATGCCCCCAGCAGGTCCACAGCACTGTGCAACACAGCGGAGCCATCTAGGGCATTTTTTCCCCTTCTAGAATACCATATCTGGCCACAGGTAGGGAAGAGACAAGCCAGGAAGGCCCACCTCTTCCCTGCCAGATGGGCCTGGCCTGACATAGGTCCCAATAATGCCTGCGGAAAGGAAGGAAATGTGGAAGAATCTGTGTTCCCTTGCCATGGGCCAACTAAGAGACTGAATAATGCCACCCCAGATGTTGTCAGGAAGCAGGCATTAGCCCCACAACTGGATGAGGGCTGGCCTGGGTGAAATTCCTTGTGTAAAATTGGTCCAGAAGGCTCTTGAATTTTTATATCAAATTAATAAATCCATCTGAAACCCAGCTGGCTAAATATGGATATCAGTCTTACTCAAAGGAGAACTACTGGATCAAGGTCATAACTCCAGTCTTGCCGCTGTACACCTTACCTCCCTTAGGGGTCATTAAAATCTGAAACCTCAAAATAATCCATAAATGGGTAATTGAAAAGGCATGGCATCTGCTCAGTTCAAAACTCCAGATTTTTATATGACATTTTGACTCTAAGACACTTAAATCCCTCACAAGGTACCTAGAAGACCTTTCCAATGCCCCATTAAGGAGAATATTTACTACTGCCTGTTTTCAAACAATTCCCTCCGCCTATTTATAGGCAGATATAATAAAGTTCCCTTAGATCAGCATGTGCCTCCAATTATATCAAAGATTCCTAATACTATTTCGTTCATTGCCCACTATATAATGCTATTCGTACTAGGCTACACCAGGTTGTATTATGCATGACAAGAAATCTCACAAAATGTCTGCCCAAAATCATGTTGTTTTTTCTGCACATAGGACCGTTTCTGCTGTGCAAATCATGGTTTTTTATTATGCATGACAGCCCCTCCTTATAGTGTTGATTGCGTTTTTTCAGCACAGTATCTTAAACTTGCTTTGCAATTACTTTTCTTGTGTGATGGCACTAAGGGTGTTTTTTTTTAAACAAATAAATGTTAGCATGTTTTTGGTCTCCTCCCCTTTTCTGCTCACAGTCCCCCATCCACCAATGGTAGCTCGAGGCACCTGCTGCTGATGTCTGCCTCCTCAGTGTTAGTGATCACATGAACATGCAATTTGGTTCAGTCTTCCAATGCCTGTAATTGTCCGAGGACAGCCTGGGTGTTTTGTGTGGTTTTTTCTTAGGAAGGAAGGGCCTTTGCCTTAACTCCAGGTGGCTCTCTGGCAGCCGGGTGGAGTTTAAAGCAATTTCCCCCAGAAATCAGTCCTTTGTAGCTTGATTTACGTAGACCCAGGGTCTCTGCCTTAAAGAAACTGGTTGCAGTTCCAGGCAAAACTGAAACTTAAATGCTAATTGGAGGTCAAAACTACTTTGAATGTGAATGACATTGCCTAGCAATGAAATTCCTTCAAAGAACACTCCTGAGATTACGAAACTAGATTCTCTGTTGAACTCTATCACATAAGTAATTACTTTGAATGGCAATCTACCTCTGATCAGTGACCTTGGGGGGGGGGCTGTTATTTGATAATTTGTCATGATAGCAAAACAGAGGGGTTTTCCCTGTGCTGCCTTGCATCGCCTCAGCAGCTGTCTGAAAAGCAAAATACTTTGTGTCCGTATAGAAATTTCTCATTAGGTCTCCATGTCCATGAACTACAATTCCCTGCCGGCAGCTTGTGCCAGAGTGGCAGTCAGGTGACATTGCAGCAAAACAGAGGAAGTTCCCCCTCCCAGAGTTACTGCCAGAACTTTTTAAGTTGCATAATCACTGCAAAAAAATCTACGCAGTATCACAGCACATGTATAAATGGGAATGTTTTAAAAACGTTTTTTAAAAGGATGATTTAAAAGGGTTGGCAAACTGACTGCAATAAAACTGACACATGCATAATAGGCCCTGGTCATCCCACAATCTGTCAAAACAGTAGAGGATTGTATTAGCTTTTTACTGGCAGATACAAATTCATTTATAACTTTTAAGGTTACCTCCTTTATATTATCGCTCAAGTTAAAGAAATGCATTTGTTCATGCCAATATCTAAAGTAGAAATGCCTGCATTTATTATAATTAACCAAACTCCATATTTTATTATTGTTGTTTTTTAAAATATCAACTTTTATTATTTTATTGCTTTTTAAAGTTGCTCTAGCTCATTTATTGTATATGTTAAGGGCAATGGCTATAACACTCAATAAATGACTTACTTTTATTCTATTGCTTTCTAATCTTATAGATATATAGCGTTTCAATATACATGGATCAAAAGATGCAAAATAATGCATATTCTGTTGCCTACTTAAACTTTATTTATACTCTAAAATTTCTCTTCTAATTTTTAAATTGCAAAGTCTTTGATCAAGTCTTCAAAACTAATCTGGTGTAACAAATCTGCTTCTGTACTAAGCAGAAACCAGGCATTCAGCCTGACATGTTACATAATTACCCCTGCTGTTTCTCTTTCTCAGTTCTAGTGGTTTTACTGCCTATTGTTTCTTATGAATAGCCATAACAGAAGGAATCACTGAAAAAAAAAATTCAAGGTTCCCCTCCCCCCTTTCCCTTGATGTCCCAGGTACATATTTTTCTCAATGGGGTTGCCTATGGAGTTTATGCTCAGGAAAGTATCCTTCAAAGAAAACAACATTTTCTTCCCACCTATTCCTTGGAATATCTTAGGAAAAAATAAACTATATTTCCCTTTAGAAGCAATTAAATTGTTCAGATTAATTTCTCTAGTACCATGAAACACAATGTTAAAGAATTTAATTTTCCCCCCTGAAATTGACCTCTCCCCCCTTTCCCTAGTGTTGGGTAGGTATTTTGTGCATGCACCTCTTGTGCCATGGTGACCTGATATTCACATTAGTTTTTATTTGAATTACACATCTGAAACCACTCCGTGGTAAAAAATAAAGGAGTAAGCCCTGTGTGGAAGGAGTCGGTCCATGATGAGGAATCCCACCGATTGGGGTCTTGCCCCCGAACTGACAAGCGGAGGACCGAATCGGCTGGTGTGAAGCGCCAGCCAATAGGGCCCTCCGCTTGACAGCCCACCTCCCGGACTGCCCACCCTCCACCAGAGCCTCCCTTCGGCTGCCACCCACCATTTCAAGCCTCACAGCCAGCGAGGCACATCGCCACCCAACTGCCCTACCCTCTGATGTGGCGCGCGGCCCACTGGCCCTGCCGTGCCCCGACTTCACCCTGACTTCGCCCTGAATTCGCCGTGCCCCGACTTCGCCCCGACCTCAACAGCCACCTGCCTCCCAATCTGCCCATCCTCCACCACAGCTCGCCTTCGCCTCCAGGTCACCATTTGGATCCTGCCGGACAGCCAGCCATGTCGTCGCCCACCTGCCCTACCCTCCAATGCAGCCCGGGAGCACTGGCCCCGCCGTGGCCCGACTTCGCCTGGGACCTGACAAGGCAAGTACCCAGCCGCCCACTCACCTCTGCCGCCACTTTCCGCCATGCACTCTCCCCCCCTGACAAGCCCTCCCCATCCCCGCTCACCTCCCCATTCTCCCCCCACTTCACACCCCTCCCTATCTACATGCACCTCCGCTGCTGCTTCCCACCACCCGTTCTCCCCCCTCCAAAGTCCTCCCCATACCCGATCACCTCCACGCTCTCACCCCCTGCCAAGGCCTCCCCATCTGCCCGTACCTCTACCACCTCCACCCATTTCCCCCTCCTGAGCCCTTCCCCTTCCTTGCTCACCTCCACGTTCTCCCCCCAGCTCCCAAACCCCCCTCTACGTGGACCTCCGCCGCCACTTGCATGCCCCACGTTCTCCACCCCCATGCCACTTCCTTCCTCCCACCAGACCCTTTGTCCTCCATTCCTTCCTTCCTCCTTTCTCCCTCTCTAATTGACTTTCATTCCCTCTTCCTTCATCTCTTTCTCTCTTCCTCCCTTTCTTTCTTTCTTTCTCTCTCCCTCTCTGGCTCTCTTCCTCCCTTCCTTCTGCCCCTCCAGTCAACCACACCGCTAGCGCCCGCTGTATTTGGGGTACAGCGGGCTTAATTTCTAGTAATTTATATAATTAGCAAAAACTTGATAAGCGTTATTTACCATAGTTTGTATCTAACCGAAAGCCAATTGGGGTACTGTGCTCAGAGTTCTCATATTATCCACAGAGTTGTTTTGTGAAGTAGGATAGGCTGACTTATACCAGGCCACCCAGTGAGCTTCTCAGCTGAACAGAGGTTTGAAAATAGGTTTTCCAAGTCCAAGGTAAATATTTCAGAAAATTTGCATCTTCTATGCAACAGAGGACAGTTTTCATCTTGCATGCCAAAGCGAGCATAAGGTCAGTGGTTTTTAGAGCAGCCACACCTCATTCCATCAACAACTTTCTTCATTAAAGTGTATAATCATTGATACATCAGTGGTCACAAGAAATGAAGCCTCTATTTGTTTTTATTTCTAGAAGCTTTGCCTGGGAGATTTGCTTGCATATCCATTTGTGAAAAATATAATTTCTAAAAATAAGCATCTGAAATTTTTGCACAAGATAACATGTTACTAAAGATAACAGAACTATTTGGGAAGAGGTGGTCTTAGATTATGCAAGGCATGACCTGAAAAAAATTAGTCAGCTGGAAAAATGATTGATTACTTCCAACTTCACTGTTCCCAAGAAGGGCTACAGAGC
Source organism: Paroedura picta (assembly GCF_049243985.1). Lineage (NCBI taxonomy): Eukaryota > Metazoa > Chordata > Lepidosauria > Squamata > Gekkonidae > Paroedura > Paroedura picta. Next base: position 58,335,980 of record NC_135375.1, on the reverse strand, counting down.
ATATTCTATGGTTTCACTCTAAACAGAGATCCAAATTATTCTACCTTATTACAGCAATAGGCTCAAAATTTGGCTCTGGGGGAAAACATCTTGGCATTTGTTAGTGGACATATTCTGTAGGGTTAGTGGAGACCTCTTTAATGTAGAAACAAGAAGCTTTGTGGCACCATAAAGACTAACAGATTTGATGTGTTAGGGAGTCTCATGGACTTATATTGATGCTTCATACTGATTTCACAAAAAGAAAGAAACTCTTCCATAATAACTTTGGATTGAAGATGCAGTGCTGCAAGACTCCTTTGCTTGGTTATGCTGCACCAGACTAATAAGACTACCATACTGGAATGTCAAAACCTTCTTTTAAGACCACCTGCCCCCAAATTTATAGAAATACAACCAGTGTCTTGTCAATTATAATTACAGGGTCTGCACTTGCAATACTGGTACACATCTTAATAATATGGCTAAAGAAACCACAGGGATTTTTGGGCGACACCCCTTTTCCCAATATTCCATCCCCACACTATTTCTTCTTTGCCTCTTCCTGGAAGCCCCTGAACTTCAACTATCCATGTGTCCTACTTTCTTTCCCACCACACATCAACCTACCTATCTGCCTCCCAATTTTCACCTGCATTTATTATTTATTTATTTTGATTTATACCCAACCTTTCTCCCTAATGGGAACCCAAAGCAGTGTACTTTGTTCTCTCCTCCATTTTATTTTCACAAGGTAGATTAGGCTGAGATAGAGTGACTGGCCCAAGGTCACCCTGGAAGCATCCATGGCAGAGTGAGAATTTGTATCTGATTTGCCCAGATCCTAGTCTGACACTCTCACAACTACATCACATCAGTTTTCAGAGCCAGCATGGTACATTGGTTAAGAACAATGGCTTCTGATTTGGCGAGCTGTGTTTGATTTCCCACTCTTCCACATGCAGCCAGCTGGGTGACCTTGGGCTGGGTGACCAGATAGCGCTCTTCTGATTGAGCAGTCTTGTAAGGGCTCTCTTAGCCTCACCTGCCTCACAGGGTGTCTGTTGTGGGGAGGTGGAGGGCAACTATAAGCCACTTTGAGACTCCTTTTGTCAGTGAAAGGCAGGATATAAAAACCAACTCTTTTTCTTTTCCACCTCTGCTCCTCCTAGCAGCCTCTCTATAGGAAGTTCAGCCAAGTACCAGAAATCATGCAAGTCAACCAGGTGTGTTGGGTTGGTGGCCACCATTGGACCCAGCCATGTTGTGAGAGCTATGCAGTGGCTGCCACTTGGCCCAGGCAAGCTGTATGGCATCAGTCATCCAGCAGCCATTGCCTGGCTACATTTGCATGGGTAAATAAACCATACAAATTACATGGTAGGGAATGGCCAGGAACATCATGCATCAGACCAGTTCTGAGTGAGCCATTTATGTTACATGGTAGTGATTGTTGCTTGACCTGACCTTGCCATGAGATGTGTTCTTCCTTCAGGAGAAGAGAAGGGAGCAGAGACGATAAAGGAGAAATGAGATTCCCTACCCACAACTGCAAGGTGAGTTCCTAAAGAAAAATGAGTCTATTTTCAGATACAGAACTTTTCCTGGCACATTTAGATAAGAGTTTGGGTGGCTGATTGGACCCAGATGCTTTCCTGGATAAACAGATTGCTTCATACATATGCATATTTGCTGTATTTTGTCAATTAATTTGCAACCTTGAACTCAGTCTTTATGCTCCAGCTTTATGCTCAAGATTACAGTTACAATAAGTGTTGCTCTAGCTCAGCCTTTCTCAACTTTTTAACCATTGAGAAACCTCTGAAATGTTCTTTAGGCTTTAAGAAACCCCAGAAGTGGCACAATCATGCAGAATAGGGTTTGGAAGCATCGCTGTAGGCACACCTACCTAGGGACCCTCCCCTTCCCACTCTCTCCAGGCCCATCACTAGCCATTTGGGGAAGGTGGGTTGACATGACCATATTTGGTCATTTCACCCAATAAATGCTTAGTAATATTTTAAAATTGAATTAACTCCCACCTATTCAGGAAATCCTTCCAGGGTCATCAAGAAACCCCAGGGTTTCATAAAACCCTAGTTGATAAAGCTTGCTGTAGCTAATATATTCATTAATTTAATTTATTTATTATTTGATTTTTATCCCACCACTCTTGACGACTCATGGTGGGTTACAACAATACACATAAAATGCCACATTAAAACTACACAACTCACAAAAGACAAGTGGCAATATTCTCACCCATCCTCAACCAACCTATCTGGGCAACCATCGACCTCAACATATGGGGTTTGCCAGTGTTCTGATGCTGCCTGAGGAGGGGTCCTCAGGGCCTTTTCGCACGGGGATCTTTGTTGCAAATTGTTTGCGGAATGAAAAATCGCCATTTAAAATAGTGGAATTCGTCGTTATGCATACCTGCCTTTGTAGTGGAATCAGTTGCGTTTTTTAGCGTTTCCCACAGGCTTCCGGTCTCGGCAGAAATCGCTAGAAAGGAAGCGCTATTGCCAAGCTCGTCCCGCCCCTGGCCGTCAAGCAGCCAATGGGCAGCCGTTAGCATGCTCCCAAACAGCCCCTTTCCCTTTAAGAAAGGTTTTTTAAAAAAAAAAAAACAGACCCATAGCAACGAATCTAGGTAGATTCGTTGCAACGGAGAGACCTATCCAGCTGCCTAATGTGAGCTGTCGTTTGATTGTATGATCGTTGGCATGCTGCCTCGAGTGATAAAAAAAAAATCCCCCCCCCCTCTCACGGGCCCGATTTTCGGCTGAATTAATGTGTAAAAAATAAAGGGACTTTATTTCAGCAAACGGGCTTTTATGTGGTTTGTGCTTAGTGACTAAAGGTGAAGGACTGAAGCCAGGGAAGCCTCTAAACAGAAAGAGGCTCGCTGGTGCATTTATCCCCGCTCGCTCGGAGAAAAAAAAATGGCGATCGCTTCGCCGGAAGTTTGGAGGACAGGCTCGGGAGGAGGGACTTTGAAGAACCCGCAACAATGGTAACGCACAGGTCTTTAGCGCTATTGTTGCAGATTGGTTGCAGGAGTGTATCGCTATCCGGAGGGTGAATCCACTTTTCTGGATTCCCCTGAAAGCGCTACAACGAAGCGCTTTTTGCGGGTCGGTTTCAGGATTGTTGCAGATTGTCTACGACGTCGTGGGTTATGGCAAATTAGTAGCGTTTCCAATTAGCAACCATTGTGCTATTTTGAAGCCGTGCGAAATGGCCCCTAATCTTCCTGGCTCTGGCCTCAACCACAGATCTGGTGGGGGAGCTCCATCTTGCAGGCCCTGCAGAACTTTGAAAGCTCTGTCAGGGCCCTTAGTTCTTCTGGGAGCTCATTCCACAAGGCTGTGGGAAGGACCAAAAAGGTCTTGGCCCTAGTCGAGGCCAGATACACTTCCCTTGGGCCAGGGATAAAGGACTGACCTAAGCTTACTATTTCAATAGATTAGCTTCCATTATATTTCTGGGCTCAAATCAGGGTACTGCTGCTTACCTTTAAAGCTCTTTAGGATCAGGGATCCAGGTACTTGAAGGCCTACCTCCCTGTATCAACCTGCCTGGTAGCTTCAGTCATTGCAGCAGTGCTTTCTTTCACCCCTCCTGCTCCCCATAGCATGGACAACCAGGGATCAAACTTGGACATTTCCAGCTGCTGCCTCCACTTTGTGAAGCCTCCTTAAATGCATGAAAGAAACATGAGAAGCTGTAAGTCTGAACTTAGAAGGGCATTTGGGGTCTCATGGAAAAGCAGCAGTATGGGACTATATGAGATGTATTGTGTCTGGTTATGAGATCAAGTTTTAACTTTTCCTTTGTTTTAAATTGCATGTTATTACCTGTCATGAGCCCCAGATTTCTGGGAGAAAGTATTTTAAATAAATAAACCAGTATTTTAAATAAATAAAGCAACAAACAAGCAAAAATTGTTAACATTTATGTACATTAATGTGCTAATTATATATCAACTAGCAGTAGAGCCCGCTATCAAAAAAATACAGCGGGCCCTAGGGGAGGGTTTGCTTCCCCTCCCCCCATGTAGCAAAACGTTCCCCAGGCCCCGGGGCTTGGGGAGCGTTTTAAGGCAGCGTGCAGGTTTTAAAACGGTCCCCAAGCCCCGGGAAAGGCGCTCCGCGGATCTGGGAACCGCTGATTGCATTCCCCGTGGCTTGGGGACTGTTTTAAAGGTGGCATGCAGGTTTCAAAACAGTCCCCAAGCCCCAGGGAAGGCGCTCCGCGGCTCCAGTAGCCGCGGATCACCTACCCCGGGGCTTGGGGACCGTTTTAAAGGCAGCGTGCAGGTTTCAAAACGGTCCCCAAGCCTCGGGGAAGGCGATCCGTGGCTCCGGGAGCCGTGGAGCGCCTTCCCCGGAGCTTGGGGACTGTTTTAAAGGCGACGTGCAGGCTTTAAAACGGTCCCCAAGCCTCGGGGAAGGTCTGGGGAGCCGTTGTTGGGGCGGGGGTCAGGGAGCCTACCTTCGCTCTCGGCGGGCAGCAAAGTAATGGCCGCCGGAGCGAAGGAAAGCTCTGGTGGGGGGAGGGGCGGGTTGGGAGGCGCTTTGCGCCTCCCAATTGGTTTTTGGCCAGGCAAGCAGCCAATCAGCTTGGCAGCTTGGGGGCTTGGCAGCTTGGGGGTGGACTGACCAGCGGAGCGGCCAATCGGCTTCACGCCTCCCGATTGGGCCCTCCGTTGGTCAGTCCAGGGGAAGGGGTCTATTGGCACCCTTCCTCATCCCGGACAGGGCCCGCGTTCGGGGCCCTTGCTCCTTTATTTAGTTCGCAGCGCCGCGGTGCCGCAGGGCTGTGTTTAAAGATGTTTAAAGATATTGTGATTTGGTATATGTGAAGTCATTCTTCCCTTCCTGGAGAATAAGAGTTATTTAGAATTTAGTTTTTAAACAAGGATGAATTGCTAAGTTTCTTTACCCTGTCATTGCCCGGAATTGTATTTTGCAATCACAATTTTCTTGGTAAGAGTGTGAAACATATGAAGCCACTATGCCACATAACTCCATAAGCACATATTACAATAGAAAACATGGTAATAGAAAACACAAGTTGTTAAGCAAATTGCCAAACACTGTGACTAATGAGAGAGGTGGAAAGGGAGGGAGGAAGAAATACTTGCTGTCCATTGTTGGTAATGAAATATGAACCAGAAATTCCATTTGCAACCTTTCATCTCAATTCTTCAACTGGATAAACAGTAACATTTGGATTTAAGCTAAAACCAGTGGTATTAATCAACCTAAATATAAGTACTTATACTTGTTTGTATTTGTGTATTAAGCTTTAGTTACTTTTGGTGTCCCTTTTTTAAAACTACCAGGAATAATTGTTTGAATTCATGATTATCTCTTAAAGCTCTTTTTTGCATAATTTTAAATATGCAAGACCAAGGAATTAAAATTATGTCAGCATAGTCATGATACACAAGAGCTACTAATACACATCCCCTTACACACAAAAGCATAATAGGGGGATTAAATGTATAGTTTTACCACACAAGGCCATTCAGGCATAACTAGGTATGGTCCAGCACAGTTTGCACCCAGCTTCCTTAACCCTTAAGGGAAGTCATGGCAACACCCTTCCCATGGCTTCCATGTTGAGCCTGGTCGCTCCACGGTCACCACCAGACCTGATACCCCATAAAACCTCTTTCTTACCCCAAAAATTCCAATCATGGAAGATGTGGTGTTGAAGGTGAGGAGCATCCTGGGCTCCCTGAGAAGGAATAAGCCTCAACAACTCCCTCAGAGATTGTAGTGACACGGTCGTGGGGGGGGGGGGGGTGAGATCATCACCTGGCATCACAGCAGGCTTATGGAAGCCACCTGTCAGCTGTCCCTACAGCAAGAAGAGTCCAGCAAGGTCACATCACAGCCAAGAAGAATGCCATGGAGGCCAGGTGGGAACAGCCCAGTAGAGGTAGGTTTGTAATGGTGAGCCAGGTTGAAGAAGGCAATTAAAAGGGTGGTACTCCAGGACCTAGCCCAGGTGATAGCACAAGTGGTGCTGGTGAGGGAGGACCTTCACACAGAGCTTAGTTCAACTTGAGCGGTAAGCTACTGGCTACACATCCTTATTCCTGTTTTTTATTTAGCAGAACATTTATTCTTAATTGTTAAAAAGTTGTATTCTTTAAAATATTTTCAGAGTTCTACTTTTTTAAATGGCAGAGAGCTTTCAGTACTAATGGACCTTGATTTTACAGAGGGAGTAAAAACTTATAGCATAGGGAAGCAGTAGTAAACAACTAGACGTTTAGAGCTCACTAAAGTATTTCTGGAGAATTTTCCATTAAACATATAGCCTTTAAAGGCTATATGAAATCAAGCATAATGTAAAGATTTAGTTGATGTAATGACTACATTGTTCACACTTGGCTTCACCATTAACAAGTTATGTAGCTATACTCAGTTTAGTACTATAAACTGTAATGATGGTGGCTGTGTCAGAGAAGAGATTAGGAAGGGAGGCAAAAAAATACAAAAATGTATTTTTAAAAAGTCTTTCATTGCCATATTGTATTTAGCAAGCACTTTCTAAGTGCAGTGTAAACAGGCTCTGCCCACAAGATATTGTAATCTTACAATATGCATTTAAAAACACTGTATTATAGCATACATATTTATTTTTATTTTCTCTTTTTTGTTTATTTAAGATAGGTGCATCCTTTCAACAGGGGGGCAGGGTTTTTTTGTAAGTTACTTACACGTGCCATTCTCTTGCTGTACCACAGGGGGGGGAGTCAGAGATATATTAACAACATTATAGGCCCCTGGTGCAAAGCAGTGTACTGGAGCCCTAACTACACAAACACAGGAATACAAGCGCAAATTATCGATAACATCAAACTTATGTTTATTGGTACCTTCAACAAAATCAGTGTTTGAACGTTTAAAATGCTGTACAGCAATGAATGCTGCGAGTGATTGAGGGCAACAGAAGAAGGGGATGGCAGAGAATGAGGTGGCTGGATGGAGTCACTGAAGCAGAAGGTGCAAGCTTAAATGGACTCCGGGGAATGGTAGAGGACAGGAAGGCCTGGAGGATCGTTGTCCATGGGGTCGCGATGGATCGGACATGACTTCACACCTAACAACAACATAGCAAAGAACAAATGTTTGGACAATATAACATGACCCTTTCAACCTATAAATGGCACTCAGTTGGTAGATCATATAGATGGAGATGGCACACTATGCAATTACTATGAATTATTTATTATTAATCCAGTGGTCAACACAAACATATCACAAACTATCAATATAGATTAGCATGGGGGCTCCCATGCTCGTGGGGCATTAAGACAGCCCAGGAAGGAGGAAGAAGAAAGAATTAATGATTAGTGTAGTGCTATAGGAATTGCCAACTTTTACAAAGCCATCAGAAATCCCTCTGGTGACATGGTGGTGACAAATCAATGGAAATAGTCACGGGGGGGGGGGAGGACATAGAAAACTCCTATGTGGATGCTCCTTGGCACATTTGCAGCAGCAATGAATACACAATGAAGAATTCTTGCCATGTAAATACAACACAAATATTCAATATTACTGTTTATAGTCAAAGGTAGGACTGCAGAAAATTTTCCTTCTAAATCTTCAGCTAGCTCTACTGATTTAGAATAATAGAAACATAGAGTTGGAAGGGGCCATACAAGCCATCTAGTCCAACCATAACCTTGTTCTTTTGTTTATGTTTATGGCATTTTGTGAAGTATTACCCAAATGCTGTTGACTTGCTATTTGCCATAGAAAATCATTTATTAGCATCAAACATATATTTCACCAACTGCTTGCACAACAAGTACGCTAAGCCAGTGTAGAATCATAGAATCATAGAATCATAGAGTTGGAAGGGGCCATACAGGCCAACTAGTCCAACCCCCTGCTCAAAGCAGGATCAGCCCAAAGCATCCTAAAGCATCCAAGAAAAGTGTGTATCCAACCTTGGCTTGAAGACTGCCAGTGAGGGGGAGCTCACCACCTCCTTAGGCAGCCTATTCCACTGCTGAACTACTCTGACTGTGAAATTTTTTTTCCTGATATCTAGCCTATGTTGTTGCACTTGTAGTTTAAACCCATTACTGTGCGTCCTTTCCTCTGCAGCCAATGGGAACAGTATCCTGCCCTCCTCCAAGTGACAGCCTTTCAAATACTTAAACAGGCCTATCATGTCCCCTCTCAACCTCCTTTTCTCCAGGGTGAACATTCCCAAGTCCCTCAACCTATCTTCATAGGGCTTGGTCCCTTGGCCCCAGATCATCTTCGTCGCCCTCCTCTGTACCCTTTCAATTTTATCTACGTCCTTCTTGAAGTGAGGCCTCCAGAACTGCACACAGTACTCCAGGTGTGGTCTGACCAGTGCTGTATACAATAGGACTATGACATCTTGTGATTTTGATGTGATGCCCCTGTTGATACAGCCCAAAATGGCATTCGCCTTTTTTACCGCTGCCTCACACTGTCTCCTCATGTTTAGCTTACAATCCACAAGTATCTCAAGGTCTCGTTCACACACAGTGTTACCTAGAAGCATATCCCCCATCCAGTAGGTATGCTTTTCATTTTTCTGACCCAGATGCAGAACTTTACACTTATCTTTATTAAATTGCATCTTGTTCTCATTTGCCCATTTTTCCAATGTGTTCAGCTCTCGTTGAACTCTATCTTCTGGAGCAGTGGTCCCCAACCTTTCTGAGATTGGGGACCGGCAGGGCATTGGGGCGCGGCCCGCGGCCCGCGCGGGCCACGCCCACGCATCGGCCGCGCCCGCGGGCCGCGCCCGCGGGCCGCGCCTGCGGGCCGCGCCCGCACATCGGGCCACCCCTGCACATCGGGCCGCGCCCGCGAGCCACGCCCGCATGGGCGCGGCCCATCCCCGATTCCTTCTCCCCGCCCTCCCGCAGTAAGAAGCTTCCCGGGCTGCAAGCTTGCAGCATGGGAAGTTTTTTTACTGCGGGGTGGGGGGGCGGGGAGAGGGAGCCGCGTCCCGGCGCCATGGCCTTCGCGGCCGGCACCGGGCCACGGCCCGCAGGTTGGGGACCACTGTTCTGGGATATTTGCCAGTCCTCCCAATTTGGTGTCATCTGCAAACTTGATGAGTAGTCCCTCCACCCCCTCATCTAGATCAAAGTAGGTTAGCTCAAAATAATAAGGTGCAATATCCCCATGTTAAGATTCTAAAAAGTACATTCTTTACACAGCAACAACTTATTTCAAATTGTGGCTGAATTCTTCACAATGTAATAGAAAGGTATGAAACCTAAAAAAATGTCTATAGGTATCATTAACATGATGGCTGTTCTGATGGTCAGTGTATGTATGGGGAAGCAGGATCCATCCGCTATCCATTCTTATGACTGGATCTCCACTTTTTGGAAAAGTTACATGAAATAACTTATGTGCATATATGTCTTTGGAAAAGAGCCCTCTGAAAACAATAGGTTCAATATACAGATATTAAGGGTGGGCAAGCATTCATGATCTTGTGTGTGTATTGTGTACAAACCGAACTTCCTTGAAATGGCAAATTTAAAAAGACAGAAAACTGAGGAACTACAGAGGATAATATAAACGTTCTGTTAAAGCAGACAGTGTGTTATTGCATTGGAACTTTAATTTTTTCAGAGTATTTCTGTTTATTTGGTGCAGTTTACATTCTGAATAGTAGTTCATAAATTCAGTGGCTTGATGGTACTCTATAGAGGCACAGCACATGGACGTGCATGGGGGAGGCCATGGAAAGCGGGGCCTGTGCATGTCTCTCATATTCCCATGTTGATTCTGGATGGCATTCATCTGCATATTTTGAGAAGGATCCTGATCAATGCCAATGCTTATAGATGAGTAAAGTAAGTGAAAGTGAAATAAAGTGAAAACATAAGGTTATATGCTTGCAAATTCTTAAACTATGGCATGGAAGTGAAAAATAATGTCCAGTATACAATTTATTAAAATAAAATTAAAAACCAGTTCACAAATTCAATTAGTATTGTGATGTTATGACATCACAGGACAAAACCTAGGGCGCATGGTTGCACAGTTTCTTATTCCATCCGAGGATTTATCAAAATTGACCTTGACCTTACTAAGATGGAGTCCTTCTACAGCTATGTCTTCTATGGCTACAGGATTGTATGGTTAATGGGGTGACAGAGGCATGGTAGTATACTGGCACTGGGAGCCAAAAGAAAGTTGGCACAGTGCAGGCTACCAACTTGAGAGCCAGGTTTGATTCTCTGTCAGCTAGGTATAGTAGTTAAGAGTGACGGCTTCTAATCTGATGAACAAGGTTTGGTTCCCTGCTGTTCCACATGCAGCCAGTTGGGTGACCTTGGGCTAGTTGCAGTCCTGATAGAGCTGTTCTCACTAAGCAGTCCTATCAGAGCTCACTCAGCCCCACCTACCTCACAGGATGTTTGTTGTGGGAGAGGAAGGGAAGGCATTTATAAAAAGTGGGGTATAAAAGTGGGGTATAAAACCAACTCTTTCTTCAACACCATGAAAGAGTACATGGGGGGGGGGGGATATCTTACTCCAGCATAGGGCATAGTTGGTATCCTAGATTGTTCAGAGACATCTTTGTGGTGTTAAAGACAGCTGTTTAATGCATGCTGCATAATTTTAAAATGGAAATAATCCCACTTTCTTCAGGTGCATTTCAGCAGCTGCATTTAGCAGTTAACATTCAGTAGGAGAACTGTGCAATATTAAATTTTATGGGTTTCAAAGTATTTCAGGTACTGTTCCATTGTACTAAGCTTTCCATTATTTTTGGCAGTAGACATTAGGAATGTCTGCTTTAGTACCTGCATTATTACGGGGCAAAAACAGAAATCTGAATTTTTTAAAAAAAGAAGAGCTATAAAGAAGGGATTGAAAAGCCCATCCCACAAATTCACTCAGACAATACTGCAGTTAATATGCCACATGATCACTTGACCATTAAAAAGATACAATTTATAAATAAGAGTGAAAGGTGTCTCAAAAGCATTTTATAGGTCAGCAAAACACCTGCTTGGAACACAGCTACATATTCCAGCTTATTAATAAATTAGCTAAATGATCGATAATTTGAAAGATTATTAAAATTCTGTTGAAAGAAGAAACCTAAGTCTGTGTCTAGACTTCTATTATGATGGAGGTAATGAACTCCCTGGGCTTAGTAGAATTGCTTTACTATTGTTTCATTATACTTTAAGGCTTGGTATTTTGCCCAAGAGTGCTTGAAACACAGCTCTTCATGCCTAGCTTTAGCAGCAGGAAATTATTTTCCAGTGACAGATCAACTATCTTTCCCCACCCCTTATTTTATTTATTTATGTGATTTATAGTCTTTCATACTGGGACTCAAGGCAGAATGAGTCAATGCAATCAACAAATTAGGGCACTCAATAAACAATGAAATAAATTTGAATTGTAGAGCCAACCAGAAATCTAAAAAAACAAAACAAAAACAGAATTGGACCCAAACTTGAGTGTTAACAGTACATATAAAATGATGAAAAGTTACATAGTTAAACCAATTTACAGCGGACTATACATTAAAGAATAGACCACAGACCCTAGTAATTTGTCCAATGTGAATCATTCTGTATAGTTCTATCCTACTGCCTGCACGGTGGGTGGATAGCTGTGTTGTTTGGTGTTTTGGCAGATTGCGTGTAACATATCAAGTTTGGGCTAATGCTGTATGAAGAAGCCTCTCAAGAAACAGGAATAACAAACCTGGGAGCCTGTCAGCATCTGCTTGGATGAATTTATATTTCACAGATTAGTCTAGGTCACTTTTGATGTCGTCATGAGGACTTTAAAAGAATTGTGAAGTGGAAATATAGAATGTAAAACTGTTTGCACTTAATTTGTGAAGCATATGTGCATTACACTTTCATCAGTTTTATGTAGCTTTGCACTGTATTTTGTTTTTGCTTGTATATTGTTCTCAAACTGTCCTTGTGTTTAGTGCTTACATGCATAGAAAATCCCTCTTGAAAAATTTAGTTTTGCATAGTTGTGGAAAGCCAGGAGAATGGGAACCTTCCTGATCTTTTCAGGCAGACCATTCCACAAGGTGGACCATTCCACAGAGAAAGCACACGTATGGGTAGTTGGTTGGGGATATTTGTGTATTGGTACCTGCAGAAGGTACCTGTTCAGTTGAATGAGGCTGTCATGGCAGAGCATAGAGGGAGTGATGGTCTAGCATATATGAGGGTCCAAAGGCTCTTAAGCAGTACACAAGGTTTTCCTTAGAACCAATCTGATTGAAGTTTTAGACAGATAGGATGCTACTGGAGTACAGTTTGATTCTAGTTGTATGTAGATGACATTTTCAGGCCTGATGAAGTGGACAACCTGCTTGGAAGTGTATGGCCCACAGACAGGAACTGGGTTATCCCTTGTTCTATATGGAGCTTCACTCCCCTAAAGGAGCAGATTTGTAACTTAGGATGCTCCTGAACTTGGGCCTCCTGTTGGATAAACTGGCAACTGTGGTATGCCTTTCAGCTGCAGCCCTTCTTGGGCAGAAAAGATTGTGCCACTATAATGCATGTCCTGCTAACATCTAGATTAGATTATTTCACTGACCTGTGGGGTTGTCCTTGAATACTGTCCAGACACTACAGTTATTAGAGTGTTGACTAGCATGGGTGTAGGGAACATATCACTCCAATCTTGTCCATCTATATTGGCTTCGAATTTCCTTAATTCAGGGTGCTGGTATTGACATTTAAAACCTTGTATTGTCATTTTAAACCACATATTGACTTGGGCTAACATACCTTAAGGTCTTCCTTCTTCCATATAAAACTGCATGTATGCTTCAGTCATCTTCTGAGGCCCTACTTCAATTGCCCCCACCATCTAAAGCTAGATGGGCGATGACCTGAGAATGGGCTGTCCCAGTCATGGCACCAAAACTTTGGAACTCCCTCCCCAGGGAGATTTCTCTGTCTCCCTCTATTGGTATCTTTCACCAGCAGGTGAAGACTTTTTGATGTTGCCCGGCACACCCCCATTAATATACAAAAAACAAACAAGCACTGTGAAACATCAGATCAGCACTATCTGGCACAAAAATTCAGAAACAACATATTATTCTCATATGCACTGAAGTGCTTACACAATGGGAAGTGTGTTAAAAATATCGATAAGAGTTGACCTTACAAGAGGACATTGCTAAATGACATTTACTAATATGTCCCTGTCTGTGAATTTCTAATTTGTTTGATGCATTGTACACTTTAGTAATCTTTAGGAACTTGAGGATAAAATTAGAGAGCCCATGTATAAAAACTGACGCACTTCAGTGCATATGATAATGATTTAGTGTTTCTGAATTCTTGTGCCAAATAGAACAGTTTTGATGATGCTTGTTTGTTTTTTGTGTATTTTTTTGTGTATAGCACTTTCCAGCACCATTCCACTGTATTTTGATTCACATGCCTCTCAGTAATGGCAGCTGATCTTCCTTCTATTTTTAATTAAATTATTTTATAATTTTAAATGTATTTTTAAGGGCTCAAATATTTTAATGTTTATGTTCGCTGCCTTGTAGACCCTGATCAGATGGGAAAGTCACATAAAGTGTTTTAAATAAATAAATATCTTGGTCCAACTCTTGCTCTTTATGGTTTTATTTATTTTTAATTCACATCTCACCTTTGTCACTGTGACTCAAGGTTGCAGGTTACAAAAACAACCCCCTCCATTAATACAATAAAGCAATAATATAATAACATTTTAAAAAACTAACAATAAATAACAATATTACCATTTTAAAATGCCTCCCTGAACTGTCTCTTTCTGCACATTTTAAAGAATGAGAGCAGTGTGGGAGCCTTCTGGATCTCATCAACTATCTTGGCTAGCTTATGTTCCACCCACAGAATGCCCCTGAATCTGTCTGTGTCAAATTCATGCAAGCATTGTTGAGCTACCAGCTCATTTGGATATCAAGTTAAAGTTTAGCTCTCAAAATATTAAACTATGAACATTATAGCATGTTAGTTGTGAACAAAATTAATCTTATCTACCTGATATAAATGCTTGAAAATATATTGTAGATATATATAAAGTACATAAGAATCATCATTATCTGGAGCTGTAGATTATTTCATATTTAGAAATCTTCATACTTCACATTCTGAGTGAGTAAACAAGAAAGTATTTCATTAGTTTTTTCAGTACTTCCCCAAAATTACATTCCCCCCCCCCCCGGGGCAGGGGCAGTGGGACAATGCCAGGTACTTCCACCGCCAGTCATCCCTCTTTCTCTCCCTTTCATGACAGAGACAGTCATCTTGCTGTTGGATTGCACCATGCAGATACATGTGCATACTCACAGTCTGGATCAATGAGTTGCTAGGCTCCTAATCATGCATCTTTCCAACATCTCATATCAAACCCTCCTACTCCCTGATACTGAGCCATGGAGCTGTACAGCTGGGATACTCTACTATCAGGCTGCATATTGTTGGTTGACAGTGCAGAAGTACCATCCTGTAAAAAAAAAGGTAAAGGTATCCCCTGTGCAAGCACCGAGTCATGTCTGACCCTTGGGGTGACGCCCTCTAGGGTTTTCATGGCAGACTCAATACGGGGTGGTTTGCCAGTGCCTTCCCCAGTCATTACTGTTTACCCCCCAGCAAGCTGGGTACTCATTTTACCGACCTCGGAAGGATGGAAGGCTGAGTCAACCTTGAGCCGGCTGCTGGGATTGAACTCCCAGCCTCATGGGCAAAGCTTTCAGACAGCTGCCTTACCACTCTGCGCCACAAGAGGCTCTTCACCATCCTGTCGCAGGCTGTTTGTAAGTGGTTGAGGGCTGGGACTTTCTTTACATGCCCATTCGTCTTCTGAAGGTTCCCCTGCCCCTTCAGGATTAACTGTGCCTGTCTGACTCATGATAGCCTCATTTCTCCTCCTTCCCAAATCTTTCTTTCATGTACCTCCATTTTCAGCTCTATTTATTCTTTATTTATTTGGAAATGTGGCTGATGTTTTTTACTTGGATTTCAGTAAGGCTTTTGACAAGGTTTCCATGATGTTCTAATGGGTAAACAGAAGGACTGGATTTTTGGATGGTTAAGTGAACATGCAGCTGATTTAAAAAACTGTACCCAACAAGTAATTGTCAATAGTATTTCATATGATTGGAAGGAGTGAGAAGTGGGGTGCCAGAGGGTTCATACAGGTTCTGGTACTTTTCAGCATTTTTATCAATGAGAAGCATGCATACTTTTTATTATTTTTTTATTATTATTATTGGATTTATTACCCGCCACTCCCTTGCGGCTCGTGGCGGGTTACAACAGTATAAAACCCCATAAAATACATTAAAATCCCATTGACACATCTACAATTAAAAGCTGCCTGGCAAGAGCGGCTAATCGACTACCCATTCCCCCACTAGCGGGTGGAGAGGGGATACTGATGGTACCCGTCTCTTTAATCCCAATCCTCAGGTCCCGGGGGGGCATAGATGTTAAGCCTGGTCTCAACCGTAAACCTGGCGGAAGAGCTCCGTCTTGCAAGCCCTGCGGAACGATGGAAGGTCCCTCCTGAGCCCCCAAACCCCCAAACTTGATGGGAGATACACTTCTGGGTGGCACTGTGTGTGAATGAGACCTTGGAGTACTTGTAGACTATATGTTAATGAACAGACAGTATGATGAAGCATTAAAGAAAGCAAATGCAGGCTTGGGCTGTAGCAACAGAGACATCACATTAAAATCACAAGGTGTCATAGTCCTGCTGAATACCACATTGTTCAGACCACACCTGGAATATTGTATGTGGTTCTGGAGGGCTCACTTTAAAAAGGATGTGGACAAAATAGAAAGGGTGTAGAGGAAAGTGATAAGGATGCTCTGGGGCCTGGAGGGCAAACCCTATCAGGAAAGGCTGAGGGACTAGTTGGGAATGTTCAGGCTGGAGAAAAAGATGTTGAGAGGAGACATGATTGCTGCCTTTAAGTGGCTACCTTTTAGTCACTTAGTGGTCCCCAACCTTTTTATCACTGGGGACTGGTCAACGCTTGACAATTTTACTGAGGCCCGGGGGGGTAGTCTTTTGCCAAGGGACGTCTCCGCCGCCAGAGCCCCTGCTCCACTTGCTTTCCTGCTGGTGCCCCTGACTTCCCGCCGCCCACTGGGGGGCACTGCCAGCAGCAGCTGCGCAATACCACACCAAGGAGGAGCCCCAGCCATGGCGGCCGCCAGAGAGCACCAAAGGTGAGCTGGCAGCAGAGTGGCAGGGCAGCCCCCGAGGCAACAGCCAGGGAGGAGAAAGAGGAGGAGCCGTGGCCCAGTACCGACTGACCTACGATTCCGGTCTCTGAATTGGGGATAGGGGACAGCTGACTTAGAGGACAGGAAAAGGTTACCATTGGCAGAGGAGGATAGGACCTGCAGTAATTGGTTTAAACTACATGTAAAACAGTACTGGCTAGATCGGAGGAATTTTTTTTCATGACAGAATAGTTTAGCGGTGGAATCAGCTGGCGAAGGAGGTAGTGAGCTCACCATCATTGGTGGTCTTTAAACAGCAGCTGGACAGGGATGCTTTAGGCCCGGCTTTCCCAACCAGGATTTCATGAAACCCTGAAGTTTCTTGATGGCCCTGGAAGGGTTTTCTGAAGGGGGGGGGGTAATTAATATATTTTTAAAATTTGTGAAACACTTATCATGTGATATGACCATATATGGTCATGTCAACCTGCCCCCTCCTCAAAATGCCCAATGATGGGCCTGGAGGGAGTGGTAAGAGAAAGGGCCCTGGGTAGGCATGTACACAGCTATGCTTCCCAACCATATTCTGCATGATCACACCAGGTCTGGGATTTCTTGAAGGCTGAATAATTTTTTCAGGGATTTCTCAATGGTAAAAAGGTTGAGAAAGGCTGTTTTAGGCTGATCCTGCATTGAACAGGGGGTTGGACTAGATGGCCTGTATGTCCCCTTCCAACTCTATGGTTCTATCGCACCTTTCTCCACATTGGGGACCAAAGCAGCTGATATTATGCACTTTACCATTTTATCCACACAGCAACCCTATGATCTAGGTTAGGCTGAAAGTATAACCCGTCCAAAATCACCCGGTCAACTTCCACAGCAAAATGGGCATCTGAACTTGGGTCTTACATTCCCTAATCTGAAGCTCTAACTCCTGCAACACACTGACTTTCGTAGGGTAGCTACCTTGTGAACAGTAGAAAGCAACTAGACTTACCTGAGTTATGCAGGTCAGGTTATCATCAAGTCACCTATATGTTGCTGCCAGACTGACCTGGAGATTCCCCAGAATTACAACTGGACTCCAGACATTTGTATTTAGAGAAAATGGCTGCTTTGGAGGGTGGTCTCTGCAACATTATGCCATGCCTCTCTCCTCCACAAACTCTTCATTTCTTAGACTTTATCACAAAATCTCCAGAAATTTCCTGACCTAGGCTGGCACCACAGCCTGGTCTGGCCCCAACAGGTTCTTCCTCAAAGACCAAAATAGGGCCGGAAAGGACCCTGCCCCCATCTTCAACCTTGTACTGCCTTTTAATTTTAAATTGCAATTATAAATGTTTACTATCTTCCTATCATATAATGCCCCTTATTCAAAGGGTTTCTTTTTAACTAACACAGAGAGCTCTATATACATAATTTCTCTTGATTAGAGGGAGTAGTCCTGCCTTGCAACTTCTTTATATAAACATAGGAGGAATGGATGAGGAAACCCCTGGGAAACCATGATCTTTATGTGTACATTACAAATCCTATATTGGTAACGAAATGCTAGGTCAAGTGGTGCATCTGGGATCAAGGTTCAAGTTAATGTTTTATTTCTAAAATAATCAAAGTTTCAGATACTGTATGAGATGTAGTTTCTGTATATGTCTGACTCATTGTTTGTATTGGATTTATATTTGACATCTGTGGAACTATCCAGTTAAAAGGGTGTAAAATTTAACAGAGATTGTTTTAAATATGTGTTTTACTTGCTATATTGTTTATTTAAACAGTCAGAAAAACATTCTGGCTCTATACATACTATCTGTATATCTCCTGTATTTTGGGATCTGTAGTTCCCTTATGGCTAGAAGTGCTGAGCAGAGGTTTTTGCACAGCTGCACTTCTGTCTTGTCATCTTAATTTCAACTGCATATTGCAAGTCTCAAGAATGCAGATGTAACACAGAACATAACACAAAACAGAAAGTTACAGGGAAGAAGCAGTACTCTACATTTATACTGACTGAATAAAGTAGGGCATGCTATACCCCATTCTTTGTTGGAAAATGTACTTCATGACCTTTTTTGATGAGATTTTCTTGATAGCAATTGAAGAAATCTAAAAAAAAAATTTCTTGATACCAGTTCAGATTGGCATAATAAAACTCTTTAATAGAATAAGTAATAGAATAAAAAATACTTTAGTTTCCCCCCAAAATGTGTTCTATATAATAAAATGTGTTACCATGCCCCCAGAAGTCACATGACACAAGAAGTGACATTACCCAGAGACTCCCACCAGATGTGACATCTCTCTCTGTCACCCCCACCTTCCAATGCCATAAACAACCCAGTGGCCTGCTCTGCTTGGCCAGGTACAGGGCTGGGACAGGCTCTAATGCTCTGTCACGTCCTGTCACCCGCTCCCCAATCAGTTAACTTAAAATTAGGGTACCTATCTCTCTGGACTCCAGTCACTACCACATACAATAAGCTTCAACCAGGAAGGATTTTTATGACTGGACCCCTCCCCTTTCCACCCCCTCCAGGCCCATCATTGGCCATTGATGGGGTTAACATAACCATACATGGTCATGATACCCAATATTTTTTTTTTAAATCTTTTAAAAAAATAATTAACTCCCACTCAATAGGAGGAACCATTCAGGAGCTGTTAAGACATCCTAGGGTTTCACTAAACACTCATTAGGAAAGCCTGATATAGAGAAACCCTGAGAGAGAAAGTATATATAACACTGCTAAATCTTTGCTCAAAGAAGTATCAGAAGTTATGATATCTATTACTGAGTTTCTTCTCTATTACTTGACTTTCTTCTCTAAGTATGTCCTTTTTTTTGAAATTGCTAGAAGTCTTCAGGGAAAATGTTAAAAAAGAAAAGAAAGAACAGAAAATGCAGAAAATCTGTTTGGTTAAAAATAGGAATGTGTCAAAAATACAAGATTCCTAAGGTTTAATATTTATAAACTGCGCCTGCAAACAGGGATTTTGCAATCACTTTTACCCTAAGGGGTTTGCAGTTTTCATAGATAATAACCAAAACATCCTGGAAAAAGTGAACCTATTCCTAGAATGAATTTACCATACAAAGTCTACCCCAACTGACTATACAGTGCCCTAACTAGAGACAGACAAAAAATTTCAAGAGAGCTGAAGTCTGTTGTTCATGGTATGTATACTGTTTCCGTATGTGATCAGGGGATGCGTATGGAGCCCCACTTTCTAAGGTTTCCCAGAATGTTTTCTCGCACTCCCGAATTGCCAAATCTGATCTCAGAAATTCCTGGAGATTTGAGGGAGGTGTTTCAAATGATTAATCCTTCTAAACAGTCTCTGGGAATTCTGCAACACTAGGCATCTAATAAAAACCAGGGCTTGCTATAAACTATTTGTAAAATGTTTCTTATTATATGAATAAATTGTTCAATGGTATGCAATAAGAAATTCTAATCTCAATCTATGAACATCTATACTTAACTTTCAAGTATCCTTATATATGGTTTTTAACAAAAAAAATTAAACAAAAATATTTACATAAATATTTTTTTAATATGGATTTGTAACATCCTGTTTTGTTTGGTCATATGGTGGTAGCTTCAAAGCTAATTGGTTCAAGTGAGGAGAAAACCTGGAGAAAAATAGGTGGCCACAGGGATAGTCTTTGTGTCTGATATATTACTTTGTTGAATGTGTTCTGCTCGCATAAGTCTCAGTTGCGTGCGCAGCATAAAGGCTTTTGGTGGAAAGTAGATCACAGAAGCTCGCACTACAGACAGACCAGCAGTACAGCCATGGTTCTTTACACTGGCAAATAAACTCCGCATATTCATCTACCCACAAATTTTGGAAATATATCTAATGGGAAGAGAATACACCAATACATTACCAGTATAACTGGCTATACATCTAGACAGAAAGAATTCAAGATAAATACAACAAAATAGGATAAATGAGTTACAGCAATTCAAACCAAATACAATTTTGAGATCCAAATGCACTTTTTAATTCAAGATTATGAGAGGGAACAAACACTAGAGGGGAAAATGTATACTGATGGCAGTAATTCTGGAAAAACAGACTATTATGAAAGATTTTGGAAGCCTACAGGGAAATAAAAGTGGCACACTGAAAATGTAGTAAGAACAGAAGTGGAAACGCAACTGAAAAACAAGCAAAGTAATGCCATCACCACCAACAGCACTGCATATAAGAACACCTGCTAGAATAGTACTCTGGCATTTATGTATGTTGCCAATTTTTGTTATTTAAATGAATTTAAAGTGATATGCTTAATTAAAAAAAAATTGATCTAAGGTTACCCATGAAAGTTTTCAATATTGCATTCTACTTATTCAAACAAATAAAATGTTTTCTCTCAGCTAATAGTTATTATATAATGTAAATAATAAGTTTGTTTCCAGTTGATTCACAAGATTTTAATAGAATCCTAGTATTTTTCATGAATACCACTGCAATTCACATTAATCAGAATTACTTGTTCACAGCATAGTTTCCAGTGATATGGGGATTTGTTTTTACATTTTTGCTATTACAACAACAACAACAACGCATTCCTTGACGTGACGAAGGGGCAAGCGAGCCTATTGCAGAGGCACGACAATGGGTCTATTTTTTTGCTATTACATTTTACTTCTATTAATTACTGATATGTTTGACATGGTTGACCACAAGTTATTGGCCCACCACCTCGCCAGTGCCAGGATCCGTGGAACAGCCCTTCAATGGCTATGTTCCTTTTCCTGGAACCGGACACAGAGGGTGGCAGTAGGTGAGGAATAATCATGACCTTACTGACTCTTTTGTGGAGTCCTACAAAGGTGGGCATCTCCCCTGCAATATTTAACATCTTTATGTGCTTTTTGGCACAGCTGGTCTGGAGTTATGGGCTGAAGTGCCACCATTATGCACCATTATGCAGATGACACCCAACTCTATCTCCTCATGGACACCTGATAAATTTGCCAATTGTTTGGAAGCCATTGCTGGATGGTTAGAGCAGAGTCACCTGAAATGCAACCCCTCCTGTGGCTGGGCAGAAAGCTGGCAGATGAAGAAGCGCACCTACCCACCCTGGATGGGGTGCAACTTAACATCTCATCCTCAGCCAAGAATCTTGGGGTGATTCTGGATACCTCCCTCTCTATGGAGGCCCAGGTCACAAGGTACTTAAACACCTCTGCCAGATGAGGCTGTTAGCGCCCTATCTTCCCCTGGACTGTCTAGCCATAGTGATCCATGCAACAGTCAGGATTTCTGTAACTCGCTCTATGTAGGCCTACACTTGTCCTTGACCAGGAAACTCCAGCTTGTGCAGAATGCAGCTGCTAGTGTCCTTACCAGAACATCTTGGAGGGCCCATACAGATACATTGGTTGCCTGTGCTGGCCCAGATCAAGTTCAAGGTTTTGGTGCTGACTTTTAAGGCCATTCGCCCTTGGGACCTTCCTGAGGGACCGCTTGTCTCCTTATACCCCCCACAGAGCACTTGGCTCTGTGCGTGCTAATCTATTGGAGTTCCCTGGCCCCAAATATGCATACCTGGCCTCGACCCAGTTCAGGGACTTTTTGGTCCTGGCCCTGAACTGGTGGAATGAGCTCCCAGAATAGCTGAGGGCCCTAACGGAGCTATCAGAGTTCTGCAGGACCAGAAAAATTGAGCTGTTCCACCAGGTCTTGGGTTGAGGACACAACCAGGAACAATGGGAGTCCCTCCTCAGGTTATGCAATAACATCCAGAGTATCTCACCCTGGGGTGTGGATGGCTTCAGGGATGGGGGACGGTTATACAGCCAATCTTGTATTATCCTCTTTTATCTTTGTTTTGTTGTTTGTTATGGGATGGGGTTTTATAATGTTTTATGGAGGTTTATATATTGTACCCATGGACTAAAAATCTAAGGAATGAATGAATGAATGAATGAATGAATAAATGAATAAATGAATAAATGAATAAATGAATGAAATGAAATGAAATGAAATGAAATGAATGTGATATTTCTCCTAAATGTTTTTTATGGAAAAAATTCTGTGTCAGCAGTGGAGGAAAAATTTATTCAGAAAAAAATTGTATGTGTGGCTGTAAGAACGTTTTAGGATGTAAAAAAAGCCCACATAACTCTGCACAATAGTTTTCAGTGGTAAATATTATGATAAGGTGACCAGATGTCCCACCTTTCGCGGGGCAGTCCAGCCTTTGGGGGCATTTTCCCCATATCCCGCGGCATTTTTAAGATGTCCCGCGGTGTTCTCCATTAAATTTTTATTTTTCTCCTGCGCAGGCAGCTAGGAAGACAGGCTGGGCTCCGAAGGCTCCCATGCAGGCCCGGGCTCCAGGGTGGGGCTTGCATGGTGCCGCCATTCCCGCCGGCTGGCGATGGCCGTGGGGCCCTGGAGGGCAGTGGCAATGCCTCGTGCATTGCAAGCCCTGCCCTGGAGCCCGAGCATCTCCTGAGCTTGGCTTGCTCCGCTCTCGTGCTGCTGCCACCGCTGCTTTTGCTGCCTTCCTTGTTGTGGTGGGAAAGCCTACCTGCTGCTGCCAGCGCCATTGCCGCCCCGCTGCCACCCTTCTGAGGCCGGGAGGGGGAAGGGCCTGACTACTGCCGCTGCTACCATGAGCAACCAGCTTGCTCTCGCTCTTCTAGCTCCATCTTGGTAGCGCAGTAAGTTGGGGAGGGAGGAGGAGGGGAGAGCCCACCTGCTGTTGCCACCGCCACTGGCCCACCGCTGCCCTTCTGAGGCCAATCGGGGGGAGGGGGAGAGGGAGGGCCCAAGTGCCGCCCCTGCTACCGCAGCGGCGGCAGCACGTCCTGCTGTTTGTCCCCAGAAATCTGGTCACATTATGTTATGATGGGGAGAGGAACATGTGTGTGAGAGACAGGACTAGCTCCCTCCTGCTATACAGTATGCCACCAATTAAGCTCTGTCCTTTTACTTGGATACATTTGATTTGAGATGCAGATAGAGCTATTTGTATTTGTGCGTGTTTTCCTCTTCTGGGTCTTATCTCTCTTCTCCTCCCCCCTATCTAACTGAACCTGGCCAGGAGTTTCTAGGCTATGCTTGGAAAAACAGCCAATGAAAAAGTAAGAACTTTCTGCATAACCTGAACTATTTAAATAGAAAGAACTTTATTAACATACAGTCTTAAGTCACTATAGCACAAGTGCATTGGCAAACTGCATCATAACCATATAGAGCTTTGTAGAACTAAGAAAGAAACATATACATGGCAGGCCAACTAAACTGTAGAATCAGTGACAATACCTTAGCATCCCCTCCTTGGAACAGACAAAGGCCATTGGAACATGGAAAATAGAGGTTGGTTAAAACAGATGTCACACTTATCCCCTTGTCCTAGGGATGTCCAGACATTTGAAGCCCTTGTGCCTCTGCAAAATGGATTTCATAGAATCATAGAGTTGGAAGGAACCTCCAGGGTAATATAGTCCAAACCCCTGCACAATTCAGGAACTCACAACTACCTGCCTACCCACAGTGACCCCAATTTCATGCCCATGTGATCCCTCCACCAAAAATCTTCCATCCTAAGGTGGTGATTAGCAATTCCCTGAATATGCAAAGAAGTGCCACAAGATTCACTTGTGCTATATGGTGAATCTGGGAGTTGAGCTCCACATGGATTACTCTAGATTTGAGCCCAAGAGCACCTTAAAGACCAACACAATTTGGGGGGCATAAGCTTTCAAGAGTCAAAGCTCCCTTTGAATTTAGCTGTTCTACAGCAGACCAAAATGACTACCCTCTGAAACTGTCACCGTGGATTATTCTACATCCCTTTCTCCAATCAATTTAGTGTGCACATCAGGTAATCTAAATAGCCAACGATCTTATCGTTTCCTGGCAGCTGGGTAAATGGTTATCTCCTTGAGAGAAACTCATATCTTCTCAGCTGACAGTTTATAACCCCATTCATAGCAAAATAATATTTTCCCCTCTGAGATGGAAGCTTCCTGGCATCTTGAAACTCTTTGTCATAACTGTTAATATATTCTACTCGAGTTGTGTTTCAAAGAGAAAGTCGTTAAATTCAAATATTTTTGTGTAAAAGGTACAGAAAAAATTCAAGATACAGGGAACTTGGCTAAAAATAAAGTTCTGCCAAACTTTTTTTTAATCTGGAACATGTGATAAATAGGATATGAAACTGCATGCACTTTACATAATTGTCATTATTACAAAAACATAAAAAGTTGTTCCCACAGGCAAGCTAGTACCTTGGATCTTAAGTGCATATACCACTGAGTTTGAGGGTTCTTTTTGTCTTTTTATGGACAAAGGTAATGATTTCCCCCTTAATGTTAAAATTATTCTTAGTCCTTTTCCTGAAACATAATGAAGCAGAAATGCTATATAACAGTAGGGATTGGCACAAACTGCAAAAATGTTTTAGTTAATAGTTTATGCCATGAACCAGTATGCATGGTTGGTTTGCAAACTGAACCAGTTCATAGGATTTTGTGACCCCTGCTTTCTGCTCTCTGCTACTTTTGGCAGGGAACAGAAAGCAAGGGGGTTAAATGTCTGAACGCCATTTAAACACCCCTGCCCCTTTTCATGGAGAACCAGAAGCAGGGTGTTCCTCATGAAAAGAAGTGGGGAGCAGTAAGGTATTTCAATCAATCAATACTTTTAATGGCATATAAAATATCTAAAACAGTACAAGTATAAAATTGATACAATATCTCAACATGCAACAGAATATTAAAACAACATATTTTATGTGCAATTAATGGTACTGATTGCGGACACTGCAAAAATTATGCTGATTTTTTAAATGACAAGCCTCTATAGTGTAGACTAGTTGTGTTATAAGGCACTTTCATTGTTTTTCATAAGCCTCTGACTGGAAATTTTACCTTTTGTTGTTTATGCACATTGACTTTTAGGCCAATAAAGGCTTTCTGAATCTGAATTTGTTTTAAAGCAACAACACATGTAAACAGTTTTAATGGAGCATTTTGAAATTAACCTTGATAACACTTTCTAAATTTTGGTAACTACCTTTGTAGTATCAGGATCATTGTGCTTCAAGAGATGCTGACACATCTCCTTTGTTTGCATTAATCCTGTTCTGCAGGATGGTTGAAAGAAATTTCTGGTGAGGTACTTTGTGAAAAGGGCATTATAATATTATGTGCAATATTGTATTGGGCAAAACCCACACCACAAGGACAAAGCCTGTCATGCAAAGAGATGTGATGATACCTTCTAATCAGAATCATAGAAGGAAAGGTGTTGTTATGAACTAACATAAAGGTCCTACACTGAGAAGGAATGTTTAAGGTGCAAAAATAATCAGCAATTTTTCTGAATTGAGGTAGATTTTGCATTATGTCATTCAGGTATAAGTTAAAGAGATGTGGAGCCAGGATACAGTCCTGTTTAAACACGATTCAATTGGGTAGCCATGTTGGTCTGAAGTAGCACAACAAAAATAGAGCCCAATAGCATCTTTAAGACCAACAAAGATTTATTCAAGCCATGAGCTTTCAAGTGCATGTACTCAATCCTTGTCTGAGGAGCCATGCATGCACTTGAAAGTTCATGCCTTGAATAAATCTTTGTTGGTCTTAAAGGTGCTATCGAATATTTTTGTTGTTTAGACTTGGTTATTTTAGGCATAAGATGACCCTTAGTTGTATATTTAACTTGACACGTAATGTCAGCATGTCGTTTTTTCAAAAGAAAGAGTAATCAACAATCAATTCACAGATTTTCCAACTGATTCCATAATAGATTTCTTGAAATTCAGTCGAATGCACGAGTAATAAACGCAACGTAAAGTTGTCTGCTACCAAAATTAAAATATTTGTCCACTAAATAGGACAAGGTGAAACAATGGTCTAATTTCCTTTTGGAAAAACTAATCTGTTCCTGGAAATAACATGATTTCAACACATCCAATCAACAAAGAGATGTTCAAGGTGTTTAGTTTACAGTTTGCCTATGATGGACAAAAGACTAATTGGGTGAAAATTATATGGCCGGTTGACATTGCCTTATTTGTACACTGGGGAAATTATTGAATTTAACCAGAAATCTTCCATTATCTCAGACAGATTTACAATGGTAAAGAGACTGGCTAATAGTTGAGCCCACCAGTCAGCATGATTTTATCCGTTCAGTGGTGTCCGTCCCTGTCTCTGACTGCTTCTTTTAATTGGTTTAATTGGTACAGGGATGAACATGAACCAATTAAAAGAAGCAGTCAGAGACGGGGACACATGGCGAAGACTTTCCTATAAAATCACCGAGGGTCAGACATGACTGAACAGATAACATCATCATCATCAGAAATAGCTACACCACTTTCAAGAAGGCATTAACTACCTCCTACACCCAGTCAGCCAGTATTCCCATGGCGGATTTAAATAGCTAGGAAGGGTAGGGGAGATATAAGAGGGTGGTGTTTCATCAGACTGGAGGGAGGTGAGTAGCAGGGTACCTCATGGCTTGGTGTTCGGTCCAGTACTTTTTAACATATTTATTAATGATCTAGATGAGGGGGTGGAGGGACTACTCATCAAGTTTGCAGATGACACCAAATTGGGAGGACTGGCAAATACTCCATAAGGCAGAGACAGAGTTCAACGAGATCTGAACACAATGGAAAAATGGGCAAATGAGAACAAGATGCAATTTAATAAGGATAAGTGTAAAGTTCTGCATCGGGGTCAGAAAAATAAAAAGCATGCCTACTGGATGGAGGATACGCTTCTAGGTAACATTGTGTGTGAACGAGACCGTGGGGTACTTGTGGATTGTAAGCTAAACATGAGCAGGCAGTGTGATGCAGCATTAAAAAGGCGAATGCCATTTTGGGCTGTATCAACAGAGGCATCACATCAAAATCACAAGATGTCACAGTCCCATTGTATACGGCACTGGTCAGACCACACCTGGAGTATTGTGTGCAGTTCTGGAGGCCTCACTTCAAGAAGGACGTAGATAAAATTGAAAGGGTACAGAGGAGAGCGACGAAGATGATCTGGGGCCAAGGGACCAAGCCCTATGAAGATAGGTTGAGGGACTTGGGAATGTTCAGCCTGGAGAAAAGGAGGTTGAGAGGGGACATGATAGCCCTCTTTAAGTATTTGTCATTTGGAGGAGGGCAGGATGCTGTTTCCGTTGGCTGCAGAGGAAAGGACGCGCAGTAATGGATTTAAACTACAAGTCCAACAACATAGGCTAGATATCAGGGGGAAAAAATTCACAGTCAGAGTAGTTCAACAGTGGAATAGGCTGCCTAAGGAGGTGGTGAGCTCCCCCTCACTGGCAGTCTTCAAGCGAAGGTTGGATACACACTTTTCTTGGATGCTTTAGGATGCTTTGGGCTGATCCTGCGTTGAGCAGGGGGTTGGACTAGATGGCCTGTATGGCCCCTTCCAACTCTATGATTCTATGGTAGGTCTCAGACTTTCAAGGAGGAGAACGATGTAAACTGCTCTGGGTCCCCATTGTGGAGAAAGATGGGGTATAAATAAACCAAATAAATTAAAAATATAGCTACAGATACAGATAAAATGTTGGTTGATGGGAATGAGAACAGAAAGCAGGGAAACTTGATCAAAAGGAAGAAAAGAAGAAGTGTTAAGAGGGGATTCAGAGAAAAATTATGTGCCCTAGGCAGATCTTTAAGTACTCTTCACTATGAGACTTGGTCCAACCTAGATATAGGTTGCAAGGGGAGGGAAGGAGGGAAAGCTGAACATAGCAAAGAAAATAAAGACTGACTGGCTGTGAATGAGAAGAAGACAAGGTAGCAGGAAAATTGGAAAGGTTATGGGGGCTTTGCTGGATATTGTAACTCTGCATGCAGAAAGATCTAGGAAGGAAAGGGTCAAGAGAATTCTCTTGCTCAGGTGCACTTGGCAGTTGGCCTTACCATCTCATTGGCTATAATGCTGAGCCTCTTTGACCCTTGCTTGCTTTCTGTTTTCATCTTCTCTTCTTTCTCTCTTGCCTGGGCTAGCTGTAGTAGCTTAACTTTTTGAAGTTAATCTGTTCACAATAAAATGTACCTACATGAATGTGTCATGTGAGATGTGCTTCTATTTTGTAATTAAAATTTCTCTCTCTTGTTACAATTGGAGAGTCAGATCATCTTTGTAATTTATTTGAACATTTCCCCCTTATCTGGTAAACATGGAGGATAGGTGATACTGTGTAAAGCTTCTGTGCTTCCAAGGCAATTGATTATTTTTAACATTTAACCCAATAGCCTTTTGTAGAAGGGAAAGAGGAAATTGTGGAGAAGGAGAAAATGAATCTTGCCTGTCTCCCACTTGTATAGATTGAATTCTGAAAAAACTTCCCCTCTTGGTGATAAGAAGGAAGGAAAGCATCAAGCATTTCCTTTTCAGATTGAAAAATACAGGAATGCAATAGCACATCTGGACTGAATTAGTATTTTTCCTTCCTACACATTCACAGGACTGCAAAGCTTACAACCCATTGTAAACTACAGATTTTAGGGGCTGGCAGATGCCAAATTTTCCCTCCTAGGTAATTAAATTTTCGTTTGTTCTGAGTGCTCTTTGTGAAGGGCACTGAAGGTTCTGTCTCTTCAGATTAGGGTTGCCAGGTCCAACCTGGCCACCAGCAGGGAATAGAGAATAGGATTACCAGAACCAGGTTGGGAAGCTCTTGGAGACTTGGAGATGGAGCCTGGGGAGGAGAGGGTCCTCTTCAGTGAGGTACAATGATCTAGAGTCCACCCTCCAAAACATCCATATTCTCCTGGGTAACCAATCTCTGTTGTCTGGAGATGAGGTGTAATTCTGAGAGATCCCCAGGTCCCACCTGGAGGCTACTTCAAGTGTTGATATGTTCAAAGATATTATAATTGTTTTATCTTTAATTGGTAAGTGGGTAGATTTATGAGGAATGTGTTATACTGAAAACCATCTAACACCTTGAATGTTTTTCCTTTTACCTTTGAAGAAATTTCACATTTGTTTGCCAAGCCATATGAATGCTATCATGGATTGATTTGAACCCCGTTCCCACGCCCAATTAGAAAAGGTTACTCAGGTACTTCGGTTGTGCAGAAGGGCCCTCAGTGTCCATTGCAGATGAAGTTAATTAATTTATTTTCAGTAATGTGTGTGCAGGAAGAAAATGTATTTTGTGTGCTTCTGCTAGCACAAGTTATAGCATAACAGCTGCAACAACACATAAATGCTTTAATTGTAAAGAAATATGTGTAATAGAACAATGAAATGTACAACAGATGGTCCACATGATTTCATTTAATTTGGCTTGAAACTGTATCCAAAGAAATACCTTGTGTTCTGTCTTGTGCATTAGCAAAAACAGACAGCAAGGGGCAATCTTAGCACATCATCATGAACAAGGACTGTTGTGCATACAGAAATATTCCTTGGGATCAAATCCACTATTTGTATTCTATCTCGACAATAATGGCTCCCATTATCCTCTTACCAACTATTTATTCCAGAACAGTGAAAACATAATGTTGATATAAAGAATTTGAGTAAAGTATTATTGTTCTGTAGGCTTAGCTTAAGTCTCAGAAGAATGAAATTTCTGGTAAATGATTTAGGGGTTACCTAACGTTTAACAGCTACCATGCAAGAGCCACCATTTTACTCTTAGAAACTAAATATATCCAACTTCAAACTGTTTTATAAAAAGCAATAAATATACGTTTTATGTTTACAGTGAAATCCTAAGAACACTTTCCTGGCAGTAAGGCCCATTGAGTAGGATTCTAAGTAGACCTACTTTGGTTTGTTCTTAAAGTAATGTATTTGTGAAATTGTAATAATGCTATAAATAATGTCTAGGCAAATGGTTAGTTAATGTGCTATTATATCAGAAAGATAATGGTGATCCTGCATTAGAAGACCTTACTAACATGGATTTTTTTAAAGTGGGCTATAATGAAGTCTATATTAAAGACTAACTATGTACAGTTACTCTCCTCTGAGTCCACTGAAGTAATGTAATTCATTTTAGGACTGCACTGCACATCATGCAGTGGAAGAAACAGAGCCACCTGAATATACAAAGGAGCTAAGATAAACATGCCCACCTGCTATGAACTCTTTATTATTACTACAACAATGAACCAGTTAAGAAACAGGAAGCAATTCACTGCTGGAGAACAAAAGGAGAGCATCCACATATTTGAAAAAATAGTTGTCTATCAAATAATATGTAATCATCCAGTTTTGTACAATTTCTAAGGGAGTGTAATCAGAACATTTCTGCATCTTAGCCAATGTGACCTCACAGCCATAACATAAGAGAACAATGACTTATGGGCCTGTAAGGGAAGCAGATTGTCTTTCTGTCAGTCTAATAGTCGAGTCCAGGTATGTTTGAATGCTTAAAGCCAGTGAACGGAGCTGTGAACAGGCAAGATTGATCTTTCTACAAATCTTTCCAGCCCTGTTTTGGCCTTTGTGGGAGCTTATTGAGGCTAAGTCTGACAAGAGCTCCAGGTTGGGAAATTCCTGGCCATTTTATGATGAAGCCTGAGGAACTTAGGGTTTGTGGATCAGAGAGGCCTCAGCATGGCATAATGCCACAGAATATACCCTCCAAGCAGACAATTTCTCGAGGGGAACAGATGTCTGGAGGTCAATTGTGATTCTGGGAGATCTGCAAGTCCCACCTTGAGATTGGTAACCCTAGCCTGGCAGCAATCTCTGATAAGTAACTTCCATCTGTAAATAAATAATGATCAAAACTCTTTTCATTAATCTGGAAAACTTACTATAAAAACTTACTATAAAAAAAGCTTCCAGGCATGAAACATGCTTACCTTAGAATATCAAAATGCCCCAAAGGGTTCTAAACTCTCAAGGCAATGAAGGGGGATCCAGTGGTGTGAAACCAACAGCACTGATCCCAAAGAAGCCAAAGAATTCCCCATGCATAAATGCTGAGTCACCAAATGCTGAGTAAGGTTCCTTAAAGGGAAACTGTCCTGTACTGAAATTGACCAGATGAAGACTCCATTAGGGCACTTAGAAACACCTCATGCCAGGCTGGAGTCTATTTATGAATGAAGACAGTTAAACTGACAATGTTGAGATTAAAAACATTTGAAACAGACAAATTAAACCCGGGAGGTCTGCCATCACATCTTCCGCATTTTACAAATCCATGGTTGTTGTCTCTGTTTCTGCCTTCAAGTTTACAAAATGGCAAGATCCAGGACTTTCTATGTATGTTGCTCAGACTTTGTAGCAGAGCAGTTTGCTTGGATATTGTGATGCAAGTCTTTTGTACTGCTTACATCATTATATTCTCTTTTCACTTTTGTTAATGCACTGTTTTGGACACTTGTTTGATAACCATTGTTTAATTGTCATTCTTTTCCATGACATAGCTTTACAGCAATTTACTATTGCTATTCTGATTCATGATTTATTGCTGTGGTTTCCTTTAATTCTTCTTACTCCACCTGGAGGTTGGCAGCCCTGCAAGAAGACAAGAAAGGAGGAAAAGGGGAGATACTATGGAAGTTTTCAGAAAATGGAAAGCGGAAATAAAGGGAGAGGGGGGAGGTGAGATATCTCCCACAAGTCTTTGCAGGTGCCCACTAGGGATGGGCAATTCAGTTTGTATAAGTAGAAAAGTACCCAAATCAATGCTGATTTCAGTACTTCCCACATTTATCCAAGTCAAATCGCCCTTCCTTGCAGTCTAAACAGTTTGACCCAGTGGTGGCTGAATTGTGATTTGGCTACAATTTGGCCAGTCTAAAGAAAGGATGTGGGGGGGTGTGTCAGAGAAGGCTGGCAAGCAGGACCTGAGAAATTCGGGAGGCAAGACTGTGTGCCAAGTAGCTGGTGTGCCATTAGCTGCTTGCTGGGTCCTTTAATTGCCTCCTCCACTTTCTCAGGCAGTGGAGATGCCCCTTTTGCTGCTTGGGGACGCTGAAATGCAAATTGCCTCCCTCTTGCACATGAATGGTATAAATACAATTGACCCTTTAATGAGGTACTGTTCAAGTTCTTCCCACATCCCTTTCACAGTCTGCATATCTAACACCCTGAAAAGGTCCCAATCCATACAAAACAGATTACCTACCAAAGGTGCTACAACTACACCTGAACCTTCCACATGGAAAGGAGGAAATTGCCCCTAAGAGTAGCAGTCTGGAGACAGACAAGGAATGACACTTAACAGGAGAGAAAGGTCCTGACCTCACTATCCTATCTAATAGTCTTCTTGCTTCCCCCCTCAGGCTCTTCTTCTCTTTGTACACCAGACATTGCATATTCCAACAGGGGAGAAGCATGTGAGTGTGTGTGTGTGTGGGGGGGGATTCAGACCGCTTCAGATTTGGCCACTCCACTACATTTTAACGTTTTAATCAATGATCTGGATGATACCAAATTGGAAGGACTAGTGAACACCCCAGAAGACAGAGGAAAAGGGGGCAAATGCAAACAAGCTGCAATTCAATGATAAGTACAGAATTGTACATCTAGGTCACAAAAATGAGAAGCATGCTGACTGGATGGGAGATATACTTCTTGGTGGCAGTGTTTGTGAATGAGATCTTGAGGTACTTGTGGACTGTAAGCTAAACATGAGTAAACAGTGTGATGCAGTCATAAAGAAGGCAAATGCAGTCTTGGGTTGTATCAACAGAGGCATCACATCAAAATTGCAAGATGTCATAGTCCCGCTCTATATCACATTGGTTAGACAGCATCTGGTGTATTGTGTGCAGTTCTGGAGACCTCACTTCAAAAGGAATGTAGACAAAATTAAGAGGGTACAGAAGAGAGTGATCAAGATCATTCAGGGTATGGGGACCAAGCTCTATGAGTGAAGGCAGAGAAACAAGGGAATGTTCAGCCTGGAGAAGAGGTTGAAAGGGGACATAATTGCTCTCTTTAAGTATTTCAAAGGTTGTGTGTGGGGGGCATGGAATGGTTTCTGTTGGCAGCAGCGGATAGGACCCACAGTAATGGGTTGAAACTACGTACATTGGCCAGATTTCAGGGGGGGATTTCAGGGGGGGAAATTTCATAGAATAGTCTGGAGGGGGGAACTTTAGAGAGGCATGCTGAGGGGATTTTTTTTTTTTTTTTGCTTTGTCTGTACGATTGAACACTTATTCATTGTTCCAGGCAGTTTTCTTAACAAAAACTCCAAGAAGGGTGGGTGTGAGGGCAGGACATTGGAGGCAGAGATAATGGTAATTTGCCTCCATACATTTCCTTAGCATGTGGCTTGCTGGTTGCTCTCCGGTAGCTCGCAGTTGTTAGGCTGTTGAATCCACTTTATGTAATTCCCCAGCTAGTGCTTTAAAATGGAGGATCTAGCTACCAGTTTGCTGCCTGAATGCTCTATGTTGGTGCCATTGTGCAAAATAGGAAAAATATGGCATCTTCATAAAGTAAGCATTTCACTATATTTATCAGGTACAAAATGGCCCTAATGTCTATTTTCCTTATGAATGATAAAATCAGAGTCCAGTAGCACCTTAAAGACCAACAAAGATTTATTCAGGGTGTGAGCTTTCTTGTCAGACTTGCACTCAAAAGCTCATGCCTTGAATAAATCTTTGTTGGTCTTAAAGGTGCTACTGGACTCTGATTTTATTGTGCTACTTCAGACCAACAAGGCTACCCATTTGAATCTTTCCTTATGAATGGTAATGCACATTTCCTCCAGTTAGAAACTCTTTGGAAATTCCCATCCTGCAAAACAGAACTTGTTGGGTTTAAATCCAACAAAATATTCCTGTTATATAAGGGGGAAAGGATGCTATTGCCTTATGAGGCTCTTTGTGGTAGCAATTTCCAGTTATTACTTTTTTCTTGTGTTCAGCTCCTCTGTCTATCTAGACTGCTAAGAGTGAACAATCCATTTTCTTTTGTTGGTGAAACACTGACTCACTGTTGTTGTCTTAAAACTGAAGTAGAGTAAAAAGGTCACCGATGGAGGCTGACCAGTTACTTGCCCTTCCTGCTGAGTTCAGTTTCCTTGAGAGTCCCAGAAGAGTCTGCAGGACTTCTTCCAGCAAGAAGCAAACTCCCGCATTTCTGGAGCCCTGCACAGAATCCTCCTTTCCCTGTCTGCGTCTGCCAGTTACCCTGATCAAAGCTCACCGAAATAACTATTCGCATTGTCCATCAGTGGCTCTGGCTCCGATTCAAGCTGCATGTGGTTCATTTCACAAGGGGCGTTGCCTTGTGTCTTCAGGTTTCTGGAGAATTGTTAAGCCTGCCAGAGAGACAGACGGATCCCGGCCAGAGATCTCAAGATAGCTGTGGAGCTCAAATACCACATCCTTTCCCCAAGGGTGGAAGGAGTTTCTGAAGCAGCGTTTCTGGACAGAATAACCCATCACTGCAGGCTTTCACGTCCAGTCATTTATAACCGTAGTAGAAGGACAAAGATAACTTTCCCTTTATTCCCGGTCTCTGCTGATTCCTGGGTGTGAAAAGCGGCCGACAACGCTGGGGAACGGGTAGTGCACGGGCAGACTTAAAGACGCCCTGATTTCTCGGCCAGACGCCCCCCATGCAGCCGCCGCATCATCCCCTCGTCTCCTCCCCCACCCCCCCAAGCGAGTCTGCCTGCCGGCCCCTTCGCCCTCTCTCTTCTTCCCCCTCTCGGCAGCCTCATTCGCTCCTCCAGTGGGCTCCTCTCCCACGTGTTTGGCGCGGCGCTGCTGCTCCCCGCTGACAAGCGAGCGGTCTCCCTGCCTCCCCCTCGCCCCTTCCCCGCCTCCCCTCATTCTTCTTGCAGCGCGCGGCCGAGCCGCTTTCCCTTTTCCAGCGGGTGGTTGTAGCGGCGGACGCTTCGCCTTCCCGTGCCTGCGCTGCGAGTGGCTTGGTTCAACTTGGCCGCGGTCGGCGCTCCTCGCTCATTAGCGGCTGATTGAGCGCGCGGGGCTGGGGTGTGTGTGTGTGTGTGTGGCGGTGGGGGCGGCAATTTTTGTCTCACTCAGGAGCCGTCGCAATTAGACGGAACCCCGAGCGTCTTAGAGTGGTTTTTCTTCTCTTTTTGAGTCACAAACTGGACTTGTTTTCTGCACACTCCTCCCCCACCCCTCCCGAAAGCCGCCTTCCAGAGGCTTGGGAGGGAGAGCAAGGGAAAGAGCGCAGGATGCAGCGCGGAGCGACACCAATAGCCCGTCTCGCTGCCAGTACAACTCACGGAGAGTCTCGCTGAGGAGACGGGCT
Source organism: Paroedura picta (assembly GCF_049243985.1). Taxonomy (NCBI): domain Eukaryota; kingdom Metazoa; phylum Chordata; class Lepidosauria; order Squamata; family Gekkonidae; genus Paroedura; species Paroedura picta. Next base: position 58,300,499 of record NC_135375.1, on the reverse strand, counting down.
GGTGGCAGGAGCGGCGGCGGAGTTTCCCTCGCTCGGGTGGAAGCGGGCGAAACAGCAGAGCAAGTCGGAGCTCGCGGCAGCGCTTCAGGATTCCCGCGACGACCATGGGGAGACGGCGGGGCCTCTCCCTGCAGCCGTATTTCCTCTGGCTGGGCTGTGTGGCGCTCTGGACGCAAGGAGCAGCTGGGCAGCCAAAGCAGCAGCAGGTCCGGGGAGCAGAAGGCGGTGGCAGCAGCAGCAGCAGCAGCAGCATCTACCCTGCCGTGGAGAACGTGGAAAGAGGAGGCGCCGCGCCTGCCGCTGCCAACCGAGTCCGCAGGAGAGGCCAGCAGGACGTGCTGAGGGGGTAGGAAAGAGGTGTTTCTTCGCACCCCACGTAGGTAGGCCTAGTTCGCACAAAGAGCAGATGGGGAGCTAATTCCCTGGCGGGATTGCACATCCTTAGACTACAGGTAGGGGGTCACATGATACGTCTCCCACCCCAAAACAACATTCTGGAACTTCGAACATTGGCCAGGGGCTGTGGCTCAGAGCAAGAGCCTGCTGTGCATGCAGGGGGTCCCTGGCATCTCCAGTTAAAAGGACTGGGCAGCAGGTGATGTGAAAGACCTGAGACCCTGGAGAACCACTGCCAGTCTGAGCAGACAGTACTGACCTTAATGGTTTGGTCAGTATAAGGCAGCTTCATGTCTGTTCATTAGGACAAAAGGATTTTAGATTACCACCCCCCCCCCCATGATTTGCTAATTTACAACCTTTGGGGAAGGCTGAAGCATCTTATCATGTAATTCCTTCACCTGTAATCTGAGAAGGTAAATCTCGACACTGGGTTACTACCTGAACTGCGCTTCTTGAGAACTATGCCACACACCTGCATCCCCAAAGCTCTACTGGGTCAAGAGCCTCCAGCCTGCCATCACCTTTTCAGATTTAAAAATGCCCATGTAGCCTCATTCAGTGCATTCAACAGACACATCTAATTGTCCTGGGCATAATTCTCAAGCACCCTTTCATCTCCTTCCTATTATAATTCCCCTCTTTTTTGTGCAATGCTCAGTATCCCATATGCCATATTAGGTTAACCACTCAGCCTACAATATTGTGTCTTCTGTGTGAATTCTTGTACTCTCTAGAATGTAGCAAATATTCTGTTCTCAGAAAAGGCTTAGGTTCCATGGCCATATTTTGAACATTCATACTTCTCGCCACCTTGTAATATACAGTGACTTCTCAGTCTGTCAGGGAAATCCATTAACTTTCTTCCTGACTCTCCCTTCCTCAAGCACTGAATGCAACTTGTGGGTTAATTTTCTCTACTTTCAAGATAGTCTACAAAATTTACTCTTGATTCTTCTGCCCTTGGCATTCACAGTCTTGTTGTTTCAGGCAGGTTGTCTTTGGCTAAAGCACTACTTAATCATGACTTGATTCTGACTCCATAAATTTTATAGGCATCTGATAGCTACTTCATCAAAAGCTTCATTATCATGCAACTTGTAGTGTCTAAGTCAATTTCTAGCACATTCTCTTAATCTCTAAAATGTCTTTATCCTCCTATAGCTATCTCTGATTATTTTACGCTACAAGTGCTCTCCTTACTGTGAAGCTTTTCTTTATCTCTAAGCAACCCACAAGTCAAGCATCTAGAGCATAAGCTCTTCCACATGAATGTCTCTTCACCATGATTCTGTTCCATTTGGTAAGCCCTTATAGAGCAACTATACTTTTCTATTATGTAATGTATTAGATATTTGAAGATCACATGAGTTTTTCTGTTCAAACAGCCACAGTGTTCCTTATTTTTGAATTTTTTCATTACCTTTTCTGGTTTATGAGCTTATCTGCTGGACAACCAGTTCCATGTACATTCTACTACATCTTGCACCATGCTGTTTCATCATGTTCTGTGTAAGTTCCAGCCCCATCCTTCCAGCCACCTTTCTAGACAGTTTGTTTTTCCAATCAGTCCTGCAAGATTCATCATATATCTGTGTAGTCTCCCTAGCCTTTCAGCACAAATATTTGTAGATGTCTTCATCTTCTCTGCTCTAAGCTGCTTTTCCTTCTGTAACTGTTGTTTTATTTTTTTTTAAATGACTGTTCTATTTTAAATGTTAATATTAACTTTTGGTCCAGGTTGGAAAGTTTTCTTGTGTGTTGAGTATTGTGATGGGCTGCAAAAAAACATCTGGCTTTTGCACCACACTAATAGCAATACCAAATGTGGCAAATCTTGCCTCAAATTCATGATGAAGTTTTAATGGTCTTTGCTATATTTATGGGTGATTTCAATTAGAATTTGCTGAAGAAACATGTTTTTCAGATTGGGTGAGTGACGCTTTAAAGCTCATGTTATAAAATACACAATGATTCCTTTCTGTTCCTAAAACATAAAGCTTTTATATCAGTGTTGCCTGTAACATGCAATTCTTTGAGATAGAAATAATGTAGGTGTCTTTGGAGGGAGATTTTACTCTGTATAATAGACATAACATGCTTTCAGAATTATTTAAAATGGGGGAAAATGCTGAGTCCTTTTTGTTATAGAAGAATGTTCTTTGGAGGGAAAGATATTATGAAATTAAGAAATCAAACAAGGCTATGAACAATGTGTGTTGTTTCTGTGGCCAGTTTCATATTTGCTTTGCATTACTAAACTTTACATTCTTTCCACTGACCTTGTTTTTGTTTTTTTATGTACACACTTATTTGCATGTGACAGACCAAATGTGTGTGGCTCCAGATTCCACTCCTACTGTTGCCCTGGATGGAAAACACTCCCTGGGGGAAATCAATGTATTGTTCGTAAGTGTTTGACTTCAGATTTTACAACCTTTGGGCAATAATCTACCCCAAAAGACTTTTTTGAATTGTAACACTTCATCATTGCACATAAAAGGAAGTACAACATGAATCAAGTTTGGCTGTTTAGTGTTTCATTGTGTATTTAATGAATAGAAACACTGGCAGTAGAGCAAATCTATGAATAAAAGAAACATGTTAGACATTCAAAAATAGCTAATTACCTTATTTTTGTTTGTCTGGAGTAGGGTTGACATTTCTGGGCTGGGAAATTCATGGAGATTAGGGGTGGAGTCTGAGAAGGGCATGGTTCAGGGAGAGGAAGGATCTCAGGGTATAATATCATGGAGTCCACTCTCCAGAGTAGGCATTTTCTCCAGGCAAACTGATCTTAGGGGTCTGGGGATCAACTGTAATTCTAGAAGATCTCCAGGTTCACCTGGCAGCTGGCAACTAATCTAGAGCTGTGTTTCAGGTTAGATAGAGCAGATTTTTAAAAATGAATTTTAATAGCCCCATCATTATTTATTTGAGCAAGTGAACTATTGTTGTAACAAGTCTGGCTTTTGACATAACTTGGTAAGAATATGGAAGTCACTTGAACAGAGATTCTTCATGGCTTTGTTTCATCAGAGCTGACTCATAGAAGTTGTTGCTAAGGTCAGTACTGAAAGAGATACAATGTTATACCTGTGCAGAGTGCTCTTCTTTCACTAGTGATCAACAGTGTCTAACTATCATACCTCTAAGGATAGATTCAAATGGGTAACTGTGTTGGTCTGAAGTAGCACAATAAAATCAGAGTCCAGTAGCACCTTTAAGACCAACAATAAATCATTGTTGGTCTTAAAGGTGCTACTGGACTCTAATTTTATTATCATACCCCTATGATTAGAGCCAGAGCCAGAATAGAATATCTGTTTTTTAAAGATGTTAATTTTAAAGTTTGAAAGGATCTTATAGAATTGCTTTCTTTGTTGGACCAGTAGTTAAGCTTCCTGCAGTAGTGATGGGCCCAATCTATGCCTTTATTAGGGTCTGATTTGTAACCACACTGCTAGATCATAAGCTGTCATCAGTGGCGTGTCAACATTTCCTCCCAGTTTCTTCAAGTGCATCAATAGGCCCTTCTAGTGGATCCAAAGGGCTGTTGAAGTATTCTCTTGCTTGGTGCCCACCTGTTTTTGCCTATTAGGAGAGGTAAACCCATTTTGGCAAGTGAGACATAAATATATTCTCTGTCTCATCTCCATTGCCCTTTTAGGGTCCCAGCATAGCTGCAAAGGCCAATGTGGTTGTTAAGGAAACATACAGGACTGTGACATTATAGCTAATCTATAAATGAAAATAACATTAGAAGGATAGTTGTGCTAGTTGGATTACCACTGGTTTCAGACTACTCTTTCATGCTTTGATCATCAGTTCTAATATGGCATTCCTTAACAAAGCATTGGTTCTGGTCCATCATGATTTCATTTTTCTTCTGTTTATTTGTAATGGCTCTCTTGCTAGCTATACATCACAGGTTTATATCTGCATATCTTGTAACTTAGCACAAAGGTTGCTAGCTATAGTAACACTACTGACCAGAACCGTAGTGGGTTTTTAAATACTTTTTCCAGTGGTGGAAAACTCACCTTAATGTTTATTTTAACTTGGATCTTTGTTAGGGATTCTTTTTACACATGCAGGCTTTTTAAATATTGCAATCCAGTCTTCAGAGCATTTTCATACATGATGTTTACTTTGGTTGTATCCAAAGAAACATTAGTGAACCTCCAGTTATAGAATGGGTTATTCCCACTATTCTCTTCTATTACAACCCTCTGTCTGCCCTAAAAGCTTCTCCTGATTGTTGAGAAACCCTCTCCAATGGTAATATAGGTCATTTGGAGGTCTGCAGAACAAGGAATAGATAGAATACACTTATTTCTTGAATAAGTGGGGGTGCTTACTCTCTTAAGTATGAAGTTCACAAATTACAAATGAAAAAAAGAGAATGTACAGATTCTTTATCCATTAATTTCTAATGGTTTACGGATTTCTAGTGGTGGAAAGTGCCATTAACTCACAGCTGACATATGGCAGCCATTTAAGGTGCTCAAGGAAAGAGATATTAGGAATTGGTTTCCCAATGCCTGCCTCTGCTGCATAACTCTGATGTTCATTGGAGGTCTCCCATCCACATACTGGCCAGGGCCAACCCTGCCTAGATTCTGAGATCTTATGAAATCGGGCTGCCCTGGATTAGTCAGGTCAGGGTTTAAGGATCATTATTAAAGATACTATTTCCATGGTACTTCAACCATACAAAATTTTGTTTTTATTTGTATTTGTTTATAGTTATATTTCTACTAGCTTCAAAGTCCGTTCCTAAGAATGGGCCTTGAAAGGGCCCCCTCGCCTGGCCCTTGGCCAGGCAGCTTAAGGTGGCTTTAGACTGCAGCTCGCAGCCAGATCAAGTGGGGTGGGTGGGGGCTTGGGCAGCTTGTTAGCAGGGCTGGGACAGAGCTCCTTAGCAGGCTGTCAGCAGTCTGGGAGGCCCTCGTCATCAGGCCCAGGCTAGCAGGCCAGGAGGCCCTTGTTAGCAAGCCCTCCACCATGGCCCTTTGCCGACGGCCTCTCCCCTTACCTGCTGCTGGCTCTAGACACTGAGGTGTATGAGAGCAAAGAGGCTAGAGTCCAAGGATGGAGGGCAGGAGCTGCAGGGGCAGGGCCAATCAGGGCAAAGCTGGCTGCACCCTGATTGGCCCTATTCCAACTTGGACAACTGGACACATACCACCCCCTAGGCTGTTTCATAAATATATAGAGAGGAACAACAATGGATAACCACCCCTCCTGGTGCTGCTGATTCGGGATGGTTCACGACATATAGTTTACAATAATTCCACAAACAGTTTAAAGATTAAAAACATAATTGAGACATTACATTGATCAGAAGTTATAAATCTTTACCCGGTATTACCATTTGCCATCATTGCTTTGAGCTATAGAATCTCATAGGCTAGATATCAGGAAAAAAATGTTCACAGTCAAAGTAGTTCAGCAGTGGAATAGGCTTCCTAAGGAGGTGGTGAGCTCCCCCTCACTGGCAGTCTTCAAGCAAAGGTTGGATACACACTTTTCTTGGATACTTTAGGATGCTTTGGGCTGATCCTACGTTGAGCAGGGGGTTGGACTAGATGGCCTGTATGGCCCCTTCCAACTCTATGATTCTATATTACATCCAGAAGGAGAGTTTATGGAGGAGGGCCCAATCCCTGATGTTCTATTGCTCATTGGACCCTACAAAATGCCTGGTGGAACTCTATTTTGCAGAACTGTGAGAGCTCCTTTAGGTTCAGTCCCAGGTTACTTGCCTGTTTGAATTGGCAGACCAAAATGCTCTTTGGGGAGGCATAATCAGTTAGGCCTTTAGGTAAACCAGTCCCAGACCGTGAATGGCCTTGAAGATCAGTACCAAAACCTTGAACTTGATCCACAATTTAACTGAGAGCCAGTGCAGTTGCCTGAGAACAGGCCAGACGTGGACCCTCCAAGGTGTTCTTGTGAAGGCCCGCATTGCTGTATTCTGGACCAGTTGCAGTTTACTACATGCTAATTCTCCAGTGTCCCACTGAATTGTTTGTATTAGCAGATAAAAGTTTAATATTTTAAGAGTGATGTCTTAAATAGATTTTTTGCAGTTTTTAAAATAAAGTCAGAATATGCTTTAAATTTGTTTTTCTAGAAAGGGTTTTTTTTACCTAATCAGATCCTAAAACAAGGACTTAACAGTATTTTATTTTTTATGTTTAGAGGAAATTTTGTGTCTTTACAACAAGGATTTTATAAGGATTTAAAAAAAAGATATCAGAGTTTCATTTTGCTGTTAAGAACAGTAAAGAGGCTGCAGGAGGGGGCTGGGGCCATATGAGTTAGTGCTTCATTGCTCTTTTGACCATTTCTGTTGCTTAGAAAACAGTTACTCATAGAGATTTAAAATCAGACACTTTAAACTCAGAAATACAAGCAAATAAGACCCCACCCAAGGAGCAGAGAGCTCCCCCCTTAAGCCAACCCTGTCTACAATATCATCTTAGTTTATTGGGCAAGGGGCCATCCTGATGTCTCCTTTTAGTCTCTAAGCAGTCAGAATATGCATAGGAATAATTGAACATTATTAATATTTTTTTCTTTCCTGGGGAAAAGGTGGGGAAGAAAGAAATAGACCATTCAGGGATTTTCTCAGATGTGTGTGTGTGTGTGTGGGCGGGAGGAGAGCCTGGAAAGAAGGATTCAGTCTGGTGTATGTTTCAGTGAAATCTAGATAGTGCAGAATGAAAAGATAAGCTTCTTTCTTTAGTATGAAAAGAAAAATATTATTCTCCTGTCTTTTCCTTGACTACTGAGAAATTGAAAAAGAAGAATTATGGAAGTTGTGGGGATTTCCCCTCCTGTTCATACTTCTTTCATGCTCCAAAACACTATATACTTACTTGAGAATCCTGTTGGATACAGGGATGTCTGACTTCGGATGCACATGATCTCACTGTTAGGAGCAGATTAAGAGCATCCCGCTGCTTTCAATTGTATTGTTATGACAGCTTCTGGAAAATGCTACTTCCTGAAAGAAAAGGGGTTGGGACTCCTGAAAAACTTTTATTTTGGTGGGCTGGGTGTATGAGAAAATGCTTCTGATTTCTAGATGTGGGTGAAGGCCTCCTTGCTTTATGTGAAACAAAAAGCTCAGACAACTGAGAGCACGTGGAGAGAGCTACTGGGGAGAGTTGCTGCTGACCAGGTGAGGCTATTGTTCTGCCTGGGTGAGGTGATTGCTGGGTAATTGTTGGGAGGCTTAAAAAGGGCTGCTCCTCACCAGAGGCGCGAGCCTTTGGCGCGAGCCGAAGAGCGAGAGAGACAAAGGGCTCTTGGCCTGCGGCTCTTAGCCTGGGGTTCTTGGCCGAGCAATTAGAATCAGTAGATTATATCGGTAGATTATATTTCCCTAGTACTTGCACTGCCTAGACATTACAATGGACCTCCAGGACACTCATCCCATCATCTGCAGTGAGTGTGACATGATTGCCTTCCTCCCAGAAGACAAGATGGACTACAGCTGCCCCAAGTGTAAGCTGGTAAGACTTTTGGAGGAAAAGATTAGGGGACTAGAAAACAGAATTATTACTCTGACCCAAAGTAAGAAAGGGGAGGAGTTCGTAGTCCAGAGCTCTGCAACATGGAATAAAGAGAATAAAGAGAATACAACCAGTCCTGAAGAGGACAAGGAGATTGACCACAATAGGGAGCCTCTGCAGGCAGTTCGGAAAAAGACTGAACGGCGAAGGGCGAGACAGTTCTCGGGGCCTTTGGAGCTCCAGAATAGATTTCAGGCCTTTGCAGAGGAGGTGCAAGGGTCAACAAGGGAAGAGGTCCCAAAACAAACTCTAAGACAAAGGGAAGAGGCCACGGGGACAGAAGGAAATGGAGTTGAGAAGGAAAAAAAAAAAAGAGTACTGGTAATTGGAGACTCCCTGCTAAAAGGAATGGATCGCCATGTGGCTGGGCCAGACCCCCTAACCCGAGAGGTGTGTTGCTTGCCAGGGGCGAAAATTAAAGATGTTTCAGAAAGGCTGCCCAAACTCCTCAAATCTACGGATCGCTACCCATTTGTGATGGTCCATGTGGGAACGAATGACATGTCCCTGAATACCATCGCTCCTATTAAAAAAGACTATCAAGATCTGGGGAGGAAGCTCAAGCAAATGGGGGCACAAGTGGTATTCTCTTCAATCTTGCCTGTCAAGGGAAGAGGAATGCATCAGGAGAGGAAGATAAGGGAGGTGAATCACTGGCTGCGTAGTTGGTGCCGGCAGGAGAGATTTGGTTTCTGGGACCATGGGATAGGCTTTCTTGAGGAAGGCCTACTAGCACCTGATGGACTGCACTTATCGAAACTGGGGAAGAATGTGTTTGGCAGGAACCTGGGGAGATTCATCAGGAGAGCTTTAAACTAAAGCCACTAGGGGAAGGAGACGATCAACATAGGGAGTGTATGGAAGGAAAACGATCGGAGGCAGCCCAACCGGCAAGGCCAGCTCATAGGGAACCAAAAGTAAAAGGATTCAGTTGTCTTTATACTAACGCCCAAAGCATGAGCAATAAAAAGGAAGAGCTGGAACTTCTCATGCTGATGGAAAGGTATGATCTAGTAGGCATCACAGAAACTTGGTGGAATGATTCTCATGACTGGAATGTAATGGTGGATGGATATGAACTGTTCAGAAAAAACAGAATAGATCGAAGAGGTGGAGGAGTGGCACTGTATGTGAGGAAAGGGCTTACCTGTCAGGAAATTCTAGTGAAGGAGAGCATATCTGCAGTGGAAAGCATCTGGGTGAAAATAAGCGAGGGGAAAACAAACAGTGTGGTGGTTGGTGTCTGCTACCGACCGCCTGACCAACGAGAGGATGTGGATGCTGCACTTTGTGAGCAGCTTGAGAAAATATCCAAACGGCAGGACCTAGTCCTCATGGGTGACTTCAGTTTCCCAGATGTGTGCTGGGAAACTAACTCTGCGAAGCGTCCTCAGTCATGCAAGTTTCTGACCTGCCTGGCTGACAATTTCATTTATCAAATGGTAGATGAACCCACAAGAGGTTCAGCCATACTGGACTTAATACTGACCAACAGGCAAGAGTTGGTGGATGAGGTGAAGGAGGTGGGGGACCCTAGGGGGAAGTGACCATGTCCTCATAGAATTCCTTTTGAGATGGGGAGCCAAGGAAGCTTGTAGCCAGACACGGATGTTGGATTTTCATAGGGCAAACTTTAATAAACTCAGAGACATGATGAGTGTCATACCATGGACGAGAATGCTGGAAGGGAAGGGAGCATGTGAAGGGTGGGCGCTACTCAAACAAGAGCTATTGCATGCTCAATCAATGACTATTTCAGAAATACGAAAACACTGCAGGAGCTCTAAGAAGCCTATTTGGATGAACAGAGAACTTCAAGAGGAACTAAGAAAGAAAAGGAAAATGTTCAGGAAATGGAGGGAAGGACAGAGCTCTAAAGAAGAGTACCTACAGGTTACTAGGCACTGTAGATCAATCATCAGAAAGGCCAAAGCTGAGAGTGAGCTAAGATTGGCCAGGGAAGCCCATTGTAACAAGAAAAGATTTTTCAGTTATGTGGGGAGCAAACGTAAAGTCAAGGAGGCAATAGGCCCACTGTTGGGTGCAGATGGACAAACTCTAACGAAAAATGCAGAGAAAGCAGAAAGGCTTAGTGCCTATTTTACATCTGTTTTTTCCCACAGGTCAAAGTGTTTAGGCACATCTAGAGATGGCTGTAGCCAAAGGATAGTGTCTGGGTGGCAGGTTAACATGGATAGAGAGGTTGTCGAGAGGCATTTAGCTGCACTGGATGAGTTCAAATCCCCTGGTCCAGATGAAATGCACCCGAGAGTACTCAAAGAACTTTCCAGAGAACTTGCACAGCCCTTGTCCATCATCTTCGGAATCTCTTTAAGGACTGGAGATGTCCCGGAGGACTGGAAAAGAGCAAACGTTATTCCGATCTTCAAAAAAGGGAGGAAGGATGACCCAGGAAACTACAGACCAGTGAGTCTGACCTCTGTTGTGGGGAAGATAATGGAGCAGATATTAAAGGGAGCGATCTGCAAACATCTGGAGGACAATTTGGTGATCCAAGGAAGTCAGCATGGATTTGTCTCCAACAGGTCCTGCCAGACCAACCTAGTTTCCTTTTTTGACCAAGTAACAGGTTTGCTGGATCGGGGAAATTCGGTTGATGTCATTTACTTGGATTTTAGTAAAGCTTTTGACAAGGTTCCCCATGATGTTCTGATGGATAAGTTGAAGGACTGCAATCTGGATTTTCAGATAGTTAGGTGGATAGGGAATTGGTTAGAGAACCGCACTCAAAGAGTTGTTGTCAATGGTGTTTCATCAGACTGGAGAGAGGTGAGTAGCGGGGTACCTCAGGGCTCGGTGCTCGGCCCGGTACTTTTTAACATATTTATTAATGATCTAGATGAGGGGGTGGAGGGACTACTCATCAAGTTTGCAGATGACACCAAATTGGGAGGACTGGCAAATACTCCGGAAGATAGAGACAGAGTTCAACGAGATCTGAACACAATGGAAAAATGGGCAAATGAGAACAAGATGCAATTTAATAAAGATAAGTGTAAAGTTCTGCATCTGGGTCAGAAAAATGAAAAGCATGCCTACTGGATGGGGGATACGCTTCTAGGTAGCACTGTGTGTGAACGAGACCTTGGGGTACTTGTGGATTGTAAACTAAACATGAGCAGGCAGTGTGATGCAGCGGTAAAAAAGGCAAATGCCATTTTGGGCTGTATCAACAGAGGCATCACATCAAAATCACAAGATGTCACAGTCCCATTGTATACGGCACTGGTCAGACCACACCTGGAGTATTGTGTGCAGTTCTGGAGGCCTCACTTCAAGAAGGACGTAGATAAAATTGAAAGGGTACAGAGGAGAGCGACGAAGATGATCTGGGGCCAAGGGACCAAGCCCTATGAAGATAGGTTGAGGGACTTGGGAATGTTCAGCCTGGAGAAAAGGAGGTTGAGAGGGGACATGATAGCCCTCTTTAAGTATTTGAAAGGTTGTCACTTGGAGGAGGGCAGGATGCTGTTTCTGCTGGCTGCAGAGGAGAGGACACGCAGTAATGGGTTTAAACTTCAAGTACAACGATATAGGCTAGATATCAGGAAAAAGTTTTTCACAGTCAGAGTAGTTCAGCAGTGGAATAGGCTGCCTAAGGAGGTGGTGAGCTCCCCCTCACTGGAAGTCTTCAAGCAAAGGTTGGATACACACTTTTCTTGGATGCTTTAGGATGCTTAGGGCTAATCCTGCGTTGAGCAGGGGGTTGGACTAGATGGCCTGTATGGCCCCTTCCAACTCTATGATTCTATGATTCTATGATAAAAAGGAAAATTTAATTTTGAGCTAGTGATTTGGAGAGGTGATCACATTGATATCTGCAGTTCTCCTGTCTTACTGGTTGGCTGTCATATGTACTGGTTAGAGTGAAGGGCTTGGACCTGGGATGATTGGGGTTGAGTCCTTCACTCATCCATGAAGCCCTGCCTGGTGACCTTGGGTTCATCGCAGTCACTCAGCCTAACTTATCTCCATCAGGTTGTTGTGAAGATTAAGTGGAGGGGGGGGGGCACCTGGTGAAAAGTCACTTGAGTCCCCCGTCAAGGAGGAAAATGGGATTGAAATTTAAAGAGGACGCAAGCATAAACCTTGCTCTTCTGAGTAGTAAGTTGTATAGTGGATGTTAGGAAAAACATCCACGTGTCATGATTTTTTTCTTGCATGGGGTATTTTTTACCTGAGCCCCAGGGGAGGGTGGTATATAAATGTAAAATAAATACATTAAAATGAAATTAATATTCCTATTGTAAACACAGTTACAAAAGAAAAGGGTGCATTAGGTTTGCACCTGCAAAAGGATCAGTATTTCCCTTTTCTACAACTGGGAGAAATATTTCTACCATGTCTTCTAACTTGATTTGTCTCCTTCAGTATTTCAGAGGAAGAGGATGGTAAGAGCACCAGAACTGATTGGTTCTGTCTACTGTTGCCATATCCCACCCCTGATCTCTGCCTCAGTGGGTACCAGCTGCCACTTCTTCTGTCCACTGAAATAAATGCATTTAGGAGGATGCATTTTTTCTGTTTTGGATAGAAGAAGAAAAAGAAGTTGATTCTTATATGCTGCTTTTCTCTATCCAAAGGAGTCTCAAAGCAGCTTACATTCGCCTCCCCTTTCCTCTCCCTACAACAGACACCTTGTGAAGGAGGTGAGGTTGAGAGAGCCCTGATATTATTGCTCGGTCAGAACAGCTTTATTAGTGCTGTGGCGAGCTCAAGGTCACCCAGCTGGCTGCATGTGGGTGAGTGCAGAATCAAACCCAGGATGCCAGATTAGAAGTCTGCACTCCTAACCACTACACCAAATTGGCTAGGAAAAGTCACTGGGTAGTGTTGTTTATAAATAACATTACAAACAGGGAACATGGGGACTAGTCAATAATTTCTGTACTTCTTTGGAAATTATGTGTGTGCATAATGCCCTGCTTTGAAATATGTATAAACTCAGAATGGAGTCTATATCTGCAACCCTGTATTTAATTAAAGGCCTTTTCTGCATGGGTTATGTGCCCCCCTGATTGATGCTTTTGGGTAGCAAGGTTTTTTCCTACTGAAACATTGTGATGCAACTTTCCTCTGATCTTTCCCATACCTGTGTTGCTGCAAAACTTTATGAATAATCTCAGCAAAACTTGTTGGGCTGTACAGCAGTGGTCCCCAACCCCCGGTCCGGGGACCGGTCCCGGTCCGTGGATCAGTCGGTACCGGGCCACAGCTCCTCCTCGTCGTCCTCCCCAGCTGCTGACTCGGGAGCTGTCCTGCCACTCTGCCACTGGCTGGTGCTCTCCAGCAGCTGCCATGACTGGGGCTCCCCCTTGACGTGGCACTGCGCAGCTGCTGCTGGCAGCGCCCCCCAGCGGGCAGCAGAAAGTCAGGGGCACCAGCAGGAAAGCAAGTGGAGCAGAGGCTCAGGCGGTGGTGACGTCCCTCGACAAAAGACTACCCCCCCGGGCCTCAGTAAAATTGTCAAGCGTTGACCGGTCCCCAGTGATAAAAAGGTTGGGGACCACTGCTGTACAGGTTAGATTTTCCCAGTCCAGTTAATACAGTAATCTTTCTATTCCCTAGATCCTGTTGATATAAATATGTATCACATCATCCATTGCCAGTTTGTTATAATATGACTCCCCCCTTCCCCTGTTGACATATGTGTGCGTGGGGAGTGGCTACCACAAGGAAACTGCAGGAGGGTAGATGTGGGGAAACCCTTATCTAGTATCCCTGTTGCTGCTAGGGGCTTCCAAAGGAAAATGTCATTATGTTGAACAAATATCATTGTGTGGCACCTTTAAGACCAACAAAGTTTTATTCAAGCTATGAGCTTGCATGTTCATGCACACTTCCTCAGATACAATATAATGAAATGGAAGTAATCAGTTCAGACTTATAGGTAGAGTGTGAGAGTAATTTAACATAAAGCATAATGAAAATGGTTAACAGATTCCAGAGATAAATAGGAAAAACAGCAGTTTGGATTCGTTTGTGTTTGCTTGTGTGGGAATTTGTGCCTGGGAATTTACATTTGGTATAAAATAAATATGCCACATTAAGAGAATAACAGGCAAATAGATAATCAATTGCTGACAGCAGTTAGCTGAGAACTTGCCCTTCTACCCCAGGGTAGAATATAGAGGGTACATAGTCAACCAAAATACCAAACCTGACGACCCAGGATGCCCCATTGTCTAAGGCATAAGCACTATCATCGTGGGCATATCTGGATACATGGACTCTGTTCTGAGACCCCATGCCATCAATTCCTCTAATTATGCCTGTGATAACACAGACTTTCTGAGGAAAATACAGTCTTTGAACAACCGTATAGAAAACACTATTTTGGCCACCATGGATGGGGAATCCCTGTATATCAACATCCCACACAATGGTGGATTACAAGCCATTATGAATACAATTTCAAACAAAAACACAGCTGATTCAGCCACCAAACTGTGCCATTTTGTTCTGACCCATAACCACTTCAGATATGGTGACAAGTTGTTCCTTCAGATAAATAGTACAGCCATGGGCACTCACATGGCCTCTCGATGTTCCAACATCCACATGGTAGACTTGGAAGAACACTTCCTAAACCCACACACTCATACCTCTCTTATACCTGCGATTCATTGATGACATTTTCATCATCTGGACACATAATAAAGAAGCCCTAGATACTTTCCACCAGGCATATAATGGCTTTCACCCCACCATCTACCTGACAATGAACCAGTGTGCACAAATACATTTTCTGGACACTACAGTAAAAATACACAATGGACCACTAGGGACCACACTATACCCGAAGCCTACTGACCGACAAACATACCTACATGCCTCTAGCTACCATCCTGAACATACCAAATGATTCATTGTATATAGCCATGCTCTATGCTACAATTGCATCTGCTCCAACCCTACATGCAGGGATTCTGATCTGAGGGATCTAGAACACACCTTTTTAGAACAAGTACCCACCTGTAGAAGTTAAGAAACAAAGCTAGAATAATATCCAGAGAAAACCGTTATGAGACTGCCCCAAAAGAGACAATAACAGGACACTACTGTTGGTCACATATAGCTCTCAACTCAAAGCAGTTCAATGCATCAACAGTGACTTACAACCTCTATTGGAAAATGACAGTTCTCCTTCACCTGTTCTGGGGGGCAAAGCTTTTCTTGCATACAGACAGTCCCTTAATCTCAAACAACACCTCACCCAGATTAATACAGCATCTAATTTGAACATAGATACTGGTACCAGAGCTTACAAGAAACCTAAATGTCAACTTTGCTGTCACATACATCCAGACAACACAATCATTGGATCCAACAATATTAGTTACACTATCATAGGCTTATTCACATGCTCATCTTCTAACATTGTATATGCCATCAAATGCAAACAATGCCCTTCTGTTCTCTACATAGGATGAACAGGGCAAACTATGCCAAAGGATAAATTTATTTATTATTTATTTATTCGACTTATTGCCTGCCACTCTCATAATAGGCTCATGGTGGGTTAAAATCCCATTAAAACCCATTCGGACATACATCAATACAGACTCCTAAAACAGTTAAAAACCATGGCAGTCACTGACCCTCTAGCCCCTCAGAAACCTAAAGTAGGAGTGGGAGGAGGGAACACAGATCATGGCAGGTGCTACACTCTTAACGCTGGGGGGCCCATCAGATCTTCTTTGCCGCGCCATCCTCAACCATAAACCTGGCAAAAGAGCTCCGTTTTGCAGTCCCTGCAGAATGCTGAAAGCTCTTGCAGAGCCCGCAACTCCTCCGGGAGATAATTTCATCAGGTAGGAGCCAGGACAAAAAAGGCCCTGGCTCTGGTAGAGGCCAGGTGCTGGGAATGACCAATACATTTCCTGGGCCCGGGAAAATAAATAAATTAGTGCCCACAGAGTGTAAAGCCCTGCGGGGGGGCATAGGCTGAAAGGCAGTCCCTTAGATATGTGGGTCTCATAATGCGTAGGGCCTTGAAGGTCAGAACCTTGAACTGAATCTGGGTGGCAACTGGCAACCAATGCAGATGCCTCAGCCCAGGCTGGATATGGGCCCTCCAAGATGTCTCTGTGAGGACCCTAGCAGCTGCATTCCACACCAGCTGCAATTTCCAGATCAAGGCCAAGGGAAGGCCCACGCAAAGCGAGTTACAGAAATCTATTCTGAAGGTGACTGTCACATGGATCACTGTGGCCAAATGTTCAGAGGATAGGTAGGGTGCTAGTAGCCGTGCCTGGTGAAGGTGGAACAATGCCTGGTGGGCTGCCTTCTTGACCTGCACCTCTAGAGTCAGTGAGACATCGATGGTCACTCCCAAATTCTTGGCCATGGGCGCAGTGGTAAGCTACGTCCCAGCCAGGGAGGGTAAGCCTGCTTCCTGACCCAACCTTCTGTCACCCAGCCACAGGACCTCCATCTTAGAGGCATTGAGTTTCAGGCGGTTCTGCTCTAACCATCCAGCAACAGCTCCCATATATCTGGCGAATAGTTCGGGGGGGGGGGACGTCTGGACAGCTGTTCATCAGGAGATAGAGCTGGGTGTAATAATATTGATGACAGCCCAGCCCGAAACTCTGTACCAACTCTGCCAGAGGGCATATAAAGATGTTAGAAACTCTGCCCTGTGTGACCCCACAAGGACACAAATGGACACAAATCTGACATCAGGAACCACAAGACTGAAAAACCTGTGGGAGAACAGGTTTAGTGCCCACAGAGTGTAAAGCCAAGACATTCAATAGTAGCCCCAAAGTAGCCATTTTATTACAAAGGAACTTCAAGAACAGAATTGAAAAGGGAAATTGCTGAAATGCAAGTTATTACAACACAGAACAATGGAATCCCCAGGACTCAACAGGAACATTTGTTTTTGACTTACTATATAAGGTAACCTGCATTCCTAACAAGCCCTCAGAAGAACCCAATGTGCTCTGTATTTTAATTGATCACTTATTTGGAATAATTGATTTGAACAAGTAGATTGTATTTAACTATGGCTAATATAATACAAAAGAGCCTCTTGTGGCGCAGAGTAAGGCAGCCGTCTGAAAGCTTTGCCCATGAGGCTGGGAGTTCAATCCCAGCAGCCGGCTCAAGGTTGACTCAGCCTTCCATCCTTCCGGGGTCGGTAAAATGAGTACCCAGCTTGCTGGGGGGTAAACGGTAATGACTGGGGAAGGCACTGGCAAACCACCCCGTATTGAGTCTGCCATGAAAACGCTGGAGGGCGTCACCCCAAGGGTCAGACATGACCTGGTGCTTGCACAGGGGATACCTTTACCTAATATAATACAATGTAGTTTAGAATACTATACATATGCTTTTCACTGGTCTATGACCAGTGGTTTGTGCCATGCACGGCTGCAAACACGCATGAACGGCAGTTTCACGCATGCGCCAAAGTGCCACGTGTGCGCGTTTGCGGCCGCGCATGTGCAGCCGTCGGATCGCCCTCCCCACCTCAACCAGTCTGCAGCCTTAGAAAGGTTGCGGACCACTGCCCTAAGACACTGTTCCCCAATCCTCGGGCTGCAGACTGGTACCAGGCCATGGTGGGCGGAAGGAGGGTGCGCCTCCTCCCCACAGGGTGTTGCTCCCAGCGCAATGAGTGCCACGCTGTGGGGGGTTGCGGGTGCTGGTGCAGCAGCCCCGTGGCAGCTCCACGCCTGTGTGTTTGTGCCTGCTGGCATGCTGGCGTCTGCACCTTCCTCTTCCCCCCCCCTCCGGTCCCCGGGCCTCCCTCTCCCCCCCCCCCCGGTCCCCAGCCTGAAAAAGGTTGGGAACCACTGCCCTAAGATGCTTCCATGCTTGAGAGGACAGACAGGGGGCAGAAGGGCAAGATCTCAGCTAACTGCTGTCAGCAATTGATTATCTGTTTGCCCATTTTTCTCTTAATGTGAAATGTGATGTATTTATTGTATGCCAAATATTTCTGATGCAATTCAAACAAATTCAAATTTCTGGTTTTTCCTATATCTCTGGAATCTGTTAACCACTTTCATTATGCTGTTAATCTGTTAACCACTTTCATTACTCTAGCACTCTACCTATAATTTTGGACTGATTACTTCATTCCATTATATTGTATCTGAGGAAGTGCACGTGAAAGCTCATCCCTTGAGTAAAACTTTGTTGGTGTTAAAGGTGCCATTGGACTCTAAATGTGTTGTGCTTCAGACCAACACAGCTACCCACTTTGATCTATCTTCATTGTGTTGAACAGCCCACACTGAAGGAAGTATTCTGAAACTTTTAAAAAAATGCAAAGCTAGCAATTTTTAAACTTCTGTTTCAGAATATATATGCTTGCTTTTTTGAGACACAAGTAATGGAAATGTTTTTTTGTTTTTTTGTTTTCTTCCACAGCAATTTGTAGAAATAGTTGTGGTGATGGGTTTTGTTCCCGTCCTAACATGTGCACTTGCTCCAGTGGACAGATCTTGCCAACCTGTGGAACAAAAACGGGTAAGATTTGAATATATATTACTCTTTAGAAATTTTCCATTTTATTGTTTAGAACACGTATAATATTTGGAGTGTGTAAAAGTATATACATCTTACAGCTGTAGCGCAGACTCCCTTTTGGTACTGCCTAACCATTCCTGCCAAGGTAGCGCTGCTTTAAATGCTGATGTGTCCTGCCCGGTTCCCTTTTTCCATTAATCAGTTGAGACCTGTCTTCAGGGAACAGGGGTACATATCTGTTGATGAGAGTAAGTGACTAACTGATTGTGTGCTATGACCTTTGTGTATGTGTATATGAAATATATGAAATATTCACCCTGATCCAGCTAGAGGCAAACTTCATTGTGTGCATCTGTAGTTTGATGAGGAATTATGTATTCAAACAGATGCTGTATGCACCATTACTCAAGCAATTCAGCAGCCAAGGTCTATGCACAGATAGCAAAAATTGACATTTTGCCAATTTTTCTGGAGTAGAAGAGAGCCAGGATCCAGTCATCCTCCCTCTTGCTGTTGTCCTTCCTCATCAGTTTGATTGGCTTATTTTACATGGCCTGAAGCACACAACCTTGGAAGTAACATGTACTACATATGTTGTGAGAGTAACGCCATTTTGTTCAAAGTCTTTAAATAAATATAACAGTTAATTCGTGTTATGTTAAAATTTTAATATTATTCTATGGTGTAATTGTATACAAGGCATCAGACCTAAAATAAAATAAACACAGTTCTAGAATTTAGCAAGCATAAATAAAGCATCAGTTCAGGGTAATCATTTTATTATAAGGTTTGTTTTATGAATGGATGGAGTAGTACTACAAGACCATTTGATACTGATGTTGTCAGAAAGGGTCATGGGAGAGGGGAAGAGCAGAATAAATTATGTGTTCTGTTATAAAAAGTGGCAAGATGAAGATTATTTTGTACAATAAAACAACTGAAAAAGGGTGAAGGAAAAGTATAAGGTTAATAATACGTAAGTATATAATGAATGAATTGTTGTCCCACTTTTGATTGCAGTCCCCCAAATAGCTCAGATCATACGTAAAATGCAATAATCTATTGATACAACATAACTTTCAAAATATTAAGAGTATAAAATAAGTAGATGAAGGAGTTGAGAGTATATTAAAAAAAAGAATTTTATATATTAAACTAAGAAACTCAAAGGAGATTGAAAACAAAATATGAGTAAATATGATATTTGCCTGAAAGGAAGATGACCTCAAATGTTAAAAAGTTCTCCCAGAAAGGAAGAATGAAAAGGAATAAAAATAATAGCTCTATATTTAATATTTATTTATTTATCTACTACTCTCCCCTGAGGCTCGGGGTGGTTCACATAGAACTTAGCAACAGGGGACAGTACAGATAACTTAGTAGTTGTAAACAGTAATAATATAGTGATGGCAATAGAACAGTGTAATAGACCAGTGAAACAGAAGAACAGTGGTGAGAACAATAATTTACATACAGGATACTGATGGTTGCGGGAGCTGTGGCCTCAGTGACCCAAAGGGGAAGGGGTTGAGAACCACTGGCAGCGAGGACCCAAAGGGGATCATAGGGTTGCATGTGTGCTGGTGATCATGGAAGGCCTGCTGGCTGGCGCGCCAACACTGCTCCTCCTCTCCGTGCCATGGCACTGGCCACCTCAACCTTCCATGATCACCAGCGCATGTGCAAACCTATGACCACCTTTGGGTTGCTGCAGCGGTGGGGGTCACAGCATCTGGAGGCTTGAGAACCGCTGGCTGAAACAATCAAACTTACACTCAGGAAGGTGGGAAAAGAATGGAGGGCCTAATCTAATGTCATCTATTTAAGACAAGGTGTTAGTTAAGTTGTAGGGAAGAACTGGGGGGGAGGGAAACGGAGGAGTCCAGAGGAGGAAAGAAAAACCAGAAAAAGAGAACTAAAGCACCAACAATAAAAACCACAAGGGGCAGGAAGGAGGAGGGAAGAAAGAAATGAAAAACGGGAAGGAGGGAAATTGAAAATCTGAACATTAACCCCAGTTGAAAAAAAGCCGCTTCCTGGCCTACAACACAGACGGAGCCAACCTAAAGCGGTGGGAATTATGGTGGGAACAATGAAAAAACTCAGACTAAGCACACCAAAACCGCTCTAGGAAATCAGAGCTGCACTGAGCATCCGAGGTTAATCCAAACTGACTCCCCCAATTAACTCAAATTAATTGCCCCTTGATTAATTCATACAAATTAGGTCAACCTCTCCATAATTATTTCCGCTAATTAAATTATGTTATTCTTGCCAAAAAATCTGTATTGATTATATTTTTGATTAATTCTACCTAACTAACCACCCTAGCCTAGCCTAACTGAATTCCCCTAACTAGCCAGTTTGATCCCACAAGTGAAACCAAACACACCCCTAGCAACACACCCTATACACAGTGTAGATTTAACACACAGTCAAAACACACAGTGAAACAACTGGACCTGGTGTGTGTGATGGAGACCTGGGTCAGGGAGGGTGGGACAGTTGGTCGTATAGAGATAGCCCCTGCTTGGACTGTGGGGCAGGGAGAAGGGGTTGGCAATCCTAATCTGAAAGGATTTCTCCTTCAGGGTTCTCCCCATCCTGTCAATTCCAGGAATGTAATGCATAGGCCTCAGATAGGACTCAACCGAGAGTGTGGCCATCTGGCTGGTATACCATGCATCCAGTGCACCTTCAGATGCCCTGCCAGTTCTGTTAGAGGAGGTGACAGCCTGGATTCTAGTTTCCTAGACTCTTAATTCTGAGAGACTTTTACATCCATGCCGAGCTACCACCCTCTAGACATGGGCTGGACCTAATGTGAGCCATGGTGACACTAGGACTCTAGCAAATTGTTGTTGGCTCTACCCATCAAGCAGGTCACATCCTGGATCTCATTTTCGGTGTGAGGTTGAACATGGATCTGCTGTTGGCTAATGTCCTGCTATAGTCAGACCACTTTGCCCTGAAGGCCCAGCTAACACTGCAACCCCCTACACATTTAGGTGCCAAGTAGCTTTTAGCTTGTTCATGGAGGCTTATGGATCCAATTGGATTCCTGAATGGTCTAAGTAACCCAATGCCTCCTGGCACTTTTCTGAATGGTCTGATCAGCAACTGGCATGACAGAATGCTGGCCTCCATTGATGAGATTGCTCCCAGATGTCCTCTCTGCCTAAAGGCAGTTGAGAGCCTATGAGATGGCGGTGAAGTCGGTAAAATAGAAATTTTACTCAACTGCCATTGCATCTGCTAACTTACACCCAGTGCAATTATTTAGGATATTTTGATCTCTCTTTGCCCTGGAGGAAGGGTGCCAAAATAATAGCCAATTGGATATCAGCTGTAAGGCAATTGCAAGTCACTTTTCAGACAAAATCTCAACACCAACACCTCCCTCTAACTTTATATACAGAAAGTGAACTAGAGGCTCCTTGGCCATCTCTGGAGAGTACAGATTACTCACTCTGACTGAAGTGGACAGGATGCTAAAGGCAATGAAGCCAACCACATGCCCTTCAGACCCATGACTGCTAAAAACAACCAATATAAGACTAGTGGCTTCCCCCTGTAAGATAATCAACCTCTCCCTCTCAACAGGAGAATTCCTGGAAGTGCTAAAAGAGGCAGTGGTTTGCCCGCTGCTCAAAAAAAACATCTCTGGACTTGTGACAACCTATCAACTATTGTCCCGTCTTGCACTTAGCATCTTGCATATGCTCTGCACCCCCATATCTTCTGGCATGCACTAGAAGGCATAGGAGCACAGAGAGGAGCTTGCCTGACCTGATCTGACTCACTACAATGCTAGCAGCCCAGCGTATCATCCTGAGGAGTGGTGGATGCATGCTCCTCTCTCTGTGTCCTTTGGTTACTGTGAAATTAGAGGGGACTAGCTTACCAGCTGGTTTACCAGACTCCAAGCAGTGAGCCAGTGAGCCAGTTAGTGAGATGGAGTACAGCACACGTCTCTGTCTGTATCCTTGGCTCTGAGGGAAGTGCCCTCCAACTGACTCACTGAATTTCAAACAGCCCAGGAAGCCAGAAGGGGGAAGCACACACCTTATCCAGTGTTATGATCAGAAAAATTCAAAACAGAAAACGCATATGGTAGTCTTGATTGAAGAGGGAAATATAATTTGTTATATTTTATGACTTATGAATTCAAAGCACCATATATATTGCCTTTTTTGAAAAGAAGTATCACTGAGAATACTGCATGTTTGAGTAAGGAGAGGGAGAACGGAGACTACATATGTAAGAGATAGTGGTGGTAGAAATAAGTCTGAATGAGGGATGGAGGGAGAGGCCAGAGGGAGGAGGAATATAGGTATGTGTATTGGGTGCTGGAGAAGTTGTGTATTTTGGAATATAATTACTAAATGGATGGCTCCAGGGATAACCCAACTGTGGCTCTCCAGATATTCATGGACTACAACTCCCATAAGCCCCTGCCAACATGTGCTTGCAAGTGCTCATGGGAATTGTAGTCCATGGACATTTGGAGAGCCACAGCTTGGCCACCCTGCATATGCTAATAATTTATATTGTTGTATTTTAAAATATAACAACAAATTCCTTATAATTGCCTTTTGATGTGTCAAAAAGTCTATTTTTAGGACAATTACTTGTCTGAACTTGGTTTATGTTGTCACAAATACTAGAATGGTGTTCAGGTATATGTTTTTATTCTTGTACATTTTTGGTTGGATTCCTGTGCTGTTTTGTTTAGCCATTGTTGGCTACCCACTATACCATTAACAATTAATATAATATAACAGTAACAATTAATATAATATAATATAATATAATATAATATAATATAATATAATATAATATAATATAATATAATATAATATAATATAATATAATATAATTAATATAATTAATATAATTAATATAATTAATATAATTAATATAATTAATATAATTAATTTTTGTGTTTTACTGCAGTACAACAGTGCAGTATAAGATGCATGAATGGTGGTACCTGCCTGGATGAGCAGTGTCAATGTCAGAAGGGATATATTGGCACTTACTGTGGACAACGTAAGTAGTTTTTTTTTGTCACTTAAGACCTGTTTGAGTAACTCTACTCATGCGTGCCAGTCCTGTTAACTTACAACAATAAGCATTGGTTTGCTGAATCAGGATAAAGGCCTGTCTAGTCCAGAACTGTCATCAACTGTGATTAGTCAGATGGTTTAGCAAAGCATGGTTGAAATCCTGTTGTCCTGTGGTAACAAGAGTATTTTTGAATAGGAATATTCCACGTTTAGCTTTTGATAATAATGTTCTTAGTGGCATTGGTTTTTTTTTTTTTGCTCAAATAAGGTACTGTTTCAGACACAGTAGTAATTACACTGTCCTTTTCTCATTCCTCAGCTAGGTTAACAAGAGAATATCACTGACATTTTTGCAGACTCTGCTAATAATCTACTATCTAAATCTGTGCTGTGCTTAATTTTTAAATTTTTAAATTTTAATTCAGTTACTTTTCTTCATCTTACTTTCTTAATTCAGATTCATCCATATTAATTTCATTTATATTCTGCCTTTCTACTCCATGGGGACTCAAAGCAGATTGCATCATTCTTCTCTCCTGCACTTTATCCTCACAAAAACTCTGTGAGGTAGATTAGACTGAGAGAGTGATTGACCCATAGTCATCCAGAAAGCGTCTCTTGCAAAGTGGGCATTTGAACCCGAGTCTTGCAGATCCTAGTCTGAAACTCTCATCATCATACCTCGCTGGTTAATTTAGAGATGGGGATAACAAAAAAAACTATGATTAAAAAAATCTGTAGTAGGATTTTGTATCACAACATAGGTGGGATAATTTTTTTACTAGTTTAAAATAGCAGATATTGCTGAATCTGCTATAAGTGCTAATTATTCAATCAATAATGCAAATAAAACTGGTGACAGAAGACACAGTTGGTATATTTTGGTGTTTACTAAAATCCAGAAATTTTAATTAACTATAGATTTAGCTTTTGATAACTCATACAAAAGTAAAAAGCTATTTGATAAACTGTTTATCCAGGCTAAATTTACCATAGCTTCAGCTAAATAGGGCCATCCCATCCTGTAAAAAAGATGTAAAAGTATATATGCTATTTTCTCTTTTCAGTTTGCATTATCAATAATGTTAACCCTCTAAATATTGACAGCCATCATCATAGCCTATAAAATTGTGACTGTGCTTCCAATGATGTGCCAGCCCACTGATTGGCCCTCGGGAGGTGCTCCCCTGAGTGCCACTCAGCTGGCGCACCATCAAAAAGCACCAGTGGGCCTATGATTTGCTTTCACTGGGAGGGCTCTCCCCCACTGATAGCCAATCAGAGGCTCTTCCCCACAAAGAGTGCCAGGAACCTCTGTCATGCCCACCCATCCTTCTGGCCAGCCTCCACATCAGACTATAAGCACTGTCAGCCTCTGTCATTGCTGCCCATCCTTCTGGCCAGCCACCCCGCTTCTGCGGTGGGCCAGGAGTGCTGCCAGTATCTGCTTCTGGTGTCCGCTATTCTGGCTGGTCTCCACATGGAACAAGTAGTGCTGCCAGCCTCCACTGCAGGTGCCTGCCTTTCTGGCTGGCCTCCTCACCTCCATGATGGGCCAGGAATCCCACCAGCATCTGCCACAGCTGCTGGAAGGGCCTTCTGCCAGCTCCCATCTCTGTACAGTGAGAGCAGAGCACCGGCTCCCAGCCTTCCACAGTGAGAGCTAGTGGGACTGGGGGGCCTGCCACTGGCTCCCAGCCTCCCATGTTGAGAGCTTACAGGCAGGCCTATTGCTAGCTCCCAGCCTTCTTTTAAAGTAGATTTCACCCTTAGTCCTTTAATATACTGAAATTGGTGTAGTGGTTAAGAGCAGTGGCTTCTAATCTGGCAAGATGGGTTTGATTCTCCACTCCTCCACATGCAACCAGCTGGGTGACCTTGGTTTATCACAGTCTTGTTAGAGTTGTTCTGATTGAACAGTCTTGTCAGAGCTCTCTCAGCCCCACCTACCTCAAAGGTCATCTGTTGTGAGAGGAAGGGAAGGTGATTGTAAGCCACTTTCAGACTCCTTATGATAGTGAAAAGTAAGGTATAAAAAATTCTTCTGTAGGTACATAAGATGGTTTTAATGTTACTGTGATGGATTTTTATTTGATGTTTATTATCTAGATTACTGGAAAATTTTGTAGCCCATATCCCCTTTTCTTACTGATTGACTGCATGCTTCTCTCTTGAATTATGTGTATTCACTTCAGTGCTTGCCCTAAATTGTCAGTCAAAACAGATTTTTTACAGTCCTCTTTCATTCCTGCTGTTTTGACCATCTTATAAATTACCCCTGAAGTTTGAAGCTCATTCTTGCTTTGTGAGCCACTACTAGCAGGGAGAGAGGGATGGAGAAAGGAAGAGGAGAGGGGTTTAAAAGCACATTGACAGTTGAAAGTGGCTGAGGCAGCAGGAGTTTCTTTTGGACTGTGCCTCCCTCTCAGTATACAGGAAGCGATACAGGGTGATACCAATAAACATGCTGGGATTTCTGCATTTAGAGGTCACAGTAAACCAGTTGTTCAAACTAACATTTGACTTTTGTGACATCTGCATACAGTCCTAGCCTAATTGAAATTTTTGTGAAGATAAAATGTTGATCTAGGAAGACTAAATAAAAAATAGGTAATAAGCATAATGTTGGTGGATATATAGAAACTGTTGTGCTGTCCACACTTAAAAGTATAGGGTCTGTATTAGAAATTGCTGGGAAACTGAAATAAAGTTCATTATGAAGGGTATATTGAAATAACTGTGAATTGCTCATCATATAACACTTGAGCACAGTAAGGATTTGTAACAGAATGATGGACAGCAAATAATGCTAATGTGTCTGTGTACAGAATGAATTTCCTATCTCCATAATTCTGATGAAGTATTAAACATATCAGGACTATTTCAGGAGATAAAATATTTGAAATTTCAATAAATACATCATTAAACTTTTATGTATTAGGACTAGTTTGCTCATGTGTTTTAATATTATTTATGCCCTTTTACCAGGCAGTATTTAGTTGCACAGTAAACTTGTGAAGTAAGTTTCACTGAAAAATAGTGATTTGTTCAGGGCCATTGTTAAGTTGATAGTTGCATGCGGATTTGTTCTTCATGCAGTTAGTACATCTCACCCTGTTTACATGAAAGCGATCTTAGATTTCTTCCCACATATGCCAGAAATTCACTTGCAAGTTGTGATGCCTCATCTTCATTCACACAGAGTGCCTACTACTCTTTCAGGCCACTCTCTCAGGTTCAGGGTTATCAGTAGGTCAGGACTTCACAAGCTACTCTACCTTACCCGTTTTAAAATATACAGAGAGAGCAATGACCATTTCACACCGCAAGTGCTTTTTCACTCCCAGAGACAGCCACAGACCGAGTAGCCCAGCTTCCTTTAATAGTAAGGAAGTGAGTAACACTCACTCAGAGTTATTGGGGCTAGGGCTCAAACACTGTTCCAGTCACTTGCTGCCACCATTTAGTCATATCCTATAATACATGAATATAGATTGAGATATTAAGTTGTGTGTGAATACTTCTTTCCCTTAGGCAGGCAGCCCACATGTTTAAGCAAAGTTTTATAACCCATTTTCTAGACCAGGCAGTTAATGATTGGTTTCCAATGAAGAAATAATCACAGACCCTGCTTCCCAAAGCAAGCCTTTATCCTTCTTGGTAGTATCTAATGGTAGGATACAAATGGTTCCATGGGAGCTCCTAACCAAGGAATTAAGCTGGGCACTGGCAGCAGGAGTTAGCCAGGTAGGAATCCTCAGCTCCAAGTTACAGGAGGGGAGCAGAAGTACTACACTTCCTCTCTTCATTCTGTTCTTTCCTTTCTTCATTTGAGTTCTTCACTTGCTCTATTTTTTCAGTGGTTGTCTCTCAGTGAGTAAAAGGTGATCTTGCTAAGAAATATACATTACTTGATCTCTGTTCTAGTGACGCTGCTTTGCAACATCAGGGTTTGCGGTTATTTTTGCATACTTTGCAGATTGGGTTATGTACACAAATTACAATCCATGTGAAAATTAGAAAAATATTATTCTTTCAGATTGTCAGAATGTAACCATTTGTTAAACAGACTGTACTTGAGATTTTTAAAATAGTGCTGTTCCATGTGGTATAATAATTCATCTACTGTGAACACAGGGATTTGTCCTTGTATGGACAGATTATGTACAGTGAGTGAAAGGTAATTCAGTTTAATCAGCCTTGATAAGCAATAGAGACTTTATTATGTCCTATGATAACAGTACATTTTAATGTTTTTCCACTTGTAGTACAAAAGCATACTTCAATGCTCCCCACCTTTTCCTTTCTTTTTCACTTTAAATAACGGAACACTCTTGAAGCAAATAAACAATAAATGCAGGTTGGTGGTGGATGAGAAGGAGAGAAGAAAGGAGTGAAAGGTGGGGATATGGGGAAACGTAGAGAATACAGGAGAAAATGAGGTGCCTCCTTTAAGTCTTCACAGGATGTCTGATGGTCAGCAATGTGCAATTGGGCCATTGTTTTCTTGAATAGAGACTGCTGAGGGAAGGAAGAATAGGAAGCTGAAAGGGGAGCAGATAAAGGTTTGTTGGCTGGAAAGGAAAGAAGGAAATAGGAAAATGTGAGAGGATGTTGGAGGGGAAGGGCTAAGTAGTGGTGAAGGAGAAATGTTATGCCCCTGTGCAAGTCCTTGAGGATTTTTTTAAATTAGTTATGATTCCATTTTATGCTAATAAAAGAGAATGTGCATAGTTATGATAATTTTTCTGCTTGACAGCACTGTTAAAAATTACAAGAGTTACCTAGCCTTGATTCCAGGTAAGTGTTCCTACTGTCTCAAGGATTTCTACCTATGGAGCATGGTCTTTCAGTCATTCCCCTCCTGTAGCAATTCCAAATGCCCCTCTGAAATCCCGTTGCTGGGTATTCCTTGTACCTCAGAAACAATTTCTGTTGGGATTTCAGTATGCTGTGGGAAGGGTGACGTGAGAAGGGCTTGCTTTGCAGAAATCCAAGTCACAATTTCCAGCTTTGATTTACATAGAACTAATCTTAAACTATTCTTCAACAGTTCTAAAGAATTAATTCTTTGGTCTTGTCAGTGTTTTACAGCCAAAGCCATTCTTATTCTGATCTTGTCAGAAGAGGCCTTCACTTCATTCCTTCTCTGTGCCTTCTCTTGCTGTCTGCATATGTGTTTTTAGTCTGGGTATTTATTTATTTATTTATTTATTTAATTTATATTTTTATACCGCCCTTCCCTACGGCTCTGGGCGGTTTACATTAAACATTTTTGAACATTCACATAGAACACTATCAAAATCAGTATCAAAATCAATATAACAGTATAACAATAACAACAACATATTAACTGGAACAATTAGAACGGCACTTCAACAATAACTTGACAATCCCTCAGTCGGTTTGTTCCCTCAGTCTGGGGGGCACCTGTAGGTGTTATGGCTCAGTCGGCCCCACCAAATGCCTGGTGGAAGAGCTCCTTTTTGCAGGCCCTGCAGAATTGTGGAAGTTCCGGCAGGGCCCTGATCTCTTCGGGGAGCTCATTCCACCAGGTGGGGACCAGGACCGAGAAGGCTCTGGCCCTTGTTGAGGCCCGACGTGCCTCTTTAGGGCCAGGGATCTGTAGCCAGTTGGAGGTGGCAGAGCGTAGAGCTCTTCTGGGGGTATAGGCAGGGAGGCGGTCTCTCAGATACACTGGGCCCAGACCGCGTATGGCCTTAAAGGTGATTACCAAAACCTTAAGCTTAATCCGGAATTCAACTGGGAGCCAACCGAGTTCTTGAAGTACCGGCCGGATATGTGATCTCCATGATGTCTTAGTGAGAATCCTGGCCGTGGCATTCTGGATCAAGGATAAGGGTAGGCCTGCATAGAGCGAGTTGCAGAAGTCAAGTCTGGAGGTGACCATCGCATGGATCACTGTGGCTAGGTGCTCTGGTTCCAGGTAGGGCACTAGTAGTTTGGCTTGGTGGAGGTGGTAAAATGCCAGCCATGCTACCTTCGTGACCTGGGCTTCCATTGTAAGGGAAGCATCCAGGATCACGCCCAGGTTCCTGGCGGAGTGAGTCTCTAGGAGGTGCACACCATCCAGGATGGGCAGGCGCGCTTCCTCCCATGGTCCCTTCCTACCCAAACACAGGACCTCCATCTTTGCAGGATTGAGCTTCAGACGACTCTGCTTCCAGGCATCTGGCTAAAGATTCTGGGGGGGGGGGGGAGTCAGGGCAGTCATCCATCAGGACGAAGACTCTGTGGCACTGCAGAGAAATGCCATTGTCCCCGAAGGTGTTTTTCTTCCTGTCATTATACAACAAACATGCTAGTGGATAGCAAACACAAAATAACATAAAACAGATACTTTGTAACTATCTATACATGACCTTTATATCCTACCTTTCTTGCTTGAAGAACTCTAGATCAGTGGTCCCCAGCCTTTTTATCACTGGGGACCAGTTAACGCTTGACAACTTTACTGAGGCCCGGGAGGGGTGTAGTCTTTTGCCAAGGGATGTCGTAGCTGCTGCCTGAGCCCCTGCTCCATTTGCTTTCCCACTGGTGCCTCTGACTTCCCGACACCCGCTGGGGGGCGCTGCCAGCAGCAACTGCGCAGTGCCATGGTGAGGGGGAGCCCCAGCCATGGCGGCCGCTGAAGAGCACCAAAGGTGAGCTGGCGGCAGAGTGGCAGGGCAGCCCTGGAGGCAGCATCTGGGGAGGAGGACGAAGAGAAGCCATGGCCCGGTACTGACTGATCCACGGACTGGGGGTTGTGGACCACTGCTCTAGATATTGATCTCCCTTCCAGGTACTGATCAGATCCATACCTGCAGAAAGTTTGATATATTAGCAAGTTTGCTGAATCATGCATCTCCAACCGTAGCTATATGAAAGCTTCCTTGCAGATTCAATTTGATTGTGTTGGATGATGCCGTGGATACCTGGAGTTGGGTGGAAGGTGGCATAGAACTGTTTTCAATAAAGGGAAAGTAATAATTATGATTTTTGTAATGTACTTACATAGTACTTTAAATAACCTTTTAGTACAAATAATTTAATTTAATTTAATTTCCCTAGGGCCGTTCCCGGCCCTAGGGAAGCACGCCTAGCCTCGACCAGGGCCAGGGCCTTTTCGGTCCTGGCCCCCACCCGGTGGAATGAGCTCCCGGGAGAGCTGCGGGCCCTGCGGGACCCTTCAACGTTCCGCAGGGCCTGCAAGACGGAGCTCTTCCGCCAGGTCTATGGTTGAGGCTGGGGCTGCTGTGGTACATCGACTGCTCTCCCCCGGGCTTCTTCTTGAACATCGTTGACCTCCTTCTCCTCCACCCCCCCTTTTTTAGGAAGGGGGGTAGGAAGGAGATCTTATTATTGTGCCGCCATGTTGTGACATTTTAAAGTCTTTTAATGGGAGTTTTAATGGGGTTTTAAGACACTGTAACCCGCCACGAGCCATCTGGGAGTGGCGGGAAATAAATTGAAATAATAATAATAATAATTTGTATGTATTTTTGTGTTAAACACAGCTGTCTGTGAAAATGGGTGTCAGAACGGTGGTCGTTGCATTGGGCCCAACCGATGTGCATGTGTATATGGATTTACAGGACCACAGTGTGAAAGAGGTAAGAATTTATTTTTTTAGGAAAAAATTAAATATACTTAACATCTAAAGACCCGCAATACGTTTGTGTGTCTGCACTGAATGAATGTATGGGAGGGACTTGTAACATCCGGGTCTGGCTGCCGTCTAAATATTTCTGTTATAACACCAGTACATAGACTAGTGTTTTCCACATGGGGGCACACTAGTGTGGTTTTCCTGTTATGGCTGTGGCTGCAGTAGTGCGGTGACACTGGGGTGTCTACGTGGTAGATTTTTCTTCATTTTTCCTGCTCCATTCCTCTGCTAGAGAACATCCTTGCTTCTGAAATTATTTGGATTTACAAATTACAAAATAAATTGGCAATTGAATATTGTTATAGCAATCTGTATATTAAGTTCTCTGAATTCTCTGATTTTGTTAGAGGTAAGTTTTCCTTGCGTTGCAGCGATATGCCTTTCCCCTTATATCTCTGCAGTAAAAGGGGAGTTAGTTAAAAAATAAAAAAGGGAATGCCAAGAATTGCTCAGTCCTGCCTTCTTCAACAGAGTGGGGCTATTTGAATGAACAGTCTCCTCAGGTATAAATACTATTTTACCTGCTGCTGAGCTGGGTATCACAGGTAGGATGTCATCCTGTCCTTTACTTGCTCTCAGCAGGATAGTGTTTGGTATGACATTTACTAATGTAGAATGAAAAGAATGGTGCAGCTTGGAGTGGTGGCATGGATGCCTAGTTCTGGGTTTTGGACTGTCAGGCAAAATGAGACCTCCTGGGCACAGAAAGTAAAAGTTGTTTTGTGTTATTAAAAAGACAGTAAATAATAATATTTTTGGTTTGCTTATTTTGTATCCTGATATTTTAATAACAGTTCTTAATTTGTAAATTAACTTTTTACAGCCAATGTTTCTATAGATATCTATGGTCCATTTTTTAGCATTTCAAAAGACTACTATGGCTCACAGATATAATTATACTTTAAATGCATAGCTTTCTATAGTTCTGTAAATTAAAGTAATTTAAATTAGATATTTTCTTTCTAATATAGAACACATGTAGTATTCCTCCCAAACGCAATGGTATGATGAAGCATGACTGTTTGTTCAGCTATCTGGATTTCTAGCAGACTAATTTCCGGGCTGGAGACAGGAGACTGAAGAGTAACTAATCACTGCCAGGATTACAGTATATTTAACTTCTAAATCTGCTGCTAGGTTTCAAGAAAATACAACTTCTTTTGGACCCACCTGGCCATACTTTTCTGTTTACCTTTTTCTGTTCTTTTATTGGAAATTCTTCCTGTGGTCAGTTTTGCTTCTTAGTTTTGAAGAGAGATAATAGAAGACTTTGAGAACAAAGTGATTCAATATGAATGGTAGACTATACCTGTCTGCACAAGCTGAGATAGATCAAGATGTGTAGCTATGGTATGTCTGTAGCAGTGGAAAAGGGGAGGAGTCTAGTAGCAGCTTAAAGATGAACAAAATTTGTGGCAGGATATGATCTTTCACGAGTTGTTGCATACAGATATACAGGTAGCTGTAACTGAAAAAGTCAGCAGTGACTAATGAAAACTCATACTCTGCTACAAATTTTGTTAGTCTTTAAGATGCTACTGGACTCTTCTTGTTTTCTACTACACAATCAGATTAGGCAAATCCTGAGAATTCAAGTTTTCATCTTCAATAATGCCAGCTGCACCCTGATTGGTCCTGCCCCTACAGCTCCCACCCACCCTGTTCAACTTGGAATAGGGCCAATCAGAGTACATCCACCTGCACCCTGATTGACCCTGCCCCTACCTCTCCTGCCCTCCCTCACCGAGCCCTCACTCCTTGCCTTACGGACGTGCCTGCCTGTTAGAGCCAGTCACGCCTGTGACTCTGTCGCTCCACTTGCAGGACCTCAGGTAAGAGGACTGGCCGTGGGGGGGGGGGAGTCGGGGGAGAGGAAGTACTTCCCGGTGCCCTGGAAAGCACTCTGCCTGTATGGGGGAGGGGAAAGGGAGCACTTCCCGGCAGCCTGTACAGCACACACGGGGCCTTGCAGAGGCATCAGGAGTGCTTGCCAGGCTGCTGGGAAGCGCTCGATCTCCCCCCCCCCACGCCCTCAGTGTTTCCTGGCGGCATGGAAAGCAACCGGACAGCTGAGAGGGAGGACCCTTTCAAAGCCCATTCTTATGAACGGGCTTTGAAGCTAGTTTTATTAAATAACTAGCAAGAAAGCCAATTGCAACCAGAAATGAAATGGGTGCTAGGACCCAGGGGACACGGTCAGATGCAGATCTCTCTCTCTTGCAGCAGGGGACATAGGAGGTAATCAGGGCTCCTAGCAGGGAAGCAAGGGTTGTTTGCAGTTTGGGACTTATTTGCAGTTTGTCTTGGTCTATCTCTCCCTCACATCAGAAGCCATAGCAGGTAATCAGGGGTCGTTTGTTGTTTGACAGGGCTCTCTATGTCTCTGTGTGTGTCTCTCAGGTGTCTGAGAGCAAAGTGGCTAGTGTCCAGGGAGGGAGGGCCAATCAGAGCTGGCCACACCCTGATTGGCCCTATTCCATCTTGAACAGCCAGGACACTCTCCACCCCAGGGCTGTTTCACAAATATTAAGAGGAACAATGGATAAAGATAAGCATTTCCTCCTAACTGTTTTCAGTTAGTCCTTCATAATTCAGGTATAGGTATCCCCTGTGCAAGCACCGAGTCATGTCTGACCCTTGGGGTGACGCCCTCCAGCGTTTTCATGGCAGACTCAATACGGGGTGGTTTGCCAATGCCTTCCCCAGTCATTACCGTTTACCCCCCAGCAAGCTGGGTACTCATTCAGGTACCTGGTCTAAAACAATTCATGCTTTAAAAATAATGCACAACTTCTGAATATTTATGAAAATATAATCTGTACAATATATTATTTATTTTCTTGACCTGTATTATTTGTTCTGTTGGAGATATATTTTTAAAGGCACTGTATTCTTCAACCTTTAATGCAGCATTTTGGTTACAGTCCAGAAGTATGGCCAATCTACATACTTACAGTATTTTTGTGAGACATTTCGTCTCAGCAGCTGCTTCTAAGAAATCTTCAAACATCTTTTTGAATTCTGATATGTTTGAGATATTGGATGCTTGGATTTGTTATTTGTTTACAGATTTCTCTACATGTAATGCTTTACAGAGTGACATTGTAAACTCCTGTTTTTAAGTATTATACTGTAAAACAACTTGTCTGCTGTTGGTATTGAATAAATATATTTCTTCCCTAGGAAGTATCCTGTGCCCATCCCTTTCAAAGGATGGAATTCAGAACTTTAAAACTTATTGGAAGGATTCTGTGGGAAATCTTAAAAGTGCTATGGATATGCATATAGTATAAACAAAAGCTTTTGGATTGTGGTGGAGTCTGGTGGAGGCTCAAAGCACTAATCTCTTCTGGCACATTTCCTGAGTGAAAGTTGGCAGAAAACTAGTATGCTTCTTGAAATATATACATGGTGGACCAACTGTGACTCTTATACTTTCCTGGGATTCATTTGAGATACATTCTGTGGCTTTTATGATAAAGATCAAGAATATTTTTTCAGCTATATTAGGCAATGGCAAAGCTGGAAAGTAGAAACTGCAGGAGCTAGGTCTGCTTTCTGGATACAGGTCTGTTTCCTTTAATCCTCAAGACAAGAAACTGCATGTTAATACTTCCTTTCCAACAGGTTCCCCAAGGTGGCAAACAGTAAAACATTTGAACATTAAACTAGCATTGGCAATCTGTACCATAAATAAAGTTGGAAAGGGATGGTGGGAGGAGTTGGGACTCATCATGTACCTGATTGGCCATCTATCGAATTAATGGCCAATCAGGTAAGCTGTCCCACCCCTGGTCACATCCCCCTCCATTGCCAGCCCGCTCCACTTGACTGCCGGTGAGGTGTAAGGCAGCTAGCAAGCAAGAGCTTGAAAGAGGGGGAGGTCTTGGGACTGCAACCAGGACTAGGGCTTGGGAGGGAACTGAGCACATGGGGGGCAGGGAAGGCCGCGACCCCTGCCAATGCTCCCCCTGCCCCAAAAAGGCCTGCCGAGGTCTCTCCAGGCCATAGCAGGCATGCCTGGGGCAGGGGGGGGATGGAGGAGAGTGTTCCTGCCAGTGTTCCCCCTCGCTCTGAGAAGGCCTGCCACAGCCTCTCCATGCATTGGCGAGCCTGCCTGGGATGGGGGGAGGGAGGAGGCGAGTCCCTGGCAGTGCTCCCCCCTGTCCTGAGAAGGCCCACCGCAGCTTCTCCAGGACATGGCAGGCCTGCCTGGGGCGGGGCGGGGCAGGAGGGAAGATGGCTAGCAGCTGTTGTATTTAAAATTACAGTGGGGTATTTTGCTAGTAATCTTTAAACCGCTCCTGCAGAATGGTATAAATAAAACAGTAAGAGCTAATGGGTAGGAGTTAGGGCGGGCCCTGTCTGTTGGCTCCCCATTGGCTACTTGGCCCATCCTCCAAGGAGTGCTCCAGCGAGTCAGCCATCCATCAAGGCGGCCGTCCTCGCCTCTGTGGTGCCCCGATGGTCAGTCCTCACCAGCGGAGTCCTCACCAGCGGCAAAGGAGCAGGGCTGCTGGCCACCTGGGGATCTTGGCCGGGGAGCTGCGTGGTCGCACAGGACCGCGCCCCGGTAAAGAAGCAGGGTCGCCACATCCCTCCGCCCAGGAAGACGCCTTGCCTGCAGAAGGGCTTGGCACCCACCCACACTGATGTAGGCACCAAACCCCAAAGGGCCACTGGCACCTCAAGCTGATTTCACCCCTGTAGAAGAACTGGTGGCTGCTGACCCTCTGTTATTCTTGCCAGATGACCAGACTGGATGAAAGGGTGTACGCTGCCTTGTTATGTGCACCCCCGCAGGACTCACACGTACGCTCAAAGCAACATTTTCACTTCTTACAGTCATCCTGATTAAAATCCCCACATATGAGCCCTGTTAATTTCTTGACCAGCACCCCAGCCTTCCCTTTTTCTTTATGGTGTTGCACACAGGGGCCCACATGATCCACAAGTTGTGGTGTTTTAAATCCCATCTTGATAATGGATTGTGTGAAGCCAACTGCCTAAACTGTCATAATCCAGAGCAGCCTCATCACCTGCCAGCTCCCTGGCTTCCAACAGACATGACAAATAACAACACAAGTGCCAGCCCCACTCTGGATATGCAGCTTGGAATTAATGCCATAAACAGGAATTAATGTCATAAAACCACGCAACCAGTTATTAAAAGTCTTTTCCACCTGAGGCTTACCCTTTGTCTTGCTTTCTTTTGATTTCCCTGTATCACCCCCTTTGCTCTCTCCTTTCACAAAATCAAAAATCTCAACAAAAAAGCTTTCCAAAGCCCTCTCACAGACCTTTGAGGACAGGTGCGCACCAGGAGGGCTATTGGTATCCGAATACCAACCAGGAGGCTCTCTCTAACTCCATACCTTCATTGTCCAAGAGGCAGCAAACCTTGTCCCTCTCTTTGTGAAGCCAGGGAGATAACCCTGGGATGAAGGCCCCCTGCAACCAATACCACCCCTCCTGCAGATCCTCATCCCCCTCCCAAGAAGAGGACTCACCTGAGGAGGGGCTAAGCCATGCTGAACGCCGGCTTGTATCCTGTCTTCTGATGCCTCCGCCTGCTCCAGACTTTCTGCCACCCACCTTTTCCAGAGCAAGTATCTGAATTGGAACTCTCCTCACCCTCTGACCTATAATCACTTGGCCTCAAGCTGGAGCTGCTGTCGTGGCTATCCTGTGTCATGTTCACCAGTGCCTGAGAGTAGCCTTTCCAATTGGCTGCTTCACCCCCAAGTGGTGAAAGCCAGCCTCTGCTTACTGCTTGACCTAGCCTTTGAATTGGCTCCCACTTGTGGCCATCTCTCGCATTTGCCCTTCCAGCCTCTGGACCTCTGCCTAATTGCAGACCCCCAGCTACCCCCAGGTCTCAGTGAATGTATCTGCATCTACCACTCTGCCCCACAGATGAAGCATGGCCCCGATGCCTCACATGGAGCATTATATAGAAACCGCCCTTCAACGTTGCCACCATGCATGCCCAGATGTGCAGGCATGTAGCCAGGCCTAGCATCCATTGCATCTCCCTGCAAACTGGGCCATCAGCCGGCAGCCGTTTCTGATTCGCAGCTGCTCCTTCAAGTGTTAGAATTCCAGGCATCCAAAAACATACAGTATTTGTAAATCAACCTCAAGGGAAATATTGCATTATGCAGCAAAGGCCTGCTGCACAAAACAGAGCCACTTGCAACTCTGTTTATGATAATATTTGTTTTGAATTTAATCAG
Source organism: Paroedura picta (assembly GCF_049243985.1). Taxonomy (NCBI): domain Eukaryota; kingdom Metazoa; phylum Chordata; class Lepidosauria; order Squamata; family Gekkonidae; genus Paroedura; species Paroedura picta. The sequence goes on along the minus strand of NC_135375.1, from coordinate 58,263,034 downwards.
TGTTTCCAGACAACAGCCCATACTCAGTTTCACAGCTTTGAGCCTCTAAGATTCCCAAATGGATTTCTCCATTGCTGTGTAATTTTAGCATTTCTACACAAATAGGTTACCCAAGGTAATGAACATTAAAACATTTTAATGTTAAAGCAACATCTGTAACCGCTCCACAGGAGTGGTATAAATAAAACAGTAAGGGCTTCGGGGGTGGGTGCTGTCCGGGATGGGGGGGCAACGATTGGCCCCTGGCCCTGGACTGACAAGCGGAGGGCCCAATCGCGCTTTGCACCTCCTGATTGGGCCCTCTGCTTGTCAGTATGGGGCCAAGGGGCCAATGATTGACCAGTCCATGCCTCCCAACCCCCCCCCCATCCCCCCACCCCCCAACGTGGGCCACCTTCGCCATTTCTGTGCTGGCCGCCAAGAGAGAAGGTAGGCCCACAGCCCCGGGCATCCAGCGAATGCCGGGTGGGTGGGGAGGTCTCAGCCCAGCCAAAGGAACAGGCCTACCGCAAAGCCCCGAGGTCGGGTGGGAGCTGGCTGGGGGAGGGCTTCTGCCAGGCCAAGGGACAGCCTTACCATGTCGCAGACATGCCAGTGCTGTCCCTGGGCCTGGCAGAAGCCCGAGGTAGCCGGGGAGCCGGGCAGGGGGTACCTCTGCTGGGCTTAGGGACAGCCTCGCCACATCGCAGATGTCCTTAGGCCTGGCAGAAGCCCTGAGTTAGTCGGGGAGCCGAGCGGGGACGGGGGCTTCTGCCGGTCCCACCCCTCTCTGCCCTGTGGCCCCCGCGCTCTTCTACCGCTTCCTGACCCCTAAACACCCAGCCACCACTCTCTTTCCCCGCAGCTCCCCCACTTGCCCCCTCGCAATACCACCCACACACCCACCCAGCGGACCCTTCACCCCCTCCTTCCCCCCTTCCCCTTTCCCTTTCATTCCACCAACTTTCGTGCCTGCTTGCCTGCCTGCCTGCCTGCCTCCATTTCTCTCTCTCCTTTCTGCCTCTCTCTCTCTGCCTCGTATTCTCCCTCTTGCTTGCTCTGTTTATGCCTTGCTGCCTTTCTTTCTTTCTTTCTTTCTTTCTTTCTTTCTTTCTTTCTTTCTTTCTTTCTTTCTTTCTTTCTTTCTTTCTTTCTTTCTTTCTTTCTTTCTTTCTTTCTTTCTCCCTTTCTTTCTCTCCTTTCTCCCCTTCTCTCTCTCTCTCTCTCTCTCTCTCTCTCTCTCACTTTCTCTCTCTCTCTCTCTCTCTCTCTCACTTTCTCTTTCTGTCTCTCTTTCTCCATTTCTACATACCTTCCTTCCCTCCCTCCCTCCCTCCCCGCTCCCTCCCGGGCCTCCCCCAACCACCCACTGCCCGCTAGTGCCTGCTGTATTTTCTCTACAGTAGGCTTAATTTCTAGTTTAAAATAAAGTCTGTACAAAATAATTCACTAAAAACAAAATGATGTGTTTATACAATTTACAATTGTGTGTTTATTCATAATAGCACACTTAATTGTCTTTTTCTTGGGGGGCTGTTGAACCATTTGTGTGTCACCTTTCCAGCACAAGACATTAAAACAACAATTTAAGTTGTTAAAAGATAATAAGAAACAGATTCTAGGAATGTTGATTTAACTCAGTGGAATTTTCAAGGATAGCTTTGGATGAGCTAAATGATAGAACTCATAAGAACCATTTTGTGAAAATTCTTATGAGTCGTTTGTTATTTCCTAGTTTGTGCAGAAATTGTTTCCCCAGAATTGAGCTTAAAGCTTAGCATTATTTTAGCAAGGCCTATGAAACTAGCACTCGGGCTTTATCATGTATTTTGGCCTATCCAGTCTGTGTTTGTTGTAACAGGTGCCTTTAAAGTCAGTGATTAAAATTACTTTTCTAAAGCAGTATCCATCATGTTGTTTACCTGAGATCAGTAGAAACTATAGGCCTGCAAAAATTACTTGTGATGAAGTAAATGTTCTCTGCAGCAGGATTGCCAGCTAGCCTGAAGAATAATGTCCTGTCTCTTTATTAGATTGATATTATTTACCAGTTGATGATGTTGATCCTCATTTTCACTTCCATACAGTAAGCCTCCATTAAAGTGCCAGACATTTTTTATCCAGGTAAGTTAGTAAAAAGAATTGTATGCCAAACTGTAACACTTCACTTTAGTCCTTCTTTTGATATTGTTCTCTTTTTTTGCAGGAAAATAATGCAATTCTTTTACCCCTATACTTCAGCAAAAGCACACAATTATCATAACTGGTAGATTTTTGAGGGGTTGTTTTATGGCCTAGCTATTTTTCTGTTTATATAATAGCCAGGTGGCTGTATTCTGGGGTACACTGTTTAGTAAGGTTTAGGGACAATTTCCTAAAAAGACAAAGTTATTGACTCAGTTTCCTCTTCAGTCAGAAGATGGGGAATAAATGAATCAAGCAAACAAACAAACAAATGTTTTTTGTGTCATGATTGATTACTGGACCTGAACAATTTTCAAAGGCAAATATAACAGCCTCATCTTAGATACAGAATAAAAGTGCTCCTCAGGGTTTAAAATTCACTAAGGAGGCTCTAATATGTAAAATATGTTCCTTTTGACAGAACTATCACCATAGCAACTGTGGGTAGAAACAAACTGAAAGTCATGACATGACACTTATCTATTATCAAGGAATATGTTACTCAATTAACTTTTGTTTATGTTAATTTTATCCTTAATTATGTGCAAGTAAAAAGTGTCATCAGCATAAATGTGGCGTGTATTAAGTTGTTCTCCTTTTTACTATGGCAGTAAATTGTATTACCAGTTTTCGTTGCTTTGAAATACCATTGGAGGTATGTGTCTGGAGAATATCTGCAGATTCTTGTAAATCAAAACATAAATGTGGACTTCTAGCTCTGATACACTGGTGACATCCTTCTGGCTGCCATCACATACAGCTCAATATATAAAATTAGAGATGGGCAAGAGCCAGCCCATGGGTCTCCATGAACCCACAGAATGGGATAGTTGATAGGTCATGTACCAGGCTTGTATGGCCACACCCCCGATGACCAAGCATGACCATTTATGGCTCTTACCCCTCTGTGTGCATTCACAGGCTTTTTTTGGGGGGGAGGGGTGGAATTTCCTCCCTCGGCACATGAGCATTGAGTATGTGAAGTGTGCAAAAATCTCTCTTCTGACATAGATAGGGCTTGGGAGGGCTGTCTTTTGATTTCCGTTGCTACTTTAATGATTTCCGTTGCTACTTCAGGGGCAAAGCAAGTGGAGCAGGGGCTCAGGCGGCGACATCCCTCAGCAAAAGACTACCTCCCCCCCCCGAACCTCAGTAAAATTGTCAAGCATTGACCGGTCCCCAGTGATAAAAAGGTTGGGGACTACTGGTATACACCACAAAAATTACATATCTGTGCCTTTGTGGCAATGCCACGGGCAAAAACATGGTTCAAAGCTTGGATCCTCAGGATTTTTGCTTCTAGTCACCTGAAAAGCACTCCAAGATTATCTATTCTATCAATACGCACAACTTACACAACAAAAATCAAGTATCCAAACCTTCAGGGCCACGTCATGGAGCAAAAACAAGGTTCCAAAAGTCAGATCCTCATGGGTCCTCAGGAATTTTGCATCCAGTCACCTCAAATTCAATGTAAGAACATCTGTTTTATCAATAGACACAGCATACACAAAAATCACAGATCCACACCTTCCTGGTCATGCCATTGAGCTAAAACATGGTTCCAAAGGTCAGATCCTTATGGAATCTCAGGGGTTTTGCATCCAGTCACCTTAGTTTCACTCTAAGATTATCTTTTCTATCAATATCCACTGTATACCGCAATAATTAAGGATCCAAACGTTCAGAGCAACATCACGGAGAAAAAACAGGGTTCCAAAAGTTAGATCTTCACAGATCCTCAAGGTTTTGGCATCCATTCACCCCAAACTCACCATAAGATCACTTCTGCTAGTGAAAACCACAGCTTACACCACAAAAGTCCCAGTTCCTGGCCTTCCTGGCCATGACATGGAGCAAGAACATGGTTCGAAAGCACGGATATGGATACATGGAGTTTTACTTTTAGTTAACCCCCAATCATTATCCAATTACATATAATGGCTACGGGTATGGCACTTTTAGCACCACAGAAATCTCCTGGCTCTGCCAGGTTGCTAACATTTGATATTTGCCTTGATGGTGGTATAGGTGGTTAGGTAGATAGTTCGTTTGGTAGACAGGTAGATGGTGAGGTAGGTAGGTAGCTGGTTAGGTAGGTAGGCAGATAGTTAGAAATTCAGAGCACCTGACCCAGGGCCCAGGGAGTGTGTTGGGAGCTACATCCCATCCAGCCCCCTCCAAGCTTGTGGACCCTCATGGTCATATACATGGGCACCACTTGTCCCCTGTGGGGGCTCCAAATTCCCATTTCAGTCATCATCCATTAGGTCCATAGGAAACATTAGTCATCTCTAAAACTATTACATGGGAAGGTAGGTGGGTGGATAACTAGCTCCCAGGGCCAAAGAGGAGAGGGGTGGACACTAGACAAGACCCATAAACCATATCCACAGTATGCCGATACAGCCAGGGGACTCATGAACATGAGGGTCCATGCAGGTTTGGGGTTTGTGACTTCCCCCCACCCACGACCACCCACAAATCCAACGAACTTCCATTTTCCAGGTTCCAGCCCAACTCTATATGAAATGTATAGCCTTCTCGTTAATTTCACAGAACAATAGCTTAAAATAGATTAAAATCATTTACATGTGATAGCAAGAATGATTTAAATGACCACCTCTTCAAGTGGAGCACATCCAAAGAACAGTTTGAAAGTACAGAATGCTGTTCTTTTAATATGGACCAGTGTGTTTTGTCCTGTGTTTCTTTGCCAGGGGATTTGTCTGGGGCTCACCCTAACTAGTCAGTCCTGAAGATATCTTATCCTTAAGATAAAGTAGTTAGGGTCAAGGAATCTAGTTTTGGAAGACATGGATACTCCACATCCAGTTACCTGTAAAGAGTGTGCCATGTTTGTTTTTCTCCCTGAAGTCAAAATGGACTACACTTGTCATAAGTGTAAGGTGGTAGGGCTTTTAGAGAAGATCTGGGGTCTGGAGGAAAGAATTAAAACACTGCATGAAATCAAGGAATGGGATAATTTTCTTGACAGGAGCAGTGCAAACCTGCATATGAAGGAGGATAGCAGTCCAAAGAAGAATTGGGATATTTACTTCCCTATGGAGTCTCCCTTCACTGACCTCTATAGAAGAGTATCTGCAGGTTACTTCACACTGTAGGTCAGCCATCAGAGAGGTCAACGCTGGGAGTGAGTTGAGACTGGCCAGGCAAGGCCAGAAAAACCTTTCCAGATATTTGAGAAACAAACATAAGGTAAATGAGACAATAAGTCCACTGTTGGATGAAGATGGAGAGACTGACAGAGGACAGAGAGAAGGCAGAAAGGCTCAGTATCTATTTTGCCTCTGCTTTTCCCAGAAGAGTATGGACACATCCAGAGATGATAGTAAGCATGGTATAGTGTCTGAGTGGCAGGTTGACATGGACAGAGAGATTGTTGAGAGGCACCTGGCTGCACTGCGTGAGTTCATATTTCCTGGCCCTGATGGTATACACCTGAGAGTGCTCAAAGAGTTTTCTGGAGAGCTTGTGGAACCCTTGTCCATCATCTTTAGGATCTCTTGGAGAATTGGAAAGGTGCCAGAAGGCTGGATGACAGCAAATTTATCCCAATCTTTAAAAAAGATAACCCTGGAAACTCCAGGCTAGAGAGTCTTACTTCAACTGCAGGGTAGATAATGGACCAGATTTTAAAGGGAGTGATATGCAACCATCTGAAGAACATTTTGTTCATTCAGGGAAGTCAGCATAGATCTGTCTTCAAAAGGCCCTGGCAGACCAACTTTTTTCTTTCTTTGAGTCATAGGTTTACTAGATTGTGGAAACTCAGTTGATGTTGTTTACCTGGATTTCAGTAAGGCTTTTGACAAGGTTTCCCATGATGATCTGGTGGGTAAACTGGAGGACTGCAGACTGCATTTTCAGATGGTACGGTGGATAGGGTTGGCACTGGTATTTCATCAGATTGGAAAGAGATGAGCAGCAGAGTGTCACAGGGCTCAGTACTGGATACAGGACTTTTCAACTATTTTATCAGTGATCTGGATGAGGGTGGAGGGGGAATCCTCATTAAATTTGCAGATGGCATCAAATTGGGAGGAGTAGCAAACACCTCAGAAGATACAGAGTTCAATGAGATCTGGAAAAGTTGACAAATGAGAACAAGCAATTCAATAAGGAGAAGTGCAGAATTCTACATCTTGGTCACAAAACTGAAAAACATGCATACTGGATGGGAGATACACTTCTGAGTAGCAGTGTGTGTGAACATGATCTTGGGGTATGCGTACTATAAGCTAAATATGAGCAGACAGTGTGATGTGGTGGTAAAGAAGGCAAATGCAGTCTTGGGCTGTATCAGCAGAGGCATCACATCTAAATCACAAGATGTCATAGTTCCATTGTATACCAGTTTGGTCAGACCTGGAGTATTATGTGCAGTTCTGGAGGCCTCACTTCAAAAAGGATGTGAACAAAACTGAGAAGGTTCAGAGGAGAGTGACGAGAATGATCCATGGCCTGGGGACCAAGCCTTATGAGGAAATGCTGAGGGACTTGGGAATGTTCATCCTGGCGAAGAGGTGATTGAGAGAGGACCTGATTACTGCCTTTAAGTATTTGAAAGGTTGTCACTTAGAGGAAAGCTAGGAGCGGTTCCAATTGGCAGCAGAGGATAGGACCCTCAGTAATGGGTTTAAACTATGTATATAATGATATCAGCTAGATATCAGGAAAAAGTGTTTCATGATCAGAGTAGTTAAACAGTGGAATTGACTGCTAAGGACGTGGTGAGCTCCCCCTCACTGGCAGTCTTCAAGCAGTGGAAGGACAGATACTTATAATGAATGCTTTAGGCTGATCCTGCATTGAGTAGGAGGTTGAAGTAGATGGCCTGTGTGGCCATTTCCACCTGTATTATTCTATACCAGGGGTCCTCAAACTTTTTAAACAGGGGGCCAGTTCATTGTCCCTCAGACCATTGGAGGGCCGGAGTATAGTTTAAAAAAAACTATGAACAAATTCCAACTCTGTGCTCCAGAGGAGCTATGTGTCTACTATCCCAGTGCCAGCTAGTGACAAGACCTCCTCAACTTGCCCGCTCTGACAAAATGTGAGCTCCTCCACCCCCCAATGCACTGGCTGCTACACTGTCAGGCAGTGAGCTAAATTTGGGAGATCTGCCTGCAATGATTAGTCCTGTCATGGACTTGCAAACTGCTCTGAATGCAAAAAGCTGTTGCAGAGGAGTTGGTTTTTATATGCTGCTTTTCTCTACCAGAAGAGGTCTCAAAGCAGCTTCCAATTGCCTTCTCTTTCCTCTCCCCACAGTAACCACCCTGTCAGATAGGTGAGGCTGAGAGAGCCTCGATGGTGCTGCAGAGGAACAGCTTACAGTGCTATGGAAAACAAAGGTGACCCAGCCGGCTGCATGTGTAGAAGAGTAGGGAGGGATCCCCAGCTCACCATGTAGCTGTCGGGCCACCTGATTACCCCCAAAATCCTGGCTCAAGAGAAGCCCTTGGAAAGCATGCCTGCAAAAGCTCATGCAGCTGCCCTCCCAAAATGTTTCTTCCTGCTCCCCATATTAAATGTCCTGGCTCTTGAGAACCTGGGGGGTTGGGGGAGTCCAGCTCCCCTGCATCCAACATTTGCCCAAAAGGATCCAGCAAAAAAAAAAAAGAGAAAGAAAAACAGAAAGAAAAATAAAAAGGGAGGGGGTGCCCAGTGGCTGCTAGATCCTGCTCTTAGCAGCTGTGCCAAACTTCCAATCCCCCTTCCCTTGCGGCTACAAAGTGGGGTGGGTGGGGAATCCAGCCCACCCCTACAGTTACCCCTATGGAGCAGCCCCTCAATGTCCCCAGAAGCGGGGGGGGGGAGATTTCCATGAGCCTAATTTTCATGGATCCAAGCCAGCTGCCCTCCCAACTGCTGCCCAAGAAGAACCACTTCCCAACTCACCCTCTCCTGGCTGCCAAGCCTGCCTGTCTTGAGTTGTTCCGTGCTCCTGAGCCAGCACCCATTGTGCTTGATACCCTGTTGTATGAATTAGGGTGGGGTGGCAAAAACCCCATAAGCTGACTGGCTCAAAGGGCAATACTCTGCTCTTCCACTGAGAGGACCACCTCAGCCTCAAATCCCTTCCCCCCCATCTCTGCACAGCTAAAAGAAAAGGGGAGGGCAGCAGGCCCACTTCTGCATTTAATCCTTTATATCAATTGAGCCTGTCAGGTGGGGTGGGGGGAGAAACCGCTAGTCTCAGCTCTGCGGAGCCAAGCCAGCTGGTGGCTGGCCCTGCCTGAGCTGCACCAACACTCACCTGCTACCCACTGCCATGAGCCCACATCTCTGAAAGAGTTCCGCACTGTGGGCTAGCAACACCGTCGCACTTGCATTCTGCCGGCGCTAACATGGCTGGGCACAACACACGGGCACTGCCTGAAAGAGGGAGGAGTGGGGCCCAAACCCTGTGAGCCCCACCATCTCTGAGGCTGCTGCTCTGCTCTGAGGGAGCCTCCGGCTCCAGCCCCCCTTCCTCGTGGGCCATCAGTCCCCACCAACAGCCAGGCCTGGGGGGGGGGGAATGGCCTCCTACCTGACCTCTGCCACCACAGAGAGCAAGCTGCTCTCCATGGCATCCTGGGTAAGAGATCTGGGACCCGCACACATGGTGCCTTATATAGGCTCCTGGCTCACCCTGATGGGTCTGGCTCACCCTGATGCCGTGCGTGCTGCGAAAGTCATCCACTGCAAAGCAGGACAGGCAGCAGCAGCAAAAACACCCGGCAGGCCGGATAAATGTCCTTGGCGGGCCGTATGTGGCCCCCAGCCCTGTTCTATACCTTTCAGTCATATCCAAGCTGAATAAAACATCTCATCAGTTTAAATGAGCCAAGTCAGAGGAGACTGAATCAATTTGAGCTTGATACCTCCCAGGCTATGCAGAACCTGTGCAGAGCCAAGTGGCCAGGCTGGGGTGTGGGTCAGATTTCAACAGTTCATTGTCTGGAATGTAAGATGATGTTCAGGCAGAGAGAGAGAGGGCTTTTCAAAAATCAGAGTTCTTTTCCAATCCACCACTAAGGGCCAGAGAGTGGTCATCACTCAGCCCAAAGTCAGGATGCCAAAGGGTGATCTTGAGTCAGGGTCAAGAATGCTGGTAGGTGCAGATCTAGGCAGATATTCGGCATGGTGGTTAGCTGGGAGTGCCGGGCTATACAATCAAATCAATCTAAGTGAACCCAGAACACTGCCCCTTGCTGCCCTAAAATACCTGAACATTCTTTTCAGGTCTCTTCTTCTTTTTTTAATTAATATTATTTTTATTTTTGTTGTATATAAGCGCTTACAAAAAGAAAGAGAAAAAGAAACAGCCAGCTGAGCAAGTAATTAATGATACATGTAAAGGTATAGTCTGTTATTATCTTAAAGAAGAGAGAGAAAAAAGAAAAAAAAGCCAAGTAATTAATATAAGGGTACAATCTATTATTATCCCAAATAATATATAGTCAGTTCCCATCATATATCGGCCTTAACCTAGAGGTTACTGCTGCCTTTCCTAAGAGAGACCAAGTAATTGCTCCACTGTTCATCACATTCTTCAGGTGGTCGTAAAAGGTGAAATTGTGCTCTTTTCCATGATGTATCTGCTGGCAGGTCTTGAAGTATTTGTGTTTCTTTCTTGTTGTCAGGTCGCACAGAAATATCTCTTGATAGCTTCCTGCATGCAGTCGACTTTGAGTAGACTTTGTTTATTTTGTCGATCCGAATCACTTCCTGCTCTAAATAGACTTCCAGGCTTTCGGTGCTTTCCTTCCTTAAATCTGTTTTCCCAAATTCTTCCCAGGTGCTTTTGATTTTTACATTCCTAGCTCTCTCCCACTCCTGTTGATTAACTTCCAGACATTGAATTCTCATTTGATGTATTGTTGGCGGAGTTGTGTTTTCATCAGCTGTTTTTTTCAAACCGTCGATTCTGTCTAAGAGCTCTTTCTTAGTGTCTTGGATTTCCTTTTCCACCTTGTTGACTGCTTTCAGTATCTCTGAGTTCCCTTCGCATAACAAATGAAGAAGCTATGTCTTAGTTAATTTTTCCATAGTTCTAAACAGTCACAGATTATAAACAGAAAGTCTCGCAAGGTCTCGCGGGAGTTCGGGCGATCCAAAATTATCAGTATATAGATCTCCATATCAAGTCAGCGTCCCCCACTGAACTCTCTCCAACAAATCTTTAAACTCTCTCTTTTCTTTAAGCTCTTTCTTTGTTTGTTTAACAAGTATATTTAGCTGGATTCCCTTGTAAATTGGTTAAGGAGGGGGAGGGGGTCTGGTGCCTGACTCCAAAGAGTGGGAAAACAAACAGCAAACTCACAGTCTTTACGCCGCCAACCTTCACAGATTCCGGCTCCTGTCAGTCTGGTAAGAGATAATCTGGGAAGAATGCAGGATCAGCTGGTCGTTTCAGGCTTAGACAATTATTTACGACAAGGACACCGTCATGACCTTGAGCACAGGCAGCGAAGATCCGGAGAACTCAGTCTCCGCGGATCTGTAGGACCCTCAGGATGCCTTTCCCAGTTCCTGGGGCGACCAACGAGCGAGATTTGCGTATCTGCTCAGGTCTGCCAGGTGCATTTGCTCCTGACCCTGTGCTTGGCTCAAGAGCTCGGCACAGACCGGGCTAGCACGGCACCATCTTCAGTCGTTCTCTCTTTTCAGGTCTCTTCTTGAGAAGACTCAGAGTCAGTTAGCAAGCCTTGGAATCTCATGAGGCATGCAGTCCACCTCTGACAGTCTAGCTCCTTCCAACTACACTGGATGTGATGACCCACAGCTGTTTCAGGGGAGCTATCAGCCTGAAAAACTACAGCAGAGCCAATGGCATGGTGGGAGTGCTTCTGCTGATACTCTTGGCTCAACATGCTCTCCAGTCAGCCCCACATAGGGTGACACAGGCCGGCTTTTTAGCTCTCCCACCTACTCTGCAGTCTCTGGCTGAACAACCTGTTATTTCAGGTGCATCCCCACAGCTCAACTCATCCTTGGAAGAGTCAGTTGGCAGCAGCTGGTTGCCTTTCTGGTATCACAAGGGGAGCCTTTGACCCACTCGCCCCATCTGCCCCAGATGTGTGTTTCCGCATGGTAGCAGAGGCTCGAGGATCTGTTGTGCTGTTGGGCAGCATAGGCCTTTTTTGTTATTTTTTAAGAACATGGTATCATGTAGCAACACAATACCATGTTCTTTAAAAAAAATGCCTGAGACATTTCTATTTTCCTTCCAGGATTCCATACTCAGGCATGGGTAGGGAGGAGCCATGCCAGTATGGCTGGATTCTTCTGCAGATGCATGGCCCAGGCCCAGTATAAGGCCCTGATGAGTCCCACGACAAAAAAAGAAATGTGGATTTTTCCACATTCCCTTTCCATGGGCCAACCAAAGGCATGAGTTGTGCCAGGCCTGGGACTCTCCCATGCTGGTGCTGATGTCATGCAGCAGCAGGAATTTGGCGCAATCTACAACAAGCGGTGAGTAGGACCAAATTTCCTGTGCAGAATACTAGACACAGGGGTACTATTCCTAAATAGTATTCCACAACAGTTTTGTGGAATCCTGTTTTATAGAAGGATCCAGATACATCCTTGCTAGGTGGACTAATTTACTAAAGCAAGGTTTTTTTTTATAATTCAGTTTCTTGAAGTGGCCCATTTGTTTTGGGTATGTGATATAACATACATTTGGATACTGGGATAATGGCTTCATGCAAATTTTTCTTAAAGCTTCACAGTGTCCTGACGTGACCTATTTTCCCAATCTTTTTGTAAGTGGTCTCTGAATTCTCTCCAGCTTGCTTATATTGTTCTTAAACTGTTTCAACCAAGACCTATCTAATATTGGTTTCAGCTTCATTATCTGCCAAGATTTCCCTTGTTTTTGTTATGGTAGCCTGTCTGGAAAGTTGGTTGGACTTTAGACAGTGGAATATAAAAATTAAATGTACAGTGTGGGTTCATGGTCTTCACTCCAGGAGCAAGAGATTAAGGGAGGAACTACGTAGAAGTTGAACTACAGACAGGAATTCTGGCTGGCTCCTTCTGCTTTCTGAAAAATTCTGAGAAGGGGACAGTTTTTATTGTACAATAGACAGAAAGGAGGGAGGGAAGGAGTTGCTCTGTCAGCTATTTTTTAATCTTTTGCTACTATGTTTAATACCTTTGTAAGCACGATACCTTTGTAAACTAGATATGAATCCAGAAAATTAATATTTCAAATAAAGCTTTGGGAGGAGGACTTGGGAAAGGTAGCCAGTAGGGAGAGAATTAAACACTCCTAATCCTCTTGTTCTTCCAGAGAAGAGGCTTTTCAATATAAAGTGTAGTTTCTCTGGTAATGGATTATGCTAGTTCATTGGGGAAACTGTGTCTGTACACTAAAAACAGGCTGTTTGAAATTTTGAACAAGTTTTATGCTGCTTGCACTGGTCATTTATGCATTGATATTCTTTGATAAATATCTTTGTGAATCCCTTCCCTAATTTGTTCTAATTTAAAAGACAGCATTCTGCAAAATCTTAATTTTTTTTGAGTCATGAACTGTTATAGGCTACAGATGCTTAAAGTACATTGAGAAGTTGCCATACTGATGTGTGTATATGTGTTGTCTGTACTCTGGCTGAGGTCAGATGATGGAGTCCTCAAGCACTAAATATTTTTTTCCATTTCCAGATTACAGAACAGGCCCTTGTTTCACTCAGGTCAACAACCAGATGTGTCAAGGCCAGCTGACCGGCATTGTATGCACAAAGACACTTTGTTGTGCAACCATTGGACGTGCTTGGGGCCATCCATGTGAGATGTGCCCTGCTCAGCCTCAGCCATGTCGCCGAGGTTTCATTCCCAACATCCGTACTGGTGCATGTCAAGGTAAGTCCTTTTGAATTATTGTAAATGAAATGTTTTCTTCCCCTAGAATAGCTTAGAACAAACAACCAAAGCCAGATGACTGCTTTATATATTGTTTATATATAAATGTATTCAAAACATCAAACATTTCTGGGGGTTTTTGGGCTGCATTGATACAATAATGAAATAAATGTGTTTGGGAAGAATGAATTTAGTCCCACATATACTATAAATAAAATGGTGGAAAGTAAAATTCTCTGGAACTTTCACTCGTTTGGATATAGTTCTGCTTGTTGGAATAGTGAATTTTTCTATTATTTTTATTCTGTTCCTTTCATTTTACTGAAAAGAACAATAGCTGCAAGCTTAGCGATTCCTAAAGTGGTAGGTGAGGTGCTGTAATGAGACAGAAACATTAGTGTCAGTTTCCCAGGTTGTTTCCTCATCAACAGGAGTTAATCCCTGAAAGCTATCAGAAAACCAGTTGGATCCATCAGACTAGGATTTGTTCTGGGAAGAACAAGCTTTCCTGGTTGGAAGAAAAGAAAAGTCTAATAGACTTCTAAAGATTAGAAAACATAGTCACATCTACAAAAATTAGGAACACTCCCAGTATAAAAATGCCCAGTATAAAATGCTCAGTTTAAAATATCCATGAGTCAAAAGAAATCAAGCCTCAAGTAGAGGTTGATTCCGGCTGGTTTCCTCATCACCTTCAAGGATACTATCCTGACTTGGATAATTTGTTATGTGGGAAATCTCGGTTCTTGCAAGGGGAGGTGGTAAGTGAGAGAGTGAGGTACTTTTCTAGAGGATTCCACCAATGATGTTGTTGGGAACCCCCCGTCCTGATGATGATGCAAGTGTCCTTACCTGGGAGCAGACAGCCCGAAAGGAGGAGGAAACCCTGAACAGAACCCTCCAGAGGGCTGCAGAACAGGGGCCCAGTGCTCCCCAATAGCAGAAGTGAGCAGCATCCGGGCAGTAGCCGTGAGTGGTATCCTATTCTAGTTCTAGACCCCACCACCTACCTTTGAGCCCAGTGGTGGCAGCAGTTCTTGGGAGGTGCTCTGTGGTGGGAGCCGCTCCCAGAATTCTCCGCCACAGTGACTGAGCCCAGAACCTCTCTTAATGTCCTTGATGTAGGGCCAGAAGCAGCTCTAGGGATCCTCTGCTGTGGTGGAGCAGCTCCAGATGTCTTCCACCATGGCAATCAGGTCTGGAGCATCTCCCAGTGTCCACTGCAGTGGGGCCAAAATGGCTCTCTGCAGTGGTTACCATCAATTCCACAAGTAAGCACATTGTCTGCACATGTCCAAACAGTGCTGTTTTATTTTGAAACACCTGTTGTTATTTTTGTCATTTCAGATTTTTCTGCAAATCTTGGAGGTACCTCAAGTTTGCAGGAAAATCTATTTAGCATTGGTGTAGCCCCATCATTAGATTTAAATATTAACAAATGGGGACCACATCTCACTATTAATGGGAAACCATTCCCCTGCCTTTGCTTCCTTCCTTCTATCCCCTTCTCTGTCAAGGTTCTCGCCTCTCGCTTTCTGCCCCACCCCGTTCTGTTGTCTCCCTCATTCCTCTTTATCCATTTATCCTTTTAATGTAAGTTTTCTCCTCTTTCTACCCCACAGCCTTCTCTAGCAATCATGTCTTACCTCATTTCTCATCTTATCCTTATATGTCAATGTATCCCTCTCTTAGAGCCTCTTGTGGCGCAGAGTGGTAAGACAGCAGTCATGCAGTCTGAAAGCTCTGCCCATGAGGCTGGGAGTTCAATCCCAGCAGCCGGCTCAGGGTTGACTCAGCCTTCCATCCTTCCGAGGTACCCAGCTTGCTGGGGGGTAAATGGTAATGACTGGGGAAGGCACTGGCAAACCACCCCGTATTGAGTCCGCCATGAAAACGCTAGAGGGTGTCACCCTAAGGGTCAGACATGACTCGGTGCTTGCACAGGGGATACCTTTACCTTTATCCCTCTCTTATTCCTGTCCTCCTTAGACAATGTCCTTTTTTCTTTCTCCTTCCTCCCTACTCTTTCTCCCCCCCTCTTTTTTGTTTTTCCCCTCACTCAGACAATCCCCCCTTGTTTCTCTCTCCCACACAAGCCAATCTCCCTTTCTTTCTCTTTCTCTCCTTTCAAATGGGCATCTCTTCTTTCTCTCTTTTTTCCCTTAAGCCAACACATCCTTCTTTCTCTGTTCTACAACTCAATCTCACCTTCTCTTCCTTTCTTTCCCTTGAACCAGTATCTCCTTCTTTCTTTCCCTAAACCAATCCTTTCCTTTTCTTACTCCCTCAAGCCAATCCACCCTTCTTACTCTTTCTCTTCTCAATATCCCTTATTTCCCTTTCTCCCCTATCTTTCTTTCTTCTTTTCCCCTATCTGAGCCTGGCAGCATTGATGATGCATGGGAGCTGCTCCGAGTCTTATGTACACCACCACCTTGGCAGGCCTGGAGCATCTCCTGGTGTCACCTGCCACTATGGAGAAGGGGCTGGTGGCGGCTCCTAGGCTCTGCCAAGGCCAGGCTCCACCACCACAGCAATTGCCATCACAGGTAAGATAACGGTATTTTACTTTTGAAAGAATTAACCCTTCCTATATTTTCAAAAGTATTTCAAATATTTCTGCAGACAATCAACTTTCCAGAAAAGCAAAGGTACTGATCTAAGGATTTAGGTATATGCAGATAGTGGACACACTTGAGCAACAAGTGGGAACCCCCTCCCCCAATACACTTTCTCTTTTTTGAAAGTCCCTTTTGCTTCTTCTCTTTTCTAATGCTTTCTTCACTCCTGTGGTTTCCAACCTCAGGTTGGGCCTTGAGATTTCCTGGAATCATATCAGATTTTACAGTTACTGAGATCAGTTTCCACTTCCACATTAGGAAGGTTGATAGTGGAGACTTGGGAGGGCAAAGTTTGGAGAGGGGAGAATCCTTAACAGGATATAATGCCACTGAGTCCACCTCCAAAGCAACCATTTTATCCCAGGGATCTGATCTGTCATCTGGACAGCACTTATAAGACTGTGTGATGTCCAGCCCTGATCTGGAGGTTGGTGATACTATCTGTATACACATATTCCATCCATGTTTCTGATGGGAGCATAATTAAGATAATTATGAAAGTTAATGATGGGTTTACTGTACTACAGTTGGCTTACTGTAGGTTTGGACTACAGTTATTCCTGAACAAAACAAGTTTCTATATTATTTTATTAGTGCTGCACCAAGGATTCACTTGCCTCTGTAGCTTCAGCACCTTTGAAAGACATTTTCCAACATTTTACTGCTAGGGTAGCCTGTTAACTGACCATAACAAATATTTCTAAGCTCTCCAATGCACAGTTGACATTGTTGCAAAGTTACACAATGAAAATTGAAAACACTGTGGTGATTTTGCCTGAGAACAATAAGTGCTTAAAACAACTTAAAAAAAAATCTGTAGTATGTAATTTCACATTGCTTTTTAGGAAGGGCTGTATACCCATCACTCAACATGAATTAGGATCTCAGCTGTTGAGCAGCTGAGATCATGAATGAATGAAGCAAAACATCAAGGGCAGAAAGAAAGATAACATCAGAATTTTGACAAGGAATAAATCCTGAGAAGTGCTGAGTGTCTATAATTTTCATTAAACTAGACAGAAATGACAGTTGCAAATACAGACTGTAAACCCAGTCCTGACCTCGGGATAGTCCATCAATTCCAGATTTTTTTCTGGTCACTAGTAGTCAACACTTGGGTTATGCATAGGTATACATGGCCTTCGTTCATTTATTATAGAGGAAGAATATAAAGAGCCCTCCTTTGTGATATTACAGTAGACATAACCTTCATATTGGATTTTCAGGCTGAATTGTTTCTCGATTCTAATGAAAGAAACATTTAGAATTGCAGGAGCAGCAGTTTTGCTTTTTGTATCCAGATGTGGATCTCATCTTTTACTCATATAATACCAATGGTGCTTATAGTGCTAATAGATGTACCAGTTCTGATATATACTAAATGTCATCCAAATGTCAGCTTTGTGTGGTTTCTTTCTTTCTTTCTTTCTTTCTTTCTTTCTTTCTTTCTTTCTTTCTTTCTTTCTTTCTTTCTTTCTTTCTTTCTTTCTTTCTTTCTTTCTTTCCAAGAGAACCTTGAAGGCCTTGGAATTGGAAGAGGAGGTTGAACTGCCTTGTTCCTCTCTTCCCAGGGCTCTCCACATTAGAGCCAGGACTGCCCTTCCACCCTGGCCTGCTGCCAAGCACTCAGATGGGACTGTGTGGCATAGAGGCAGGAGTAAAGACCAGAGCAGGCCCCATCTACTGAGCAAAAGGCAGTAGCAGCCCTATGCAAACCTAGATCAAGTGGGGCAAGAAAAGGAAAGGATTAAGAGCACAACAAAGGCTTAGAGAAGGGAGGGGTGATGCTTAGCTTGACCAGCATGCGAGAAGCCCCAGAAATAAAATAAGATGTCAGAACCGACAGGGGAAGTGAGGAGTGTAGACTGGCTGAGCAAGGTGGAGATGGTGCAAAATAGGAAGAAATAAGAACTTAATGGAGGAGATGGGACAAGAGAAGGTTACCAAGCTAAGACAGGTCTGGTGGAAGTGCCCTGAGGTGTGAAGGCAGAGGCACAACACAGTGCTGTGATGTATGAAGGAGCAGAAACAAGTGAGTGAAAGGTACTGCACTTGTGAGGAAGGCTGTGTGGACTTTACATCTAGTAAAGAGGCAATCAAAGAGACTCCCAGGAGAAGAGCCTAATGCTGTGAGCAACTGAGGGCAAAAGAAGAATGGGGACGACAGAGAATGAGGTGGCTGGATGGAGTCACTGAAGGGGTCGGTGTGAGCTTAAATGGACTCACGGGACTCTGGGGAATAGTAGAGGACAGGAAGGCCTGGAGGATCATTGTCCATGGGGTCGTGATGGGTTGAACATGACTTCACAACTAAAAACAACAGAGGCAGTTAAGGAAGAACATTGTATCTGATGAGTCTCTGCCATCTGTCTAAGTTAGTTATAATGTTTTGCTGCCTCTGAGGGGGGGGGGGGGTCACAGATGCCAAACTCAACCATTCTTCTTCCTGCCTAGCTCATCTAATCCCTACTTTCTGCCTGGTCAAGGAGAATGGCCTTCTGCAATCCACCCACAGATTTGATTGCACAGTCACAGGCCCTTTCTTGTCTTCCTTTCTGTCCAAAGGCTGCCTCTTTCATCTGCCATCATCCAAATGAGATGTTTGAGGGTTCTATCTTTGGTGTTTCCTTCTGTCAAGAACTATGACAACATCCTCGTCTTTTTTACTGATTCTTTTCATACAGGGTGAGATCAGCTCTGTTTGCGCAGCTCAGTTGATAAAGCATTTGACACTTTCTTTGATGTTCCAAGGTTTGAGCTCCTATTTTATATATAAAACAGTATACTTTTCTTTCTAAATAATTTCATGTCAGTATTTTTTTAATAGTGTAAGGCAGTGGGGGGAGTCATAACTGCAGCACTATTAAGATAACTGAAAGAGGGAGGGAAAAACAAACTGTTATGAAGGCATTTCCCAAGCATTACAAGCAGATAAGGCCCGCCTTGCCTGTTAATGGGAGTGTTTCCTGACAGTGAAAACAGAAGGCTAAAAAGTTCTGCATGTTTGCCTAGCAGGAGGGCAAAAAGGGGCCAGCAAGGAAGATACACACATAAAGCAATAGATTTTGGCAATGATTTGGCCACAGCTTTATTTTCCAGCTGGAGCGGTGGTGCAGCCCGGGGAGACCCTGGGCTACCTCAAAGTCAGCCGACTATGAGGAAACCAAACCCCAGGAACAAGCCCGTGGTTGCTGAGCGCTCAACACTCCGAGCCAAAGCATGGAGTGTGTCAGCAGTTGGAGAGGGAGGAGGAGGGGGTATAATGCATCACATTCCTTTATTACCTGGGAGACTCCCCAGGGATGGACTGGAACTAAGAAGTGTTTTTCCTCTGACTGGGTGGAGTTCATTAGAAAGTCCGCCAGACACTAGAAAAAATACTTCTTAGTGGACTCTGGCCATAAAAGTTTGTGAGTATTCATTGGCAAACTATTGTATAACATTTTTCTAAACATCCATGTAATCAACTCCTGATTGGATTAGATGCCTTGCAAGATCCTAAAGTATGTTTTAAATGAATGTTTGGGTTCTTCTAATGTTGTGGGAGAACTAACTGGAAGACATATCTACAAAAAATGTCTATGGTAATTAGTATATACATGGTTGTGTTGAAAACAGATGAGGAGCAAGTTCAGCAGAGATTACTCTGATGAGAAACACTACTAAGAACATATGTGGTCAGATCTGTTAATATAAAATTTCACATCAGGCTGAAAATAAGAGGCATTAATCATGCTGTTACCAAAATAGGTAACAGAGAACCAACTTGGTGTATTGATTTATAGTACAAAGGTAAAGGTATCCCCTGTGCAAACACCGAGTCATGTCCGACCCTTGGGGTGACGCCCTCTAGGGTAATTCCACTTTGCCTCCCCCCTTTTCTGCTTGCCTGCCATTGAATCTGGGTTGAAGTGGGCTGTATGGCCAAAGTGACCCGTTGAGGAGCAGGCTGCGCTGGGCTGCCTTATGGTCGACTGACCACAAGAGGGCTGAACGTGGTTCCCCATGCTTTCCATACTCACATTGTTATTAAAGGCTGTGGCCAGATTTAACGCCAATCTTTGTGTCCGTGTCCTCATTAGCGATATTAATTCCTGCAAAGCAAACACTATCATAAGGATTACATTTTAAAATTGCATAAACCGTTTTCCTGAGTTAAATGGACAACCCCTCCAATGTTTTTTCTGTGCTTTTTAAAGCTACAACTAATTGTATAACTCTATGAATCTAAGCTCCTACACAGTGTTTATTTAAACATATTTTATGGAGCCTCAATTTCTATCAGTGTTTCTGATCTTTAAACTTGCATATAAGCTACCCAGTCATCAGGAAGAGAAATTAAAGATAGTGGTTTTCAAAAGTGTGTGTTCAAATCTCATAGGTAGTTATCATTTACTTAGAAAACTGTCCACACAGGCAAAGAACCTTTTTTCACTTGCCAGATATTATCAGGAACACATGGAAACATTCTACCTAATGTATAGCATATTGAACCTCTTGGAATATGCAACTTGGCCTGCAGAATAATTTATCTGATGTTGTTAGGACATCAAAGCTTTTGGCAGCTGATTTGAACCTTAGAGGCATAAATAATTAGAAACTGGACAGCATGAGAAACTAAAAAATGTATTTTATCAGATTGTTTTAGGATTTTTTAAATTGAAATAACACAGTTTTGATTTAATATTCTGCTCAGCCAAATGATGCCACAATCCCCTTTCAGAGTTACGCATGAGAAATATTAAAAGAGCTATTTGCAGAAACCTACTTGCAGCGACCTGTAAAAACACTAAAAAATTAATTTTCCATGAACTTTAACTTGGACAGAATCAGAGCCCTCACTGTGTAAAGCTGTGTGATATGTCCAGCAAAATTTCAGACCTAATTTATGTACTTATCTGCATATCTATTAATAGCTCCCCTGAGGCCTTAGGGGAAAAAAAAACATTCATAGAGCTGTGGAGTGTAATGTAAGTCACTGGCCTTTTCTTTTTTTGAACAGATATTATTATAAATTGGCTTAAAACTGGGGGGGGGAGGGATTTAATCATATTTCTTCAACAATAAAACATTTTTACTTTAATATGATATGTTTTTCACTTTAGAGACAAAGAGGAAATCGTAATAACAATTTTTTTAATTTTCTGCTATCATAGTAATTATTTCTTAGAATTATTTAAGGTCTTCAGCTTTGAAATCCCTTCTGAGAAAGTTAAACAGAAACCCCTTTTGTAGAAGTAATGGTCACCAGAGGACTTTCATACTGATGTTTGTGCATTAATTTTTTTACTTACAACATCTGTAAATTGTTAATATTAGCTAATGCCCTGCTGATACATGTGGCTACATTTGAATAATTAGCATGAGCAAATGAAAGGTGTACTTAGAATTACCACTGCGTATTAGGTACATGTTGAAACACAAGGCCAGAGATTAAACACAGCAAATTACATTTAAGAACTGAAATAAACGATTGAAAATATCAACATTATTAATAATACCTTGTTTCTAATGAAACACAACTTTCTAATGAAACACAACATCCAGCCACATCATTCTCTGTCATCCTCTTCTTCTTTTGCCCTCAATTGCTCCCAGCATTAGGCTCTTCTCCAGGGAGTCCTTCCTTCTCATGAGGTGGCCAAAGTATTTGAGTTTCATCTTCAAGATCTGGCCTTCTAAAGAGCAGTTAGGGATGATCTCTTCTAGCACTGACCAGTTTGTTTGCCTTGCAGTCCAAGGGACTCGCAAGAGTCTTCTCCAGCACCAGAGTTCAAAAGCTTCAATTCTTTGACGCTCGGCCTTCCTTTATCAATTTTTAATCAATCAGTGATTCCATGCCCGGTTCTCACTGTTGCTTCTTGACCTGTATATAGGTTTCTCAAGAGACAAATAAGATGCTCTGGTATTCCCATCTCTTTAAGAATTTGCCACAATTTGTTGTGCTCCACACAATCAAAGGCTTTAGCATAGTCAATGAAGCAAAAGTAGATGTTCTTCTGGAACTCCCTAGCTTTCTCCATGATCCAGTGTATGTTGGCAATTTGATCTCTAGTTCCTCTGCCTCTTCAAAATCCTGCCTGTACTTCTGAAAGTTCTCGGTCCACATATTGCTGGAGCCTAGCTTGTATATTATATATTTCCATATATCATATATCCCATATATCATATATTTCCTCAAATGCCCAGAGAAGCTCAGGTGCCATTCAGAAATTCTTCTGGCATGAAGGTGGGCGTAATGTTCCCGCAAGCCCTATGGGGCCTCATTGTGTATAAATGCCAATATTTCCAGCCTACAAAAGACCCAGGCCAAATTTTTAAGATCTCTGCTCTAAGTACCAACCAGCATTTCTAACGCTGCAATCCGGGTGGAAACAGGAATATATTCTGTCCAGACCATAATATGAATATGTACGTCCATGTACTGGTTAAAATTGCTTTTTTACACAGAGGGTTTGCTTTATCTAATGATGTCTGAATCATTAGTTGTGCTGTGGATATCCACTCTTGAGAAAAAACTTTGCTCATATGGTCTATCCAAACAGTTAATACTGTCTCTGGGTTTCAACCGCGCAAAGGAAATGATAAAACAAAGAATCCTAGATATCCATCGCCAACAGGATTTTAATCAAGTAAAAAATCCACTTTTTCCAATGCCTCCACTTAATAATTTGAGGCTATTACCTTATTTATCTAATCTTGTTTTCCCAAATCATAGGAGATCATTTACTCTCCTATGATATAACATGCTCCCATCGGCTTTTAGGGAAGGCTTATTAGGGAAGGCTTATTCAAAAAAATACCCATCTGTGATCGTTTATGCATCTGCCAGGATGGGAGCATTGAGACATTTGAACATGTATTACTCCAATGTAGGCTATACGATCAATTCAGGAGAGAACTTATACCATCCCTACAGAATAAGTCCAACTCAGAGGCGATCAAAGATATGTTGTCAGACAAAAGCACAGAAATAACTTCTGTTGTGGCCAGATTTGCTTGGAGAACAATCAAAACAAAGAAGAGCTGGGTGGATTCAGAGCAACTTAGGTAGAGATAGTCTCAATTGCTTGAGATAATGCTTGCAAGTTTTAAAATTAGAATGTTGATTCTTATAGCTGGAATGTTTTCAAATTTTATACTATTTTAATTATCAATAATTCTTTGATGTACTTTGTAAATGCCAGATGTTTTATGTACTTTGTAATTTGATTACTGGTCTAGTACCGTAATAATAATAATAATAAAGATAAAGAACGGGTCGTTCGACCCCCAAAGGAGTCCTGACCCCCCAGGTTGACAACCACTGCTTTAATGTGTGATGGTTGCAGAGTCCACTGCCCTTTGGGCTGCTTCAAGCAATCAAGTTCCAGTGGACTAGTGTGCATGAAGTATTTTTTTCATTAGGTAGGAAACCTGAGCAAAGCTGTTAATGATAGGACAATTTTGAAATCATAACTTATAATCATAAAATCAATCCTCATTTAAAGTATCATGTCTCCCAAGCAGCCCAGACATCATATATTCTAGGAAGGAGGTACAGGAGTCCACATGGCTTTACTTCATCCTTAGTCTAAATTATACATTTTGAGTTTGTACTATTCTAAATAAACTCAGTACAGTTTCAGAAACACAGTATAAACATTTACTGCAAATTTACTTACATTGTTTGGCAATCAAAGTTTATGATAAACTGTGTTTAACTAAATGACTGTATCCAAAAGATTTGTACATTCTTGTTTGCATTGTTCCTGCCTTGGTCATCAGAATGGAGAATTAAAAAAAAACATTTCTTACTAACAGTATCAGTGCTTCTTTATGAAGGAGAGATCTTGAGACAAACTTAATTTTAAAACTTTTAAAATTTTTTACAAATAGGAAAGAAAAATAATTTCTGTTGTTTTTAACCATCATTTATTCTTTAACCATCGTGTATTCACTTTGAATATGGAAAAGCAATATATTTTTTTTAATGAACAGATGATTTTCTAATGTAAAAACAAAACAAAACAGGCCTATGGTCAAATACTTAATTAAAAAGCACTACTATAGGCCCTTCTTACCTTGTCTTCAGTTAGAATGCTTTCTATGTTACATGGTATCAACCCTTTATTATATTATGTATGTGATGGTGTTAACAATCAGGTAAGGTTGATTTTCTAGGATTATTTAGAAGCTGGAGCCAGTCATTTTTCATGACAGTTTTAACTCCCTATTTTCTTTGCAGATGTTGATGAATGTCAAGCTATCCCTGGAATCTGCCAAGGGGGAAACTGCATCAATACAGTTGGTTCATATGAGTGCAAGTGTCCTGCTGGCCACAAACAGAATGAAGTAACACAGAAATGTGAAGGTAAATCTAAAGTACATTGATGGTATTCACTGTCTTAAGCTATGGTTTTCAATGAAGTGCAAACAAAACATTTAAATTAAAGAACAGGGATTGGGTGCAGAGTCTTCAAAGAATTTCATTATGCCAAAGGAGTACTGATTGCAATTGGAGCAGTGCAGAAGGATTTGAATGCTTTAGACACATGTATAGAAAATGCAAACCTGACTAAACATTGTGTTTATAAGAAATGTTCCTGGCTATGACATAGATGTCTTGGACATAGATATAGTGATGTCTTGGACATAGATATAGTGATGCTATTGTCCAGCTTGAGAACCAGAACCTAGCCAAGGGCATACAAATAACCAAATATAATATTGAAAGAGTCTATACGCAGTGCGTTCAAGTTAAAGAAAGGGTCAAGACGTAGCTTTAGTAACAGCCAGACACAGTACTCCCTAAAATTAATTCAGTGATGTATGGGGCCCAATAAATACAGTGGCCCCTAGTGAGAACAAGTATATATAACTTTTGTTGATAATTTATCAAATATACAGTTACCTATTTATTGTCGAAGCTGATGGGTTTTCCAAGAAGAGCTAGAGCTTCAGAGCTGTTTGACGAAGAGTTGGTAATCATTGTTGACATAATTCCTTTGGTAATAAATCCCGAGTTGAGTTTTCTTCTGTGGTCCAAATTTCATGCATCTTGGTTCTTCAGACATCTTGGTTCTAATCCTTGCCTCCATTTCCTTCATTTGTTCACCCAATGAACATTTTCCAAGGCTCTCCTCCTGCTTCCGGTCTGTTAAACAATATTTCCCATTTGTCTGTATAAGCATCTTGGAAATTTTCTGGAAACTGTCTAAGTTCAGCTACTTCACCTACATTCAATCACTTCCTCTGGACTTCATCTATTGTTAATTAAAAGGATTAGTCCTCTTGATTGAGGAATACTGTCATCAGCTCAAGGAATACTCTGTTCCTTCAGAACAGCATCATAACATAATATTGTTGCCTGTCATATAAACACATGTGTTTGTGTATCTGTGAAATCTATTAACTCTTATTAGCTTACTAGTGTGACATGTAGGCATTTCCTTTTCTGTTCATTTTTAATAAGCCGACAAAAAATCCAACATGGGGCTTTCATTCCCAATTTTTACCCAGATGCAGTCCTGGGAAAGGGACCACTGTATCATGGCCAAGATATTTTCATATCTGTAATGTTCCCTAAGGCTGTTTTTTTGCTGCTATTCAATATTGTAAATAATAGATTTGGATTTACAGATAAACCAATTAAGTATAAGAAAAATGTGGGAAATATCTATATTTGACATGACTCACTTTCAGTTTTAATTAATGTAGGAAAAACTGTATAAAGTAGAAAATTTATTTACTTGGAATAATATATCATAAATAAAGCAGCTATGGAATAAATAATAAAGGTAGTGGTAGTAAGTAGAAGTGTGTTTTATATTTTCTTCATAAAAACCCTTTTGTCTTCACTGAGTGAAAATCTGAGGACATATTGTTTTCATAAAAGCAATAGAAAAATGAGGTGAAGACAGCTGTACTTTCTAAATATAACTACACAAAGTATGGATATTACATAGACAAAGTAAGTGTTTCTATGTTCTTGGCTTTTGTGCTATACAATGGCATGTTGCTTCTTCAAAGGATTATGAGTATATGTAACTTTATTTCAGTTTGGGTATTTTTCACATAAGCCTAATTTGGGTAAGAAATGCAGGTATGCTACTTTTTCTCTAAAATGAATGAAAAAGCTCTCATATGCGTGACACATGAATGGCAAGTTAATTATTACTAGCAAATATTGGTACATAAAGAAGTGACCTCTAGGCTAAGCAGACATGATTGTAATAGAATCTGTAGTCCCTCTACCTTGTTAATAAAATCCTTTTATCTTTTAAATAAGACAAGGTTTTAGAATCATAGAGTTTGAAGGGGCCTCCAGGATCATCTAGTCCAACCCGCTTTGCACAATGTAGGAACTCATCTGCCCACCCACAGTGACCCCAATTTCATGCCCAAGTGATCCTTCCACCAAAAATCTCCAGAATGCAGCCTGGCCTGGAGGAAATTCACCTACCATCCCACAGTGGCAATTAGCAATTTGCAAGGAAAGGCCACAAAATACAACACTGGCACATCCCTTCCTGCCTACCCATTCACAATCTGCTTAAGTTCATAAAATCAGCATTTATGTCAGATGACTATCTAGTCTATGCTTAAAACCTTCCATAGTAGGAGAACCTACCACCTCCCAAGGAAGCCTGTTCCACTGAGGAACCACTCAAAATGTCAGGAACTTCTTCCAGATGTTTAGTCACAAATGATTGTAAATGAAAATCTATGAAGGCAACAGGTTCTAAAAATGAGCTTGAAACTGACACAATAGGTCTACTAGGGGGATTTGTCAGTCTTGTATATTTTGGGGAGTACATAGAAGACTGGCACTCTCTTTGTTCATACACAAAAATTGTGCTATTCGTTGAGAGTTATAGCTGAGGCTAAGTGCCTCCTGCACTGCAATCCTAATTACCTGAAAGATGAGGTTGGTAGAGTTGTGCTTGATATGGTTGTAGCGTTATTAAGTGTTTTTAAGTTGTCTATTTACCTGTGTTACATAGTTGGTGATATTCATTACCATAATCTCCCCACCTTTATCTTCCTCTTGATCGATTGATTAATTAATTAATTCTACTTATATACTGCCCTCCCTTGCAGCTCAGGGTGGTTTACGTAGAACATAGGAGACCATAAATACATTATAATCCAGAATAACATTAATTGAACAATAGTGGTTTCATAACAGTAATACCAATGGTTTATTAACAGTTCATAACTAATTGTTGTGATGTTAACATTTTTAGCTTACTTATGTCAGGCCATATATATTAGATTTTATTTGGTTGTTTTTGGCCTGACTTTCTTGGGTTTTGCTTTGGCTTTTCTTTTCTAGGGTATAGATTTGTTCCCTGGCTACAAACAACATGATGATGTTGGGGTCAGAAGTTAAGTTGGTTGGGATACATTTTTCTTGTTGTTTATAACTGACCCATCTTCATTGTTTGACATTTAATTCCCCCCACCCCTCATGATCCTGAGTCTCTAAATCAGGCTTTCTCAACCAAGGTTTATTTTTATTCATTTATTTATTTTAGATTTTTACACTGCCCTTCCATACAACTTTGGGCGATTTACATATAACATCATGGGGTAACTACATAGAACACTGCAACAAATATAACAAGTATAGCAATCATAACATAACATGTCAACCAGAACAATATTTGAACAGGAACAGGAACATTGACACAGCTTTAGATAGGTGGGATTGTTCGGTCATGGGAGGGGGTGTCTGGGAGGGGCAGTGGGTGTTTTGGACTGGTTGGCCTCAAGCCAATGCCTAGTGGAAGAGCTCCCTTTTGCAGGCCCTGTGAAACTGTGAGAGTTTGAACAGGGTTCTGATCTCCTTAGGGAGCTCTTTCCACCTGGTGGGGGCCAGGTGTAGGTCAGTGGTTCTTTTTATCACAGGGGACCGGTCAGTGCTTGACAATTTTGCTGGGGCCCGGGGGAAGGTAGTCTTTTGCCAAGGGACGTCGCCACCACCTGAGCCCCTGCTCCACTTTCTTGCTGGCGTCCCTGACTTCCCGCTGCCCGCTGAGGGGCACTGCCAGCAGCCAGAGCACCAAAGGTGAGCCGGCGGCAGTGTGGCAGGGCAGCCCCTGAGGCAGCAGCCGGGGAGGAGGATGAAGTGGATCCGCGGCCTGGTACCGACTGATCCATGGACCAGGACCGGTCCCCAGACCGAGGGTTGGGGATCACTGAGGTAGGTTATGGAATGTTATTAATTTCTTAGTGAATATTATTAATCTCTTAGTGAATAGTTCTTCAGTGAAAAAATGAACACTCTACAAACAACTTGCAGAAAACTTACATTAAATAAAATTATAATTATGTGAGCAATATGTGAGACTTAACATAAAACATTAAAAAATGTTGAGTCTACAGACAGGGCAAGTCCTCAAACCATTGCAGACATTACCTATTCTTGGCATGAATCAGCTACAAAAACAAGATATTACATGTTTTAACATAGAGTAATGTGAATACCACAAACCTAAAAATATTCCTCATTACACATGGATTGAGCCCTGGAAAGTCTAATGATCCATGTAAATATACTTTACAATTTATTATTTCTGTGTTTAGAATTCAGTTACCTTAAATGTGGCAATGAACCTCTCTTTTTTTAACCTTTCCAAGAATATGCTAATGAACTAATTAATAAAAGTCCAAGTTCCACATAGGTGAATTGACTGATATGCCTCATCTAAGAAATATGATTGTATGTTTTGGGCATCAGTGCTAGTTTCCACAAAAGACAATTTTCTTTGTCCTTTAGCAACTTGTACCTATCATGGCAGTCTCTGGAAAGATGAAAGATCCTCCAACCTTTTAGTGGAGACGGAAGTAGCCTCTATATCCCAGTGGAAAAGTCTATTTAAATAGGATGCCAATTTAATGTGAGCATTTAATAGATAAAATATATTAATATAACTTTACATTCTTCTATTAAGTACTGCTATACAAAGTACAGTTATGATTTAATGTCATTTGATATAGTAAAAATATATAATGTAAACTCTTGTTGGTCTCCAATATGCTAAATCTATATAATGTAATTTCATCTTTACAAAATTGTAATACCATTATGATTATTACATTATAGATCAAAATTGGGAACTTCTGTACAAAATTAATCTTCAATAAATCAATCTGGAGTGCAAAAATAACAATATAGCCACATGAAAAATTCTTACTGCCAGTTACAAAACATGGAAAGATTCAAAAAGGCTCTGCAGAAAAAATCAACAACAAACCTAGTCATAATCAAACGCTTACAAAAGAAAGGTTAAAAAAGAAATGAAAAAAGAGCTGCCTTTGCCACTAGGGGTTGCACAGTTGCAGCCAATGAGGAGGAGAGTTAGGGTATAATAGACAGCACATAAATCTTGTTAAACTGAAGGAAATTGGAGTTTGGTCTGTGCCTTGGTGAAACTTTCTGGCAGACTTATGTATGCTACCTTAAGTTCCATAAGAGAACAAATATATAAATGAAATGTAATTAAATAAGTGATGGCAGAATAGAATATATGTGATACCACCGTCTAAAACCTGTGCATTCTGCCCATTGAAGTTTCCAAAAAAAGGATTTGGGTTTCCTTTATACTGAAACTGGGGCATGTTGTGTCCAGCTCATGGTGAAGGTTGTCACAGTTTCTGAATATGAAGTCGGTATTTTTGACCCAAAGCCAAATAGAAATGCCCCGTAATGCAGTGTATGTGTTGAAACCATATGTTAGAATGTCTGTGGCCCTTGTCAGACAGCCTTTTAATACATTTTGGTAGCCAGTTACAAACAGATTTTTGTGTGTCATTTCAGACACAACTGTTTTAGCAACCAGCTACTAACAGCTTTTATTTACCTTTTTTATACAAAGCTATTTGTGTCCGATTAGCAAAGTGTGGTTGAGATATTCTTAAGGTAAACGTCTTTCTTTTATCTTCTCTTCTTTGCACTTCTGAATAATTGTACAGTGTACTATTTAAAATGTCTGCAGCACCTCAAACTTGTTTTGAACATTCTAGATTGAGTGCTATAGCACTAGACCAATATAGCACTCATCTCAGAATATATTTTTTTTAAGTTCAAGGAATATTGTGCTGCAAAAAAAGGCAGGGAATGGGGAGCACGGCACTGTTTGAAATGGCCAGATCACTTCAAAGATGGTTCATTAGTAGAATGAAATTTGCTGTATGAAATCTTTATCCCTATATTGCTTTATTCAGAACTGAACCCACAACAGTTTAGAACAGTAATGTCAAAGGGCCTGTGTCTTCATAGATGTGGCCATCAGACCTGCACCTAATTAGGGGGCAGCAGACACAAACTTCAATGAGCTTGTCCCTTACATCACACATTATCTTCTCTTACATGCCAAGCAGGGTGATTGATTGTTTTCATCTTTTGGGTCGCTGTGTGCTTAGTCAGTCAGTCAGTCAGTCAGTCAGTCAGTAACCTTTTATTAGCATAAAATGTATAAGACATATAAAAATAGGGTTTAAAAATTTCAACAAAATAATAAAATGGGGTTACAGACCAAACAGATCTTAAAATGATTAAATAAACTATAAGAGATAAAATACAAGGTAGGCAGCATATTATAAAAGCTTAGTTAAAACTCTGGCAACTAAAATGGTTATCTCTGGGTCTTTGTCAGAGAGCAGAAATTGCAAGGTCATAGATTTACAGATTTACAGAAGGCTTGTTTCCCAGCAAAGCAACAAAGCTGTCATCCCGACACTGCTCATATAAGGGGCAATCTAACAAAATGTGTGAGACAGAGTCAGGGCAACCAGAACCACACGGACAGAGTCTCGCATGGTATGGGATATGGTGGAATCTTCCCTCTAAGACCTTTGAGGGGAAAGCATTCATTCGTGCCAGGAGAAAAGCTCTTCTCAGGGGTGGGACATCAAGGAGATGCAAATATGTAGGCATAATATTTCTCTGCATAATGATGCCAAAGAATGCTGGTGAGCAGACTCGAGACTGGGTGTGCTTAGTGAAGCAGCATCATGCAGAGGGCAAGCTCCTCTGTCTCAGCCACCATACCTCTTTGTCTTGGGCTTGCATATGCCTTACTCCAGCAAGATGTCTCCATCCATTACTGGGCTATTGACATCTGGCATTACAAACTGATATTGCCAAGTGCTGCCTTTCCTTTAAGTTTACTTTAAGCTGTTACAAGCCAGCTTTGCCAGAGGGCTCTAGGACAGCTGGCCTGCTTCTCTGCCTGCTTTTTGAAACATCTCAGTAGTTTGGGGGAAGAAGAAGGTTCTTACCTGATGTGGTGGCTGTCTCCCTGTGTTACCAGTAGGGTGTGGGTTGGTTACTTCCAGTTTCTCATGGTGGCAGAGCTATAACTTGAGTATTTGCCACATTTGCAAGTAAACTGACAACCTCTGTTTCTCATGAGTGCCAGATAACATATTTAAAAAATAATACTTAGCAGTTTAGATGTGTGACCTTCCCATGAGCAGAAGAAAGGGGGAAGGGAAGCCTTTTCCCAGGTTATCCCCCCTCCTTTTCTTCTGGCTGTGGCTTATCATGATTGCGAGAAAGAGGGAAGGGAAGCTTCTTATCAGGTGATTCCTCCTTTCTTTTGGCCACAGCTTACCATGGCCAGGAAAAAGGGGAAAGAGAAGACCTTTCCTAGGAAATCTCCCTTTTATTCAGGCACAGATTGCCATAAAGGGGGAACCAAGTTTGCTGGACCAGTTTGGTCTGTGTGAGGCCAATTTGGTTCAAAGTTTGATCTATGGGCTGCCACAGACCTTAAACCACCACCCCTTTTTAATTCATGTCCTATATCTAAGAGCCTCTTGTGGCACAGAGTCGTAAGGCAGCAGAAATGCTGTTTGAAGCTGTCTGCCCATGAGGTTGGAAGTTCGATCCCAGCAGCTAGCTCAAGGTTGACTCAGCTTTCCATCCTTCCGAGGTCGGTAAAATGAGTACCCAGCTGGCTGCTGGGGGGTAAACGGTAATGACTGGGGAAGGCACTGGCAAACCACCCCGTATTGAGTCTGCCATGAAAACGCTAGAGGGCGTCACCCCAAGGGTCAGACATGACTCGGTGCTTGCACAGGGGATACCTTTACCTTTACCTTAGAGTTTGTGTTTATTCATTGTACAGAATTCTTTCATATCAATCTGCTGAACCAGCATCAAAATTAAATTCCTATATAGTAAAGCATATCTGTTTTCTTTATTGGCTCTTTTCTTTCTTCTATTTGTATGCTATTTGTACCAATACCTCAAAGATTAAGTGCAATTTCTCTATTTGTATGCTATTTGTACCAATACCTCAAAGATTAAGTGCAATTTCTCTGTACCATAATTTATGAAATATGGATGTGATGCTAAATTTCAGTGGTTTCTTTCACAATTGATCTCGCTCTCTCAACATGTGCACATTTACACACTGTACTTAGTCAATAAAAGATTCTTTGTTTTAATCTGGATTTTATTTAATTTTTTAACAGAAGTGATCTCACCAGCAAGCACTCTGCCCACTCCCTTCCCTTCCTCCAGTATGTAAAGCCAGATCAAACATTACAAAGAGGCAAAAGTCTAGTTTAGGCAAGGTGCCAGTTTTTAACAGGAGTGGTATGACTTTGACATTAACTAACCAATTTTGTTGAAAAAGAAAAATAAACTAGTAGTCATGCAATTTTAGTTTCTTTTTCACTTTTTAGACTTAAAGTACCAGATGTGCTTCAACTTGCTGGAAGAAAACCTTTTTTCTGGCAGCAGTGTGAATAAGTATTCACATTACACTGTCAATATCCTGCTGACTAAAATTGTTTAAATAACATGAGTGCACAAAACCTACCAAAACTTAATAGAACAAGTGCCCTGGTCTTTTTCCTGTAGATCTACAGGGTTCTTAAAGTTTGTACTCTTGTAACCAAAGTTGTCAGTTTATTATAATATTCTTAGATTAAAGGGAACTTGCAAAGGTTTAGTGATTTCTTAATAATCCCCTTCAAGGATCTCTGCCTTGTTGTGGTGAAGGGGCTTGCGTAGCTCAGGGAAGCTATGAGCTATGCCATGTAGGGCCATCCAAGACAGAAAGGTCATAGCAGAGAGCTCTGACAAAAGGTGATCCACTGGAGAAGGAAATGGCAAACCAATCCAGTATCTTTGCCATGAAAACTCTGTGGATAGTACCAAAAGGCAAAACAATATGATTCCGGAAGATGAGCCCCTCAGGTCAGAAGGTGTCCAATATGCTACTGGGGATGAGCAGATGGATAGTACGAGTAGCACCAGAATGAATGAAGTGACTGGGCTAAAGCTGAAAGGATGCTCAGTTGTAGAGGTAACTGGAGGTGAAAAGACAGTCCGATGCTTTATTTTATTCCACAGGAACCTGGAACATCAGATCCATGAATCAAGGCAAGCTGGATGTGGTCAAACAAGAGGTGACAAGACTGAACATCAACATTTTAGGAATCAGTGAACTAAAATGGACAGGAATGGGTGAATTTAATTCAGTGACCATCAGGTATACTTCTGTGGGCAAGAATCTCTCAGAAGAAATGGAGTAGCCATCATCATCATAATCAATAAAAGAGTAGGAAAAGCAGTCTTGGGATACAATCCCCAAAATGACAGAATGATCTCAGTTTGAATCCAAGGCAAACCATTCAACATCACAGTAATGCCCCAACCACTGCTGCTGAAGAGGATGACATTGACCAGTTCTAGGAAAGCCCTACAACAGTGGTCCCCAACCTGCGGGCCGCGGCCCGGCGCCGGGCCGCGAAGGCCATGGTGCCGGGCCGCAGCTCCCTCTCCCTGCCCCCCCCCGCAGTAAAAAACTTCCCAGGCCGCAAGCTTGCGGCCCGGGAAGCTACTTACTGCGGGAGGGCGGGAAGAGGGAATCAGGGCCGGGCTGCGCCCGTGCAGGCCGCGCCCGCGCGGCCGGATCCGCGGGCGCGGCCCGATCCGCGGGCGTGGCTCGCAGGCGCGGCCCCGATCCGCGGGCGTGGCTCGCGGGCGCAGCCCGACCCGCGGGCGCGGCTCGCGGGCGCGGCCCGATCCGCGGGCGCGGCTCGCGGGCGCGGCCAGAAGCGTGGGCGTGGCCCGCGCGGGCGCGGTCCCCGCGGGCGCGGCCCGATGCCCTGCCGGTCCCCAGCCTAATAAAGGTTGGGGACCACTGCCCTACAACACCTTCTAGAAGCAACACCAAAAAATGATGTGCTTCTCATCATGGGGAATTGGAATGCTAAAGTAGGAAGCCAAAAGACAACCGGGATAACAGGCAAGTTTGGCCTTGGAGTACAAAATGAAGCAGGACACAGGCTGGCAGAATTTTGTCAAGAGAATACAGTGGAAAACCAAAACCAAAAAAGGAACACAACCGAACTTTTACAAGTGGGAACTCAGAAGTTGAGCTGTACAATAAAATATTATTAAAACAGTAATTATTTATTGTGGTGCACATTTTAAAAACAGAATAAAAACTACATACATACTATACAGAACTAACTGCACATAAAACCAAACGCGTTTCGACCCTACTCGGTCTTCTTCAGTGGTCAGAATTATAAAAATACACTCTATATACAAAGTCTGAACTAATTATAAAGTGTAGCTATCATATAATTCTGAGAGTG
The DNA here is from genome assembly GCF_049243985.1 of Paroedura picta. Taxonomy (NCBI): domain Eukaryota; kingdom Metazoa; phylum Chordata; class Lepidosauria; order Squamata; family Gekkonidae; genus Paroedura; species Paroedura picta. The sequence continues at coordinate 58,228,760 of NC_135375.1, read as the reverse complement.
TATCTCGTGTGCGTTAGAAAAAAAAAGCTATCACAGCTATCACAGCTTTTTTTTCTAATGCACATGAGATACACTCTCAGCACAGAATTATATGATAGCGAAGAGTGGTGAGCCTAGGCCTATGCCAAAGGAGGTGGTCTCCAAAAAGTCAAAAAAAATTACATATTGGTTGGAGCCATAATCTACAGACCCCACTCAGCTACACTCAGCTATACAGTTAGTTCTGTATAGTTTTTATGTAGTTTTCTGTTTTTAAACTGTGCACCACAATAAATAATTACTGTTTTTATAATATTTTATTATACAGCTCAACTTCTGAGTTCCCAAGAGAATACAGTGGTCATAGCAAACACTCTTTTCCAACAACCCAAGAGACAACTCTACACATGGGCAACACCAGACATTCAAAACAGAAATCAGATTGACTATGTGCTCTGCAGCCAAAGATGGAGAAGTTCTATACAGTCAGTGAGAACAAGACCAAGAGCTGATAGTGGTTCAGATCATCAGCTTCTTGTTGCAAAATTTACGCTTAAATTGAAGAAAGTAGGGGAAAGCACTAGGCACTCAGGTATGAACTAAATCATATCCCTGACGAATATACAGTAGAGGTGAAAAACAGATTTAAGGAATTAGATCTGATAGACAGAGTGCCTGAAGAACTATGGACAGAGGTTCTCAACATTGTATAAGAGGTAGCAACTAAAACCATCCCAAAGAAAAAGAAATGCAAAAAAGCAAAATGGCTGTCTGAGGAAGCTTTACAAATAGCTGAGAAGCTACAAATAGCTGAGAAGAGAAGGGAAGTGAAAGGCAAGGAAGAAAGAGAACTGAATGGAGAATTCCAAAGAATCGCTAGAAAAGATAAGAATGCCTTCTTAAATAAACAGGGCAAACAAATAGAAGAAAACAATAGAATGGGGAGGATCAGAGATCTCTTCAAGAAAATTGGAGATATGAAGAGCACGTTTCATGCAAAGATGGGTATGATAAAGGACCAAAATGGTAGAGATCTAATAGAAGCAGAAGAGATTTTAAAACGGTCGCAAAATTATACAGAAGAACTATACAAGAGCGAGCTTAACATCCATGATAACCATGATGGGGTAGTCACTGGCCTGGAGCCAGACATCCTGGAATGTGAAGTCAAATGGGCCTTCAGAAGTCTGAGCAACAATTAAGCTAGTGGAGGTGACAGCTTTCCAGTTGAACTATTCAAAATCTTAAAAGACGCTGCAGTAAAAGTGCTACACTTAATATGTCAGCAAATTTGGAAAACTCAACAGTGGCCAGAGTATTGGAAAAGGTCAGTTTACATTCCAATCCCAAAGGAGGGCAATGCCAAAGAATGTTCAAACTACCGCACCATTGCACTCATTTCTCAGGCTAGCAAAGTTATGCTCAAAATCCTACACGCTAGGCTCCAGCAATATGTGGACCAAGCACTTCCAGAAGTACAGGCAGGATTTCAAAGAGACAGAAGAATTAGAGATCAAACTGCCAACATACGCTGGATCATGGAGAAAGCTAGGGAGTTCCAGATAAGCATCTACTTCCGCTTCATTGGCTATGCTAAAGCCTTGGATTGTGTGGAGCACAACAAATTGTGGCAAGTTCTTAAAGAGATGGGAATACCAGAGCATCTTATCTGTCTCTTGAGAAACCTATATGCAGATCAAGAAGCAACTGTGAGAACCAGGCATGGAATCACTGATTGGTTTAAAATTGAGAAAGGAATTTGGCAAGGCTGTATACTGTCGCCTTGCCTATTTAACTTGTAGGGGGAGCACATCATGAGAAAGGCAGGGTTAGATGAGACACAAATTGGGATTAAGAATGTAGGGAGAAATATCAACAACCTCAGATATGCAGATGATACCACTCTAATGGCAGAAAGCGAAGAGGAACTAAAGAGCTTCTTGATGTGGGTGAAGGAGGAGAGTGCAAAAATTGACTTAAAACTCAACATCAAGAAAACGAAGATCATGGTATCCGGACCTCTCGATTCCTGGCAAATAGATGGGGAAGAAATTGAGATAGTGACAGATTTTATTTTCCCGGGCTCCAAGATCACTGCAGATGGGGACTGCAGCAAAGAAATTAAAAGACGCTTGCTCCTGGGGAGGAAAGCTATGGCAAATCTAGACAGCATCCTAAAAAGCAGAGACATCACCCTGCCAACCAAACCCTGCGTCTAGTCAAGGCTATGGTCTTCCCAGTTGCAATGTATGGCTGTGAAAGTTGGACCATAAGGAAGGCTGAGCATCAAAGAATTGAGGCTTTTGAGCTCTGGTGCTGGAGAAGACTCTTGCAAGTCCCTTGGACTGCAAGGCGAACAAACCAGTCAGTCCTAGAGGAGATCATCCCTGACTGCTCTTTAGAAGGCCAGATCCTGAAGATGAAATTCAAATACTTTGGTCACCTCATGAGAAGGATGGACTCCTTGGAGAAGAGCCTAATGCTGGGAGCGATTGGGGGCAAAAGAAGAAGGGGACGACAGAAAATCAGGTGGTTGGATGGAGTCACTGAAGCAGTCAGTGTGAACTTAAATGGACTCCGGGGAATGGTAGAGGACAGGAAGGCCTGGAGGATCATTGTCCATGGGGTCACGATAGGTTGGACACGACTTCGCAACTAACAACAACAATCATCCGTGACTCATATGTATCTTTTTTTCATTATTAGTGAAATAATTAAACAATTTTTAAAAACTCAGGAAGAATTGCAACATTAAAAAACTAATACAATATTTTGAAGTATTTAAACTTCATCTCAGCCTTTAAAATCTCTCTATGTGTATGTGTTAGGTACCATCAAGTCACTTCCAATTTAAGGCAGCCCTATAAATCAATAACTTCCAAGACATCTTATAATTACTAGCATTGCTCTGATATTCCATGCTGAGGGACATGGCTTCCCTTATTGTGTCAGTCCATTTCACATTAGGGCAGAGTCTGTACTTACTTTGTTTATTCCATTGTCAATCCTGTTGAATTCAGATCGTTTTGAATTCGAGTCTTCCTCCCCCCCTCCCCATTGAAACAGAAAATTGTTCGGCACGTGGTTACGGAGGCTCAGAAGAGGGGGGGAGGCAAATGGAGACTCTTTGTTTTCTTGAAGGGGGAGATTATTAAGAAATCACTAAACCTTTGCAAGTTCCCTTTAATCAGCAGAAAATAATTCTACCTAGTTTGAAGCTTAATTATCAGAATCTGGTTATCAAAGGCCTAAAGGTTGGCTGAAGTTCAATGGAACTATGACAAATATTTTTTTTTATCAATGGCCTATTACTTGGTTTATCATAAATTAATATCAAAATGAAATGCATTTTGGTTTCTATAAGATTAAATCTGTATTTTAATGTAAAGGCAGATTTATTTATTTATTTCACTGTTACTCTAGGGCAGAGTCTGCACTTTGTTTATTCCATTGTCAATCCTGTTGAATTCAGATCACTTTGAACTAGAGTATTCTGCACGTGGTTAGGGAGGCTCAGAAAGGGGGGGGCAAATGGAGACTCTTTCTTTGTTTTCTTGAAGGGGGGAGAGTATCCAAGAAGTCAGAGGAGGGAGGAAAAAATCCTTTCTTTTCTTGAAGGGGGAGGGGAGGATCAAATAAGGTAAGAAGAAAATCCAAGGCCGACAGAAGTTGAGAGAAATTAGGGGCTTCTCCTTTAAGGCAAGTTTGTCACATGACCACCTGTGGCCAATCATGGGTTCTCTACCACAGAGGAGAAGCCAGATTCAAAACAATGTGATTTTAAAATATATTGATTTATTAAAAGCACTCTAAGATATCGCACAATAAAGGTAGGGTCACTCCGATCAATCCTTCTTGCTGCAGAAGGAAAATTTAAATCACCCCAAATCAAAACAGAAATCGCATTCTGTGTAGAGGGCAGGGACTGAATCGACCTGGTGTTGGAATAAAAGCAACTAACACCTAGGTTTTCCTCTTTTCCTGCTGCATCCAACCTTTTCTAGCATTATTATCTTTTCCAGTAGTCTTGTCTTCCCATAATGTGAGTAATGATAGCCTCAGTTTTGTCATTTTAGTTTCAAACAAGAGTTCAGGCTTGATTTGATCTAGAACCCACAAATATATATTTTACAGTCCATGATATCTTTTCCAGCACAGCATTTCAAATTAATGCACTTTCTTCCTGTCAGCTTTCTTCACTGTCCAACTTTCATATCTATACATAGTAATGGAGTATAGTGATTGCATGTAACACTTAAGGATGTGTTACAGGCCAGGCTTCTACTTACTTATGGCAGCGAGGCAGGGACAAAAAATGCCCCGGTTGTCTCTATGGCACTTCATGGTGGTGCTGGGCTGAATGGGGCATTTAAAAAATTTGCACTAAGTTGGAATTGTATTGTTACACAATGCCACCTTCCTGCACATAACCCCCCCACACACACACACACACAGTGGAACCTTTGCACACCAGCTGCATTGTGGGTTCGCAGAAATCCAGGGCAGTAAGGGTGTGCCACTGAAAAAGGTCCCCTGTAGGGACAAAGGAAGCAGTGGGCAATGCAGCTCCACCTCAGGGTACTGTCGTTAGCACAGAGCAGCATTGCTGGCACGGAATCAGTATCAGAAAGTTAAGCTCCTTCCACCAATATTCACTCCAGCATCATTTAAATCTAATCCATCTTTCCATATGCTATATTCTGCATATAGATTGAAGAGGCAGGGAGATAAAATACATCCTTATCTGACATGTTTGCCAATTGGAAACCATTCTGTGCATCAAAAATGCTTATGCTAAACAAACTGCTGTAGTGGCAGCTTGGTGTAATGGTTAGGAGTGTGGACTTCTAATCTGGCGAGCTGGGTTTGATTCTGCGCTCCCCCACATGCAACCAGTTAGGAGACCCTGGGCTTACCATAGCATTGATAAAGCTGTTCTTACCGAGCAGTAATATCAGGGCTCTCTCAGCCTCACCTCCCTCACAAGGTGTCTGTTGTGGGAAGAGAAAAGTGAAGGCGACTGTAAGCCGCTTTGAGACTCCTTTGGATAGAGAAAAGCAGCATATAAGAGCCAACTCTTCTTCTTCTTTTAAAGTAACCATAGTTTTTCATGATCCACACAGTCAAATGAAATACAAGCTGATTTCTTTTGAAATGCTTTTCAATACTCCAGTAATCAATGCAAATTTGCAAGATGATTTCTAGTGCCTCTTCCTTTTCTGAATGCAGCGCGAACATCTGGTGTTTCCCCTTTCATATATGGCAGGAATGGCCGAACAGATGTTTGTGTACTAGAATTCCCATGAACACCTGCCAGCACATGCTGGCATAAACTCATGAGAACAATAATCCACAGACATCTGGAGAGCCCCCCCTTATATATGGTAACAGATTTTGTGGTAAGATTTTGAGCATCACTTTACTTATGAGATACATTAATTATTATACTTTGGTTCCCACTTTTTGAAATCTACTCAGCTATCCTTAGTTTAGGTGTGTAATCATTTTCTTTCTGGTCACTTACTTTTAGTTTCTTGCTCTCAGCCTCTGTAGTTGGGTGTAAACTTGAATGATGGTTATGCTGGCATGATGGTTGGAATGATGGTTATGGCTGGAATGATGGTTATGCTTCCCATGAAGTCTGTTTGATATTATTCAGTCAGACTTTGTATTAGAGCTCCTGATTACTTATGCTACATCTCACCTTACTATTAGAGCAACTCCATTTCTTCTGTGTTTTTCATTTCCCAAGTAAAAACTTTGTAATTTTCTAATTGAAAATGTCCTATTCAGGCCCCATTTAATTCATTCACTCCCAGGACTACAATGTTTCAATGTTCCATTTCTCATTTAAATGATTTAAAATATCACTTGATTTATGCTTGTAACATTCTGTGTTCCTATTACATGCTTTGAACAGCTTTGGACTTTGAATTGGCACATGTTTCCATCGGCAACTGAACATCTGTTCTGTTTTAATTCATTTGCATCATTTACCTCTGCTTTTTCCATGTAGTGGACTGTTGTCCCATTGAGGGGCAGGTGCTGACTTCCAGCGTTATATCTTTATTCATTTGCATTATCTCATCATAGGATTTCCAAATGCCTTTTTCTGCACAGTACTAACCAGAGTTAGCTGAAGTATCATTATTATATGGAACCCGAGATACAGACATACTTGGACCCCCTCAAACCTCCATCCATCCCTTTGGACACTAGGGTAGAGGCAAAGGTGATCAACCCACCTCTGACACTGATGCTGTGCAATACCAGGTCACTTAAGAATAAGACCCACACTTTGCAGAGAACGTAGACCTGGCTTGCATGACGGAGACCTGGGTTAGGGAGGGTGAGACTGTCACCTTCAAAGAACTGTCCCCTGACAGATTCTCTGTCCTCCATCAGTCTTGGACTGCAGGGCAGGGAGGAGGGGTGGCAATCCTAATCCAAGAGGATTTCTTCTTCAGGCTCTCCCCGCGCCATCAGTTCAGTTTAGTAGAGTTTACTGAGATTCACCCTACACCTTTTAATCACATCATTTTGAATTTTATGGATAAAAGGTCTCGTTTCAAATGGGATACTGTTTTAAATCTAGAATGTAACATAAATGTGAATTTTCTCTTTGTCTGGTTTTAATAGTCTTATCAGCACTGGACCAAGGGTACTTGCCTAGCATAAGTTACCTAAGTATGTGCCAGACTGGAAAACCTTCTTATGAATTTTTTTATTTTAGCGGCAGTGGAAACAAAAGTCATAAGAACATGTGTTTATTCGAACCTGTGCAAAACAAAGAGGGTTTTATATGTATACGTTATGTCTGTTTCATGACTACCTCATAGGGCTGGTCTAGAGGCCTGGACCAATGCAATAATGCCATTCCTTCAGAGTCATCTCCAGGACCATTCCTAAAGTCTTCAGGCTAGCCCTGGAGCTCCTGACATGACATGTGGTCGCTGGGTCAGCAGATATCACTTCAAGCTTATGCTAAACAAAGCATATTCTCTAAACAACCTTCCATTCTTGACAGTCACTTATGCCAAACATTATTCCATCAAGAATGTAAAGATACAGTGACCAAGAATCTTAGTCAAAACATAATATCTTGGCATAGGTGGAAGACACTTCCATTGTGGGTGAAAGGTTATACAACAAACAACATTTCTTAATAGAGAAAGAGAAATCAATATGGAACTAAAGTTGATTTTCAATAATTGTATGATCAATTAGAAGGTTGTAATCATTTTGTTTATTACCATTCCATCAATTTCTAACATCTTGTTCAAGAATGGTGGAAGAGAGGAACTGAACTCTCTCTCTGTTCCTCATGTACTCCTATCTGAATTGGGGAAGTATAAGCAGCTGGAAGGTAGCAATCAGGGATCTCCTAGCATGTCTAATATAAGCATTGTTAGTTGTTTAAATAAGATGGCACCTTTGGTTTTTAGACAAATTCCAATTATGTTAAGGAAGAATCATAAAAATTACAGTTTTCCCTAATACAGCTAGAGTTGTCTCAAACCACACTGAGATGCCAGAAGAAATAGATAAGTGCATGGATATAATTCTGTATTTGGGGGCTCTTGGAAATTAAAAAAGACAAGAAGAATAATATCTTAAATATACCTCAGTATCAATATGCCATTCATCTTTCTGATAGCTCAGTACAAAAACAAAGACATTCATGAAGTAGTGGTCTTTAAATTCTACAGGCACCAATCTGTTTAACACTTTAGAGTTTAAAACCCAACACATGGATTTGTGTTGCTGTAGGAAACCACTGCAAACATATTAATGTAATATGTTCTAGGAGGCATTCTGCACCGGCTGCAACTTCTGAATACCTTTCAAGTGAGAAATGAAATAGGTTAAAGGATCTGAGAGCTTCTTTTGTTTTATGAGGACAATACTCTTAGTTTTCCAACTTAAAAGACAGCTGAAGGGAAATTATCTGGTCATAGATTGAGACATGAAAACCCCACAGAGTTTCATGTAGCTTTGAAATTGAAAACACGTTAGTTCAAGGTTTATGGAAACTTGGCTTAAACCTGAACAAAATGAATATCACTTTAAACTTGGGCTTATCTCCAAATGTGTTACAAAACCTGAAAGCTGACATTTTTTAAATGTTGATAGTTTTTATGAAAAATTATTTTCATGTACCAGAAGTCACCATAAAATTATAACAGGTATTAGAAATGATGCAGCTGTATAACCTAAGAGTGTGCATATGAAAATTATTTTATTGTGCATCATAATTTTAGAAAGGACAAGATTATCACTTTCATTAACTGACTGGAGACAGATTTCTATTTTCATTAGTCAAAACAGATGTCTGCCCATTATTCCCTATGGAGGAAATGGCAGGTTTTCTGGAGCAGCTGTTTTTTCACTAAGACCATTTACGCACTGGAGGTTTCATGCCGGGCTGCAGGCTGGAGTTTCAGTCATGGCAGGTTACCCCACCTCTTCCTGCACCCACATGGGGGAGCATTTGGCCTGGTGTACCTCATCCGTCCCCAATTTGTGTTCCTGCACAAGAGCTGGGGCAGTGAAGTTCCCAGTGCATAAACGGTCCAAATGTCACCAAACTTTCAGCTAATATAGTAATCCTTCTCTACTAAAGAATACCCCAGTTGTAAGTGTCTGAACAAAAAGCTATCATTTTACAGCTCCTCTGAAGAAGGTGCCCCAAACATCCTTCTCTCAGTTGTTTCCTATAGACAAAAATGGCAGGAAAACGGCAGATTTTCAAAGTGGCTATTTTTTTCACCAAATGACACCCAAATTTCAATGAACATGTTCTCCCTCTCAACTGAAGATCCCCACACACAACAAGTTTCAGGGGAATTGGACAAAGTGGTCTGATTTTACAGCTCCCGAAGGAGGTACCCCCACCCATCCTACTCCTCATATGGGAGAGGAAAGGGAAGCTCTGCTAATCCCTCACTGGGATCAGATTGGCTGCAGAACTAGCTGTTTTTTTCCCCATGTGTCTCCCTTTTCTAGGTAGTGTGAACACATTGCATGCAGAGAACTGAGAATGAGCCTCCTGATCTGATTCTCAGTGTTAATTATAATTATCAGATTAAAATGTACAGGATTCAAAAATATCAGGAAGCCTTTTTGCTATGTTATTGTTATTATTAATATATTATTAGATTTCATGGTATAGGCTGTTCCCCCCTGCAAGCAGGCTCAGGGTGGCTTACAGTAATTTTAACAGTAACACCAACCTTTAAAAAAAAAAAGTTTAAAATTATCTATTGCTATTCCCTTCCCATAGCTCCACTGACATTCTAAATCAAGTTATTCCAAGCCTGTGGTGGGAGGTCTTTCTATGTTGGGATTAACCAGAAATTGAAATGTTGGCTATTGTCTGTCTTATACTGGAATAGTAACATGACTTAGAATGCATAGTATTTAATTGCACATACTAATCATTTCATAGTTAAATCGCAATTAAGTAGTGCAGATCTTTAGGCTCCAACCCTGCCTCTTTGAATCTCTACTTGCCCCCTTTTTAAAGAGAGGAAACAGGAAATACAAGAACTAAGATGAAGCAGTCCAATACTTAGCAAATTTTACTACTGTGATGTAAACTTCCTGGATCATAGTATTTCAAATGCATATATTAAGTGATATTTGAAATAAAAATTATACAACAATGTTCTTCTTCTCCTCTCTATAGATATTAATGAGTGCAGCCTTATTCCAGGAATTTGTGATGCTGGCGAGTGCTCTAATACCGTTGGAAGTTACTTTTGCCTCTGTCCACGTGGCTTTGTGACATCTACAGATGGTTCACACTGCATTGGTAAGTGCAGTTGAGAGGTCTGAATTCTGAAAGCTAGAAGTCAGCCATTTCCGTAATCCTTGATTTTTGCCTACCTGGCACTTTTAATCTGGTATGCATTCTATTAATTTGCTAGCCTTTTCCTGTCTCACAATACTGATATTTTGTTTCTATTTATGTGTATTCAAGGAGATAATTTGATTTTCAGTGGCTCTCAAACTACCGCCCACTTGTCTCCCAGGCCACATCCCTAGTGCCCTCTCCACATTTGTGCACACACATACACACGTGTGCACACACACCTCTTTTCTGGTGTTAGGTCTATTGCAGATTCAATATTGCCTACACTTCTTTTTTTGTTGTTGTGCAGTGACCCTATTCTAGTCTGGAAAATAATATACAAGTCCTGGAAGGTTGGAGTGTTCCCCTACAGGTTTTTCAGTCTTGTGGCTTTTGATGTCAGACTTGTGTCCATTAATTCTTTAGCGGAGGGTTTGACCTGTTTGCCCTAGGTAGAGAACAGAGGGACATTGTTGGCACTTGATGGCATATACCAAGTTTGAAGATGAGCAGGTGTATAAGCCTTTGATGGTATAGGTGACGTTGTTAGGTCCAGTAATTGTGGCATTGGAGTATATATGGCAGCATTTGTAGGGGAACACTTCAACTTTCCAGGACATTCTATAAGGCGGTGGTCCCCAACCACCGGGCCGCGGAGGCCCTGGCACCGGGCCGCAGCTCCCTCTCCCCCCCCCCCCGCAGTAAGAAACTTCCCAGGCCGCAAGCTTTCGGCCTGGCAAGCTTCTTACTGTGGGAGGGGGGGAGAGGGAAGCAGGGCCGCACACGCACAATGTGCATGCGTGGCCTGGCCACGCATGAGCACATGTGCCATGCATGGCCAGAAAAGCACATGTGTGGCACTTTTGTGCATGCACACATGCGCAAAAGTGCTGCACATGCGTGTTTTTGGCAGTGCATGGCACATGCATGCGTGGCATGCGCGGCCGGGCAATCGCCCTCCCTGCTGCCGCCGGTCCACAGCCTGTAAAAGGTTGCGGACCACTGCTATGATGGACCTGAAAGTAGTTGTTTTATTACAAAGAAACTTCAAGAACAGGCTAGAAAGGGAGATTTCAGAAATGCAAGTTATTACAACACTTTGTACTTTGACATACCCTGGATTCAACAAGCACAAAGGTTTTTTTTAATCTTACTATGCATGCTAACCTTATGTAACTTGTGTATCCACATTCCTCACAATTTATTTTAATTGGGATTATGTGACTGTTAGTAATATATAATGTAATTTTGATTTCTATTTTCTGGTCCCAGGACAAGATAGCTGCCAGTTTAGCTTCTACTTGTAAGAAAGTTTCACACTGGTATGGAGACAGATGGGGCCGGCAGTAAATAGTAGGGTGTGAGCCGTGGATCACTGGTTTTGGCAGTTTTATTTCTGATATGTCTTTGTGAACTACAAATGGGTTCGAGGGGTTTGATTGGCTGGTTTGGCAGGGAGTCATCATGTGGCTGTGTTTGGATGCTGTGACACAGTTTACTAATGTAACAGAATTAACTTTTGCTTATATATTCCTACTGTTATGATAGTCAGTTCTTAGTCTGAGGAAGAGTGCTTGCACTCGAAAGCTCACGCCTTGAATAAATCTTTGTTGGTCTTAAAGGTGCCACTGGACTCTGATTTTACTGTGCTACTTTAGACCAATGCGGCTACTCATTTGAAACTATTGTTAATCTCTCTTCCTTTTTTGACCCTTCCCTCTCAGACACACAGTGCTGTTATCCTGCCTGCCTGTCCATCTTTCTCTGTTCTTCCCATCACATGCGATCCCATGTACTCACTGTGTGCTTTTCCTATTTTTGAATCCAAATGCTATCCTGTATCTTCTCTATAATGAAAGTGTCAGAGGGGGCTTCTGCCCACTCTGCAAATGAGAATTAAAATTGCTTGTAAAGCTCTATTCCATTATTCCTGAAATTTGAAAAGGAGAATCCCTTTATTGAAATTCAGTGGAAAATAAGAAACCACTGAGCTGTGTATCCGGTTAAAATGTATTAAAATCTTTAAAACCAATAGAAAAACATAAATCAATGAATGCAGGAACAATCATAACATTTCTAAAAACAAATCAAAATGAAAAAATGAACATCCGTGATAGCTAAAATAATTGTAGACACAAGTGTTCTTTTCTATATTGATTTATTTTACATTTATTTACATGGTTTCTTTAAACGCGATCCTTACATTAGGAAAAAAATGTTTAAATGTCTCATCCAAACAATCTATTATTTTTTCTCATTATCAATATCCAGATCAAAGAGCAGGAACATGTTTCTCTAGCTTGGTGAATGGCCGCTGTGCACAAGAACTTCCAGGGAGATTTACCAAATTGCAGTGTTGCTGTGAATCTGGGCGTTGCTGGGCACTTGGATCCATTCCAGAGATGTGTCCTGTCAGAGGCTCTGGTGAGTGTCTTTAGATGCCCCTTTGGGATAATATCATTAGATGTCCCTTTGATTATTAGAATAATATCTCACTTGTTTTAAAATCCAGCTTGAAGAAAAGAAATAGTTTTAATCAATTTCAGCTTAACAACCTGGTTGTTTCTTATTTAGACTCAGTATCTTCTCAATTGTTGGAAGCAATTTTTATTCTTTTGAGGCATTCATATTCATGTTTATTGAAACACAAAGCTACCATTTAATTTCCTTACACTAATTTGAACTTCCAGAGTACAGTACTAGAGATTTTGCTTCTGTCTGCCTGTCTAATTTTTATTCATCCCTTTGCTGAGTGAGATTAGAGTAGCAACAGCCCTGTGATGTAGGTTAGAGTGATTGGCAAAGGGTCACCTGATAGGCTTTGTACCAGAGCAGGGATTTGGACATTCAAAGTTCTAGTTCAATAGTAGGATGAAGTTACATTTAGTGAACATAAGAGAAGCCATGTTGGATAATGCCAATGGCCCATCCAGTCACCTCTCAATTGTAATTTCTCCAAGCTAAAGACCCCTAAGATCTTTAACCTTTCTTCATAGCAAAGGTGTTCCATCCCCTTAATTATTTAGTTGCCCTTTTCTGCACTTGTTCTAAGGCTGTAAGTGGATAGAATGTCCTCCTGAATTTATTTCAGAATTTGTAAGAAATGTACCTAAATGTAAACATAATAATATGCTAGATTTACAAGGGTTGTTTATACTCAAAACCAATTGTACTGAAAGCATTTACATTCAGTTTTTGAAATAAGAGTAAATTTTAGAATATTTTCCAAATAAACACACTTACATATATTTCTCTCTTTATTAAACAGTACCATGATGCCTCTTTATGCTTGTGGTTCCCTTTAATAGATGAATATCGCAGACTTTGTGTCGATGGCATTCCAGCTGTAGGTGGTCCCAGACCTGGTGGCACAGGAGCAAATGGCTTCCTTCCTGGTGGAAATGGAAATGGATATGGCCCAGGTGGAACAGGATTCATCCCTATTCCTGGAGGAAATGGCTTTTCTCCAGGTGTGGGTGGGATTGGTGTAGGGACTGGAGGTCTGGGCCCCACGGGAAATGGCCCCATCATAACAGGGCTAAGTAAGTTGTCACATTATTTCATTTTTGGTCGTGTGGTAAATAAGTTTATGTATCCATCTTTTTCTGTTTGAAGTTATGTGCTACCATGTGGCTGTGTTTCTTTTCATATTTTCATATTTGTACTTGTGGAAACAGTGTAACTTTTCATTTGTCAGATGTGAACATTTTCTCCCTACCCACTTTCCAATATGATATATGTATATAGCTCATAAATGCTATAGTCATTAAAAACTGTGTTATCTGGCACTTGATTATTCAGAATGCTCAGTTAACTGACCATGGCCAAAGGACAACTTTCTCTTCCTCACATAGAATCATAGAGTTGGAAGGGGCCATACATGCCATCTAGTCCAACCCCCTGCTCAACGCAGGATTAGCCCTAAGCATCCTAAAGCATCTAAGAAAAGTGTGTATCCAACCTTTGCTTGAAGACTGCCAGTGAGGGGGAGCTCACCACCTCCTTAGGCAGCCTATTCCACTGCTGAACTACTCTGACTGTGAAAATTTTTTTCCTGATATCTAGCCTATATCGTTGTACTTGAAGTTTAAACCCATTACTGCGTGTCCTCTCCTCTGCAGCCAACAGAAACAGCATCCTGCCCTCCTCCAAGTGACAACCTTTCAAATACTTAGAGGGCTATCTGCTTTTTAAAAAATAAGACTTTTCATAAACTGTACAAAGTTCTGGGGTTTTTTTAGATTTCAGATTTTTCTCCAAACCTCAAGCTTTTCTCAGATTTGTAGGAAGATATGTCTTGTCCATCCATGTATCTAGTCTCTGGATTTGAGTATCTGCAGATGCATCCATGTTGAGAATTAGATATGTCAATACTTGGCATATAAATACTACCATGCCCAGAAATAGCCCAGAAATTCGGCAAAAAGAATTCTAACAGAAATGGATAAGATGGAGACCATATGTTGTATTGTGTCCCCAAAGCACTATTGTGTGGGCTTGATTTGACTTTGGTTATACAATCCGTGAACCTCCACAGGGTTTCACAATTAGAAGCTGTGGTCTCTTTTGTTATTAGCATTTCCATTGAGAAAAGATCTGTCCTTTAAAAAAGCAATGTTCCCCTTTTAAAATGCTAATAACAAAGCAATGAAATTGGTATCAGTGAACTGAATGGAAGTTCTATGTGTTGAATTAACCATTCTTGCAAATTGATGCAAATTGAGACTGCAATCTGAGTGTTATGAGTGGAATAAGGTAAAAAGCATGATCTTTTCTATTTGAGCCATTAAAATGTCTTCTAAAAACTAGCAAAGAAGGAACCATCTGTACTTCCCCATTCCCAATAGGCCATTCCAGAGGATCTGGATTGTGAAGAAATCTTGCAGTTAGACTAAAGATGATCTCACTGTCCTGTGAAGGTAGAGTGGCAAGCCACTGTAAGGAATGAAGCTGGGACACAGGTCCATAGCAGTAGAAATGGCTCTTCTTCACAATCTCTTTGCAGCTCTACAGAAGAACTCAACCATGTAGGAACCCTTAGAAACTCTTAGATGTGAAAAAGTGCTAAGAGTTTAATAGAACGTCCAGTGATCATTTAAAGAAGTACAATACAACGTTATGAACTACAGAACATTTAAGTTACAAGTGAGCAACTATGATTTGTTTTGTGATACAAATATACAACACACTTTCCATGTTCCTCTCATCCTCACCTTCCTTCATCTTTACCTCCTGGAATAATCATCCTGAGCCAAAGCTAAGAAAAATACATACATACATACATACATACATATGTAAAATGCATATATGTCAGTGTTCTGTCAAGACAAAAGACACTATTGTTGATTATATGTTAAAATGAATGGAGCATGAAATGAAATTTAATCTTGTTTACCATCTAGAGGTAGTGGCATGATTGAAATTTATGTGTATTAAACCTTTTTTTTTTTAGTTATGACATGATGTTATAAACACAAGCGATTATAAAAGCTGGTACCTTTAAATTTTAATAGAGGTTTGTTTTTCATTTTTTTTTAGCAATACTCAATCAAACAATAGATATCTGTAAGCATCATCCAAACCTTTGTTTAAATGGGCGCTGCATACCAACCGTTTCCAGTTATCGATGTGAATGCAATATGGGATACAAGCAAGATGCAAATGGAGACTGTATTGGTGAGTATAGCTTTCTGTTTGACTCTTACATTTCTTGCTAAGCATCCTCACTCATGTCCTATAAGAAACACTAGTTTCTTTTAAGCTGAATGTATATACTGCTTTTGGATCCCCTAGTGCAGTGGTCCCCAACCTTTCTGAGGTCAGGGACCACCTCCAGGGGAGAAGAGAGAGCCAATGGCCAAGGTGCCGCACACACGCGCGGCAGCTGCGCGCAATTGCGCATGTGCAGTTGTCACACATGCTGTTATCGCCACCAGGGGGTGCAAATGTGCATGCAAGGCAACTGTGCGCATTCGTGTTTACATTGCTGGCGTGCTGGTGCCCGCGCCCGCGCCTACCTCTTCCCTTCCTTCTCGCTGTGGAGGGGAGGCAGGCGTGGCTGACAGCGGCCTGGTACTGTGGCCTTCACAGCCCGGGGGTTGATGACCCCCACCCTAGTTTGCTCTGAAGCCTTCACAACAAAATGAGACAATTGCACATGAGCTTGTAACAATGAAAAATTGATTTAATTATTTGTACCAAAGTGATATAAAAGCTTATACAATGGATATTAATCAGGAGAGCATTAGGTTAAATATTTGTTGGCTACTTCTTGTTCTTATAGATTTTTATGAGTAATTTTTGCCATTTCTGTTGCAGATTGGCATGCAATTTTGTACTGAAAAAAATCAATAAAAAGATGACCAGAATCCTGCTAAAACTGTTTTGGTTTTTGATGAAAGTTGTACAGAACTCTGTGCAATGTCTAGATCAGGGGTAGTCAACCTGTGGTCCTCCAGATGTCCATGGACTACAATTCCCATGAGCCCCTGCCAGCTAGGGTCTAGATGATCTGATTGTCTCTTAATTAAAACAAATTCTGGAAGATTTTTAGCAACATTCTATCAGGAGTGTCCTGTAAAGCAGTGGTCCCCAACCTGCGGGCCGCAGCCCGGTGCCGGGCCGCGAAGGCCATGACGCCGGGCCGCTGCTCCCTCTCCCCACCCCCCACCCCCCGCAGTAAAAAACTTCCCAGGCCGGAAGCTTGCGGCCCGGGAAGCTTCTTACTGCGGGAGGGCGGGGGGAGGGAATCAGGGCGGGTGCGGCCTGATGCGCGGGTGTGGCCCGCGGGTGCGGCCCAATGCGCGGGCGTGGCCCGCGGGGGCACGGCCTGCGGGCGTGGTCCGTGCGGGCGCGGCCCGATACCCTGCCGGTCCCCAGCCTCAGAAAGGTTGGGGACCACTGCTGTAAAGTGAGAATAGTTACTGAATATATTTGGAAGCAAGTGTTTTGAGATTGCTTCTAAATTGTTGTAACAGATCAGTAACAAATGACCAACTACTGTTTTGAACTAAGCCCTGGTTAATTTTTGAAAGCATTCATAAGGAAACTATTTTTGAAGTCACTGGATTGTTCTTCAATGGAAAAAACCCTAAATCTCTAAGTACTTTGTAATGAACTGCCACAAGAGCGAGGGTACTAAGGAAAGCTGCAAGGACATTTAGAGATTTGGAAGGTGTTCAAAGAGAAACAGTTTGAATCATAACAACACAAGTTGGGTGGTACAGTGGGCATATGATAAGGAAGGCAAAATTGCACTAATTGAAGTACAGAATGTCCTTTCATGGGGAGATTCTTTTTTTGTACAAGAAGATTCCATTCCTTTGCTTTTCAACAAAAAGCAAAAATTTTATTCATTGGTTTATTAAAAAGCAATGGTGCATTTATCTTTACTTCCTTTCATCACCAGTAAATAATAATATGGGGATTGCCAAGTTTAAATAGATGGATCAGAGAGAAATATGATATTACTTCTGTAAAAGTTATGAAATCAGTGTTGCCAGTATTTCAGATTTGCTAATCATTTAAGACAAATGTAAAGAAATACATTTAAATTTTTTCCACAAATTATGTGTTTTCTTTCAAAGCGATTTCCTGTTTATAAACATCTCCTGGTTACAAGCAATTAAGAGCAATTTGAAGAGTTCAATATTTTACATTCTTTCATGATGATCTTTTACTTTTATGTAAATAAAAATAACAGTTATGAGTTATATAGGCCAAAGATTAATAGGAATCTGGCTTTGCTTGAAAGAATACTTCAAACGGTGAGCTTTATTGTGATGAAACTATGTATATTTGTATAGTACTGAGTGCAGAACCAAATAATCTAGAGAGACAGCTTGGTTTCCTAGAAGTGAAAGCTGCAATTTTCTTTATGTTTGACTACAGAGTACTACAGGAGAAAGGAGTATAAACTGATGCATACTGTTCAGTAGAAGATTCAAAAAGTCCATGTTGCAAGGCAGCTACATTTTCAGTGCTGTTTTATGGTATGCTACATTAGTGGCATGTCAGCATTAATATAGTTTAAATATAGCTTGCCTGTGCTATGCTAACAGGAATTGAAAGAAAATTTGCCAACAGAGCCTGTAGTCACAAGTATCAACCCAACACGAAATAGATTGCTGCAGTACTTAAGTAATCCATGAAAGGAGTCAGTGACACGAAGCAACTGCTGTCTACCTTCTTGATATCTAACCATTTCCACACTTGATAGAGAAACAAGTAGGGGGAAAACAATGACCTTTTCCAAGGATGCTGGAGGAAAATGCTCTTCAAATGGGAAGAAAGGTTTTCAACTGTATGCCCTCTTGATCTTAAGCAGTTTCGTAGAATACTGGCATCAAGGAAAGGGGCTTTCCCTCAATTCCCAAACCATCTGTCTGCTTAAAGGCCAACAATATTTAGACCATTCCTTCTCATCAAATTCTGTGTATCACTAAACACACTTAATTTTTCCCCGTCTCCATTCTTACATGTTTACATACTCAGAAGAGAAAATATTCTTAAAAAGATCTAGGATGCCCAGAGTCTAGGTGGTCCCTATACGTGAAATCAAGGGAAAGACTTCCTGCGAACACAATTGCACTTTGCCAGGGCCAGGAGAGACCATGGTTTCCATCCCCCATTTGAGTTAGGGAACAGACTTTTGCACTCAACTTTCCACATTTGTGAGTGTCACCATTGGTGTTAGTTGACCAAAAGGAAGTTTTTCTTTTCATTCTCCCTACTTATGGACTGGGATTGGTACACAGAAGTCCATTGTTTGGGAACTTCTACATGCATTTTGATAAACCTGGCAAAGATACTCTGTTCTGTAGCCATTGTATATATTAAATGCAGATCAAGTAGGATTACTGTATAAGATAATTGAGTTTAGATTTCTCTACGGTAGACATGCAGAAATTAAGAACTTCCTTGTTCTCTAAAGTTTGCCAAAACTTTTTCCTTTAGTTATTAGAGTTTATCAGGGAAGGCAAAATTTATCTTTTAAGATTTAAGGAAAGATAAATAATGTGCACAAAGCATGTGGTACCTGTTCCACACACTGCCTTCTTCTCCTGGGTGTTCTGATCTAAAAAAAGCCTTGCCTTGGTTCTAAAAACTTTCAGCTTTTTATACAGGGCTAGGAGCAAAGCCCATTTTTAAAATAGGCTGAAGTAAAGCGGGGCAGCCGAGCTAGGAAAGTGGGCCACCCAGCTGGTGCAGCAGAACATGGCCAGCTGGCCTCTATCAATCTCCCAGCCTCTATCAATCTCCCAGTAGTAAGAGAGAACAGTGTGTACCACAATGGAGCAGATGCAGCCAGCCTCCAGTGCCTTCCCTGGAGCCATGAGTGTGGAAAGCACCGTACGCCATGGCAGAGCCTGCAAAACTAGCTTCCCTTGCCTTCCTGATAGCAAGGGAGTTGTGGAGTACTGTGTGCCATGGCAGAGAGCACCCAAGCACCCTCTGTCACCCTCCCAGCACCAAGGAGGGCATGGAGAACCGTGCACGATGTTTGAGTATACGCAGCTGGCCTCCCTTGCCTTTCCAGCAGCAAGGAGTGCCACGTGCCACAGTGGAGCATGGCCAGCCAGCCTGTTACTGTCCTGGCAGGCAGGAAGGTGGGAAGTTCCACACATCACAGCAGAGTATGTGCAGCTGGCCTCAATCACCTTTTTGGCAAGCAAAAGGACAAGGATCATGGCAGGCCGACAGCAGAGCATGCCCTCTGACCTTCCTTATTTCAACACTCTCAGAACAGGACATGAGTTTAGGATAGACTGAGTCCCCAGAGTGTTCAGACTCAGGTAGGATAAGTTTTCTATAGCTTTGCTCTTCAAAGTACTCACAGCAATGTTTTGGTCAATAGTGATGGAATGAAGGTTCTCCTGGTGGAATATAGAAGAACAAGTAATGTTGAGGGTTTCCTTTGCTCAGCTGGGTGTACAGAGTCATGGCATGCTGCTGAAATGGGGAAAATATATATGTAACTGAATATACAACATCTTGAATAAACTTGGAGATTCACAACAAAATAAATAATATACCATTAGTGCTGAATTTTCCAGGAGCGGTGACTGGATGTATAATAAACCCAATGAAGCAAAAAGTGGAAAAAGCATTATTTTGTTGCATGTGCACATTTGTGCAGAATGTGTTTGGGTAGTTCATGGAATTTCTGTGGATATCTGCCACCATAGAGTGGAACAATGAAAAAATCAGCATAAATGGTAGGTTCTGTACCCACATATTAATTTAACAGCCCCTTGGCTAATTATGTAATTTTGTAAATTAGGTTGCTGATATTCTCAAACACTGTTGAAAATCTAGCCAAAAACTCTACAAAATGATTATTTAGTTTTATGGTCTGCTTTTTTACTAAATGTTCTTCAGAGCCTTAAGAAATGTGTGGTTAAGTGTGATTGAATTTGAGAAAGCTATTCTGCATATATAGTGAAATCTGATTGTCTTCTTTCTGATGCCAACAGATGTTGATGAGTGCATTTCAAATCCATGCTCTAATGGAGATTGTGTGAACACACCTGGATCCTATTATTGTAAATGCCATACAGGTTTTCAACGGACCCCTACAAAGCAGGCTTGCATTGGTAAAAAAAAAAAAGTTTTACTTGAACATTTGTAGACTTTACACATGCTTATGTTTGTTCTAAGTTAGTTCACTTGGGATTTTGAAAAAAACTGAGTTTTGTCTATTCACTAAACCATGACCATGATGTAATATTTGAAGGAATTTAATTAAACCTAGAGTAACAGTGAAAGAAAAAATAATAAATCTGCTTTTACATTAAAGTACAAATTTAATCTTATAGAAACCAAAATGGATATCATTTTGATATTAATTTATGATAAACTAAGTAATAGGCCATTGATAAAAAAAAAATGTCATAGTCCCATTGAAGCTAGTAATGAGCTAGTTCTGAACCAACTCTGAATCATCCATGGGATCTGAGGGAACTGTCATTCAATATAATGTTGAAGTCTTTGGCAAATTAAGGATTGATTTAGGACATTAGTCCTAAATATTATTTTCAGTCTCTTTATGAACTGAAGCTACTAAAATACATTATTTTTATAAGTAACTTAAGTCCAATTATTTTCAGTAGAACAATCCAAACTAACTTCAGCCAACCTTTAGGCCTTTGATAACCAGATTCTGATAATTAAGCTTCAAACTAGGTAGAATTATTTTCTGCAGATTTTGCAAAATATTATGTAACTAGATGTAAAGCCCATTGTACTTGTAAATACAATGGGCGCTAGGCGTGCTTTTGGGGCCGGAGGGGGCCTCCTTCCCCTCCTCCCCCCAGGCCATGGTGTGGCCTTCCCCCCCAGGCCCAGAAGCATACCCGGGGCCTCCTGGAGTGGAATGGTAGGTGCCCAGAGCCTCCTGGAGGCTGTGGGTGTGCTTTTGGGGCCAGGGTTAAGGCCTTTTCCCCCTCCCAGCTGCGGTGCGGCCTTCCCTCTGGGCCCAGAAGTGCACCCATGGCCTCCTTGAGGCCCTGGGTGTGCTTTGGGCTGGGGGGGGAAGGCCTCCTTCCCCCTCTTGTCTGTCCTGGACTGGCCCCGCCCACTCTCTGCCCACTTAGCCCTTAACCAATTATGTATACCGCTCCCCGAGCAGTTACAGATAGAGCATCCTTTTAGTGTTAGATATGTTGTTTTGTGTGTAAAAATAATTTACTAATTACTGATGGTAATACATGTTTTCATTATTAGATTAAATGCTGGTTAGGGAAGATTTACATTAGAAAAACAGCTCTTGGGATGAGTTAAACACACTGAGTGCCATGATCTCAGTCCAATTCAGAATTGTTTGTAGATGCTGCTTATAGAAATTTAAAGAGACAGATGTTATGATAATGCCTTCTCTAGTTGCACCTTAAGGTTTCCTAATGCAAATAGCAAATTACAGTGCTTGGTCAAATGGTGTGAATCCTAAAGTCATATCAGGTTTCACTGGTGTCAGAAGTCTGGGGGTAGTCTCAATCTCCAGAGTTGCTTTTGTTGAACAAGTATTCTAGGGTAGACCTCAAAAATGGGGTGGGGGTATCTTTATTCAAATTTCAGTCACTGCTGTGCAGATTACGTATTTCCATCTGCGGGGGAATGAGTTTGGCTCTCCTGTCCAGCTGCTCCTGGGATACCTTTTGAATGTTCTCCCAAGGGAAAACTAAATCCAGACTCAGCCAGTTCTCTCTCTGCAACCTATGGAGTGACAGTTCCTGGACCAATGGTATTGGGTAGATGAGCTCACTAGGACATTCCCTTAGACCTCTTTAAGGGGCTGACTGCCTCATCCAATCTCATCTCAGAAAGTCAGTGCTTCCTGCTCCTCTACCAGAGCTCCCCAGGTTTCCAGTGATAATCTCTGTTAAGAACTTAGGTAGGTTGCCTTCTGCCATTCTACCATTCCACTCAGAGCTGGCTGGGCTCCTTCAAGCTGGCTGACTCTCACGACAACTCCATCAAGGCCACACCCTTGTGCAACCTGACAGACAGCTTTCCAATGCGTTGCAGCTTGCTGGTGTGATGTGCCTTTGGTGGGACTTGTGGTACTGAAGTAAGTGTGAGGACAGAGGCATCAACCCAGGACATATCAATATGGTGTACTGGTTAAGAATGGAGGATTCTGATCTAGAGAACTGGGTTTGATTCCCTACTCCTCTATATGAAGCCTGCTGGATGACCTTGAGCCAATCACAGTTCTCTCTGAAATCTCGCCTACTCACAAGGTGGCTACTGTGGGTAAAGGAAGAGAAGGTAATTATAAGCTGCTTTGAGATCCCATAGGGTAGAGAAAAGTGGGGTCTAAAAAGCAACTCTTGTCTTCTTCAATAGTTACTGTATAGAGTTAATTCAGATACATTGAGCTAAACTTCATATTTTCTAGTTGAAAAAAGTGGAATGTTCATTTCATACTTTTTCTTTCTCTTAGATATTGATGAATGTATTCAGAATGGTGTCCTTTGTAAGAATGGCCGTTGTGTGAACACTGATGGAAGCTTCCAATGCATTTGCAATGCTGGTTTTGAACTAACCACTGATGGGAAAAACTGCATTGGTAGGGGACAGTATGGATTTTTCTCTTAGTTTTTCTCCCATCTCCCAACTTCTTTCTGGGGCCAGTTCAAGGTGCTGATATTGACCTTTAGCTCAATATGGTTTAGGACAGGCATACCCTGAGGACTTATCCCATGCAAACCAACTAAGCCATGATGGTCATCTTCTGAGTCTTTGCTTTGGGTGTCTGTTTCATGAGGTAGCAACACAGGAATGGGCTTTCTGAGTTGTTGCACCATTTTCTACTTCAAACAAAATAACTTTAACCATGTTAAATGGAGGCAAAAAGGTTCAAGGAAAAGTTTTACATTAATTACTTAAGACATTTTTAAGCTCTCTCTGTACCAGACTTAGTCCCCAGGGCAGTGAACAATAACAACAATACAAAGATTTTAAATACATAAATATATAAAAATATTAAAAAACAAACAAACACATGAACTTGTGGAAGGGCCAATAAGAATCCATTAAGCAATATTAGACAAAATAAAATTCATCTATAGTAACTGACAGTGATAGAAAGGGAAAGCTAAATCTTTCTGGGGAAGAAATTCCATAATTTTGGTGCAATCAAGGAGGTCCCTTCTTGGATTGCAAGCTGTCTAGACTCAAATGGCAGGAGCATTTGAAACAGACCGACAGAAATGACTGCAGTGGTCGGTTAGGTCCAAATGGAAGTAGGCCGTTCTTAAGACATTAAATAAATATGGAATGTATTAAAATAGCTTTTTCTTGTAGTGACAAAGTTATTATGATCCTTTTAAATGGGTACATAACTTAGAAAAGATCTAATACTTTTTTTTCAGGGATAAAACAATATTTGTTGCTTCCTTTTCAGATCACGATGAATGTACTTCTACCAACATGTGCTTGAATGGAATGTGTATTAATGAGGATGGTAGTTTCAAATGCATATGCAAACCTGGGTTTGTCTTGGCTTCTAGTGGACGCTATTGTACAGGTACATATATTACATTAAGGAAATCTTGTCTGAAATTTCACTTGTCTGCTAAATTATTTACCCTTTACAAACATGCAAACAAAAAAGAGCCTGTGTGAGGATATTAGAGGTACATTTTAACCTCCTGTTCTGACCCTCTTGTCTGTACCTCTGTGTTCATGTTGACACAGTAAAGTGAAATCCAAGCTTTGTTGAGGACATAAGAAGACCTCTGCTGGATCAGACCAGTGGCCCATCTAGTCCAGCATCCTGTCTCATAGAGTGGTCAGCCTGTCCCTCTGGAGAGCCAACAAACATGGCATAGAGGCTCAGACCTTCCCCTGATGTTGCTTCCTGGTGCCAGTCACACACTAGTAGCCACTGATGTTTGTCTCCTCCATTAATCTGTCTAATCACCTTTTAAAGCTATCTGTGGCTGTGGCTGTCACCACATTCTCAGGCCGCATATTACACATTTTAATCAGCTGCTGTGAAAGAATCATTTCATTCTGTCTGTCTTGGACATTATGCCTATCAGTTTAATCAGATGTGCTCAAGTTCTAATATTTTGCAAGAGGAAGAAAAACATCTCTGTCCACTCTTTTTACCCCATGCGTAATATTATAAACTGCTACCATTTATATCCGGCGGGGGTGCAAACGCGCATGCGCGGCAGCGCTGCGCATGCTTGCATGCGTGGATGTGCCATGCGTGTGCATTTGCGCCCCCGCCAGACGCAAACGTGCATGTGCGGCAAGTCTGCGCATGTGGGTTTACGCCACTGGCATGCCGCCGGCCGCGGCTCCCTCTCCCTGCCCCTCCAGGCCTTCTCTTCCACCCCTCCCGAAGCAAGAAGCTTGCCGAGCCGTAAGCTAATTGGCCGCTTCAGCGGCCGATTTGCTCATGGCCTGGCGAGCTTCTCGCTGTGGGGGGAGTGGGAAGAGGGAGCGGGAAGAGGGAGCCACGGCCCAGCACCGAGGCCTTCGCGGCCCGGCATCCGGGGACCCCTGGCCTAAAGCACCCAGGGTAAGTATTTGTCCAGTTGCTGTTTAAAGACCCCAGTGAGGGGGAGCTCACCCCCTCCTTAGGCAGCCTATTCCACTGCTGAATTACTCTGACTGACACTTTTTTCCCTGATATCTAGTCAATACTGTTCTACACATAGTTTAAACCTATTAGCGCGGGTTCTATTCTCTGCTGCCAGCAGGAACCACTCCTCTACGTGACACCCTTTCAGATACTTAAAGAGAACAATCGTGTTCCCTCTCAACCTCCTTTTCTGCATGGTGAACATTCCCAAGTCCCTCAACCTTTCGTCATAAGACTCATCACTCTCCTCAGCACCCTTTCAGTTTTGAACACCTTATTTTTGAAGTGAGGCCTCCAGAACTGAACTCCAGGTGTGGTTTGACCAATGTGGTATACAGCAGGATTATGACATCTTGTGATTTTGATGTGATACCTCTTTATACAGCCCAAGACTGCATGTGTCTTCTTTATTTCTGCATCACACTGTCTGCTCATATTTATCTTACAGTTCACAAGTACCCCAAAATCTCACAGGGTCACAGCCCAGCCCAGTGCAGGGCTTATAATTTCTCTGCTGCACATCATCCCCAACACTCAGTTCCTTAGTCAAAAACACCTAACAGTACTTAACAGAAATTAGTTTACAAAACATGCATTCACCCACAAATACTGCCCTTACTCATACAGACACAGCAACCTTTATTAGAAGAGAGAGAAAAACAAGGATAAACCCCTCACCTTGTGAGCAATTCTCCACATGCTCCTTGCCTTCTCTCCAGCTGCTCAGCTGAAAGATTTTCCTTGTCTCCTAGTCAGCAAGTAATGTTATTCTTTTTTTTAATGTGGATATTGAACTGATCAAGGGGTAAATGCTGAGCAATGTCAGCTTCATTCTGTCTCCAATATCCATGAGAACTGAGAGCCAAGCTAAAGGGTCCTTCCATCATTGGCAGCAAAGGTGGCTCAAGGAGCCCTTTCCTCATCATGTGACCTTGGCCACTCAGTTCAAGATCCATGTATAGGTTTTTTGCTCTACTTCTGTATAAATAATAACAAAGGCTTCCTTCATGCCTGTCTCTTCTCAAGGCTTAAATCCTGAATCTGTCCGCACTGCAAATTAGAGGGTGTTTTTTAAAAAGTCCTTCGCATAAAAGAGCACTTGCTTATATTTCAACTAAGTAGTCTCACAATGAAGAAAACAGCAAAAGTAAATTCTGGGTTCTGGGTTCATTTTAAGGTTTTTATGCTTACCTAGAAGACCATATGCAGTCCGGGGGCCTGCATATCTATATGAATAAACCCCTCTGAGGGCACTTAGCTGCGCAACTTCTAACCTGTAATCTTCAGCCCAAAACATATCCAACTGGCCTCGACCAAGGCCAGGGCCTGGTGGAATCATCTCCGTGATGACATCAGGGCCCTATTGGAACTAATACAGGCTGATTCTGCACTAGCTTTATTTTTCCGTTGTTGATCCTATTGAATTCAGATCTATTTGAACCCAGGTCATCCTCCTGCCTCCCCCCACCCCCAAATTGAAGCAGAAAGTATTCTGTACTTGATTGGGGAAGCCCAGAGTGGGGAGAGGTGCCAAGCACCACGGGAGGCTCCCTCTCTCTTTTCCTGAACGAGGTGGGGGAGAGGAAGGGGAAATAAATCCCTCCCACCTGTCCTGGGCAGCTTGCCAATACCTGGCGAGGTCATGGCCAGGGCTGCTCAGGGTGGGATCAAGTGCTAACAGGGGCTGGGCCATCCCCCCTCTCTCCCAATTCCCACTGGCTGTGTAGCTTTCAGTGGGCTGTCACTTCTTCCACATGGAAGAAGGTAGAGGGGGGTTTGGACAGGGGCAGGACATCCGACCTGATTGGTTGTTCATTGGATGGATGGCCAATTAGGGATGGGATAGCCTACCTGATTGGCAGTTAGGCAATGAGTTCCAACTCCTCCCATCACTCGCTTCCTATTTTATTTATGTGTTCAGATTGTTGTAAACAGCCCTGTGATGGCTGTGCCAATAGGGGCTATCTAGAAATTTAATAATATGTAAATGTTCAAAAATCTTGTTGGTCTTTAAAGGTGCTACTTGAATATATCTTTAAAGGTTTTTACTGTTTATGGTCTCTTACTTACAAATTTCCAACTTACAAATTAAGGTTAATTTTATAAAGTCAGTATCAAGCGGACATTAAGTACTTGCTATAATTGAAATCAAGGAAATTTAACAGTGAGTGTGATGGAAATATCTGCTTAGAAATCTTGGTCTTCTCCCTTGAGGCCCCCTCTGGATCAAATTCCTATTTGTAGGAGATCTACTGAGGATCTGGGAGAAGTTTACAATGTGGAGGGATCCATGTTTTCCCCAAAATATCACCAGAACTTTTAAAAATCCCATAGATACACAGTAGTGCTACTCCAAGATTAAGTAATTCTTCTTGCCTCCCAAAAAAGCACGTCTCTACATTGCATTAGGGCAGGGGTTTGTGAAACCTTGGGGTTTCTTGACAGCCCCGGAAGGGTTTCCTGAATGGGTGTGAGTTAATTAATTGTTATATATTTTTAAAATTTGTTAAAAATTTATTGTGACAAGACCGTATATGGTCATGTTGACCCACCCACTCCTTCCCAAAACAGCCAAGAATGGGCCTGAAAAGAGATGGGCCCTAGGTGGCCATGTACACAGTTATGCTTCCCAACCCTATTCTGCACGATTGTGCCACTTCTGGGGTTTCTTGAAACCTAGGTGCAAACTGCACGAGCTTTTATTCCAACCCCAGATCGATTCAGTCCCTGCCCTCTACACAGAATGCGATTTCCGTTTGGATTTGGGGCGATTTAAAATTTCCTTCTGCAGCAAGAAGGATTTATCCGGAGTGACCCTACTTTTATTGTGTGATATCTTAGAGTGCTTTTAACCCTCAATATTTAAAGGGTGTTTTGAATCTGGGCTCTCCTCCATGGTAGAGGACCCATGATTGGCCACAGGTGGTCATGTGACAAACTTTCCTTAAAGGAGAAGCCCCTAATTTCTCTCAACTTCTGTCAGTCCTGGATTTTTTCTCCCTTCTCTGCCTCTTTTGATCCTCCCCCCCCCCTCCAAGAAAAGAAAGAGGCTCCCTGCTTGGCTCCTTTCCCCCCCTTCAAGAAAAGAAAGAGGCTTGGCTCCCCCCCCCTTCTGAACTACCCTAACCATGTGCAGAACACTTTTCTGTTTCAATGGGGAGGGGGGAGAAGAGGAAGATCCGAGTTCAAAGCGATCTGAATTCAACAGGATTGACAATGGAATAAACAAAGTAAGTGCAGACTCTGCCCTAATGAATGTTTCAGGGGGTTCTCAATGGTAAAAAAGTTGAGAAAAGCTACATTAGTGGTAAAAAATATTAAAACAACACCCTTTAAACTAGCTGGCTGGGTATCAAAAAAGTAAATTTTAGGATGAGGTTTTAGCACACAGAAATCTATTTATGAAGTGGTTCTTATTTGTGCTTCTTTTTTGCTATGCTTAACCCATGTTTCAGATGCACTGATACAGGAAAAATTCCCATTGGATTGTGATCACGCTCTAAGCATTTTGATCATATTTAATTCCACACTGGGTTCATATAGAAAAAATAGGATAAACTTTAGGTATAATCACAATGATACAGGTCCTTAATGATTTTTTAAAATGTTTCATATTATATAGTACTGCTAAATAAAAGTTACATTTTCTTCTGGCTAGATATTGATGAATGTCAAACACCAGGAATTTGCATGAATGGCCATTGCATTAATACAGAGGGATCATTCCGTTGTGAATGTCCACCAGGTTTAGCTGTTGGTGTTGACGGTCGTGTATGTGTAGGTAAGAAAAACTTTCATAGCTCTATATGATGAAACGTATTCCAATTTATGATACGGTTTTGTCTATTGTTTTAAATCAGATTTGGTTTTTGATAGCACTGGGCTAATAATATCTGAAACTATATTCACCTCTTTTTCTAAGAAACAATGTGAGGCTTTTCTGTGGCAGCCTCACAATTGTGGAACAACCTCTCCACGGGGATGTGCCTGGCCCCCTCACTGTAGATTTTCAGGAGGCAGCTGAAGACAGTTTTGATTGATTTAGTTTTTATTATTGGAAGTTCTATCTGGAATTTTTAAACTGTGACTTATTGTTTTATTTGGGTTTTTAAATTATTTTTAATGGATGTCGTAAGCTGCTTTGAGTTCCACAAGGGATAAAGGTGGCTAATGCATGTTTTAAATCAAGAATGAATAACCTGGTATCTGATGAAAACTAGGTAATAAAAATGCACTAGAAATCCCAGCAGTGCAGGCTGCATTGATGTTCGGGAGCTGTTGTTTTCTTTTTCTAGTATCAAAGGGGCAAGCTTCGGAAAGCTTTGCTTGGAAAGTAAACGGGCATGTATATGCTGCCACAACCAAGCCAGCTGCCAGAGCCCTGGATGGGTCTGGCATGAACAGCAACATGCTCTTCTTGCTCTGTGCAGTTCTCAGCTAGTTCAAAAGTCATGTGATTATTCTCATAGTCCTACTAGAGTTTCAACAAGAATATTTTCTCCTGTCAGAAGTTCAAGTTTCAGGATAGAAATTTGAACCCACAAAAATCTGACACACTGCTTTTAATAATATGGCTTGTTGTGAACAGTTTGTTGCTAGGGTATTTCTTCACAAGAAATCAGGACTCATTCAAGAAATGCACTATGCCATCATAATCAGAATTATACCTTTCTAAGTCAATTGAAGTCAGTGGCTTAGAATGGTATGACTTGCGTTAGATTGGTATTGATACAGTACCATGCAAAGGTACTGGAGTAACTGCATTGGATTTCATTGTTAGCTTTGGAAGACAGTGATATAATTGCTATAGACATACAGTAATGGGAATAAATCCTATATAGTACAAAATGAAATTCTATCCATTTTGCCTGCTAAGCAGAATTTCAGAGTCCATCTACTTTAAACAAATGTACTTTAAATTCTTTGGCTTCTAAAGCCTTTTTGTTGGCTATGCTCTATGATCCTTTAAATGATTTAAGTGATGTTATTCATAAGAAGAAGACAGCAAAGAGTTGGTTCTTATATGCTGCTCTTCTCTACCATAAATTGGCACAGAATCACCTTCCCTTTCCTCCCCCCACAATTGACACGCTGTGAGGTAGGTGAGGCTGAGAGAGCCCTGATATTACTGCTTAGTCAGGACAGCTTTGTCAGTGCTGTGGTGAGCCCAAGGTCACCTTGCTGCATGTGGAGGAGGAGTAGGGAATCAAGCCTGGTTTGCCAGATTAGGAATCAGCTATCCTAACCACTATACCAAGCTGGAGGCAGCTGAAATGTATTTATAGTCTGGTAATTGGCACACTATATTGAACATTTTACTTTAGACTGTTACTAATGCTGACAAATGGGTTAAATATTTAATGGAAGAAACCAAAACAAAATGATAAAGAACTGAAATCATTCATTGATTTCTGGATAGATGAGGTATTAGATTCCTTCTTGTGTGGTTTAATATGGACCAAAGTTTAATATTATGCACGGTGGGAAAATACCAGGACAGTGCTCGCATGGTAGCAGGGCTAATCCCTGCTTATTCAAGATGTTGCTGCTGGACCTGGCTCACAATACCTTCATGAAAGTAACCCCCTCTGCCACCATGGAGAAGCACAATGGAACTTTTCTGTCCAGGCTGATATGAGTACATGATGAAATCCAGGGCAGATCGTGTCCAACAGGGGGAAGTGGCAAGGCACGCTGCCTTGCCACAAGAAACCTGTGGCGGCTTGGCACAGCCACCACTGTGTATAATAGGTCATAGTGATAACTGGTACAGAATATCTACTTAGGTAATATTCTTTCAAAATACATATGTGGTTGGATCCAACATTTGGAGGGTATCGGGGCTGATGGAAGCAAGTTTTGCTTTAAAGATTAATTAATTTATTACATATGCAAAAGTTTTGGGCTTCATTCTTTAGGGGGTAATATTTTTTCATACCATTTCCAGAGTAAGACAACTCTTCTGTTGTTCCTGGCTCTTCTTAGATACCCATATGCGCAGCACATGCTATGGTGGGATCAAAAAGGGAATATGTGTTCGCCCTTTTCCTGGAGCTGTGACAAAATCTGAATGTTGCTGCGCCAATCTAGACTATGGCTTTGGAGAGCCCTGTCATCCATGTCCTGCCAAGAACTCAGGTAAAGTTGCATTCTTCTTTTGATTTGGTATTTGGCATAAATCAAACAATAAAGGAAATCCATATAATGTGTCTTTTCAGGAATGTTGTGTTCAGATAAATTTCTGCTGTGAGGAATCTTGTTACAGTATAGTTTTTCCAATATTGCATCTGGCAATGCATATAAAATAATGGGTTTCTGAGGCCAAACAACTTTATATTTCAGTTGAGTTAATGGGGATTTCAAAAGAGATGTGAATTTACATTAGCAGTAAGAAGTGAAAACATTAATTTTAACAATGTCTCTTTTTTATGGATCAATTTATTTTCTTTGTGAAAAGCTGAGTTCCATGGTCTGTGTAGCAGTGGAGTGGGAATTACTGTTGATGGAAGAGGTAATGTTTCATAATATTTTATAGATATTCCTACAAAGATTAAAGTAAATGATAATTAATTGGTCTTGTGCATGCAGTCATATGTCTACAAAGTTCTGTTTTGCAGCTTCCCATACAATTTTTTTTCAATATGTTACCATATTTTGAAAATGAAACAGATACTGAAGAGAGACCAGATTCTGCTTCCTTGTTGCCTGTGGCAAAACTCATTTCTATTACATTGTTTTAGTGTCCTATAATAATACTTTACTAAAACAAATGAAAATTGATTTCTTAAAATATATATTAAGATAACTTTATAATTCTTTAATTATATTTTTATACTCTGAAATTGTCCCCTACATTTGTGTTTTTCAACCCATGGATCAGGACTTCAGGCGGGCGGCTGAGTTGTGAGCCCCTTCAGCATTTTTACTGCCTTTTGAAAGAATTTCCTGTTAGTGCAGAGAGAGCATACCATGAAAGTTAAAGACAAGATAGAGATAGATTGCTTGGTAGGTGGAAGAAAGATAAGGAAGCAGGGGAAGAGGAGAAGCTATAGAAGCTGCTTGTCAAAGGATTGTAAGCCGTGACTTCTTCGGGTAGTTAAAGGAAAATGAGATTCCCCTGCAAGTATTCATGAGCCCCCTGCTTGTTCAAATTACAGTAACCTGCATTAACAGGCTTAATTACTATTACAGATATTAATGAGTGTGCTTTAGATCCTGATATTTGCTCCAATGGAATTTGTGAGAACCTTCGTGGCAGCTATCGATGTAATTGTAACAGTGGGTATGAATCAGATGTTTCAGGAAGAAATTGCATTGGTAAGTTCTTTAAACTGTGTTCATACAGAGATCAATGACAATGCTTTCTGTGGAGACTTTGAATATATGAAAATAAATGAACCTTTTGCTATGATATTACCACAGATTGCTAGTAATTTATTACTGAATTTTTGCATGTTTTCTGATAATATGGGTGTTTAATGAAGGATTACATTGTATAAAAACACTTAGATATATTTATAGAATGTCAACATAAATTGTTTGTAAATACCACTTAATATCTGGATAATCTGTTGTCAGTTGCCATTTTATTGATGCTCTTGACACCTAAGCTTATACCAGTCAATTACCACTGCAAGGTTTTTTTTTAAGCCTCTTTATTTTAGTAGGGTAAAACCAGGGCTTAATGCAATGTACAGATGCAATTCCAAATGTTCCCAACATACAGAACATGTGTGGTTCTTCTCATCCATTTGTTTTAGAAATATTGCAGTTATGTTTTATATAGGTTAATGGATGAAAGATAAAAGGATAATTTTAGTTGGCAATAATGGCCTGGATCTGTGGTGTCCCTAGCCTATTTTGTGACCAGGGCAGGCAGGGGGAGGGAGGCTCTTCTTTCCCTTCACTGTGCAATAATAGCATTCAAAACAAACCAAAACACCAACATACATCATGTTTGTAATCCTGAAACTTCCGTCTTCATGACATGACATGTTATTGGTCGTGGTGGTGTAGTTTCACAGATCATGTCAAGCCCTGATGGCCTGCACAGGCAAAGTCATCTGCCAGCCCAAAGGATGCAGGTCAGGGGCACTGCAAAGGAAGGGATGTGTGAGGAGGAGAGAATCTTGAACCTCTTTCCCTCTGGGTGAGAGTAAGAGAGTCTTGAACCGCCTTCTCCCTGAACTAACATTTGCCTCTAGTGGAAGGGAAAAGTCGGCCCTGCAGCTCCTCGGGGAGGCTGTGCTGAGCACCATCATGGTTCTCCAGAGATGTGAGAGGTTTATTCTCAGCAGATGGGAGGGAGAGGATGCCCACTGTGGGCTTGTCGAAGACCACTGAAAAGCCTCTCACATAAAACAGCCACAGCCTCCCTCTACAGGGGATGTGCCTGTCCCAGACTGCAGTTGGGTGGGATTCTCCCCATGCAAATTGTAGAAGGGGTACCCTGTGTCAGGAAAGCAAAAAAAATGTGTGACAAAAGAATGCATATGTGAAGTGTAAGGAGGAAGTGAAGGGGTTTAAAAGATGAGAAATCTAGGTCGGAAGAGGTTTTCACACGTACAAGACCTGGAGAGAACTTCCCAGTTGAACATGGAATTATCAAGGTGCCTGGAGCCCTAAATTTGTCTAGAACTTGCTTAGCTTCTAATCCTTTCTTTACTCTTCATTACTTTATTAGCAAATTAAAAAGAAGATAATTGATGACTAGAAAATGCCATTATTACTCGTTTCTATGTAGTGGGCTTATAGATAAGGATACAAAAGTTTGTAAGAATGTGGTCATTTAGATCAGCCTGCTTAAAAGATCCTAAAATTATTCTTTCTGAAGCTGCTGTTGGAAAATATGAAGCTGTGTATGTGTTTGTGTCAATATCGTAGTGTACTTGGCATCAGGGAAGCACTATTATAAAATTAATGAACATTACACTTCTTCTTTAGACATTGATGAATGTTCTGTGAACCGATTACTTTGTGACAATGGCCTGTGTCGAAATACACCTGGAAGCTACAGCTGCACATGTCCAAAAGGTTATATATTTAGTAGTGAGACTGACACATGTGAAGGTAAGCATGTTTCTGTCGTTGGCTACTCTAAGCAGTTCGAACACTGAGAATTTATATAATTGAATACATGTGAAAGCCCATACACTGGCAGAGGGCTCACCCTCTCCAGTCAGTGTTTGCTGATGGCCAGGAGGAACCTGGCAACCTAGTACTAGGTTAATCTCCCAGTTCTCAGTGCCAAATTAACCAGTGCAAGAAACAGAACACAAGAGAATTGCAGTTTGCCAGTTGGGCACAGGCATCTGCATTGTTATATGGATTTCTTTTAGGCTTGTTAGCCAATGGGTCTAAAAGAAGAATAGGAAAGACTTACACCTCTTTATGATAACTGCATGTTGTGTAGGTGGAACAGTGAGAAACACATATATTCAGACATTGATCTTGCCATCTGGGGTTCCTTTACTCCCTCCTCCCTATTTTTTTTAACAAATCTTCTTTTAAGTTAGGACAGAATGATCCTAACATTTGACATTTTAACAGAATGATCAACTAGAGTTATTATAATATTAGATTTAAAGCCCATTGTATATTGTAATACAATGGGCACTAGCATGCCCTCTCCTGTGGCGGTCCCCCTTGCAGCCCTCCTGCCCCCTCCCACTCTGCCACCCCCAGCCCCCTCCCCCCCAGAGGCCATGTCTTTGGTGATGGAAAAGGAGCAGGGAGCTCCTTTCCCCATGGTGACAGCTTCTCCCCCCCAGCCCCCTCCCCAGGTGCCGGCCTCGTGGCGGGAAAGGGCGCCTTCGCCGTTGGGCAGGTGAGGGGGGCGATTAGAAGAGTGCCATGTTGGGGGGGTGGGGGAAGTGGCGGCGGAGGTTGGGCTCAGCACAGGTGGAGGCGCCGCGACGGCTGTGGGCTCAGATGCAGCGAGATCTCTCCGGGCAGCAGCTGTGTGGGAGGCAGCGGTTTCCCGGGCGAGCAGGGTGTGTTACCGGAATCTGCGGGGCGAACGTGGAGTGGTGTGGGTAGTGAGGCACCGGAAGAGCTCCATGTGGGGGGGGGGGGGTTGGGGAAAAGTGGCCCCTGTCGGTCTTCTTGCGGCTGGGCTAGCCACTACACGGAGAAGTGGTGCCCTTCCAGTGGGGGAAGAAGAAGGAGGAGGAGAAAGTGGCAGCTGGAACTCAGCCGAGTGCCCTCAGTGGGGACACAGTGGCCGGGGGGCCAGGCACTTCTGTAGGGTACTTTGCAGTGAAGCTGTACATGGGTCTAGGGAATTGGCTGAATTAAACCCACTTTGAATGAAGGCAATGGGGGCAGGAGAGTTATGGCTAACCTGCAGAAGTGTGGGATGCCACCAACGACAGAGAAGGGCACAGAGCAGCAATGGCTGTGTAAGCAGGTGAGCGTCCCAGGCTTTTATCCTGAGGCAGGGCAAGCGATGTCTCGTGAGGCAGGCCTGCATCCTAGGTCTTGAAGATGGTGTCACCATTCTTGGGGCTCGGAGGGCAGCATGGAAAGGCGCCGTGGCTGGGTGGCCACCTCTAGCATCCCTGGCAATTGGTGTAATGGTGGTCGCAAGCATCTGACTGCGTGGGCTGGTTGGGAGGTGCTGCGTGGCTCTCGACTGTTTGGAATGGCAGTCAGGGGCTCTGGGGGCCAATCAAGAGGCGGGCTGTGTGTGCCTCCCGATTGGCCCCTTGGCCCCGGACTGACACGCGTAGGGGCCAAGGGGCCAATCATTGCCCCCCCATCCCAGACTGTGCCCACCCCCACACCCCAGAGAGGTGTAAAGATGGAATTCCTAAATGTTAATGTAATCAGAGTGTAACTCTAATTAGCAACCCCAGTTAATAGACTTTCTACTAATTAGAGTTAGTCAGATGGCTATCATTCTGATCATACTAAACAAAGTGGTGTTTATAAATTATATTTTTGCATGAAATTTGAATGCAGTCTTAAGGTAAGCTTGGTACCATAAAACTGCACCACAATGTTGGTTTAACTTAACTGATTTCATAGTATGGAAAATATTTGTGTATTGATCAACAAAGATTGGCTGCTGAGTTTCTGCTGCCTATATTCCTCTCACAATGGATGGGCACAAACTGGAAAATTCTGGTTCATTTTTGGGTTCGGGGTGTTCCCAAACTGAACGAGCCAAAAGCTCTGAAACAAACCAATTTAGGCCAGTCTGTTTCACTCTTCCTCTTCCAAATAAGGGGAAGCAAAATGGACTGCTGAAATAACTGCCAGCCATTTCAGTGGTCTGTTTTGCTCCCCACCTGCCTTTAAGCAGAGGGGGAGCAAAATGGAGGGTTTAAATGACTGCCAGCCATTTAAACCTAACAGCTGATGGGCAGACCCACTGTTAGCCTGAAATAGCTGGTAGCCATTTCAGAGGTCCATTTTGCTTCCCCCCTCTTCAAATGGAGGAATGAAAGGAATTATTTAAATGGATCACAACCACTTAAACCTTAAAGCAGACCGATCACCCTGCTCAGCTACAAGGTTTAAATTGCCTAAACCCCCCAAATGAACAAAAGTCCAGGAAACATTTCGGAGAGGCGCCCCGCCGAAACTTGGTTTGGGGCACATGAGTTGGGCCAGATTGTGGCAACATTTGGTTCATGCACCAGTTTGTACCCATCACTGTTGTGTCTCTTGAATTGCCCTGGAGAATTTTATAGTTCCATTCTGCCTGTCATGCATCAGGTACATTTAGACTTCAAAAAACCAGCCAACAAAGCCGATACATGGACATTTATGAAACATTAGAAAACATTGTATGTGTTTCATGTTCTTGGAGATTATGTGAGGAGGTTATTATAGGTTGAAGTCTGGAGTAATACTACAGGGATATGCTAAATGTATCTTCTTCATATTTAACTGCAAAGTATAGCTCTGGCCATAAACATGTTCACACTGTTGAACGTGAATCCAGGACACAAAGAACCAAACATAAATCACAATATAATCACAAGGGA
Organism: Paroedura picta; assembly: GCF_049243985.1. NCBI lineage: Eukaryota > Metazoa > Chordata > Lepidosauria > Squamata > Gekkonidae > Paroedura > Paroedura picta. The sequence goes on along the minus strand of NC_135375.1, from coordinate 58,191,838 downwards.
CATCTCCAACTTTGGATTTGGCTCAGAGGAAATAACTAAACCAGTAGGTTTCTTAAACAAAAGATCTGAAGATAGTCTATTTTTTTTAACTGCAGAATTAAGATTTTTTAAAAACAGATCGAGTTTACTGTTGTAAATATTGAAGGATACAATTTACAGTTTTGTTTCAAAAGTTTCCTGTATTAGAATGGCAGTTCATGTTTCAAGAAGTCACTGCTAACTTTTATTTGCAGTTTATACAAAAAAGAAAACACTCATCAAATTATATTTCAAACACGGTTTACACAGTTCTTCCCTAGCATGTTTGGAATTATATTCCAGTTTAGTAGTTGCACAAAATGTCCAAGGGCACAGTGAAATAAATTAATAAATTAATGTGACAAACAATGCAAATAAATACATATCCATAATATTGAAAATTAAAATTAGGTTTGATTCAAAGTATTTAATTATAATATTTCCTTTCTCCTAAGAGCTCCTTGCTCCATAGACAAAGAACTTTTAGATTCATGGGACCTCTTAAACTAAAGGGGGTAACTGATATAGTGCTATCCCACTAAAGCCTGCTTCATAGGTAAAGTGGTAGCTTGTTTTTATTTTAAAATCTTTATATCCTGCCTTAGCTCCTTAAATTCAAGGGAACTAACAGTAACAAGCTGAAAAAAGTTAAAACATAGGATTAAAAAACACAAGATTAAACAACAGCCAGATTGGCCAAAGCAGTTCACTCTATACCAAATGTCCTCTGAGGTAATGCTGTCAGCCATGTCCAGGCACTGCTGATGTAGGCAGCCCAGCCAGAGGCTATAGGAACAGAGGCTACAGGAGGCTATAGGAAGTCTATCCAGCTCAGGCTACACCTGGCAACAGACCAGAAGAGAAAGCTAGAAGAAACTGGGGACTCCTGGAAACTGGGCTGGGGGGAGGAAGGAAGGAATCAGGAAGGAATCAGCCTTTTGCCTTGTTCTCTTCCTAGGTTGATATCATTAAAAAGAACCAGCGGAGGGTGCTATAGCCCCAACCCCAAACTCTGTCCTAGGGATTTCAGCCTCCAGGTGGAACCCTGGCATCACCAGGAATTATAGCTCATCTCCAGATCAGTTCCCTTACATAAAATAGATGCTTTGGAGGATGGATTCTGTGGTCTTGTATCCCACTGAGGTTCCAGTCCTCCCCAGGCTCCACACCCAAATCCCTTAAAGTTCCCCAATCTGGAGCTGGCAACCCATCTGCCTCCCCCATGCACATACGTTAACAGCCAGGGAAAACTGTCCCAGCATTAACAGAGTCTGGCAGTCCTCTGCATGAAGCTTGCTTGTTGTTGTTGTTAGATGCGAATTTGTGTCCGACCCATCGCGACCTCATGGACAATGATTCTCCAGGCCTTCCTGTCCTCTACCATTCCCCGGAGTCCATTTAAGTTTGCACCGACTGCTTCAGTGACTCCATCTAGCCACCTCATTCTCTGTCCTCCCCTTCTTCTTTTGCCCTCAATCGCTCCCAGCATTAGGCTCTTCTCCAGGGAGTTCTTCCTTCTCATGAGCTGGCTATGAGGCTTTAATTGGTGCACAACCTAGTGGCTATGCCACTAGTACATCAGCAATGGAAATCCAGGTGGGGCATGGAGTTGCTGCTCATCTCCAGACTATACAGACCAACTCTGCAGGCAAAAAATGGCTATTTTGGAGGGGTGACTGTGTAGCATTGTATCATCCTGAGGTTTAGGGAAGCCAGCTTCCAGGTGGGGTCCGAGAATCCCCTGGAAGTACAACTCATCTCTAGGCAGTTAGGCTGAAGGGAAAGCTCTCCCCCCTCTCATGCACCCCTTCAAAAGGAATGCACATGGCTCCAGAATCCACTTGGTTGCTTGGCTGGTGATGTCTGCCCTTCTGAAGCCTGAGACCTACTGCTGGCAACTGCAGTCCCTGTTGTTGTCTGCAAAGCCAAGTCGTTGCCTAATAAAAGTGGATCACCTAGTTTTCCCCAAAGTCTCACTGTCTACTTTCCTGTAAAGCTAAATGCATTTGAAATTCTGGGCCACTTATGTCTTTGAGTTCATAGGCGTTTTTATTTACCAGGCCAAGCTTGAAAAAAATCACTTTTACTCCCATGTTTCTCCAGCCATTTACTTGTTCACTGTTTACAGTTTCAGACTGTAAATATTCTTTATTTAGATATTCCTGAACTTTTCAGACTCGCAGGATTGATATTGGTCGGTCTGTCTGTCTGTCTGCACCCCAAAATTCAAACAGTTGCTGGTAAGCCCATAGCCCAGAAGGAACACAACCACTCCACCCCAACCACAGTCCTCATCTCTAGATTATAATGATCACCTCTGCAGGCAAAAATGGCTAATTTGAAGGCCAGATTCTGAGGCATCGTACGATTTTAAGGCCCTCCTCCAAACCTCCAAGAATATCTCCAACCCAGGGGTAGCCAACCTCCAGGTGGAACCTGGAGAGCTCCTGGAATTACAGCTCATCTACAGAGTATAAAGATCAGCTGCCCAGGCAGAAAGGGCTCCTACGGAGTTTGGACACGGTTGAGGAGAAGAAACATTTAAGGTCTCCCACGCAGGTTGTTGTGGAGTTGAATCACTTGAGGCCTACTGCACAGGATTGTTGTGCAGATGAAACAGGATGCAAAAGAACCTCTGCAACAGCTTCCAGTTTCACATGCACAACAACCCTGTGTGGTAGGTCTCAAATCAGCAGAGAGTTGCTTGGCTGTTTCTTCCCTCCAGCAGCATGGCCGGCCACAGCAGTATTTTAAGTGAGAAGGGGATTTTCTGTGGCCTCCCTGTCAGCCAACTGTAGGGCAGAAGGGGAAAGCTCCCCCCCCTCAAAAGGAATGCCCACCCCCATGCCCTCAGACTCCCCTCCATTGTTCTTGGAAACACCTTCCTCTCCTCAGTCAGGGCCTGTCAGAGGCTCCTTCGCAGCAGGCCTGAAGGGAGGGGGAGGGAGCACACTCACAAGCCTCCTGCCAGTTCGGTCAGTGTTCTGAGACTATTTGCAGTTGGACTTGACAGTTGGGACAGCCTTGGGGTGAAAAAGGCTGACACATCCTGTCCTATCCTCTGTTCTCATCCCTCTTGGCAGCCCTACTTACCTCCTCTCCCTGCGGTGGTCAGGAGCAGACTGGCATCAATGTCTCCAGATTGCCCTGACTGGGCTGGGTGGGTGGGTCAGGAGGTACTTTGCGCCTCCTGATTGTATGAAACTCTGGTCTTTCCGGGTTAGGGCCCAATCGGATTGGCCCCGTGGCCTCTGGCTGCACGTGCCTCCGGATTGGCCCCTTGGCCCCGGACTGACAAGCCCCTTGGCCTCAGACTTGGCCCCGGACCTCCGCTTGTCAGTCCGGGGCCAAGGGGCTAATTGTTGCCCCCCCCCATCCTGGACTGAGCCCACCCCCACACCCCATAGCCTTTTTATTTATACTGCGGAATGCAGTTTACAGATGCTTGCTGATGAATTATCAGTCATCATCTAGAGTCACTCTTCCATTAGTTTGCTGGAATTCCAGTGTAAGACTAGCCTTGCCAGAGGAGGTAGCAGGTTATCTAATGCAACCTCCAGTTTCTAACAGTATTTAAGATGGGCATGAAGGCAACAGTCTGCTTATTATTTGTTCTACCATCAAACTGTTTTTTTATTAGGTGTTTTATGGCCAATACCAATCAATATATTGTCTAATTTGTCTTATCTCCCTTTAAACCTTCATCACACCTTTTTGTAGTGAATTTAATTAATTTACTAAGCTTTCAGTGAAGGTGCAGTTACTCTCTTTCATCTGTTCTGAATCATTTTCTATTGTATGAAAGGGAGAAAATGTTTTCATTAATTACTTTTACACACCATGAACAATTTGATGAACCTTTATTTTGTGATCTCCTAATTAGTCACTGTCTTGATCATTCTAGTTCTCTGTTCTACAACTTCCCCCAGAACACTGAAATCCTTCCTGAGCCATATCTTTATACACTATTCTGACTGTAGTTGCTCTATAGATTTATATAAATGTATTAAAGGTATTATAATACTGGCCTTAAACATATTTTTAAAACAATCACTAGCATGTAATGCTATAACTTTCCTTTGATCACAATAATTTTACCTTATGACCATCTTTTCAGGACCCATCAGATATGTGTGAAACTAGGCTCTTTTTTTGCCCAATGGTGCTTCACTTGTAACTAATACAATGTAGCAATACAGTGATAGTTGACTAGATACTGGAGGTTTCAGTGCTGCATTGACTGAACTTCAACACAAAGAAGCTGTCATGAAGAAGAAGAGTTGTTTCTTATATATAAAGCTTTAATAGAGTGATAGAGTGATAGAGTTTAAATAGAGTTTCATGCAAAGATGGGTATGATAAGGGACCAAAATGGTAGGGACCTCACAGAAGCAGAAGAGATCAAACAAAGGTGGCAAAATTATACAGAAGAACTATACAAGAGCGAGCTTAACATCCCTGATGACCACAATGGGGTAGTTACTGACCTGGAGCCAGACATCCTGGAATGTGAAGTCAAATGGGCCTTAGGAAGTCTGAGCAACAATAAAGCTAGTGGTAGTGACAGCATTCCAGTTGAACTATTCAAAATCTTAAAGGACGATGCAGTAAAAGTGCTACACTCAATATGCCAGCAAATTTGGAAAACTCAACAATGGCCACAGGATTGGAAAAGGTCAGTTTACATTCCAATCCCAAAGAAGGGCAATGCCAAAGAATGTTCAAACTACCGCACCATTGCACTAATTTCTCATGCTAGCAAAGTTATGCTCAAAATCCTACAAGCTAGGCTCCAGCAATATGTGGACCGAGAACTTCCAGAAGTACAGGCAGGATTTCGAAGAGGCAGAGGAACTAGAGATCAAATTGCCAACATACGCTGGATCATGGAGAAAGCTAGGGAGTACCAGAAGAACGTCTACTTCTGCTTCATTGACTATGCTAAAGCCTTTGATTGTGTGGAGCACAACAAATTGTGGCAAGTTCTTAAAGAGATGGGAATACCAGAGCATCTTATTTGTCTCTTGAGAAATTTATATGCAGGTCAAGAAGCAACAGTGAGAACTGAACATGGAATCACTGACTGGTTCAAAATTGAGAAAGGAGTTCGGCAAGGCTGTATACTGTCGCCTTGCCTATTTAACTTGTATGCAGAGCACATCATGAGAAATGCGGGATTAGAGGAGTCACAAATTGGGATCAAGATTGCAGGGAGAAATATCAACAACCTCAGATATGCAGATGATACCACTCTAATGGCAGAAAGTGAAGAGGAACTAAAGAGCCTGTTGATGCGGGTGAAGGAGGAGAGTGCAAAAGTTGGCTTGAAACTCAACATCAAGAAAACAAAGATCATGGCATCCGGCCCTCTCAATTCCTGGCAAATAGAAGGGGAAGAAATGGAGATAGTGACAGATTTTATTTTCCTGGGCTCCAAGATCACTGCAGATGGGGACTGCAGCAAAGAAATTAAAAGACGCTTGCTCCTGGGGAGGAAAGCTATGGCAAATCTAGACAGCATCCTAAAAAGCAGAGACATTACCCTGCCAACAAAAGTGCGTTTAGTCAAGGCTATGGTCTTCCCAGTTGCAATGTATGGCTGCGAAAGTTGGACCATAAGGAAGGCCGAGCGTCAAAGAATTGAGGCTTTTGAACTCTGGTGCTGGAGAAGACTCTTGCGAGTCCCTTGGACTGCAAGGCGAACAAACCGGTCAGTCCTCGAGGAGATCAGCCCTGACTGCTCTTTAGAAGGCCAGATCCTGAAGATGAAACTCAAATATTTTGGCCACCTCATGAGAAGGAAGGACTCCCTGGAGAAGAGCCTAATGCTGGGAGAGATCGAGGGCAAAAGAAGAAGGGGACGACAGAGAATGAGGTGGATGGATGGAGTCACTGAAGCAGTAGGTGCAAACTTAAATGGACTCCGGGGAATGGTAGAGGACAGGAAGGCCTGGAGGATCATTGTCCATGGGGTCGCGATGGGTCGGACACGACTTCGCACATAACAACAACAACAACAAAATAGAGTGACATAATAACAAATATACTGGAGGTCCACTACCTATTCTGTCATGTCAGTCTCTTGGTCTACCACAGCTTTAATTTTGCTAAAGTAGCTGGCTGATTCTTATGGGGGGAATTCTACAGATGTGAGGTCCAAAAACACCTAGCTCAACTACAGTATATAAATGGACACCACCCACATTATAGCCTTAATAAGCTTATCCCAAAATAAATCCTAATGATTTTTAAAGATCTTAGTGTTTCGTGTCAGTAGATAGAGTAGCTAATAGAATACTATTATTTTTCCTTTATTCTACTAAAATCTGTAATCCACCTTTCAAAACCTGAAGAACTTAGTAATTTGCAAAATATCTGAAAAGTTATCTTAAAACAATCAATTGAAACTAATATGGCAGTCTTTGAGCTAGAGCAAGCTAGATATTGAAACAGATAGGCAGACATAGCTTGGAGAAATGAACATAAAAATGTTCCTAAAGAGCAAGCTGGTATCATAATTGAAGAAACTTAATGCAGTCAGATTCTTGAGTTTACAAGTTGTGTGAGAGCCATGATAAAAATATAAATAGTAGTATTTTATTTGGGGTATTAACTTCTAGTCCTACCTTCATATCCTCAGTTTCTTCTCTTTGCAAAGAAACAAAAGTGATCTACCGCTATTTGTGGCGAGTACACAATAATCTTAGTTCTGTTTTGAAGCCTAGCATTTGGAAGTGTGAGAGGTGTGCATATCAAAAACTTTTGGATCCAGCTAATGACCCCAAACAGCTAATTTCCAATATGTTTATGGCTCAGGTATATCCAAGTGCACATGTCTAAACCTTAAATCCATAGCATCTGAGCATCTCTGTGCAGTTCAGTGCCTTCTCTCTGGGGTGAGGTATGAAAAGTGGAAACTTGGGTGCTTGTATCTTTTATAGTACAGAAAAGAAAACAAGTGGAGGAGGGTAACCATTTGTGGAAATATGCTTGATAGAATGGGTGAAGAATGCCAGTCTTCTGTTTTATATTGCAGTCTGCATAGTTGTATTTTGAAAAAGAAAACTCTCAAGGATAAACTACATGCAGCTGAGTGTGACTTTTAGTTTGGCCCTTGGTCCTAAATTTTATTAATGGTGTATCTTCCCATAATGTTGTTTCAACTTTCTTTCAGTGCCAGCATAATTTGATGTCTGGTCTGGTGCTTCAGTCATCTGAGCCCCATCCAAAGAATTTCTTTACTGGTGCAGCATGTGCTGGGATCATGCTGTTCTATGGCTGTTTCCCATTATTTATGTAAAAATGTAATTCAAAGAATGGTTTAGCAACACTCTGCTCATGACCCCAGAAGACATTATATGGGGGAAATATCTGGAAAAACAAATACCTGGGGTGCAAATGGCAGGGCATTATAGCTTATTAGATACATTCTAAAGTAATTACTGAGAATATGTGAGGCAATTTTAAAAATCTATTTATCTTGTTTGTTATTATGTACTAGTACACACTTATCCAGTTGAGTTAACAATTTTTGTTGATGTAACTAGCTCTTGTGTTTAATTTTTCACTTTTAAAGAATTGTTTGTATTGCTATATATTTTATTATTTCATGGATTATGTCATTAGGTACTATATTCCTAATCCTCAATAGAAACTCTCAGTATTTATGATTTGATTTAAGCTTCAGAATTTAAAAGTATAAGCACAGAAAGGCACAGAAAGATCAGTGTAACACTGATCTTTAAAGAATTATGCTTTTGAGCAAGAAGATGCCACATTTTAAACTGTTTTTTCTTTCAAGGAAGGTTGATAGAGTCTGCTGAAGTCTGCCCACAGATGGAACTGTTTCAAAAAACACATCTAAGGGGCAAAGGGGGACATTTGGAGGTACAAGCAAAATAAGACAGAGTATGGACTAAATGAAAATACTATGTTCAGATATATATGTTCAGTTACAGGTTAAATTTTTGAGTAGCTAAGTTCAGTTTCTGACAGTGTTTTCTTAATTTTCTCAGAGTACTATAGAGCCATAAATGACAGAAACAATAAAATCTTTGTTTGGACACAACATGTTATGGCTGAGCATGTATTGCTTTCCATTAAAATTGGTTCTGATTTCTCACAAGACAATTATAATTGATTCTGGAAAATTGTTTAGTCCAAGTTCTTGGAAATTTCTAGCTTATATGAAGCAGCCAATTAATTAGCACTTCTGAAACTATGCAAAGCCTTTTGTGTTCAAACAAACTTTCTGTCCTACATTCTTTGAATTATAGACATTTAGGTTAACTCCTAAAAAAAAAAAAAAGGAACACATTTTCCAGACATTCTGGCATAAAATGGTTCGTGGCAGGGCTTAGACATCATAATATTTTCCAGAAACACATGGCAAGTTTCACAGTGTCTTTTCCTTCTGGATTATAGATATAAATGAATGTGAAAGCAGCCCTTGTGTCAATAGTGCCTGCAGGAACAATCTTGGTTCTTTCATCTGTGAATGTTCATCTGGCAGCAAACTAGACGCCACAGGCTTGATCTGTATTGGTGAGTCCATTGGTCTTTCATTTTAAAGATACAAATACAGTTGACTATCATGATTAGTTAAATGAAGAAGGAATTATATGAAGGTAAGTATTATTCCCTCCTGGTAACAAAGCTAAATATTACTCCCTAGAATGAACATCTGGCTTAGGGACAAGACTGATCAGATCCAGACTGGTCTATCTTTCTCCTAAAATAATTTAGAAATATATGCCATTGGGTCCGTTAAGATGTATAACAGAAGGAACAAAAACATTCCAACAGTATTTCATGAAAAAAGCAAAATCCAAAATTGTAATTAATTCAGATTATTTTTTTCAAAAATGTGTCATTTAGTCCAGTTTAGCTGGCAAGCAGAATTTCTAGGTTAACCTCAACAGATACTAAAATTTATTTATTTGATTCAGGGTAGAAAAATAAATACAGTTTCACACAAAGTATAGTTATCTTCTTGAATTCATTATCATTGACTGTGGGGATTATGATCATTATATGTAGCTTGAGAAGAATAGACAACATAAAAGATAGCAACAAAGGCATAAAAGATAGCAACAAAACTTCAGTTTTGTAGCTGAGACTCAAGGCAGATTACAACATGCTTATTATAAAGGTATAATAAAACAGTATAATGCATACAAACTGTCTGGAATGCCTCCTGGACGTCTCCCAGAGCCATCAGGAGCCACAAACACATCACCTGCAGGAGAGACCAAGCCAGTGTGGCTTACCTAGGACCCAGCGTAACCGTCACCACCCAACTTGAAGAGGCACTGGGGCCAGAGCCAAGCTGCAGGCTACCAATACTGCTCTGGCCAGTCCAGAAGACATTAGCTGCCCCAGAGATGGAGAATGCCAGAGAGAGAGAGAGAGAGAGCCCCACTACCCCAGGGACACAAAGCAACTGGGAAGCCTGGGGACACCATCCAGCACATCCAGCCTCTTGTTCCATGGGCAGTAGCTGGCCCAGCTGTTCTGACACCCAGTTCACTGGGGCAGGGCAAGCCAGGATGCACCATATAGCCCATCAGATGGTAGGCACAGGCAGCTGGCATCAGAAGGAATGGGAGGATGGGAGGACTCAGGAGGGGGGGGTGGCTTGGAAGAGAACGCTGAAATGAGCCTGGGGATAAAGGAAGCTCAAGGTCAGATGCAAGAGAAGGAGAGGATGGCAGGATGGAAGGAAAGGAAGTAAAGAATGCTGTATTAAACCCAGCTGTAATTTGCTGGGGCCTCCCCACTATCTTCAAATCACTGGTTACTTACAGCTGCTTCTAACTACTCCACAACCCTGCCACTCAACACCATTTACTTGCAGAGTTGGTGGTTGTACATGTAGATAGGTGAGAGCAGGGAAGCAACCATTATAACCTAAAGAAGGATCCCTCTCCATTAGAAGGACACAGTCCAGTTTCTCCATAAATAGACACAAATCCAATATTTAAAAACAAAATATAATATTCAGATAACCTTGAGAGAATGTCAGTCTTGGATATTTACGATATCTGATCTAAGTCACTATTCTTCTAGAAAAGAACTTCAAACAGGTTTCAGCATGAAACAACTCATTTGGTTTTTATTAAAAGGTTTCAAATTACCTTCCTATCACTGGGGTGAGCTTGGGATTGTTATCTCACTATAATTGTGACTGTATTTACAAAACCTGTAGTTCTTTCTAGTTTTATTTGAATGTTATATATAATTACATACAATTCTCTTCCTTCAACATTATATGGTCCCTTTGCTTTTTAAAACTTCTACCTAAAGTAACTGCATGATGGGAAAAGCATATGGTTCAATGACAACGCATCTGTTGTCATGCAGAAGCTTCCAGGTTTAAACCACAGCATCTATAATTAAGGATTAGGTAGCAGGAGATCTGAAAGATTTTTGCCCGAAACTCTGGGGATCTGCTGCCAGTCCAAGTAGACAATACTGACATGGATGGACCATGTGTCTGTTTCAGTATAGGGCAGCTTCATAGGTTCATGTGTTCATGAGGATTCAAGGCACCTGAAGAATTGAGATCTAGTCCATGCAAAGTTATGCTGAAATGAAATGTGGTTAATCCTGGAAGTGCCACTAGAGTCCTGATTAATTTTGCCAAAGAGAACTAACATAGCTCCCCCTCTGGAATTATTACCTGATCCCTTTGGGTCTCCCTCCTCTTCTCCTTTTCCTGAACCTCAGATGTAGTGCAAGCAACATCAGGCACTGGAAACACTAGGACAGCCTTTTTCAATCTTTTGACCATGAAGGAGCCCCTGAAAGAATTGTTCAGACTTCAAGGAACCCTGGAAGTGATATCATCTGGCCCTGCCCTCTGCCATGCCTCCAGAAGTGATATCACTACTTGCACTCATAGTCCTCCTTTTGCTTCTTCCCCCCACCTTTACTACTACTACATGGCTTGCCAGATTTGAAGTCAGTGCTCCCAACCACTACACCAACCTGGAAAAGAGTTCAGGGCAATATGATTTACTTTAGCATGGAAGGCAAACATTGCAAGACAACTGGATTCGTATCCCATAAGTAAGGAATACAAACTTTGGTGGCTACACAGTTCTGAATCAAGAGCCTGCCTTTCTTCCCCCTCATTTGTAAAAGCATGGAAGATGTATTATTTCACTGATCAATTAAGACCGTCTTTTATTTTAATTCCCTGTAGATAGTTTGAAGGGAACATGTTGGCTGAATATCCAAGACAATCGTTGTGAAGTTAACATCAATGGAGCCACTCTGAAATCTGAATGTTGTGCTACTTTGGGAGCTGCTTGGGGTAGTCCTTGTGAACGCTGTGAATTAGGTAGGATTTTTACATTGTAAAGTGTTCTAGCTGCATGGGACCTGCCAGAAATATGTAGGTGATACAACTATACTTTCATTCATCAGAGTAGTTATGCTAGGACACAATCTGATTAGCACAGTACTATTGCAGTAAAACCAGCATTTGATTACCCAGAATGCTCAGTTAAACAGCATCAACCAGAGATCAAGCCTTCTCCCTCCACCATATTTTTGCACCTGCTCCTGTTTCTCCAGCCAGCATTGCTGTACTTCTGTCAACTGGCATTGCTATCTAGTGTCATCCTCAGCTGCCTCCTTCCCCTTGGATATCTGGAGCTAGGTCTGCCAAGGGACTGTCAAGCAGCTGACCCACTTGTTTGCCACCTTCATATGACAGCTGGCTTGGGGCAGGAGTTCCCACCATGGATGGAGGCTGCTGCCATGACATTCCCAGTAGTTTGGAGTTTGGTTGCAGCAGACATATCTGGGTAGGGCATAAGGCAAGACAGTAAGCTTGAGTATCCAGCACAACTGAGTCACCAGAGATACTTGTTCTTCATAAGGGCTGGTTAATAAAGATTATATTGTACTTCTAAACACATGCATCCCTTAAGGTAGTGACCCCCAACCTTTTTATCACCGGGGACCGGTCAACGCTTGACAATTTTACTGAGGCCAGGGGGGGGTAATCTTTTGCTGAGGGACGTCACCGCCTGAGCCCCTGCTCCACTTGCTTTCCCGCTGGCGCCCCTGACTTCTCGCCACCTGCTGGGGGGAGCTGTGCAGTGCCACGCTGAGGGGGAGCCCCAGCCATGACGGATGCTAGAGAGCACCAAAGGTGAGCCACGGCAGAGTGGCAGGGCAGCCCCCCAAAGCAGCAGCTGGGGAGGAGGATGAGGAGGAGCCGCAGCCCGGTACCAACTGATCCACGGACCGGTCCCGGTCCCCGGACCGGGGATTGAGGACCACTACCTTAAGGCAAGAACTTGCTTTTCATTTTGTTTTCATTAGTTTGTAAAATTATATTATAGGATTCTTTTTGTAAGTGTTTGTATTGTGATTACAGAGACAAGGAAATGTCTTTTATTTCTTGTTAAAAGTTTTGTTTCCCATTGTATGCAAACTCTTAATTTCTATACTTATCTTCTTCCTAATTACAGGCTATGCGTGACGTCTGTTTTATTTTTTACTATTTTGTGATGGGTACAGTCAACTTTGAAATGCAGTGACATAAATCTTCATAACCAAGAGAAGACAGTGCCCTTATTACTGATTTGTTTAGGATTGAAAATGCTCAAATAATGTTATCTAATTCCATCTCCAACCTGACCTGGATAGTGTAGACAAGCTTGATCTCATCAGATTTCAGAAGAAGCTAAAAAGGATTGGCTATGTCTAGTAAATAGTTGGGAGACCTTCAAGGAATATCAGTGTCTGGTGGGGGAGCTCCTTTTTGTAGGCCCCGTGGAATTGTGGAAGTTCGGGCAGCAACAACAAAATTATGGAAGTTCGGGAGGTTAACCAGCAACCCCTCCCCCATTCTTTCATAAAACAGATTTTATTTATCTAGTCCTTATTGATAACTATTGTACTGTCTTGACTTCAGATATTTGAAGAAACATGGAAGTTCATAGGAGCAGGGCAAATTGAAAATACATGTGTTAACCATTTTATGTACTGCTCTGTTACTAAATAAAGTCCATTCTATTCAGACAGACATATGTAACATGAAGAATAAAGGAGATAGTTCTTCAGGAGCTATCAGGGTTCAGGAAAAGAGGCTGATAATTTTAAGGTGAAATTAAACCAACATGAGCAGAGTACTTATTTGGATATACCATGTTTATAGTTTTCTTTAAATTGCTTATGTAGTGAAATTATTGTATTATAATACAGTTCAGTGCTTGCTGAAGGACAAATTTGAGGAATTTGGGGGCAAGAGAGACAAATGAACATCAGTTTATTCGGTTTGGTCTCCATATCCACTCACTCATCCACTCAAATTTCTATTTATGAAATAGTTACCAAGAGTAACTTAATGCTGTAAACTGTGTTATCTCTTTTGGAAATAAGTTTTGTTTCATTACTTTTCTGAAGACACGGCATGCCCAAGAGGATTTGCCAGAGTTAAAGGTGTTTCCTGTGAAGGTAAGGTTGTTCTTTGATATTTGCATATTAATTTCCTCAAAGTATAAAAAAACTGATGTTCTGCCTCTCCCAAGTTAGACATGTAAGCTAAATTTTTATCTGGTCATCATCACAGAAAGCTCTGTAAGAACTAGAAAAGATCCTAAAGCAGAATGTTTAACAACTTGATGGTGATTTTACTGTTATTAAAATACCTTCTTGATTAGGCATTTCCTCCTGAATCTTGGTATCATTTAATAATGTTTGACACTATTTGTTTTAACCTCAATTACATCAGAATCCTGTTACCTAGAGAAAACACAGGACACTTATGAATTGCTTGTGGAGGGACTTCAACTGAAGAAGCCTCGCTTATTCATTACTTTCGCCTGTTTAAGGGGGGAAAATTGCAATCACGTCTCCGGAAGCTCAGGGGAGAGATCTAGGGAGGGACATTCTTTCTACCGCTATTTTGAGAACGCATATGTCTTTCGCTGATGTATTGCAGCTTGTGCTCAGAAGTTTTGTGGTTTTTTCAGGGGAATCCACTTTTCTGGATTCCCCCAGAAGTGCTACAAATATCCATACGTTGTGGGAGCTTGGCGGGAGCTTGGCGGTTTGTAGGCGACCTCATGTGGAACGTTAAAAAAAAAAAGCATTTACAAATTGTAAGACTTCGGCTACATTTAACTTGTGCAGAATGGCCAACAAAATTATAACCCCATGTCTAATGATAGTAAAGTTCTAGAATGTACATATTGTTTCTTATATTGGTGACATAAATTGAGAGCAAGGCTTTCCAGTTTATTTGAAATACTTGTTTAAATATCTGCAGAGTTATGTTCAAGTTTCCCCATAGATTCTTTCAAATATGCCATTTTTTAATAAATGTCACAGACAACTATCTGCTTAAGAACAAAAGACTGATATTTCTTAGTCAAATAGTCATGTCTCCCTATAATATTAAATCTATATAAAATTAAACTCTACTCATGTGCTGAGTATTCCGTAATAATTTCATTAATATGGATAATGTTGTTATGTCATTGACAAATCAGTGTCATTGAGATTAAGTGTCAGTGAAGGAAACATAAGGGCAAAGAAATAAAAGGCAAATAGATTGACAAAGGCCAGCAGCCTGTAAAGAATGCAAATAGATTCATGTAAGAAATGCTGAAAACAGGAATTACTTTTCGATATTGACATAACATGAATTTGGTTGAGTGGTTTTGCTCAACCCTCCAAGAAAAGTTTATCTTACAGATAATTGTCTAAAACATTGTATCCTATATCAACTTAACATAAGCAACACTATTACTTTAAAAATTCCTATCTCTTAATGCTATCAGCAGCAGTTGACTGAATCCTACCTAAGCTTCATCAACTGCCCTGCCTTAAATGGTTTGACCTATACAGAAAATTTACAGTATGAGAGAAAATCCCCATTCATATTTCTCTTATGGTGCTAAAAATAATTTATCAAAAGTCTCAGTGATATATCCTTTGGACGATTCTGCACGAGCGGTAAAGGCTGAGGCGGCACCTACATCGATCCTGGGCTAATATCTGTGTCCATATGACAATGATGCCAGGCTGCCACCCTCCTGGGCCTGCCATGGATCAGACCCCAGAAGCCCCTTGATAAAGGAACATGGATAATTCTGTGTTCCCTTTCAGCACTGCAAATGCCATCTGGGCCTGTTCAGTGGCAGGCCTATCAGGGGAGGCCTGCAAGGGTCAAAAAATGCCCTGGATTGCTTCGCGGCACTTCATGGTGCCTCAGGGCAGACCAGGACATTGTTTGTTTAGTTAGAAGGACAGTGGGATTGTATAGAACACAATCCCACCATCCAGTGAACTACAGTGCCCCTTGTCATCACCACACTATGCAGTGGAATCTACCAGCCACCACTGTATTTCCTGGGCGACTCCTGTCAGTGGGAAACTGGGTGTCCCACTGAAATGTGTCCCCCGTGGGAACACAGTATGCTGCAGAGCATGCAGCTCCATAACATGTACCCGTGGCAACCCGGAATGGCGCTACTGGTGTAGAATCGCCTTTTGAGAGAATTCCTAGAGAAAAATCATAACTGCATGAAAAAATTAATGGCTACTGTAAAGGTTTTTTTTAACCCATTGTCATAGACTGTTTTACATGATCTCATATTTTTTCTTCTTTTTATAGCCTTCTAGTATTTTTTAAATATGTTTTTTAAAGAACCACTAGTGTGGATCCTACTTAAGAATATAATTATGTATGTGGGCAATGGCCTTTTCCAGCATCCTCCTCAGCCATATGACACCTCAAAAACTGAAGGTGTGGGCAAAATGTTAAGCACCTTTAGCGTGCTGCATTGTGAACTATACTTTTCTCACTCCTACACCATCAGAATTTCCACTAACAGAAAAGGAAGAGGAGAATATGTTCAGCTTGGTTTTCCCTCCTTGATACAGCTCCTGGATTTCAGGTCTTTTTGTTCATGTGAATCTTGCCCCCTCTAGCATCAGTATTTTGGAGTTCATGGTGAGCTGCTGAGGAGAAGGTGAACACTGGAAAAGTCCTCACATGCACACTTCAGGGGATCCAAGCTATTGATTTGGATTTTTCATTTTTTAATGCAATTACAAATAAAGAGAGATGTGATCAATGTTCCTTGAGTTGCATGATTTGATCCCATTTGGCAGGGTGGTTGTTATTTCTTATATTACTTTAGAAATTGATCACTGTCTGACTCTGTAAATCAAAATATTATTTCTTTGATAACATGTTACATATTCATTATAGAGTTTTCCTGTCTGTAAAATAAGTAGAGACTATAATCTGATATTTGTATGTCTCTTGAGATGTAAACGAGTGTGAAGTGTTCCCTGGTGTGTGTCCCAACGGACGGTGTATTAATAGCAGAGGGTCTTTTCACTGTGAGTGTCCGGATGGCCTGACTTTGGATGGGACAGGCAGATTGTGCTTAGGTGAGTAATCAGCTTATTATTTATTACTAGAAATATAGCCCGCTGTAAAAGGGATACAGCGGGCTCTAGATACATACATTCTGTGTTGTCCCGTGGCAACGGCTCTGTAGTCAGCTCCGTGTAGTCAGTAGCGGCGGGGGAGGCGGGGAGGGGCCGGCAGCCGCGCTCCGCGTGACTGCCGGGGTCTTTTCCTGCGGGCGAGAGTCTTTTCCAATGCGGCGAGAGTCAGGCGGCTACCCGAGGGATCCTGCGGCGGGCTGACGTGGCGAGAGGCGCTTCGCGCCTCTCACCGCGTCAGCCCGCCGGGCAGGGAGCCCCCGGCAGCCGCGCTATGCGCGGCTGCCGGGGGCTCTCTCGGGTAGCCGGCTGACGCTGCGAGAGGCGCTTCGCGCCTCTCGCCGCGTCAGGCCAGGAGGAATTGCGAGCCGCGCTGCGTGCAGCTTGCAGTTGCTGCGGCTGGAAATCGGAGGGACCAATCGGCAGGCGCAAAGCGCCTGCCGATTGGTCCCTCCGTTTGTCTGTCGTGAGGAAGGGTCCAATCCGGACCCTTCCTCATCACGGACTAATCCCACCTCCAGACCCCTTACCGAATTATATAGTCCGTGGCGCCATGGGCGGTTTAAATATATTTGTATACCACCCTCCCCTAAGGCTCATTGGACTAATTCACAAGGAACTATATGCTTTGAATATGCTAGCTCATTCCATCTGGTTAAAGCAAAAATCCTCTTTTCATTTGTTCTTGCTTATTTGAAAAATTATCATGCAAGTATTTATTTTTTGATCCTGAGCTGAAAATTTCTCATTAAAGTAACATTTTTCAGTATTATCTCTGTGCCTAATTTGTAGAAATGATAATGTTTATATGAAATAAAAATTGAAAGAAAAAATCAGATTGAGAATGCCAAAACAGAAATGGGTAGAAAGAAAAGCCTCTCAATGACAGTATATGAAAGAAAAATTAAAAATCATATTTGTACCTAGTGTTGAAGTTCCTCTGGTGACCCTCAGTTTTGACAGCCGCTTCAAGCTTGGAAACCCATTGCTTTTATACCACCCACTTATCCTTCCTTTTCCTTGCCAGAGAAAACTTCTAAATGACCACCCTGGCTATTTTCCTTCCCTATTTCATGCAGCAGCTGTTAATCTTTACCTGCTGTTGGGAGAGAAAAAAGCAGGAAAGAACCTTTAAGTCTTGAGTGGTGTCAGGCCAAGAGGAAAAAGTGGATGAACAGAGACATTAGCCCTGTTCTCTCATTATAGATACTGCATATGCATTTGTAAGAAAAAGCCAACACACATTCACTTTACAAATGAACATTGGATTAAAATATTGTACAGGGCACTCAAGTTCAGTATCTCTTTAAATATATGAGCAAAGTGACTTAGCCTGATGGGTCAGCGAAGGTGAGCAGGCGGCGACAGTAGGCAGCAGCAAACGGCAATGGGGATATGCAGCAGCACGTAAGCAGCAAGTGGCCAAGGCAGCAGGCAGTGAAGAGACTGTGTAGTCAACCCACCTGCCTTTAAACCTGCCTCCCCACCCCTGCAGCGCACGGCTCACATGTGCAGGAGCACGCAAACCACGCACTCAGCACACAGGTGCCGCCGTACTCTTGTTACTGCCATGCCTGCAACCCAGCAATGTCTGCTGAGTGTTGAGGGCCACAGCAGCATATCCCTCAAACACTTAATTTGGAGATAATAACCCACCCTTCATATTATTTAAGCTACGAGATAAGGTGTCCAATGCAATTTAAAAGGCCATAAGAGAAAGAAACTTGCCCAAAACCAGCAAAACCTATGTATTTATTTGTTTGTTATTGGATTTCTATCCTGCCACTTCTCAAAAAGACTCATGGTGGATTACAAGGTAAATTTATATCCCTCTCCCATAGGATCCTTTAAACTCTGAGGAGCCATTCCTTTTCACAGTTTAAGTAATCGTCTGTTATGCAATTTAGCCTTAAAAAGCATTAATGAAACATTTGGATAGGCAGCAGTAGTAGCAGAGTGTGGTTTAAACCTTGTGAAGATAGACTTCCTCTGATGCCAATGCACTTCTCCAGTTTTATGGTTAATTTAAAATACAAGAAGTATCTCAGAAACATTTACTGCCATTTTGCAATAATAACTTTGGTCCATTCCAGAATGGACAGCTGTGGTATTCAGCAGTGGTCCCCAACCTTTTTATCACCAGGGACCACTCAACGCCGGGGACCACTCACCGGGGACCACTCAGCGCCTTTTACTGAGTCCCGATGGGGGGGGGGGGTAGTTAACTCCTCTACTCTCAACCACTGCCCTTACGCTCTCTGATCGCTATGGTAATGTTTAAACATCCCTTCAAAATAAGATACAGACACGCCACAACAATGAACATAAGGAACATTTTATTTTCATGGAAATTTTAACTCATGACAGTTAAACTGACAGTTTAACTCATGACAGGGGTGGGGGGAGAAGGCGTCCTTCGGGGCCCACCTCCTATTAGTCGAAGGACCCATGTGGTCCACAGCCCACAGGTTGGTGATCGCTAGTATTCAGCATGCTTTCTTTCAGATTTTATGGAGAATGGAAATATGGCCATGTTATGACTAAAAATACCAAGAATACAGACATTTTTGTCTTTCAGCAGAGAAAAAACATATCTTTAAGATAATGGATTTGTTTGTAGGAAAAGCAACTGTGTATACTGTTAAGATAATATTAGAAAACAATTTATTTTGAGAAGTATATAAAATTTGAAAGAGAAGATTAGATAATATTGAAAAACGATATGGAGGTTTAAGTTTTTGATATATGCATAGTTTAGACTTGTGCATGTTTACTAAGAAGTAAATGTTCTTTGTTCAGTCAAAGTTCCTACCAAGTAAATGTCAAAAGGACCTAGGATGTTATATTTAGTATCCATGACCTAGTCATACAAATGTGGTTTAGCATTTGAAAAGCAGCTGGAAGAAAATGGATTGTGGCTGAACTGCTAGAGAATGATACTTTACCAAAATGTCATATCTAAAAAACAAAGACATATCTTTGCCCACCAGTTTTTACATCCCACAACAGATGTAGTGTGAGGGATTTTGCATGCATGCTTGTCAGATGGGGACTTGTATGTGGTGAAGGACTCCCAGCACTACAAGCCCAGTTCAACTCAAGTACCAGAGGCTCAATGTGGCATATTGCTTATGGCAGAAGTACTCAAACAAATTCTGTTTGTCAACATGTATCAGTTAGGTTCAACTGGAAAAGACAATAATACTAAGAGGAGTTGAAGGCAGTAGAAAAAGAGGAAGACCCAATATGAGACAGATCAACTCAGAAAAAGGATCCAAAGCATTTAGTTTGCAAAACTCAAGGAAGGCTGTTAATGATAGGATATACTAGATGTCATTAATTCATAGGGTCACCATAAGTCAGGAATGACTTGATAGCATATGACACAACATGTTTACTGGTTTATTTGCAATTCTTTCTATTCACTTCTAAGTCTTAAAATCTAAGAATTTCACATTTAGTTTGGTGCCAGTATTTTATGAAACAGTGGTAGACATATTGGATCCATTTTAAAAGTGCTATAGGCAAAAAAGAATGAAAATTAGACACAAAGCTTCAAAAATACAGCAAAACAAAATGCAGTTCATTCAGTCTTTAAGAGATCGGCTTGAGTTATGTAAAAGTTACAAAAAATGACACCTAGAGATACTAACTTGCTTTAGAGCACAGGATGCTGACAACCTAATGAAAGACCTTGCATACAGTTGCTGTTCCCTGTCATGTAAGAAGTTCATAGTCTGACGAAGGGTGCTTGCACTCGAAAGCTCACACCTTGAATGAATCTTTGTTGGTCTTAAAGGTGCTACTGGAATCTGCTTTCATACAATTGGTTCAGTTCTTCTTTATAATGACATAGAATCATAGAATCATAGAGTTGGAAGGGGCCATACAGGCCATCTAGTCCAACCCCCTGCTCAACACAGGATCAGCCCAAAGCATCCAAGAAAAGTGTGTATCCAACCTTTGCTTGAAGACTGCCAGTGAGGGGGAGCTCACCAACTCCTTAGGCAGCCTATTCCACTGCTGAACTACTCTGACTGTGAATTTTTTTTCCTAATATCTAGCCTATATCATTGTACTTGCAGTTTAAACCCATTACTGCGCGTCCTTTCCTCTACAGCCAACAGAAACAGCATCCTGCCCTCCTCCAAGTGACAACCTTTCAAATACTTAAAGAGGGCTATCATGTCCCCTCTCAACCTCCTTTTCTCCAGGCTGAACATTCCCAAGTCCCTCAACCTATCTTCATAGGGCTTGGTCCCTTGGCCCCAGATCATCCTTGTCGCTCTCCTCTGTACCCTTTCAATGTTATCTACATCCTTCTTGAAGCGAGGCCTCCAGAACTGCACACAGTACTCCAGGTGTGGTCTGACCAGTGCCGTATACAATGGGACTATGACATCTTGTGATGTTGATGTGATGCCCCTGTTGATACAGCCCAAAATGGCATTTGCCTTTTTTTACCGCTGTATCACACTGCCTGCTCATGTTTAGCTTACAATCCACAAGTACCCCAAGGTCTCGTTCACACACAGTGTTACCTAGAAGCGTATCCCCCATCCAGTAGGCATGCTTTTCATTTTTCTGACCCAGATGCAGAACTTTACACTTATCTTTATTAAATTGCATCTTGTTCTCATTTGTCCATTTTTCCATTGTGTTTAGATCTCATTGAACTCTGTCTCTATCTTCCGGAGTATTTGCCAGTCCTCCCAATTTGGTGTCATCTGCAAACTTGATGAGTAGTCCCTCCACCCCCTTATCTAGATCATTAATAAATATGTTAAAAAGTACTGGATCGAGCCCTGAGCCCTGAGGTACCCCGCTACTCACCTCCCTCCAGTCTGATGAAATACCATTGACAACAACTCTTTGAGTGTGGTTCTCTAACCAATTTCCTATCCACCTAACTATCTGAAAATCCAGATTGCAGTCCTCCTGTCATCTGTCACCTCTCAAGCATATATTGGTAAAAATAAGTAGGTTCACTAATATTCATCTCCCATGTCCTGATCTGCCAGGCTAGTGCAATCTCATCAGATTTCAGAATTTATGGTTGGCCCTGGTTAGCCACCTCTGACTCTTGCCTTGAAAACCCTATGAAGTCAGCATAAGTTGGCTGTGACTTGACAGCCCTTTCCGCCACCATATCTGTTTATTGCCAGGATGTGATGCAACTGTAACATTTTAATGTCAGGCCGCTATTTTCCGTCTCCTAATTAAAAATTATGATTAGGGAACTATATACCTGATTAGAGTTTTGAATTAAAAAATCCCATATATTTACACCTTGACTTACTATTACAGTGATGGGAAAATTCAGATCTAATTCTGTATTATATATGTAACATCTATACACAAGTTGATTGTCATGTCTGTTGTCTTGCCTTTTGCTGATAACTTCTTTTTTATTGGAGCCAGACTGAACTGCAGTAAGTTTTGTGTCATATAAGAATAGTGCTCTTTTTGTGATTTCTAAGTGAATAACCCCTTTTTTTTGTTCCATATTTGTGTTAAGATATTCTGTTAGGCATTTCTCATTTTGAAGGATATATTTGCTCAGTAAATCACTGGGATATTATGAGACCAATCCTCAGAAGATCTATACAAAATCCTACTTGCATATGTTTAATGGGCCTTATCTCACTCCCAGGAAACTATTCTTAGGACATTGATTTGATGTTATGGAAATTTATCTCAGACTATAACATACGACATTACTTTTGTTTAATAATCTTTGTAGATATCCGCATGGAACCATGCTTCTTGAAATGGGATGAAGATGAATGTGTCCAGCCTGTCCCTGGAAAATTCCGGATGGATACTTGCTGCTGTGCTGTAGGTGCTGCTTGGGGTTTAGATTGTGAAGAATGTCCCAAACCTGCCACCAAAGAGTATGAAATATTATGTCCCAGAGGGCCAGGATTTTCCAATCGAGGAGACATTTTAACTGGCAGGCCATTTTATAAAGGTAAAATTATACTCTTTATATTAGTGAAGTTTAGTATTTACTTTTTGCTTTATTGTAGAAAATCATGTATTTTCGTAGAGTTTTATACAATATTATAGTATGTACAAAGTATTAATATATCTAGATCTCAACATGACAAAATCCGTAGACAGTTAAAATCCAGAGGTGGATCCTAAAAATCAGACAAGACAGATCTTTCTGCAAACCTGACAAAAAAACACGTTGAATGTGTTGTTGGGTTTTTTTTTTTTTTGTAATACAAAACAAAAAGAAACAGAGAAATGCAAAGCCTATAACTTTGAAAGAGCAATGGCCTCGGTGGCTGTTGCTAGGATACTGTAACAGTATTTGTGGTTTCATGCTGTGATTTATGTCAATAAAAAACAAAGGGAAGGAACAAGATTCTTTCCAGGGATATTTTGGCCTTTGAGGGAAGACTCATCAGAGCCAAACCAGGAAACAACCACTGGGTGACTGTTGCCACACAGCTTGTGTGGCTCAATGAAGACTGACTGCTTGCTGCTATTCAACAGCAGGCACCCCATGAAAGCCAGTGTTTGGTAGTGATTAGAGTTTCAAGCTAGGATTTGGGAGATCAGGTTCAAATTCATACACTGCCATGGAAACACAGTGGGTGACTTTGAGCCAGTCACACATTCATAGCCTAACTTACCTTCCAAGATTGTTGGGAAGATAAAATGGAGGAAAAGAGAATGATGTAAGCTATTTTAAGTCCCCATTGTAAAGAATAGTGGGGTGTAAATGGAGTAAATAAATTGATAGCAGAAAATGAGGGATAGATAAAAAGTAGGTTTGTGGGTGGGCAAGAGAAGGGGACAGTGTAAGGAAATAGACAAGAGGATAGAAAGAGGAAATAGTTTATCGAAGTGTAAAGTGAAGTGCCACTCACAAATCTTCAGAGGTTCCTCACCATGTAGCCTTGCGACTGGGACCACACAACTGGGATGTAGTTTTCTTGGGTAAAGGTTACCTGGGGAGAAGAGGAGGGAAAATTGAAGATGGATGGGCATATAAAGGTAGGTTGGTGATTATTTAGGAAAGAGAGATAGAAACAGGAAAAGGTGAGAGACCATGGGAGCCTTTAGGGAAGGCAAAATCATTCAGAGAAAAATCAAACAATCTAGCCCTTTCTCCTTTCCCTTTTGCAGTGCAGAGATTAAAAACATTGCATTGCCCCATCGAGTTTGAAAGGGGGGAAGAGAAACAAACTTTTCCTTTTGCAATGTAGAAATGTCAAGGGGCTTTCCGCATTCGTCCAAAATAGCACAATGGTTACTAATTGAAATCGCTACAGTTTTGCCATTATGCACAACGTCGTTGACAATCTGCAACACTCCTGAAACCGATCTGCAAAAAGCGCTTCGTTGTAGTGCTTTCAGGGAAATCCCAAAAAGTGGATTCACCCTCCGGAAAGCGCTACACTCCTGCAACCAATCTGCAACACTAGCAGGAAAGTTCTGTGCGTTACCATTGTTGCGGTTTCTGCAAAATCCCTCCCCCTGGCTCTCTCCTCTGATCTTCCGGCGAAGCGATCGCCATTTTTTTTTCTCCGAGCGAGCAGAGATCAATGCACCAGCGAGCCTTCATTTACCCAGCGAGGCTTCCCTGGCTGCAGCCCCTCTGTTTAAAGTCACCAAGCACAAGCCCGTTTGCTGGTTTATTTTCACTTTATTTTCACTTTATTTTCACACTGTTTTCGGCCGAAAATCGCACCCGTGGGGGGGGGGGGTTCACTTGGGGGGAGCGTGGCAACGATGAAACGGCAGCTCAAACACCACCTGCTAGCTGGATGGGTCTCTCCGTTGCAACGAATCAATGCAAATTCGTTGCAACGTGTGTGTTTTTTTTTTTAAACTTCCTTAAAGGGAAAGGGGCTGTTTGATAACGGCCGCCCATTGGCTGCTTGATGGCCAGGGGCGGGACACAGCTTAGCAATAGCGCTTCCTGGCTAGCGATTTTTGCAGAGACCGGAAGCCTGTGGGAAACGATAGAAACGCAACTGGATTCCACTACAATGGCAGGTATGCGCTACGCCGAAGTCCACTATTTAAAATGGTGATTTTTCGTTCAGCAAACAATTTGCTACATGGATCCCGGTGCGGAATGGCCCCAAGTGTTACACCTATCCCTGTCCAGCATGGAGAGGGGGGAATAGAAATGAGCACTTCATTTTGCAATGTGAAAAGCATTGCATGTGTTATTGTTCAGCTTGGAGATAAACAAGTTCTCCCTTTTCCATTGCAGAGATCAATAGTATTGCTTCTGTCCCTGCCCAGTTTGGATGGGAGGGGAGACTTTCCTTTTCTAACTTCACCATGTACCAATTTCTCTGAGAGGGTAGGATGGATAAGGAGTCACACCTGATCTGCTGAACAGCTGTGAATCAGCTTTTGACCAACGGGCAGCTACAGACTTGTTCAGCAGCTGTTCGTGCAATGCAATCCAAAAATATCCCTAATCAGCTCATATTCTGATTTTAAGTGTCCAACAATGTAAGTTCATCTACTGAATAAATTCACTGAGAAATCCATGGCACCCTTAGACATATATTTAGGTTCTGTGGAGTCTTGGAAAGACAACTGACAACAGGTGAACCCATGACGTCCTTAATATCCCTCAGTTCTGTGCCCGTATAATGGCTAAAGTAGTGAGGTCCTGGCAAGTCCTGTCACTGGCATATCTCTGTGGTAAGCTGGCCTAGGGCTTGGTTGCCATTTTAAGATTTTTTTAGGATGCTATTTAGGATTGCACACTCAGTAATGTCTTGCAGTCTCTAAATACTCAACTCCCTTGTAGGGTTAATATATACCTTCTCAATAACTTTGCCAAAAAGACTAACATACTGCTGTGCTGTAAGAAATAATGGGTTAGAATTCCCCCCATATCTTTCTCTGCTATCTTAGCAGATACATTGTGGAATCTAGCTTCTTCTGAGGACAGAACTAGAACTGATGCTGTCCCTGGGCTAACCCTGGGCTAACCCTCCTAGGGCAATGTACTTCCAAGCCAACACAAGGAGAAGAGGTACTACTCTTAAATGATTGCAGTTCTTTCTCTAAAGTCAGGAACAGAGGGTGCCACGAGGAGAGAGAGCCTTCCAGCAAAATGGCTGATATGTGGGGTCCTGCAGGGAGCTATCATCTCCCCAGTGTTATTTAAGATCTCTATGTGTCCCTTCCCCCAACTGGTCTGAAATTACAGCCTAGGTTGTTATCAATATTCAGACATCCATCCAGCTACACCCCCAGACTCGCTGACCAGTTGTCTGGAGCTGTGGTGCATTGGCTCAAGCTGAAGTTGTATCCAGATAAGATGGAGGTCCTATGGCTAGGTTGTTGATTGCCAGGTGAGTCAGTGCAGCTCTCGGCTTTTGATGAAATCTGACTAACTTCAGCCACAGTGAGGAGCCTGGTTGTGACTTTGAACTCCTCTTTATCAATGGAGATCCAGGTCACAAATGTTGCCCGCCAGGCATTTTATCATCTTCACTGGGCATGGAAAATAGTACCTTATCTGTTTGCATCTGACCTGGCCACAGTGATGCACACAACAGTTACCTCCAGACTGGACTACTGCAACTCACTCTATGCAGGGATGCCCTTGAAGCTGCTTCAGAAACTTCAACTGGTCCAGAATGAAGTGGCAAGAGACCTTAGGTAACCCAGTGGAGCTGTATGGGAGAGCAGTATATTAAATAGGCAAACAAACCTGTGCTGTCCAAGATATGTTGACTCAGTTTGAAGACTGAATCAAGTTCAGGATGCTGGTTATGTTCTATAAAGCCCTAAATGATCTGGAATCTTCATACATATGGGACCACCTCATCCCTTACATCCCTTAGAGGAGTTTAAGATGAAGCCAACAAAACCTGCTCAAGATCCCCAGCCCCAAGGACATCAAACTGACTTCAGCCCAGCCTGATGGAACACTCTCCCTGGAGAGATCAGGACCCTGTGGGACTTGGGACAGTTCTGCAGGGCCTGTAAAATAGAACTGCCAGGCCTACAATTGAGGCCAGAAATGACATTGAAATTCTGGCCTCCCTGCCTGAAACATCAGCCAAAACTTGATCACTTGACATCAGTACTACTCCCGGTGAAAATTCTGAGGCAGTTTTAATGACTGTGGGTATAAAATGTTTAACAATATCAATTGCTGTTATTTTATTATATGTGTGTGTGTGTGTGTGTGTGTATGTGTGTGTTTAAATACCTTGAGCCTTCAGGGAAGGGCAGGTTAGAAATAAAATTGTATTATTATTATTTGTGCTGCCCATGAAAACCCTTTAAGAGCACCTTCCTCCCCCTCCCCTCCCCACCACCACATAAACACGCCTTTTCCAATCCAAAATGATGCCAGGAGTGTCTATCAACAAACATGCATATCCTGTGTTGTTTGGGATTATAAAAAATTCATATGGGGTGGAGGGAGCAACCCCAATTTCTTTATGCCATAGGGGTCCCAATGAGATTCAGAATCCCACAGTATTGTTAAACTGTTTTCTGAGCACTACAAAATGCAGGCACATTGTGTCTAATTGTGCCCCCATTCCAGACTTAAAACCCTTAACAAGTTACTTTGCTGTGTATTTTTGCAAGGAACTTGAATGAGGAATTGATATATGGCAGTGGTACAGGATTTAATGCAAGGCATACGGTGGCTTGACAGAGTAAGATTGGCATCGTCTTAGTTCATGAACATACATATGCAAATTTATCAGAATTATATTTCACTCCAGAATGTTATATTTCATAACTATAACACTTACCTTGTAGTATGACCGTTCAGTAAGAAGCAATCTTTCCTGGAGACAACTCAGTAGCTGTTCATGAAGTAAACGGACTTAAAAGAACTTAATTTTGACATACACATATCCTTTTGATGTTCAGGCACTGTCCATGGCATTACAAAGGAAGGAAGAGGCATGCATGCCTCACAGGCCCCCACTCTTCTCAAGAAACAAGAAGCCAAAGTAGACATTACACAGCTGATGTTTTGTAGTGAAAAGCAGTTATAGTGGTTGTGAGTAGAGAAATTATGAGGAGAGTGTCCACTTAAACTTTGTTTCTAATTAACCAACACAGACAACTAACACTCAAGTCTTTTATTTCCCCAGCAGTGTAAAAGCTGCTTAGAAAAGTAGCTTTGAATAGAAAAATGACTTTAGGAATGGGTTAAGCAGTCTCTTCATAACACCATTTTCCATTCATTTGCACAACTTCTCACAGCTGCTTTTCATTTTAAAAAAGCTGTTGTGGGATTGTCGTGCCACATCTGTCATGCCACAGCTAGTTTGGCCATTAAATAATACAAAACAAAATATCACAATAATGTTATTCACTGTTTTGCTCATTACTAAAAATGTTTGCTTTTAAAGGTCATCAGATTTTGGGATGGACAGCAGCTGAGTATTCTGCAGTTAGGTTATTGAAAGAGCAATACCCGTAACTAGCAATCTACTATTGTTAGGTGGAGTAAATGTTCTCATACAGTCTACCCAGCTATGCAGGAGACAGATTGTTGGGCAACTAACATTTCTGAATCTTGGGAAATAGGTTAGTTCTAGAAAATTTAGAATTTGGCCATCCCACATCTAGCCAATCCCTTTAATAAGGTCAACATGCATAAGACATCCCTTAGGTGCAGCTTATCCTGAAACAATGACCTCTGTGGCTTCCCTTGGCAATTTTGTCGGTTGATATTATCAGATGTGATCTGTTTTTTACCTCTTCAGTTTATTATGTCCTGTTAACTCTCTGTCACAGAGAACAATACCATCTGATTTAGCATTCACTATCATGCTAATATACTTTGAAATTAATTATTTATGATTTCTGTACTGCCCATTGCAGCAAGACTAGTCATGCTGGATCAGGCCTATGGACCATTGAGTTCAACATCCTGGTTCTAGCACTGACTAGTAAGATAGTGAAATACCTGGTGTATCGCCATTAATAGATAACATTGCTCTAGTTAGATAAAATGCTGGCTTTTACATTTGTTTATAATAATAGATAACCATCTAAATTACATAAAATATAGAAGCAAACTGTTATATGTTTTCCCATTATAGATATAAATGAGTGCAAAATGTTCCCTGGCATGTGCACAAATGGCAAATGCAGAAACACAATAGGAAGTTTCAAATGTAGGTGTAACAATGGATTTGCTTTAGATATGGAGGAGAGAAATTGTACAGGTAAGTGTAACTTTTCATGATATAAACTTTTTTTGACGTTTGAAATGGGCATCCATAAAGAAATGCTGCCGGATTTCAGGGTGATATGGAGTTCTCCCCCCTCAAGCCTTTTCCTGTTGTTAGCTTGCAACACATTTAGCTTTTCTTTGGACTTAATGGTTGGAAAACAGCTCAGAGGGGAACAGTTTGGAGCAGAATAACAGGTAGAAAGGAGTGACTAAAACATATAAGCATGTTCTGCAATTGGTGGCCATTAAAAAAATCTTTAATGGCCGTATTGAGTCTGCCATGAAAACGCTAGAGGGCGTCACCCCAAGGGTCAGACATGACTCGGTGCTTGCACAGGGGATACCTTTACCTTTACCTAAAAAAATCTTTGGAATACTGTTGTTTATGTCTTCTTTGTATTGTATAGCTGGCCCCAGGCTACAGTCTAATCTGTTTTTTCTTGTCTTCATGAGCTGTAAAATATTACTGTCATCCTGAAAAGACAGCCAAATAAGGTCCAACAATTATGAAGCCTTAGCCAATATATGTTGTGCACCAAACATCAGTGCAGAGAGAGGAACTTCACTGACATTTCTATATTAAACCTATCAAAATAAATTAATATCTGGTATAATCCAGAAGAGCTGAAATTGGGGTTTAACTTGACATCTTCTACAATTATGAGAAATGGATGCGTGCACTGTGGTAGCTACACATTAAAAATAGAAAGAAATTTGTTCTTCGGCTATGGAAATTGCAATAGCTGGGGTAGTATATGGTGTGGGTGGTATGGTGTAGATCAATGTTATTCTGTATGTATTAAAGTTATGTCGTGTTTTTATATAGATTGCATTGACAAAAATGCACTCGCTGTCAAACTTAAAAGCAATTCAGAAAGTAGGAAAGAAAATACCATGGATGATCTTTTCTATCTTATGTGCCCAGTCTTTGCAACTTGGGTAGAATCACTTTCTGGTTGGAAGACAAGATCCATGTTCAGATTTTACTAGGAACATCTCCCAGCATATCAAGAGTGGCCCTGTCTTTGGGCCAAAGAACAGAGAGCTTTTCTAGAGCTCCTCAACAGACTTCAAAAGTCTTTTAACTCTTACTTTTTATTCCTTCCCCTTACTCGTTATTGCTTTTAAGTGTTTTATCTTATGTGCAGCTTTATCTTTGTCAACACTGCAGTATGTTGTTTTCTAAGCTACCATGATTTAATGGAGCAAACGTAGGATATAAATATTTTAAATATATATAAATATTTTTAATAATGAGTAGATTTAGATGGCTGACCTTGCCTTTCAACAAGAAGGTGGAACTATGCCAAACTGCTCTCAGGACAGGAAAGAACAGGAATGTATGGCATGCCCCCCCCTTTTTTTTCTTCTTCTCAGTTGCACTGTATGTATGGAAGTGTGTTTTTTCCACATACTTTTTATTGTCAAGAATTTTTCAAAAATTAGTAGCTAAAAGAAAATAATCCGAAAAGCCTAAAAGTGACAAGATCCTCCACTTCTGAACTGTTAGATTTCCAAGGTGGTAGGGGACAAGGCAGAGGCGGTTTGCCATTGCCTGGCTCTTCATGATGACCT
Source organism: Paroedura picta (assembly GCF_049243985.1). Classification (NCBI taxonomy): domain Eukaryota; kingdom Metazoa; phylum Chordata; class Lepidosauria; order Squamata; family Gekkonidae; genus Paroedura; species Paroedura picta. The sequence goes on along the minus strand of NC_135375.1, from coordinate 58,161,567 downwards.
GGTATTCCTTGGAGCTCTCCCATCCAAGTACTAGCAGAGGTCAGCTCTGATTAGTTTCTAAGATCGGGCTATCCTGGTGGGGTAGGCTAATTTAGTGAAGCAGAATTAGCTGAGTTACGGTGGGGTGGGGTGGGCTGAGTAGAAACAGACAACCAGGAATCAGGTGATTCTGAAATAAACACCAATATTCTTGATTTAACCCAGATTTTATCAATTATTTACACAAGGAGCAAGCTAGAATAGCTTCTGTTCTATTCAAAGATTGCTTCTGTATTAAAGATAGAATTGTGCTTTTAAAATTATATCATGGTCCAGGCAGGGGTCCGAGGTAAAGAACTGGAAACCAGGCAGTAGTAGAAATATTTTGAGCTATAATGTATCTGTTGACCATCGCGACAGATCAAATGTCATCTTCCAATAAGATATCATGATTCCTGCAGATTTCAAATACTGTGCTATTGCCACTCTGGTTTGGAATTTAGGAAATTAAAAGCTAATTTATTTGAAGTTTTCTGTGGTCAGCATAAAATTTCTTTGTCTTTTCATCTGGATTCTAGACATTGATGAGTGCCATATCTCACCTGACCTCTGTGGAAGTGGCACCTGTGTCAATACTCCAGGCAGCTTTGAATGTGAATGTTTTGAGGGTTATGAAAGTGGATTCATGATGATGAAGAACTGCATGGGTAAGTGCTATAGATTTCAGCACTCACACATTTTGGAACTTAGAAACCATATTAACAATGGTGGTCTCTTTGGATTGAGCTTGTATTCAGCAATCACATATATTTATTTCTTGTTTAATTTACTTAGAACAATTTTGCACTGCACTGTTTCTTAATCTAATACAAGGTAGCTTAAATCACACTAAAGTATTTAAAAAACTGAATACTGCAGTAAACTAAAACAGCAGTCAAACAAAATTAAAATGTACAAGTTAAAAACCATACAAAATCATGAACAGCACAAGAATTTAAAAAACAGTCAAAGTAACTCTGAAATACACCACATTAAAAACGAAAAGCAAAGTCTTAAAAGCAGAGTGACCAATAAAGCAGAAGGTTATCTCTAAGAGGCATTTAATCAAGAGAGCTAGTGAAAGGACATTAGGGAGGGGTGAATTTCAAAAATACCTAGAATAAAAAATAACTTTGCCTGGTTCACAAAATATTATAAAGTTGACATCAAGCAAGCCTCTGTGAGAAGAGAGTTCCATAACGGAGAAAACAGTTGGAAGGCTTAATCACCTGGCTCCTGATAGGAGGACTGGGCTTCAGCAAGTGGTCTTGTATAAGGGTGTGCAAAAAAGATCAGCATTTTTATAGTTCAAGTCTACATACACACAGCATCATATAGGAGTAGGCTGTCCTACAGGTATCCTGGTTCAAGACCTTGCTGAGCTTTATAGGTAACTGCCAGTACGTTGCATTGTACTCATAAGCCTGCCACCAGCCATTTGAGAACTTTTAAAACTGCACAAACACATTCCCTAAAATTAGCACCTGCTAGTAGCATACCTAAACACATAAAACTGCCTTCTGACAGCTCAGTACATGTGAACCGCATATTGACTGAACACAGCATCAGGAGAACCGCATATTGACTGAACACAGAGGGAGAATGGGTGTGAACACACTAGCTCTGATGTTGTTTTCACATTGTTGCAAGCTTGTGAGTACAGCACTTACTTGTGGAGCAGTGTCTGTGCATATGTTGTAGCTCTGTAATCCGGGCTGCTGTCAGTCACTGGGAGAGTATGTACAAGGAGCTCCACGCATAGATGCTGTGCTTACAAGTTGGCAGTGACACAGAGGTGGGGGAGGAGTCAGTTTAGTCATGCCTGCTTTCTCTCTTTCCAGATGGGTCATGTGACAAGGCAACTGAGTCAGACCATAGGTCTCTCAAAGTGTTATCTGCTGTGATTGGCAGTGGTTCTCTGGTTTCCTAGAAGGAGGTCTCTCCCTTCACCTACTAACTGATCCCTTATATTTTTCAATCCAGAGACACCAGTGATTGAATCTGGTACTATGTGTTCTGGAGGGGATATTGTTACAATGAAGTAGCCTCTAAGAGCCATAGATTTCTGTTTCCAGATGCTGACTGCATCTTTATCTCCAGTTGTACATTTAAAATGTTTTTTTTTCATGTACTGTCTTTCCAGATATAGATGAATGTGAACATAACCCTCTTCTTTGTAGAGGTGGCAAGTGTGTGAATACAGAAGGAAGCTTTCAATGCGATTGTCCTCTAGGTCATGAATTGTCTCCATCACGTGAAGACTGTGTGGGTAAGTTTCTGGGTATTTTAGGATGAAATTTATGCATACTGTAGTATCATGGCCCTCAGTAGAGGCTTTCAGAATTACTTGTTTCTGAAAACATCTGGTTAATATGTATGGTCACAACATGTGCCTGAGATTCAGCAGGAATTTGTCCCACTTTTCAGTTTGACCCCAGGTCGTCAGTCAGATTGCTAGAGCATAGTCTCTTCCTTCTTCCACCTCTCACTCTGTTACTGGTTACTGGCTTTCATGTGCTGCTTGGTTTCAGGAAATCCTCAAATAGGGACAGTAATTCATATGTCAGTACTAAGAGATCTTTGAGTAATGAAGTAGCACTGTAAGCTTGGAAAGAATGCCAAGGTAGGAATAAATCTGAAACCAGAAATAAAGTGTATGAATCAGAATAATACAAATATATTGGCAGAGCAATTAATAAATTTCAAGCTAGCACTGTGACCTTACTGGGTTCTGGCCCTCCTCCCCCTGCTCCCTGCTCAGTCTTGAGATCCAGTGTGATGAAGTGCTTAAAGAGTAGCAGACTTTAATCTCAAGAGCTGGGTTTGATTTTTGACTCCACCTCCATATGCACCAGCTGGGTTTCCAAATTCCAAGTGGAGGCCTGGAAATGTTCAAGAAGATGAAAAAGAGAAAGACAGGATGAACGAGAGAGAAGAAAGAGGGAGAGGGAAGGAAGACATCAGTTCTCCTGAAGAACACAGCTGCTTTGAAAGGTCACTGGCCCTCCTACAGTGTCTATATAGGTCACCAGTGTCCCCACCTTCCTACCACCACATCTTCGAAAGGCCATCCAGAAAAGCTGTGGGGTAGGGGGTGGCTGACATCTTCCTCCCACCCACCTCACATTTCCCGAAGGCTGGACCAGGCAGTGAAGGCCGCAGGGGGGCTGCCTTTTTCCTGCCCCTTTCTCCACATCTCTCAAAGGCCAGGTTGGGTGGGCAAGGCCATGGGCCTTGCCTCTATCCCACCCACCCCACCTCCCTCAAAGGCCAGGCTGCTCTGGGAAGACCAAAGGGGTCAAGCTACCTCCTTCCCACACATCCCTGTCTCCCAAAGGGCAGGCCAGGCAGGGAAGTCCATGGGCTGTCTTCTTCCTGCTCCCCCCCCCCCACATCTCCCAAAGGTTGGGCCAGGCTCATTAAGGAAGGCCATGGAGGAAGCAGCTTCCTTCATACACCCCACATCTCCCAAAGGGCAAGCTCGGCAGGTAAGGCTGTGGAGTGCTGCCTCCTTCCCATCCCCCTATATATCCCAAGGGCCACACTGGGTGGGGAAGGCAAAGAGCATTCTGATGGCCAGCTATAGGGCCATGGGGAGGTGTTGTGAATCCAGGTACTGTTAGGGAAGACACCTTGGAGGAAAAGCCATGCCAGGAGCCCCCAACTTCACTGAACCTCGATGGCAGCTTAGCCCAGCCAAATATTCAACAGGCAGAGATCTCTGACCAGCAGGAAGGTATGGAGCTTCAGACAAAGTTGTTGCAGGAGCACCTCATTCCTCTGCCCATATTCCAGCTGCAGCCAATTAAGCAATGCAGTTATGTGCTGGAAGAGAGCTCCAATCTAAAAGGCACCACACCATGTTAGCAAGACAGTTGTTGACTGCAGAAGACTGGGATTTATCACAGAGTGAGAACTGAGAGGCTTCTGACAGCCTATATTAACTTGAGGCTGGGAGGTCTGGGTTGTGGATACAACCTGTGAACTCCTCCTTCTGCTGATTTCCTTGGACTGTCTGAAGGAACCTTTGACTCACTGGACTAAGACATTCATTAGATTTTGTCTATCCCTTGGTATTCTGTTTTTGACATACTGGTTATCTGTGCTTCCTTCCAGCAGACAGCTGAATCCTGAGTCCAACACAGGAGGCAAAGGAAGCAGCTGGCTTCCCTCCCTTGCCTGGGAGGAGTTGGAGGGTGGGAAGAGACTGAGAATGGAGCAAATTATAGCAGCAGGGCCATTCAGAGAGGCCAGAACTTCTTCCACCCAGTAAGCAGCAGGAAGAGGACAGATAAGCCCCATGATTGGCTCTCATTGGCAGAGTGCTCTCTCCCTGTTGGCAGCACACTCCCAGGGAAGGCCAATCAAGCAGGGACTGAATTGTATGCATGCGATTTGCACTGCTTGGCTCTAATTGGCATAGTGCAGTTTGAACTGATTGGCCCTCACTGGCAGAGTGGTATCTCCCTATTGGCAGCACAGCCCCAACACCAATCAGATAGGGGGTAAGTTGGCTGCATGCAAGTTCAACTGTATAATGTTTAGTGAATATCATCTTATCTATTGCTCCATTTTTAACTTCACCATGGCCAAAGGTGAAATGCAGTTTTTGTTTTTCAGATGTTAATGAATGTTCTCTGAGTGATAATCTGTGCAGAAATGGCGAATGTGTGAACATGATTGGTACATATCAGTGTTCTTGTAATCCTGGGTATCAGGGCACTCCCAACAGACAAGGCTGCATTGGTAAGTATTGGATGCTATGACATCCAGGATTTTTTATATATAAACACTTCACATTTTTCTCTATTTTTCTCTTTTTTCTTTCATCTGTACACCGCCCGTGGCGCCGCGGGCGCCACGGACTAAATAAAATAGTAAGGGGTTCTGGGGCGGGATGTGTCCGGGATGAGGAAGGGTCCGGATTGGACCCTTCCTCATGACAGACAATCAGAGGGACCAATCGGCAGGCGCAAAGCGCCTGCGGCTCGCAGTTGCTCCCGGCCTGACGTGTCAGGCCGGCCCCTGAGGGAGCCCCCGGCAAGACTCCAGCCGCCGAGAACCTCCAGCCGCTGAGACTCCAGCCGCCGAGAGGGAATCAGGGCCAGGCCGCGCCCGCGCGGCCCGATCCGCGGGCGCGGCTCGCGGGTGCGGCCCGATCCGCGGGCGCGGCCCCGCGGGCGCGGCCGGGCACGGCCGGGCACAGCCCGATCTGCGGGCGTGGCCTCCGAGAAGCAGCAGAAAGAACCCACCCCCCCAGCCGCAGAAGATCAAAAAAACGCAGAGGAGCCGCCGCAGCCCAGCGCACCACGCCTGGGACTCCCCACCAAAAACCACGAGACGCCGAGGAGCCGCCACCCGCCTCCTCTTTCAGGTAGCCTGTCCCTTGCTCTGTCCCTCGCTCTGGTCCCTGCCTGCTAGCGCCCATTGTCTTCTGGATACAATGGGCTTTTTTACTAGTATATTATAATAGCAAACTTACAGAACAGACAGCATTAGAAAGATGTACTTGTATGTAGCACAGCTTTAAAAAGTGTAGAGATCTGATGGAATCTACTATATGATCAAATGTTAGAACCATATAATTGTCATCAATAAGAAATTTACTTAAAAAAAATAAAATGCTGGCATTGTCCAGAAAAGTTTGACTGGCAAACTGCTGAAACTGGTTCACTGAAATGGTTTTGGCATGATTGTGCTTTCCCACTGGTAGATTTACAGGCAGTTTGTTTGAAATGAACCATGTTCATTCTGCAAACTTCTTTTCCTTACACCCCTGTTTGCTTAGGCTGAGTTCAGCTACCAAGCAGACAATGAGAAGCAAAGAGGTGCTAAAGCTACTGCATTTGACAGCAGTGGCTAAGAATCCACATTACTTTTTCAATGCGATCATATTGATATCATAACAATGAATTAATCACAAGGTACTTTAAAATCCACATGATTGTAAGCCCTCTGCTCTACAAATAGCACCATTATCTCACCTATCTTATGTTCTAATTTTTATTTTGGTCATTAAATTTTCAACATAATCAAATAAATTAATGCAACAGAGGAGAGGAGGAAGACTAAAATACGGGACGGAAACTCACTCTAAAATATTGTTAAGAGAAACATCAGAGAAAGTAGTTGCTTTACAAACTGCTAAATCCTCTCCCCTTAAAATCTTCTCTCTCTAGACATTGATGAATGTATGATTGTTAATGGAGGCTGTGATACTCTCTGCACTAATTCAGAAGGCAGCTACGAATGCAGTTGTAATGATGGTTATGCCCTGATGCCAGATACGAGGACATGTGCAGGTAAGAGAGTGAATACTAGCAGTTAAGCTTCTTTCTCATGGGTTAAGCAACACAGCACTAAGAAGTATGCCTAAATCCCTTACACAGAGATCAGATACATCATAGGAGCTTAGAGCATCAGCTGCAAAACAGAAAGTCTCTGTTCAAATATCTCCTTAGCTAAGCATTCACAAGGTGCCCCTTGTAGGCTACTGTTTTTAAACTCCTCACCTACAATGAAGTAATCCAGACCCATATCACTATGTATGAAGGGTTACTGGGATAATGTGTGTGCAGTAATTGAAACACTTTAAGGACCAAACTAGACAGTTTTCTCTTTGTAAAGAAGGGATCTGTTTATTTTTACAAAAAAAAATAGGATAGGATCCTGCCTCTTAAGAAATAAGAAGAACCCTGTTGGATCCGACTCATGGTCCTTCTAGTCCAGCATCTTGTTTCACACAGTGGTCAACCATCAATAGCATTTAGACGCCGGTGCCTTCCCCTAATATTGTCTCATGGCTCTGGAACCCAGAGGCTTAGTGCCACTGAATGTGGTTCCCTTTAGTCACCATGGCTAGTAGCCATTGGTAGATTTTTCCTCCATGAATCTGTCTAATCCCCTTTTAGAGCTGTTTATTCCTGTGGCCATCACTACATCTTCTGGTAGTGAATTCCAGATTTTAATCACTCTCTGTGTAAAGTAGCATTTCCTTTTATTTATTTATTTAGATTCATTCTCTAGAGACTCGCAGCGGTTTACAAAGACAATAAAAACACCCCTAAAACACCCCTTATTAACTAGATGGCGATCAATATGGATTCTAATCCCCCCCCCCATTCAGCGCCTGGGTCAAAGAGTTCTTACGGTGGGAGCAAGGGTTCTGATCTAGCACATATCTAGGGATCCTCCTATGGTAACTCTGAGACCCTGCCCTGGCCTCAACCTTACTGCCCATCAGTTTAATTGGCTGCCCTCAAGTTCTAATAGTTTGGAAGACTGAGAAAAAGTTCTCTGTCATTTCTCTCCATTCCATGCATAATTTTATAAACCCTCCGTCTCCCTCCCCCCCCCCAAAAAAATTACTTTTTCTCATAAAGAAATTGCTCCAACCCCATAATCATCTTAGTTTGCCTATTAGACATTTTGCAGTAATATACATTTATTCCAGATATTGATGAATGTGATAACAATCCAGAAATCTGTGATGGTGGACAGTGCACCAACATTCCAGGAGAATATCGATGTCTTTGTTATGATGGATTCATGGCTTCTATGGACATGAAAATCTGCATTGGTAAGTTATGTAGATATAGATTTCAGAAATGAAATTAACATGTTTATCAATTCTGTAATTAAAATGCTGATAGATACAACACTAATATATCAGGATGGTACCACTTTATTCTGCTCTGGTTCAGCCTCACTTGGAGTACTGTGTACCACAGTTGAAGAGGGATGTAGACAAACTGGAGCGTGTCCAGAGGAGGGCAACAAAGATGCTGAGGGATTTGGAGACCAAGGCATATGAGAAAGGGTTGGGGGAGTTTGGTCTGTTTAGCCTGGAGAGGAGATGATTGAGAAGGGATCTGATAACCATCTTCAAGTATTTAAAAGGCTGCCATGTAGAGGATGGAGCAGAGTTCTTCTCTCTTGCCGCAGAGGGACAGACCAGAACCTATGGGAAGAAATGAATTCGAAAGAAATTCCATCTAAACATCTGGAAGAAGTTTCTGACATAGTGGTTTCCCAGTGGAAGATGGTGGGTTCTCCATCTTTGGAAATTTTTAAACAGAGGCTGGGTAGCCATCTGACAGAGTGGCTGATTCTGTGAAGGCTTAAGGGGGTGGCAGGTTACAGTGCATGAGCGATAGGGTTGTGAGTGTCCTGCTTTGTGCAAGGGATTGGACTAGATGACCCAGGAGGTCCCTTCAAACTCTGTTATTCTATGATTCTATGTAAATATGGAAATTATTTTAATACTATTATTTGAAAAGTTGTGAAATAATTTGCTTAACATTTTAAATCTTTTAAACGTTTTCTGTATGTTGCCTAAATTTTATTAGAAAACATCTTTTGAATGCTTTTTTTCTCAAGAAAAACATGTTTATTTTCATCCTTATATTAAATAGACAAAAGGGTGTGCTCCATGTGTGAATCAACACATCCACACAGCAGGGGCATCCCAGAATTCTGTATACCAAAGCAAAAACCTCAGGTTTTCAGAGAAATGTGTTATTAAAATTTTTTTTAAAAAACTCACAGCATTAACCCAATGTCTGCACACACACAGACATTACCAAGCAAAAGTCCTAGTGGCATTTGCAGTTGCTGAAGAAAGATTGTGGGAACTCTGAGAAAGAAGAGGATTGCTAAGGAAGGGGGCAAAGGGGAAGGATTTAGCAGATGAGAGGAAAGTAGGGAGAAATGAAGGAGGTGCCAAGGGAGTATAGGATTTCTCCTCCTTCACAGTCCATGCAATCTATCAAGTATGTACACCATAGTCTGTGTCCTTTAAAATTAATTATTGTATTCCTAGAAAAAAGTTTGAATTTTCAAATAACTTGCATTTACAGATGTGAATGAATGTGACCTGAATTCAAATGTCTGTATGTTTGGCGAATGTGAGAACACCAAAGGATCCTTTATTTGCCATTGCCAGCTAGGCTATTCTGTCAAGAAGGGAACCACAGGATGCACAGGTACATTGTACTTGGATCAAATGTGTCTTTTTATTTAACCCCAATCATTTTTCTAAGAAATAATGTCTGTTATGTGGACCAGTTCTGTATATTTTTCAGCTTTACAGATAACAGCAGCATTAACATACTTCATCCAGCATACACAGCACCATACCTAGTAATCCTTGGTTGCATATTGTTTGTGACCACGTAGGAGTAACCTTGAATAACTGTGGTATACTTCTTGTCACATAGTTTGAGTTGGTAGTCATGTTGGACTGCAGTAGAACAGCTGGCTTTGCCTCCTATAGTACCTTAGAGATCAACAATATTTTTGAAAATCTGTAAGATGCAACTGGACTTTAAGATGCGACTGGACTCAAACCTAGCTGTTACTTTCACATGAGCTTTTTCAAATGTTGAGATCCACCATGCAAAATAAAATATATCCAGACATACACAGAATTATTATCAGATTTAGTGTTCTACATGTTTGAAATATTTTACTATGAGTACATTTACAGTACAATCATAAACACAATTATAACTTTTTAACCCCATTGTCCTCAGTGTTTAGGCTAAGTTAATTCTGAAATGTTATGATAATGAATGAATACAGATTAACTTTTCACCACAGGCAGCATTAATTGCCGCAAGGGTTTGTTGTCTGTAGCATCTTATGTCAAGGTGAGAAACCTTTTACATGATCTTTCAACTTATAGGGAACGAGACATTGCAGGAGTATGGTATTTTTTATATACCATTTTTACAGAATTAAAATAGTATGAAATCATGCTACTCAAAGGTGATTATCATAGACTCTGATTTCAATATGTGCAATTTGGTTTTCTTAGATGTGGATGAATGTGACATCGGTGCCCATAACTGTGACCTGCAAGCCTCATGTGTCAACGTCCCAGGGAGCTTCAGGTGTAGCTGTAAAGAAGGATGGATTGGAAATGGAATTAAGTGTATTGGTGAGTACAAACTGATTGTTCATCACAGTGACAAACTGGAGTTAACTGGTTATTAGTTTATAATTTGGGTGCTTGTATAGGAGCTGGAGCCAGCAGGGCATTCTCAGTCCTTTGGACTTGTCATTCCTGCCCTTACAGGCCAGCTTGCTGGTTCACTTCTGAGTGCTAATGGGGCTCCTTTTCTACAAGCCCAGTCACATCTAGAGCCTGGGATTCATAGAGCTCCATGTGGAATTGCCTCCCTAAGCAAGTCAGGAAGGCATCTAATTTGTTGCCCTTTCAAAAGCTGTAAGGCTGATTTTTTCCAGGCTCGTTTTTCAATATATGGTTCTTTTCTGGATGATGACTGCTGTGACTTAACTGAAAATTAGGGGGTTTTCTTCCATAGAGAACAATAACAGAAATATCCCTTAAATAGGGGTCAGAGGAAGCTGATCTAACACCTAAAGAAGGGCATGGTGGGCCCTGTTCAAAAGAGCATAGTTGTCAGAGTGGTACATACCTGGAAATGCAGTCCTGTATGAAGGCTGAGGACAGTATGAGCATTTCCACACCTAACCTTGTAATCCTGCAAAGGATCCACCATGATCTGGCCCAGGAGATGGAGCATGGACTGCCAGCCTGGCATTGTGTCTTTGCTGGCTTATCTTGGCACAAGCCTTCTGCCTCCGCTGTTCCTGCTGGGTGGAGGTGGATTCTGGTGGGCTTGGGGCCTAAGTCCTGGACAAAGGGAAATTCTGGCAGAGAAGCTCCTTTTTCAGGCTCCTTAGAGCCAAGTTCTAGAGGATCCCCCACCCCAGGTTCCTCAGTTGCCAGTTCAGGAGCAGATGTGCCAGGAAATCACCATGCATGGGTCATGCAAAGTTTCCAGGATGCCATGTCTCTGGCTCCTCAGGCTCCTTGGAAGCTTCTGATTCAGAGTCCAGAACCAGCTCAGTGGAGGTCATTATACCAACTCAGTTTTGGGTGAGGGGAAGACAAACAGTGGTTTGACAATGATGCCAATAATCAACAAGGGGTTGGAGGTGCATGGGAGTGGTTAGGACTAAGAACATTGACAGAAACAATTCACTTGGTATAGAGGCATCTTGTTATTTGAACCACATAACATAACATAACGATATAATTTAAAATCTGTGAGATAATTTTGTTCACTGTCTATTGCTATTTGTTCACTACAATGTTCACTGTCTATTGCTAAAGTTCTTCTTTGCCTACTGCATTGATGGAAAGTGCTATCAAGTCACATCTGACTTATGCGGACCTCATAGAGTTTTCAAAGGAAGAAATGTTCAGAAATGGTCTGCCATTGCTTGCCTCCATCTCACAATCCTGGTATTCCTGGGAGGCCTCCTATTCAAATACTAGTCAGTCTACTTAGCTTCCAAGATCTAATGAGATCAAACTAGCCTGGGCTATCCAAGTCAAAGCCTTTGTGCCTACTAATACTAACTGTAGATATATCCTAAAAACTGAGGGCTCATTTGCACAATAGACTGCTAATGCGTCACATCTAACAAAGATAATTGTGGATGTGCCAACAGTACCTTCTGGTGAGCATATGTGAGATTTTGCTCAGCTTCTTTCTAATCACTTTGCTCTTTGGCAGATCTTGATGAATGTTCGAATGGAACTCACCAGTGTAGTGTGAATGCTCAGTGCACAAATGCTCCTGGATCTTATCGCTGTATCTGTGCAGAAGGATTTACTGGAGATGGATTCACTTGTTCTGGTATGAGAATATTAAGACTTTTAATGGAGGAATTCTAAGCTGTCTACTTATTTCCTCTAGAAGCAGATTTATGAGCTCCAGGGACAAGGGAAGGAGAAATAGTATTATAGTGAGGATTTTTTTTACGAAGTCAAGAAACCCATTTGTAGAACTACTTAGCATTTATTTGTTGTTTTGGTTTCCAAAGTATGTACATTGCAGTCTAGGAAACAGCAGCATTTTTTCTTTCTCTTAGATAGTCTGTACATATTCTTATATCAGTCAGGTATCAGTTCATCTAACTCCACAGCTTTAATCAGGATGGGGATCATAAAACTGAGTTGTTTCCCCAAAATCAGTTTTTCTAATCCTAATCCCACTCATCATGACCTCATTAGAAGCAGAATTGAGTCTTCCCTCACTCTTCCCCAGGAACACCCAAGCCCTCCATCTATCCATGATCCATAAAACAACTACACACAGGCCTTTCCTAACAGCAAGAAGCCATGAGGTTTCTTTGCAAGACTTGTGCTGCTGTGTTGTGCCTGGAATGCTCAAATGACAGTTTCAGGGTTCCCAAGCCATGCCACTGTCTGGAATGCACGAGGATGCCCTAGACTCCACGTGCTTCAGGGCACATTCCACCTGGGCTGTTATCATGAAAGTGCTCTTTGGCAATCCAAGTGAAAAGAGCCCTGGGACATAGGTATATATTCTAGGGTGTTTGACATCACCACCTGGTACCCAGAAAAATAATATGTCCCAGAGCTTCTTTCTGGCTTGTACATTTCCAGCAGCTTGTCTTTCCAAGAAAGAGAAGCCATTGTTGGAGACTTGGCACTCAGCTCCCAGTCCAGTGAAGCATTATGAACTGAATAAATTCATATTCCAGGGCAGATTCAACAACTTTTTTTTTTATTTCTCAAAAAAAATTTAATCCTGGCTGCAGCACTACTTGAAAAATTGGCTTTGTTTGCCAACATGTTATGCTTTTCCATTTAGAATTGGCATTAGTTATAAAATTTCAATTATTCAGATTAAAAATTGTAAATGCACTCAAACTGGCATATGCTCATTTCAGTACATTGAAACCAGAGAGTGACAGATTGCATTATTTAAAGAAGTATTCTTACAGTTTTCTGATTTCAAATGCTTTTTGGCACATCTTGATACCACATTTCTTGAAAGCCTGAGCACTGTGCCTTCATATCACATCTATGTATAACCTTGCAGTTTTCAAAAAAAAGATATGTTCTACAAAGGATAAAATACTGAGGGCCTTTCCGCACAAGGACCAATGTTGCTAATTGGTTCCAGAAAGCAGAAACACTATTTTTAAAAGTGCAATCTCGGCGTTACACATACCTGCCTTTGTAGTGGAATCCAGTAGCGTTTCAGTCGTTTCCCACAGGTTTCCGGTCTCACAAAAATCGCTAGAAAGGAAGCAATTTTTTCTGTGCTTTGTCCCATCCCTGGCCATCAATCAGACGAACAGCCAATGGGCAGTTGTTATCATGCTCCCGAAAAGCCCCTTTCCCTTTAAGAACAGTTTAAAAAAAAAAGAAAAGAAAAACACACGTTACAATGAATATGCCTTGATTCCTCCTAACATAGAGACCCATCTAGCTGGCATGTGAGCTGGCGAGTCATCGTTACCATGCTCCGCTGAGTGAAAAAAAAATCCCCCCCTGCACGGGTGCGATTTTTGGCCAAAAATAAAGGGAACTTGCAAATGGGGCTGTGTTGTGCTTGGGGACTTAGGGGAGCTTTAAAGCACTTCTGTGGAGGGACTGTAGCCAGAGAAGCCTCGCTGGGTGAATGAAGCCTCGCTGGTTCATTGCTTTCTGCTCGCTCCGAGAAAAAAAAAATGTTGATTGCTTCGCTGGAAGTTCGGAGGAGAGAGCCAGGGGGAGGGACTTTGTTGGAACCGCAACAATGGGAACGCACAGGTCTTTTTCACTAGTGTTGCAGATTGTTTGCAAGAGTGTAGCACTTTTCAGAGGGTGAATCCACTTTTCCCGATTTCCCTTTAAGCGCTACAACAAATCGCTTTTTGCGGGACTGTTTCAGGAGTGTGGCAGATTATGTGCGACGTTTTGCGGAACTGCAAATTAGTAGCGTTTACAATTTGCAAGCCTTCTGCTACATTAAAGTCATGCGGAATGGCCCCGATTTCCACTAAGAGACTTGAAATAAAGAGTTATTTTAGTCATTTTTTAAATTTATTTATTTATTTATTTATTTATTTATTTGTTTGTTTGTTTGTTTATTTGTTTATTTGTTTATTTATTTATTTATTTATTTATTTATTTATTTTTTTATTTATTTATTTCAGTTATTGCCCACTTCATTTTCAGGCTTAGAAAAACTGCACTGTTTTCCTGTTAGCCAATATTTAAAATTAAAAAATAATATAGAAAAACAAAAGTTGAGCAAACAAAATTGACCTTGAGCAAAAGGAAAAAATCCTGAAGTTATAGCATTTTAATGACAGCACTATGTTCAACAGATATTGATGAATGTGCAGAAAATATTAATCTGTGTGAGAATGGACAGTGCCTGAATATTCCCAGTGGATACCGTTGTGAGTGTGAGATGGGCTTCACCCCAGCTTCAGACAGTAGATCTTGCCAAGGTAAGTCACTACTACTCCAACTTCATGTTATGAGTTTAGATTGGATGACAGGAGAGAAGCCACAAGAAATACTGAGAAGAGTTTCAGTCTTCAGTTCACTAGAACAAGCAAAACATACATAACATAAAAGTCAATTTCCTCCCAACTATGGATTATTTTCCATAACCAACTATGATTAAAAATGTTTTCATAGCCTTATACCAAGAGCCTATGCTTTGTTTTGATTGGCTTCCTTTCTGCAGGAGTAAACCCAAACCTTATAACTTCTATGTGCTCAGACAGCACCATGCAAATGCATAGTGTCTTTATCCCAGCTTCTGGGAAGTACCACCTCCCATTCTGGACCTGTCTGTTCTGGAGCTTGATGCTATCAGATTGTTTCTGCTTTCTACTAGATTCTTCTGTTTACTTCACAATTTTATCTTCTACAATTCTTCCCTAGAATTTCTCTTTCTCTGTCTTAATGGGACAGAGGTTCAGAAAATTATATCTTGTTTCCTAACTTCTTAAAGTCTCATTTCTTCTCTGAACTACCCAACTGTCTCTGGCTATTGTAACATTATTGGTAGTGATAATGATTTGCCAGAGTATCACATATTAGCTGACTAACACCTGATAATCTAATGAACAAAGGTCATGTTTACCTGCTGGTGGAAGTAATGGCTCCACTATCTCCTATGGGTAGAATTTGCCTCTCTACAACCCATAGGAAATAATGGCCTCTCAACCACAGGAAATAATATTTCCAGTTGCTAATGGACCTGGGATCTGTCCACGTGACTACCAGCTGTTAGAATGAGTGATCTGCTCTGTGGCTGGCAGACTAGCAGCAGAACTTAATGGAAGTGTGGAAGCAAGAGTCAGGGTGGGCTAGATACTGGAAGGAGTTGAGTCAGAAAAGGGCAAACATCAAGTACACAGGAATCAATGCACCTACAACAAGTCTAATGGGACCTGTTGAAACAGCAAAGCTTCTAGACTTCTGCAAGATTATGTAAGAGACTGGGATCTGCACCTTCTAGATGCCCTGGTTAAAGACCAGGCTCCCTTCAATACACTTTATCTCCTTCATGAGAGATATTGAAGAGAGGGAGACCCAAAGTGGCTTGTTGAGTGATCCTTCTTTGCATCTGCTCTGGTCCTCCTCCATCCCTGATCCCAGTACTCTGGGAAAGACTCATAAAAAGATAAGCAGAGCTCTGCTGAATCAGACTAATGGCCTATCTAGTCCAGCATTCTGTCTCACATTGTAGACAACCAGTTCCTCTTGACAGCCAACAGCAGGGCATAGAGGCCAAGACCTTCCCCTGATTTTACCTCCTGGCTCGGATTCACACTCATGTGGAATGTGCATGAGGAGGCCTGCCATTGAATAGGTCTTACTAGCTCAAAGCCTCTAGAGGGTGCTGTGCACTGGAGTCAGAGGCTTGTTCCCAGCAGCACCCCTTCTACTCTCAGTTCCTCTTTTGCTTTAGAGTCTCTAGTGATTCCTGAAAATAAATTATGTTCAGATTGTTTGGATCTGTGATGGCTTTGGTGTCATTGTCATCGCTCAGAAAGCACTCTTCAAGAAGTGCTCCGAATGCGGAGTGAAGATGACCCAGACTGACAACACAATCTTTGTCTGTTCTGTTTGGGTGAAGGGCATACTGTATCCACATGTAAGCCTGCCAGCACTTCACCCCAAAAGTCTAGAACTTCATCTTTGGTCACCTCATTTTGGCTCAGTTCTTCAGACTCCTTTCCTAAAAATAAGGGCTGTAGCATGAGGTCATGCCCCACACTTTCCACAGCGAACACAGAAGCAAAAAAGTCATTGATTTTCTCTGCTATCTCCCCATCTTCCTTTAGCAATTCCATTATTCCCTTGTTATCCAAGACTCCACTGCTTCTCTGCCTGTTTCCTGTCTTTCACCCCAAGACCTTGGCAGGGCTACTGTAGTAGTTTCAGATTACTGGGAGATGTTGACAAGTTGCAAGGCTCCTAAGGAGATTCCTTGTCTGTTGACTCTCTGGGGGTGGAATTTAAACCTGGTTGCTATGTAAAGATCACAGGATCTATCTGCAGAGTGTTCAGATATATTAGGGATCTTAGGACCAGACAGGAGTTTCTCGTGATATGAAAAATTTGCCCCAAGGGAACTGAAGCAACCAATGGCAATTCAGCAATTAGGCAGGGCTTCTAATTCCTTTAAAATCTAAACAGATGGGATATGCCAGCTAACAGCAGGTCCAGCTTTCTCTACCTCCGTCCCTCCCCCCCTCTGGTGGGGAGAATGGAGAGGAATTGAAAAATGGTCCCGAATTCCCCCATCCAGAATCCCAAAATGGAGAGGAATTGAAAAATGGTCTCGAATTCCCCCATCCAGAATCCCAAAATGTTAGTGAGGATCCAAAAACTTCAGGATAACAGAAAGCATGTTCTTCCAGAAATCTAGATTTGAAATTAATGCCAGCATCTTTTAACATGCATTCATTCATTTCAGACTGTTTATCATACTGATGTCTGTTAATTAATTATGTGATTATCATTTCAGATATTGATGAATGTGTCTTCCAGAATATCTGTGTATTTGGTACTTGCAATAACTTACCAGGAATGTTTCACTGTATTTGTGATGATGGCTATGAACTTGATAGGACTGGGGGAAATTGTACAGGTATATCTTACACATAATACATTATATTTATTTGTCACATTTGAATCATACTCTTGTTTCCAAACACCTCTGATAGTGTTCAGTGGGTTTTTCCATTTTATCTGCAGCATAGTGGGTGGAGAGATGGTTAACTTCCTGAAGATTACTCAGAAAACTTTGTGGATGAGTGAATATTTGACTCCAATGTGATACATGTCTCATAGATTTTCAGAAATATGATCCAAATTCCAATTAGAAAAAGAAAACTGGAACTGGGTTTGGGAAAATATTCTAGAAGATTTGTATAACTGGAGGAAATCTTTAAAACTTAGTTTCAGTTATCTCTATATTTCTTGCTTTTAGACATTGATGAGTGTGCTGATCCTATCAATTGTGTTAATGGTTTTTGCGTGAATACTCCTGGAAGATATGAATGTAACTGCCCTCCAGACTTTCAGCTGAATCCGACTGGAGTCGGTTGTGTTGGTAAGTAAGGGAGCTATCATGCCAGAAAGTTTTATGGTAGGTGAAAAGGTATATTTGTTGTTGTTGTTATGTGCAAAGTCGTGTCCGACCCATCGCGACCCCATGGACAATGATCCTCCAGGCCTTCCTGTCCTTCCTGTCCTGAAAAGGTATATAGATTGCACATAAAGCAATCTCTCTCATAACAGGAATAAAAAAGTCAAGTTCTCAACAAGTTTAAACCCTACTCGTATGAACTGAGGAAGACTGTTCTTTATTCACAGTCCCTACTGCCCTCTCAAACTTTTCTTGAAACTACCTTTTTCTTACCTAGACTAGAATATACAGAAAGAGCCATGACCATTTTGCACCGCAAGTACTCTTTCACTCCCAGAGACAATCACAGAGTAGTCCAGCTGCCTTTAATTGTAAGGCCTCACTCAGACCCATTATGCACACAGCAGAACACCCGAGACAGCAGTGACAGGGCTTCAGGGAAATGCCCAATGTCGCTGTCATCCCAGGTGCTACTGAGCCCTGGCCTGACCCAGGCCCTCGGAAGATTCTTCCGCATTCCCAGGTCCTGCCACAGGGGCAGGCAAGGGCTAGGTCAGGCTAGCCTAGTGCATAATAGGAGGAGTACATAATTCTCCCCCAACCTATGGTGTCCCTGCAGGAACACCTCTCGCCCCTGCCAGCTCCACAGCTCTGTTGCGTGCGCGGGGCCATTGTATCGGGGTAGCCACCATAGGCCAGGGGAGTCCCTCCCCTGTATGCACATGGGAAAAACCCTGCTGCAACAGAATGGCAGCAGCCACTGTGCATAGTAGGTCTCACACAGAGCTATTGGGGTTAGGGCTCAGACACTATTCCAATCACCCACTGCCATCATTCATTCATTCATACACACAGAGAGAGAGAGAGAGAGAGAGAGAGAGAGAGAGAGAGAGAGTTGTAACCCACAGGAATAATCAAAACACAAAAAGTTTAATTTATTATTTGAACAGAAGTAAGGTATAAATAACTTCAACTGAACTTTTGAACTGTAGTCATTATCCTACAATTGGGATCATTTATTTACAAATTTATTAGCTTATACAGCTTGTTATTATTTATTATATATTTATTTATTGAAATTGCCCATAATGTCAACACCAGTGGGGTGTTGGGTCACAGTCCTGGACCCAGATACAACAATGCTGATTCCAAAATTGTGTCCTGAGACAAAATCTAAATGAGTTTAAGAAAAAATGGAATTAATTTATCAATGTAACAGGATTCTGATATACTTACCTCAGAGTTTTCTGCATGAGATTTCATTATATTCTTTTTTCTGGTTGGCAAGTAACTATCATAATTATACACAGAGATGTAGTTAGTGCTTCCCTTAATACAGTATTCTCTTCACCATGTTTGAAGTTCGGAAGAAGTTGGCACTGACTTTTATGGGGATGGAGGTTGCTTGTTCCTGTGGCTTGTAGTTTGACTAATGTATGCTAATCTCTGAGAATACTTATTTGCAGAGCACTTGCTTCTTTGCTTGTGGCCAATGATATGCAAAGTTCTATAAAAACTGATATTTGGGAAACTGGTAACCTCTTATGATAGGAAAAAAAGAGACATAAACAGAAAGATCTTTGGGTGTTCTTCTAACTCTATTATTCTATTCTTATATAATTTCATTCACACAGATCTGGAGTACCACCTGTGTTCCATGTATATGGTTTTCCTTTACACAGATCAGTTGTTTAAGAACCTATTCACAATACAATTTATTGGAACTCATTGTTGTTGTTATGTGCGAAGTCGTGTCCGACCCATCGCGACCCAATGGACAATGATCCTCCAGGCCTTCCTGTCCTCTACCATTCCCCGGAGTCCATTTAAGTTTGCACCTACTGCTTCAGTGACTCCATCCAGCCACCTCATTCTCTGTCGTCCCCTTCTTCTTTTGCCCTCGATCGCTCCCAGCATTAGGCTCTTCTCCAGGGAGTCCTTCCTTCTCATGAGGTAGCCAAAGTATTTGAGATTCATCTTCAGGATCTGGCCTTCTAAAGAGCAGTCAGGGTTGATCTCCTCTAGGACTGACCGGTTTGTTCGCCTTGCAGTCCAAGGGACTCGCAAGAGTCTTCTCCAGCACCAGAGTTCAAAAGCTTCAATTCTTTGACGCTCGGCCTTCCTTATGGTCCAACTTTCACAGCCATACATTGCAACTGGGAAGACCATAGCCTTGACTAAACGCACTTTTGTTGGCAGGGTGATATCTCTGCTTTTTAGGATGCTGTCTAGATTTGCCATAGCTTTCCTCCCCAGGAGCAAGCGTCTTTTAATTTCTTTGCTGCAGTCCCCATCTGCAGTGATCTTGGAGCCCAGGAAAATAAAATCTGTCACTATCTCCATTTCTTCCCCATCTATTTGCCAGGAATTCAGAGGGCCAGATGCCATGATCTTTGTTTTCTTGATGTTTAGTTTCAAGCCAACTTTTGCACTCTCCTCCTTCACCCGCATCAACAGGCTCTTTAGTTCCTCTTCACTTTCTGCCATTAGAGTGGTATCATCTGCATATCTGAGGTTGTTGATATTTCTCCCTGCAATCTTGATCACAATTCGTGACTCCTCTAATCCCGCATTTCTCATGATGTGCTCTGCATACAAGTTAAATAGGCAAGGCGACAGTATACAGCCTTGCCAAACTCCTTTCTCAATTTTGAACCAGTCAGTGATTCCATGTTCAGTTCTCACTGTTGCATCTTGACCTGCATATAAATTTCTCAAGAGACAAATAAGATGCTCTGGTATTCCCATCTCTTTAAGAACTTGCCGCAATGTGTTGTGCTCCACACAATCAAAGGCTTTACCATAGTCAATGAAGCAGAAGTATATGTTCTTCTGGTACTCCCTAGCTTTCTCCATGATCCAGCGTATGTTGGCAATTTGATCTCTAGTTCCTCTGCCTCTTCGAAATCCTGCCTGTACTTCTGGAAGTTCTTGGTCCACATATTGCTGGAGCCTAGCTTGTAGGATTTTGAGCATAACTTTGCTAGCATGAGAAATTAGTGCAATGGTGCGGTAGTTTGAACATTCTTTGGCATTGCCCTTCTTTGGGATTGGAATGTAAACTGACCTTTTCCAATCCTGTGGCCATAGTTGAGTTTTCCAAATTTTCTGGCATATTGAGTGTAGCACTTTTACTGCATCGTCCTTTAAGATTTTGAATAGTTCAACTGGAATGCTGTCACCGCCACTAGCTTTATTGTTGCTCAGACTTCCTAAGGCCCATTTGACTTCACATTCCAGGATGTCTGGCTCCAGGTCAGTAACTACCCCACTGTAGTCCAGGGATGTTAAGCTCGCTCTTGTATAGTTGTTCTGTATAATTTTGCCACCTTTGTTTAATCTCTTCTGCTTCTGTGAGGTCCCTACCATTTTGGTCCCTTATCATACCCAACTTTGCATGAAAAGTTCTCTTCATATCTCTAATTTTCTTGAAAAGATATCTGGTCCTCCCCATTCTATTCTTTTCTTCTATTTGTTTGCACTGTTCATTTAAGAAGGCATTCTTATCTCTTCTAGCTTTTCTCTGGAATTCTGCATTCAATTCAGTGTATCTTTCTCTTTCTCCCTTGCCTTTCACTTCCCTTCTCTCCTTAGCTATTTGTAAAGCTTCCTCAGACAGCCATTTTGATTTCTTGCATTTCTTTTTCTTTGGGATGGTTTTAGTTGCTACCTCTTGTACAATGTTGCGAACCTCCATCCATAGTTCTTCAGGCACTCTGTCTATCAGATCTAATTCCTTAAATCTATTTGTCACCTCTACTGTGTATTCGTCGGGGATATGATTTAGTTCATACCTGAGTGGCCTAGTGCTTTTCCCTGCTTTCTTCAATTTAAGCCTAAATTTTGCAACAAGAAGCTCATGATCTGAACCACGATCAGCTCCTGGTCTTGTTTTTATTGACTGGATAGAACTTTTCCATCTTTGGCTGTAGAGCACATAGTCAATCTGATTTCTGTGTTGACCGTCTGGTGATGTCCATGTGTAGAGTTGTCTCTTGGGTTGTTGGAAAAGAGTGTTTGCTATGACCATTGTATTCTCTTGACAAAATTCTACCAGCCTGTGCCCTGCTTCATTTTGTACTCCAAGGCCAAACTTGTCTGTTATCCCGGTTATCTTTTGGCTTCCTACTTTAACATTCCAATCCCCCATGATGATAAGCACATCATTTTTTGGCGTTGCTTCTAGAAGGTGTTGTAGGGCTTCATAGAACTGATCAACTTCATCCTCTTCAGCAGCAGTGGTTGGGGCATAGACCTGGATCACTGTGATGTTGAATGGTTTGCCTTGGATTCGAACTGAGATCATTCTGTCATTTTGGGGATTGTATCCCAAGACTGCTTTTCCTACTCTCTTATTGATTATGAAGGCTACTCCATTTCTTCTGCGAGATTCTTGTCCACAGTAGTATACCTGATGGTCATCTGAATTAAATTCACCCATTCCTGTCCATTTTAGTTCACTGATTCCTAAAATGTCAATGTTCAGTCTTGTCATTTCTTGTTTGACCACGTCCAGCTTGCCTTGATTCATAGATCTGACGTTCCAGGTTCCTATGGAATAAAAATCTTTACAGCATCGGACTGTCTTTTCGCCACCAGTTTCTTCCACAACTGAGCGTCCTTTCAGCTTTGGCCCAGTCGCTTCATTCATTCTGGCGCTACTCATACTAGCCGTCTGCTCATCCCCAGTAGCATATTGGACACCTTCCGACCTGAGGGGCTCATCTTCCGGCGTCATATCGTTATGCCTATTGGAACTGTCCATAGAGTTTTCATGGCAAAGATACTGGAGTGGTTTGCCATTTCCTTCTCCAGTGGATCACCTTTTGTCAGAGCTCTCAGCTATGACCTGTCCGTCTTGGGTGACCCTGCACGGTATAGCTCATAGCTTCACTGAACTATGCAAGCCCCTTTGCCACAACAAGGCAGCGATCCTTGAAGGGGGTTGGAACTCATAGACAGGTTTTAATATAAAAAATTGTGGGGGTTTTCATGTTTACATTTATGGTATGTATTATAAATGCCCATAGCTCAGCTATGTTTGTATGTTTTCTCTGTAGATAATCGGGTTGGCAACTGTTATCTAAAATATGGACCAAGAGGAGATGGAAGTTTGTCCTGCAACACTGAAATCGGCGTTGGCGTCAGTCGTTCATCCTGCTGCTGTTCTCTGGGGAAGGCCTGGGGAAATCCCTGTGAGATTTGCCCCCCTGTAAATAGCAGTAAGAAATTATTCTCTTTATGTCTCTATAGTTCAGGTGGTGATTAAAAAACTAATTATAATATACTGTGAAGAGTAAATCTGATAGTCATCCATGCAGTAGTTCTGTATATCATGCAATATGTCTGGGTTCTCAGAAATTAAACGGCATCTTTGAGTTTAAGGTGTTGACTTTCTGTGTGGTTATTCTGGAAGTTCCCTAGTGCTGTGTAGGGAATCTTCCATTGGAGGATGACTCCATCTGTTTGATGATGGAGCACTTTTAAAAAAGTCTTCCATCAAAAGTTCTCTCACTTTGTAGAAGGAAACCACTGGATCCAGCCTGTGTGTAAAACAGAAAGAATGTTAGGACTGCTGAACATACTGCAGAAAAGTTGTATTTTTGGTGGATCAGCTTGACATCCCTGTGGCCTGTCAGTAATGTTTGAAGGGTGATGTGAATCTGGAAAAGCATGCAAGAGCCTTGGCAATCATGGCTGTCCTGCAGCACTAATCTAACATTTGCTTCTGCAGTGGTGAAACAAGTAAATTATTTTTTAATCAGTTGTGTTAAATCATTTGTGGTGTCCAATTAATGAATGATTTACATATCTGATTTAAAATACCATTATTATTATTGTTAATGTCATAATCCTCATCATAATTTTAATACCACATCTCTCCAATGGCTACTGTATCATGAAGACAGGAAGTTTTTTCTTTTTCTTTTTCTTTTTCTTTCTTTTTTTTCTGCTTTTAGATAATTGTATTTTAGATTCTTAAAAATTCTATCAATTATTACATTTGTGGATTGTGATTGTCCCCATAGGCATCAATTCATATGGTGCACGGCACAGCTTTCTAAGGAACATAAAGGTTCAGTTTTAGGATAAAAAGTATAAGGTTCTGTACTATAAAGTCTCATTTAATATTCAGATGGTAAATTTCATGTTGTATAATTAGTAGACTTTGCATGAACTAATCTATTAAATGACAAAGAGGAAACCAGATGAACTAAGTTTCACTTTTTATTAATGCTTGTGCTGTTTTCTGTCTAGGTGAATATAATACTCTCTGTCCAGGGGGTGAAGGATTCAGGCCAAATCCCATAACTATTATCTTAGAAGGTAAGTTCATCCTGAATACTGACTACTATGACTTTTGCTAGAGAGAAAGCCCATTTTGTAAAAGGTCTGCAGGCAGGAGGAAGCATGACTGAGAACCACTTTCACTTTATATCCGCATATGAGGGAAAGAAATTGCAGAGTTAGACTGGTGCTGTTAATCAGCAAGTTCTGTTGAAATGTGTTTGCAGGTCCATGGAAATATAGTTATGCATACCTTTTGTCAGCCACGTTTCATTGTTCTGGTCATTTGAGTCAAGAAACTATGTATGGAAATTAGCTTTCAGTTGTTCAGACCTGTATATCCTTACCTACTTCTTTTTCTTAAAAGGTGAAAGAAGAAAACTCAAAGAAACCAAATGAACTGTGTAAAAACTGGCCAAAATAAAACCAATGAAAACTATTTTTTAAGAACTAGAACAAAAACAAAGGCTGATCCCCTCTGCAACTATAGTCCCTTGGGCAAAAACACACACAGAAAAAGTGCACGGAAAAACTTGATATAATATTTAAAGACAAGATCCACTGTAGGCAAATCAGTCCTGAAGCTGTCCAGACATAGAACATGAAGGTCTTCTCAGGCAGACAACAGCAGGCTGCAGAATTAACCCAAGGCACAGGCAGAATGGAATAACAGAACCTCACAGAACTACAACATATCTCTTGCTGAAGTAGAGTCCAGCCGCAGCCAGGCCTGCTTTTAATCCTCTTTGTCCATTCTCAAAGAGCCATAGAGGTTTAAGAGAGAATTGTCATGACTGAGCAGACATCTGATCTCATTACGTGGGAGAGCGAACGCCTTCTTTCTTTCCTCCTATTTCCCAGGAGACCTGTTTAAAGAAAGAAAAACAGGCAGGGGAGCCTTAAAATGCTAATCCAGATATTCCTGAATATTTCCAGTAATCTTTGGCATATGATTACCAGTATTTTAAGAATATTGCTCTGCATACCTGGATATATCCAAAATATAAACAGCTATGTATTTGAATATGCATATATTTGGAATGGAAACATTTAAATGTGCATCTCTGAACTACACATTGAAACAAGTTATGCGGCAATATTCCACTTTCCTCTAGGCTTAGGCTATCCAGAACAGGTCTGTTTTGCATGTATAAGCCCCTCTGATCTCTTCAGGGAGACACTGAAAAACACATGGGGGAATACGCCTTAGATGGGGGAAGGGGCGATTGAAAATTGAGAAAGTTGTGTGTTGTGTGTGAATTGCTCTTGTTGGAATCGGAGGCAGTTTAAAATATTAAATTTGATAGCATCAAGATATATTTTATAATGGTGTGTGGACTTAGAACCAATGAATCAAAAGCTGATTTGATTCCATCGAACTCCTGTAGCTTCTTGTGTAACCTTTACCAACTAGAAAATATGGCCTTTTCTTTCTTTTCAGACATCGATGAATGCCAAGAATTGCCTGGTCTCTGCCAAGGTGGAAACTGTATCAATACTTTTGGCAGCTTTCAGTGTGAATGTCCCCATGGGTACTACCTCAGTGAAGAAACCCGTATCTGTGAAGGTACAAATTCTCCCTCTTTTTGTCATGTATTGCTATCTGGACGTTTTTCTTTTATTCCTGTTCATAATATTATGCAAAATCCATGTCATGTTGTAGATTTTAAACTGTGAGAACTGTACTGAATTACCCAAATGAACTGTAGGGTACTGTAAATGAAACTATCATACCTCCCTTAAATCTTGTCCCTACATACATAGTCTTAGAAACAAGACTCATTAATTAATTTAAAATAAATGTGTTAGCTATTTGGCCTTATTCAGGCATATACACCCAATACATTCAGAAATATTCCAAAGTCCTACCAGTTCTTATTCCCACTATATAATGTGATTGTCTCATAGTGGAATGCATGAATATGTGACTACATTTTAATTGATATGATTATTAGATGAGCCTTAAGAAACCTTGAAATTCAACCAAAATCAACTTTTAAACAATGTTGTTTGTTTTCTTCTCTTCAGTTGAAGAATTCTGGAGTAGTTCAATTTGTGCTTCATTGTTTTTTGTTTCTAAACTCTGTTACTTCATCTTTTCAGATATTGATGAGTGTGTTGCACATCCTGGTGTCTGTGGCCCTGGGACATGCTACAACACTTTAGGAAACTATACCTGTATTTGCCCTCCAGAATATATGCAGGTGAATGGAGGACACAATTGTATGGGTATGTCAGCCTTCACATTTATTCCATTTAATGAGGATGGTATAGACCTCAGCAAGCTGCCTACAAATCCTCAGATTATGCTTACAGTCTCTCCTCAAATAACAGCATTGGCAACTACTGCCACTGAGCTATAATCAGGCAGAATTTTTTAATGAGATAAATGTATCTTTCAACTAAACTAATGTTAAACGTGTATTTATAAAATGTTGAATTTTGCTTCAAATTATATTTGTTGTATTCACATTTAGCCTATTACAAAACAATCTGAAACAAGATTTAAGCCATACTAACATGTAAACATTCCCTCACAGATTGCCAGTGCATTTGCAATATTTTTCTCCCACCTCCTGTTCTCTCATTATACTACCTCGTAAAGCTTTGAATAATCAGTAGCACTACAAAAGATCATTAAAACCGAGTGACCAAAATCTGCTCAGCTTCCCCAATCAAAACAAGTGAAAATGTCCTCAACCAGGGAAAGTTCTCCCCAGTGAGATCAGGGTGCTCTGGGACCTTAAAGAGTTCTGGAGGGCCTGTAAGTCAGAACTGTTCTGCCAGGCCTATGTTTGAGGCCAGGAAATAACATAATGAAAATGCTGGCCTCCCTGCTTCAGAAACTACCAAACCCTTACCCGTTAATATCAACTACTCCTTAGCTGTCAAAAACCATAAGATGATAAAGATTTGAAAACTGAATTATTTAATTTTAAACTGTCTATATATGTATTTTTTAACTGATATTACCGACCCTGAGTCTATTGAGAAGAGCGTGCTGCTGACTGAGGACAAGTTGTATTAGTTCATTCATAATTGTTCTTGGGGAAATTCAGTAAATCTAACAATAAACTGGATTCCCCCTTTTGGTGACCTTTTAGTGACATAACCTCATTGGAGGTCTAAAAATGCCGAATTAGCCACCTATTTAGCTTTTGCCCAAATCCCCTTGGATATACAACAATATATCATTGAAATGTTTTCTACTTTACTAAACAGGAAGCATGATTGAAATATTGACTGAGACACAAAACTTTGATCATGGTATATACAGGAAAATAAGTGTATGGTTTAAGATGATTGTAACAAGCACATATGACCTTTCTGTACATGTAGATATGAGAAAGAGTTTTTGCTATAGAAGCTATAATGGAACATCTTGTGATAATGAGCTGCCCTTTAATGTAACCAAGAGGATGTGTTGCTGTACCTATAATGTTGGGAAAGCTTGGAACAAGCCTTGTGAACCATGTCCAACTCCAGGAACAGGTAAGAAGTGCTGTTAGCTTTGCTGTATATAACCTTAGTTGGAAAATATTCAGGAATTGTGTACCAAAGCCTTTACTGAAGAGACACATAGAAAACCATTGTCTACCTTGTGGCTAGTTAGTGAAACCAGGATTTTGTTCACAGGCCATTAGTGAATGCCTTCTTATTTCAACAGATCTTACATTCAGTTCCTTCACCCTCTCTCTTCCCACATCCATGCTAGAAGCACAGCTATCTTAGGAAAGGAGAAAAGGGATGTAGTTAACAACTGAATAAAATCACTCTGAGTTTTGCTCTTGAATTCAGCAAATAGTACTGCAGTTTCTGGACTTTCAGATGTTTGGAAGCAGTGACTGAATGCCTTGAGCAGAGTTGTCTGAAATTTAGGCCCTCCAAGATGGAGGTCCTGTGGCTAGGAGGTAGGGGGATGGGCCAGGAAGCATGCTTACCCCCCCCCCCTGGCAGGGATACAATGTACAGCCGCGCCCCGGTCAGGAATTCGGATGTGACCATTGATGCCTTGCTAACCATGGAGGTATAGGTCAAGAAGTTAGCTAGCCAAGCATTTTTCCATCTTCGCCAAGCTCAGCTACTAGCGCCCTACCTGTCCCCTGAACACCTGGCCATGGTGATCCATGTGATGGTCACCTCCAGAATGGATTTCTGTAACTATGCGTAACTACCCTTGTCCTTGATCAGGAGATTCCAGCTGGTGCAAAACGCAACTGCTAGGGTCCTCACAGGAACACCGTGGAAGGTCCATATCCAGGTCCCATATCCAGCAGGCAGATGTACTGGTTACCAGTTGCCATCTGGATCCGGTTCAAGATTTTGGTTTTAACCTTTAAGACCCTGTGCGGTTTAGGACCCACATACCTGAGGGACCGCCTATCACCCTATGCCATCCACAAAGCCTTACGCTCTGCAGGTGACAATTTACTAGTCATTCCTGGCCCCATGGAAACATGCCTAGCCTTCAACACGGCTAGGGCCTTTATGGTCCTGGCCCCGACCTGGTAGAATGGTGGCCTTGCGAGAAGTTTTGGTGTTCCACAGGGCCTGCAAAATGGAGCTGTTCTGCCAGGTCTATGGTTGAGGCCGGGGGCAGTGAGGAAGATCAATGGGGGAGGGGGCTGGCGTTAAGCAGCAATCAGTGTTATCTTGACCCTCTTTCCTCCAGCGGTATGCATGGGTGGGGGGTTGGATAGTTGGAGGCATTCTGCCATGTTGTCTGTTTTACTGTGATCTGTTGTTCGTTTTAATGGGATTTTTAATTGGATGTATGTAACCTGCCATGAAGAGCCTCTTGTGGCGCAGAGGGGTAAGGCAGCCGTCTGAAAGCTTTGCCCATAAGGCTGGGAGTTCAATCCCAGCAGCCGGCTCAAGGTTGACTCAGCCTTCCATCCTTCCGAGGTCGGTAAAATGAGTACCCAGCTTGCTGGGGGGTAAATGGTCATGACTGGGGAAGGCACTGGCAAACCACCCCGTATTGAGTCTGCCATGAAAACGCTAGAGGGCGTCACCCCAAGGGTCAGACATGACTCGGTGCTTGCACAGGGGATACCTTTACCTTTACCTTTAACCTGCCATGAGCCAGTGTCAGGAGTGGAGGGAAATAATAATAATAATAATAATAATAATAATAATAATAATAATAATAATAATAATAATAATAATAATAATAATAATAATAATAATAATAATTGTTGTTGTTGTTGTTGTTGTTGTTGTTGTTGTTGTTGTTGTTGTTGTTGTTGTTGTTGTTGTTGTTATTTTGGTTTCCTAAGCATTATTATCTGACGTTGAATTGGAAGTACATGATCTCTTGAAATATATCAACAATTAAATTATGAATGGAAAAGTCTTCAGTGGTTTATTGTATTTTCAAAAATCACTTGTTCTGAACAGTTACATACCTTGCCTGAACCCCACGAGTTCCCAGAGCTAGTGTGCGCAAGAAAACAATCCTTGTAAGAAATATTCAGAAATAGTTCTATCACTTGGCAACACACCACTTAAAAAGAAAACAAAATCTTGATTAACACATTTGAAACCTGCATTAGATGGCATAATTGTAACATCCCAAAAGTCCAAGCATTCTCTACATTGCTGTACCTTGCAATGGAAGCGTGCCATAGTCTAGGCCAGGGGTAGTCAAACTGCGGCCCTCCAGATGTCCATGGACTACAATTCCCAGGAGCCCCCTGCCAGCGTTCGCTGGCAGGGGGCTCCTGGGAATTGTAGTCCATGGACATCTGGAGGGCCGCAGTTTGACTACCCCTGGTCTAGGCCTTTAGTCTATCAAAATCTCAGCTAGCATTCTTTTCCCCACACTTAGCCCAATTATAGTTTTTTGACCAATCAGCATCAGGCGATGATGACAATCTAGTCAGGATGTGTTCTTGCTGGAAACCCTCATTACTCCCGATTCTTTCCCTCCCATACTGTGGTCCACAGGTCTCATGATGAGCCAATTATCCCATTCCTGACTCTGACCTTGAAGATGATAAGGGCCATGTAGGCAAATAGGCCCAATTAGCAACACCTGGAAGATGGGATGAGCCTGTTACTTAAACACGTTAACCTTGGGGAGGAATCAAGGGTGCTTTGCCTCACAGTATAGATAAAAAATCTGAAGTTGTTTGAGAATATTTTGCAGAAGTCCTGTGAGCTAGTTTGTCTCCTATAATTATGAAAAGATCTGTCTGCCTGATCACTTGTCACATGTATAACAGGAAAAAAACTATGAGTCTCAAAATAGCCCACTCGTGCTCTCTCTCTCTCTCTCTCTCTCTGTGCTTTGGAAGGAATTATTGTCTCTGGCAGGCACAGTACACCAGAAAATAAAGCTAGGCATTTGAAAATTGCACATCCAGTTCAGGATAATGATGGGAGTGCCAGAAATGAAGGGACTTGGGACATCCTGGTCCAGATTATCCACCCCATGCTGTTTGCGATGGAAACTCAGGTTCTTTTGTGCAGGCATAACTTATCTAGAAATAAACTTAGGGCCCTCAAACTTGGCAGAAGGTTTTGTGATGGTTGTACAAGTTGCTATGCTGGACATGAAGGGAATCAACATCTTTGCCCAGGTTACGAACAAAAAAACCTTCCCCCCCCCCACACTACTCGCACTGGAAGCTGTTTGTTTGTGCCAAGTATACTTCATCAGAAAATAAAGCTTGGGGTTTCAAACCTGAGGAGATAGGCAGAGTATAGCATCTATTGTAAATCTTGTTTTTCTTACAACTCACCAACAAAAATGCTTGTTCTTACTCTTGCTTCATTTGGTAGTGCTATTGCTCTTTTGGCAGATGACAAAGCTGCTCATCAGGATTCAAATTACCAATAGATAGCATGGCCCCAGAGAGCATGGGGGGCAGTGGCAAGTAGAGCGACGAGAGGCGAAGCTCCTTGTTAATTTAATTGTTAGTTTGAATTTCCTGCATTTTGCAGGGGGTTAGACTAGATGACCCAGGAGGTCCCTTCCAACTCTATGATTCTAATCAATCAAATGTATTTAGAATTACAATTTTTAAAAAAATAACTTTTCCAAATTAGGAAATCAATAAGTTGTTTATATTTTTCCTTCTTTTCACTTATAGCAGTAATAATTAGAAAACCACACACACATTTCAGCTACATTTTAAGCTTGATTTGCATGATCCAGTTATGTGGAAGAGCAGAAAGTATCAGACAGTAATACCATGACTTTCCCTGACTAATTCCATTCATATCCCAAACAAGAAAGTCACAAGTGAAACAAACTATAGCTGGTCAAAAGTATTTAAAGTGAAGGTGTTTTTTTTTTTTAAGGAGTTACTGAGAAAAATATGAGAATTCTTTTTAAAATTGTATTTTTATTTCTTTTAAGTTGATTTCAAGTCACTATGTGGAAATATTCCTGGCTTCACTTTTGACATTCACACAGGCAAAGCTGTCGGTAAGTTAACTTTGAAAAGCTATTATTAAGAGTTACTACATGATGCATGTATTTACAATAGTCTTGCAAGAAAATACCTTTCTTGTATTTCATCATGATCAAATGTTTAGGTGTGTACAAGGGTGTACTGCTGCTGAAAGGCACCCCTGGTCACTTCTGCCACTTGTTTTTTTCACAATCCTCTTCAAGGCTGTTCAGTGAGGCCCACTCCCAGCAAAGAACTATCCGTATAGTTTACATTTTAGCTTCCTTCTTCAATACTTTTGTCACTAGAAAATTTGGATAATTTGTTTAAAAAATAACTATATAAGGATACATTTATAACTCCTTTACATTCTTGACTGTTTATTGTATATAAAATATATAAATTAAAATTTAGCACTAATTTATTTTCTTTGTTGTAAGCTTAGAGAAACTGTGAGAAAACATGGGTATTGTTAGAAGCCCAAACAGCTGCATTTGGCTAATGAATGTTCATTTTTCAGATATTGATGAATGTAAAGAAATCCCAGGAATTTGTGCAAATGGTGTTTGCATCAACCAGATTGGCAGCTTCCGTTGTGAATGCCCCACAGGATTCAGCTACAATGATCTGCTCTTGGTTTGTGAAGGTGATGTAAAAGATAATCATTTCAGAACTAACCTCACAAGTAGGTTCAGGATCTGGCATTCTAAGGAGCAGTCAGGGCTGATCTCCTCTAGGACTGACAGGTTTGTTCGCCTTGCAGTCCAAGGGACTCGCAAGAGTCTTCTCCAGCACCAGAGTTCAAAAGCTTCTTTGACGCTCGGCCTTCCTTATGATCCAACTTTCGCAGCCATACATTGCAACTGGGAAGACCATAGCCTTGAATAAACGCACTTTTGTTGGCAGGGTGACGTCTCTGCTTTTTAAGATGCTGTCTAGATTTGCCATAGCTTTCCTTCCCAGGAGCAAGTGTCTTTTAATTTCTTTGCTGCAGTCCCCATCTGCAGTGATCTTGGAGCCCAGGAAAATAAAATCTGTCACTATCTCCATTTCTTCCCCATCTATATGCCAGGAATTGAGAGGGCCGGATGCCATGATCTTTGTTTTCTTGATGTTGAGTTTCAAGCCAACTTTTGCACTCTCCTCCTTCACCCAGATCAACAGGCTCTTTAGTTTCTCTTCACTTTTCACCATTAGAGTGGTATCATCTGCATATCTGAGGCTGTTGATATTTCTCCCTGCAGTCTTGATCCCAATTTGTGACTCCTCTAATCCCGCATTTCTCATGATGTGCTCTGCATACAAGTTAAATAGGCAAGGCGACAGTATACAGCCTTTCCGAACTCCTTTCTCAATTTTAAACCAATCAGTGATTCCTTGTTCAGTTCTCACTGTTGCTTCTTGACCTGCATATAAGTTTCTCAAGAGACAAATAAGATGCTCCGGTATTCCCATCTCTTTAAGAACTTGCCATAATTTGTTGTGCTCCACACAAAGGACTCCCTAGCTTTCTCCATGATCCAGTGTATGTTGGCAATTTGATCTCTAGTTCCTCTGCCTCTTCGAAATCCTGCCTGTACGTCTGGAGGTTCTTGGTCCACATATTGCTGGAGCCTAGCTTGTAGGATTTTGAGCATAACTTTGCTAGCATGAGAAATGAGTGTGATGGTGCGGTAGTTTGAACATTCTTTGGCTTTGCCCTTCTTTGCGATTGGAATGTAAACTGACCTTTTCCAATCCTGTGGCCATAGTTGAGTTTTCCAAATTTGCTGACATATTGTGTGTAGCACTTTTACTGCATCGTCTTTTAAGGTTTTGAATAGTTCAACTGGAATGCTGTCACCACCACTAGCTTTATTGTTGCTCAGACTTCCTAAGGCCCATTTGACTTCACATTCCAAGATGTCTGGCTCCAGGTCAGTAACTACCCCATTGTGGTTGTCAGGGATGTTAAGCTCGCTCTTGTATAGTTCTTCTGTATAATTTTGCCACCTTTTTAAAATCTCTTCTGCTTCTGTGAGGTCCCTACCATTTTGGCCCTTTATCATACCCATCTTTGCATGAAATGTTTTCTTCATATCTCCAATTTTCTTGAAAATATCTCTGGTCCTCCCCATTCTGTTGTTTTCTTCTATTTGTTTGCACTGTTCATTTAAGAAGGCATTCTTATATCTTCTAGTTTTTCTCTGGAATTCTGCATTCAATTGGGTGTATCTTTCTCTCTCTCCCTTGCCTTTCACTTCCCTTCTCTCCTTAGCTATTTGTAAAGCTTCCTCAGACAGCCATTTTGATTTCTTGCATTTCTTTTTCTTTAGGATGGTTTTAGTTGCTACCTCTTGTACAATGTTGCGAACCTCCGTCCATAGTTCTTCAGGCACTCTGTCTATCAGTTCTAATTCCTTAAATCTATTTGTCACCTCTACTGTATATTCATTGGGGATATGATTTAGTTCATACCTGAGTGGCCTAGTGCTTTTCCCTACTTTGTTCAATTTAAGCCTAAATTTTGCAACAAGAAGCTGATGATCTGAACCACAATCAGCTCCTGGTCTTGTTTTTACTGACTGTATAGAACTTCTCCATCTTTGGCTGCAGCGCGCATAGTCAATCTGATTTCTGTGTTGACCGTCTGGTGATGTCCATATGTAGAGTCGTCTCTTGGATTGCTGGAAAAGAGTGTTTGCTATGACCATTGTATTCTCTTGACAAAATTCTACCAGCCTGTGCCCTGCTTCATTTTGTACTCCAAGGCCAAACTTGCCTGTTATCCCGGTTATCTTTTGGCTTCCTACTTTAGCATTCCAATTCCCCATGATGATAAGCACATAATCTTTTGTCATTGCTTCTAGAAGGTGTTGTAGGGCTTCATAGAACTGGTCAACTTCTCTTCAGCAGCAGTGGTTGGGGCATAGACCTGGAGTACTGTGATGTTGAATGGTTTGCCTTGGATTCGAACTGAGATCATGCTGTCATTTTGGGGATTGTATCCCAAGACTGCTTTTCCTACTCTCTTATTGATTATGAAGGCGAGATTCTTGTCCACAGTAGTATACCTGATGGTCATCTGAATTAAATTCACCCATTCCTGTCCATTTTAGTTCACTGATTCCTAAAATGTCGATGTTCAGTTTTGTCATCTCTTGTTTAACCACGTCCAGCTTGCCTTGATTCATGGATCTGATGTTCCAGGTTCCTATGGAATAAAAATCTTTACAGCATCGGACTGTCTTTTCACCACCAGTTACTTCCACAACTGAGCGTCCTTTCGGCTTTGGCCCATTCGCTTCATTCATTCTGGCGCTACTCGTACTAGCCATCTGCTCATAGCATATTGGACACCTTCTGATATGAGGGTCTCATCTTCCGGCGTCATATTATTTTGCCTTTTGAACTTGTCCATTGGGTTTTCATGGCAAAGATACTGGAGTGGTTTGCCATTTCCTTCTCCAGTGGATCACCTTTTGTCAGAACTCTCTGCTATGATCTGTCCTTCTTGGGTGGCCCTGCACGGCATAGCTCATAGCTTCACTGAGCTACGCAAGCCATGGCAAGGCAGTGATCCTTGAAGGGGGATTACCTATCTAGACATCCAGTAATATATAGAGTCTCTGCCATAAAGACAGTGTCAAATAGCTACTAATAAATCTGTCCACTGTGAATTTGTTCAGTCCCTTTTAAACCTTTAAGCTAGTGCCCATTACCAAATTCAATAAATTAATTTAGTGTTGTATGAAAAAGTACCTCCTGTTGTCTATCCTGAATCTACTTATCATCCATTGAGTTTGTCTTATTATTAACATAATTAGTTAAAAGGGACGGTGGGATTTAAAGATGCTTTACTTTGCCTGGATAAAGCCCATTATCCTTCTATTGCTTAAAAAACTGTGCAGCCTTCATAGAGATGGCAAAATGCTATACTAACAGTCAGCATTTGACCAAGATTCATTAATGTTGCAGATATCGATGAATGCAGCAATGGTGATAATCTCTGCCAACGAAATGCTGATTGTATTAACAGTCCTGGTAGTTATCGCTGTGAATGTGCTACAGGTTTCAAACTTTCACCCAATGGTGCCTGCATTGGTAAGAAATGTCATATCAACCATTTTATTTTTTTACATGCATATTTTATCTAAAATCACATCACATTTGTGCATACATTTCTCCCATTTTGCAGATGCAATAACACACTTTTTATATTTAAAGCAGCAAAAGGAGGTGGAAAATGCAGTAATACACAGGAAAAACCCTCAAGGTTTGCAGGGTGCATCTCACACCACCTCCATGCATACACATACTACTTCATCTTTTCCTTCCTTGTTGCATCCACCCCTTTTCTGCTTCCTTTTTTCCTTCACATCCACTATCCCACTTACTTTTCTATGCCTCTATATTCAGCTTTCCTTCCTTCCCTGTCTCTGGCAACCTTTCCCCAAGGTGAGTGTGTCTTGAGTCATGATGTGGCCCCCAAAGCAGGACTAGGCTGGTCCTAATTGTGTGGTGACCATCAGAGTCAGATCCAGCTTAGTATCAGCCTAGCTGCTGCTAGAAAAAGTCCAGTGGGGTGCTTCCTTCTCTCTTTCCCATCCACCATCCAAACTACCGATATCTGCTATTCTGTCTTCAGCTTTCCTTCATTCCCAACCCTTGACTGCCTTTCCACAAGAAAAGTCTGTCTGAGCTATAAGGTTACCAGTGGTAGGCCAGGCTGCACAGTGGCCAGCATGGGCTGGGCTGGGCTGAATTAAGTTGCACAGTTGCTGCCTCCAGGGCAGGCTGAGTTGTGCAGGTAGCAAGTTTCCAATAGTTGCTGTTGAGCCTGCTCTGGCGAGTCCTTCATTAAATTGGAGAGGAGGACGTGAGACAGTTTCCAAGGCTGTTGAAGTATCCCTCAGGTCTTTGCTTTACAGAAACCAAGGCTTGACAATACTGTTGTGATTGCCTAGCAATCCCCAGGAGCCACTGAGGCTTCCACGGGCATTCTTTTCTTAAAGCTACAACTACTGTTCCTGTTATTTTACTGAATTCCAGTCCCTCATTGTGGGGTTGTTGGGATTTTTTAGATTGCACATTTGTCTGCAGTCATGGGATTCTCCTCTATCTGCTTGTGGCTGTATCATTCACATTCTCTTGGGCACTGTTTGGAAATAGATTTATTGATAATTTCCTTCTGTCATATTTTACCCACGTTTGCCTTTATAAAGCATAAAAGAACTTACTTTTGATATTTGTGAGCAGATTATAAAAACAAGTAGGGACAATGAGTGAATAATAGTTATAGAAATCAGTAATGTGTATGATATGTTAATCTGAATGCTTTGTTACGTCAATGGGTTCTCTTTAGTAAGACGTTATGTCTACTAAGATGACATAGATTGAATAGTTTATCTGAAATTAAGTATGCTGGTTTATTTAAGTAACGTGTAAAGGACAGTTGAATAAAATTATAACTATAATACATGGATATATGAACAGTGGAAAGATCATAAAAATACATTGTTACATGGCCCTAATACGTATATCTGCCAACAATAACCTCCAACTCACTTAGTTAAAATCTAACTTTCTATATTTCAATGCAAGTTTTTAATTTGTTTAAAACATTTATTAGATGCCTTTGTTCCTTATGGAGTTCAGGGCAGCTTACATAGATAACTCATAAAATGCATGAAAAACAGGATTTAAAATCACAGTTCAGGACTGCTAATAAATGCAACCAAATGTAGTTCTAAATAAAAATGTATTCTGCTGTCTCCTGGAGGTCAAAAGAGAGGGGGACAGGTTGTTCTATAATTGTGGGGCTGTTACTGAAAAGACCCTGTCTCAAGTACTCACAAAACCAGCTTCTTTGATCAATGGGAAAGTCAAGATGGTCTCTCCCTGTGATATTGATTCCAAGGAAGCAGCTTAAGGAAAAAGACAGCCCTTCAGATATCATGGCTTCAAACCAAGTAGGACTTTAAAAATCAAAAACAGCACCTTGAATTGGCCTCAGGAGTGGATTGGTAGCCAGTGTAATGGCTGTAATATTGAGATCACATACTCCCATTAACTTGCCCCAACCAGCAGTCTAGCCACAGAGTTCTGCACTAACTGCAACTTCCAAACACTCTTCAAGAATAGCCGTAAGTAATGTACATTGCTTTAGTCCAAAGTAATGGATCATAATGACTGTATCTGACTGACCGAGAAACAGATGTAGTTAATACATTAGCCAAAGATGGGAAACACACACTGAAACACATCAGCCATTTTCGAATTTTCAAAAATTATGATTTTATCTCTAGATGTTTGTTGCTGCATAGGTCAGAAAACTCTCTGAGACCTAGAAGGCATACTTAAATCAGTGTTAAGCCAAAAACAAGCATTTTAGGGCAGCATAACAGGCCTTCCTCTGGGTACCATGACAACCTTCTTCAAGATTGAACAGGACCGGATTAATACCATGTGTTTTATATTTTTGTTGTAGATCGCAATGAATGCCAGGAAATTCCTAATGTATGTAGTCATGGCACATGTGTGGACAAAGAGGGAAGTTATCACTGCATCTGTGATAATGGTTTTA
Organism: Paroedura picta; assembly: GCF_049243985.1. Lineage (NCBI taxonomy): Eukaryota > Metazoa > Chordata > Lepidosauria > Squamata > Gekkonidae > Paroedura > Paroedura picta. The sequence continues at coordinate 58,123,849 of NC_135375.1, read as the reverse complement.
AAGCATCCCATGATCAGACTATGTGTATGGGTATGTAAAAAAAGCACTTTCCATATCGAAATTCAAATTGAAAGAACACTTTAGGGACTGAATCATATTTTAAAAAAAATAGATTTAACTGATCATTGTTGATAATAGTAAAGATAAAGATAAAGGTATCCCCTGTGCAAGCACCGAGTCATGTCTGACCCTTGGGGTGACACCCTCTAGCGTTTTCATGGCAGACTCAATACGGGGTGGTTTGCCAGTGCCTTCCCCAGTCATTACCGTTTACCCCCCAGCAAGCTGGGTGCTCATTTTACGGACCTCGGAAGGATGGAAGGCTGAGTCAACCTTGAGCCAGCTGCTGGGATTGAACTCCCAGCCTCATGGACAGACAGCTTCAGCTAGCATTTCTGCTGCCTTACCACTCTGCGCCACAAGAGACTCTATTGTTGATAATATATAACCTCAAATGGATATGAGTTCCATATCCACTGATATGTAGTGATTAAAGATATCAAAGCTAGAATAATCTCTGGTATGCACTGTGGTAGAAAAAGAAGAAAATATTAACACAGTAGTTTTCAGTACTGTTTATAAAAACAATCCTTTTTCTCTCTGTAGATGTTGATGAATGTGAAAGACATCCATGTGGAAACGGCACCTGTAAAAACACGGTGGGATCATATAACTGTCTATGTTACCCAGGGTTTGAGCTAACTCATAATAATGACTGTATGGGTAAGAGCTTTCATAAAAACTAGAGATGGGTGGGGATTCACTCAGCTATATTCTAATTCCATAGAGAGCCAGTTTGGTGTAGTAGTCAGGAGTGTGGACTTCGAATCTGGTGAATTGGGTTCGATTCTGCACTTCCCCACATGCAGCCAGCTGGGTGACCTTGGGCTCATTAAGGCCCATTATGCACGGCCGCTGAAACGGCGATTTTGGGACACATGGAAAACGCGGAGGGGGAAGAAGCGAAGCAAACCGCTTATGCCCGGGATGGAATGCAACAGTGGCAAAACACAGAGTAACCGATTATGCACGCGGCAACCCCGGCACCACTTCTGGTTGCACCCTGATCACCCGGAAGCTGCGCTTTCTTCCGCGTTTTGCTAATGTGGCTTTTTCGGCGGCATGCACCGAATCTGCGGCCGGTTGCAGGCGGCTCCGTGTGTTATCGGTGATTTTAGTCACCGCCATTCCACCCTGAATACGCGCTATCCCCCCCCCCCCCGTGCATAATGGGCCTAAGTGAAACATCTGCTTTAAAGTGGTAGACTGGGGCCTTCCGTTCACAAGCATTATTGACTGTGATTTGTCTTTCCCATAAAATTATTTATTGAATATGTTTATCATATATTTTACAGATAGTGCCTGCATATACATTCCATTTTGTAGACTTCACTAGAAATGCTTAACTTTTTCTTTTTTCTTTACAGATATTGATGAGTGCAGTTCCTTCTTTGGTCAGGTGTGCAGAAACGGGAGATGCTTTAATGAAATTGGTTCTTTCAAATGTTTATGTTATGAAGGTTATGAACTTACTCCAGATGGCAAGAATTGCATTGGTATGTATGCAATTAACCCAGCCACAGCTGTATTCCTCATTAGTAAGCTACTTTGAAAGCAATGGGACTTTCTTCCAGTTTATGATAATAGACTAAGAAATAGTGATGCTACTAGGAGAAATATGATATTTTGAATTTCTGGCATCAAGTACTGAGATGGAAAATTATACTAAAAATGTTATATCAAATGTGTGATAGGTGTAAAATAGAGACTTTAATTTTCAAAAATGGGCCTGTGCATGTTTAGTTAGAATTTTGTTGTTGTTAGGTGCGAAGTCGTGTCCGACCCATCGTGACCCCATGGACAACAATCCTCCAGGCCGTCATGTCCTCTACCATTCCCCGGAGTCCATTTAAGTTCACACCCACTGCTTCAGTGACTCAATCCAGCCACCTCATTCTCTGTCGTCCCCTTCTTCTTTTGCCATCGTTCCCAGCATTAGGCTCTTCTCCAGGGAGTCCTTCCTTCTCATGAGGTGGCCAAAGTATTTGAGTTTCATCTTCAAGATCTGGATCAAATGAGCTTCTGCCTTCTCAAAAGGAAGATTCTCTCAGTAGCAGCTGAGTAGCAGAGAGTTACTTAACAGAGGCAAAATATGGGAGTAGAGATCAAAATTGCTATTCCAGTTTATAGCATATACATATTATGTCTTTTAGGATTCATTATAAAATCTCTGAAATTCTTTCTTTTTTTCTATCGAGACATAAATGAGTGTGTAGCACTTCCTGGCTCATGTTTTCCTGGAACATGTCAAAACTTGGAAGGATCATTCAGATGTATCTGCCCTCCAGGATACGAAGTGAAAAGTGAAAGCTGCATTGGTGAGGCTGCTTTTTGACAGTGGTTTCTGATTTATGTACTAAAAAGCAGTAACACACTATTATAATGGAATAGGTGGAAATGAAATTTTAAGTATAGCTTTGCGTTTATATAGTGATTTCTAGACAAGGCATGGTTTTGTTGTGATGGTGAAAACAAAGCCTTAATATTTGTATTAATGCCAACTAAAAAATGTTGCATGGGTTCGCATAATCAGTTGTTTCGAGGAAATTAGTGAAAAGGTCTAGTGAAAAGAAATTCATACTGTCTAAAAAGATTGTCACTTTTGACATTCATCCAAGTTATTCTGAAATGTATAATATATAAAGCTTAAAAAGTATTTTAACAGCAGTGAAGCTCTTCTTCCTAGAATAAAGGAAACTTTCTATCAACTTCTTATAAGTTATTTCTGTTTATATGCCTTAGAACTGATAAAATTTTATATGCAAGCTGTAAGTAGATTCTGAACCATGTATATATCTGAACTACAAAGAAAAATGAGGTATTTGTTTAGAATTTTAATATTGTTTATTTCAGCATCAAAGAGATAGATATACTAGTAACACAAGACCTTAATCTGGCTTCTTTTCTACCTTGTAAATCTTATATTTCTTGAAAAAATGGGAATTAATATATAGCTATTAAATTATAATTGCATTAAGATAAAAAGAAAACAGAGACATAAAAGCAGATGCTAAATACATTGTAATAAACCATGGAATAAGTAAATCATGTCTTTACCTAACTTCCACAGATGTCAGTAGAATGTTTGCCTGGTTAGTATGTATATAAACTACAGAAGTCTATATGAATCTATAGAGGCCCCGAAACTAATATTTGTTTAAAATGTTGGGCTTCCTTCTTTGAGAACTATGTTATATTTTCATACCTGCCTTTGGACCGTTAAGTGAAAGGGTGTGGCAGCTTCCTTCAAATGGCTCATTGAAGGGTGAAGTCTGTCCTTACAAGCTGTGGTCCTGATCCAACGTAATCTCTGTTCATTAAAATTCAGGAGAATCCACACCAAATCTGACTGTTACACAGGACAAAGGTTAGGTACCCAAACCCACTCTGGGTACTCTGTAATGAAAGACTTGGATTTGAAGAGTTTATTGCTGACTAATATGTAAAATGCAAATGGTTCTTGTGCTTTAAGGAAAGAGGCCAATGACAAAGATATAAAGTTCAAAATTATTTGTTTTAAAACCGAAAATATTCTGATTTGCTTCTCAAACAGTTATTGTGCTTGACTGAAGCAAATTCTTAAGGCTTAGAAAAATGCAAAGGAAATGAAATAATGCCATGATGAATATTTTTAATGATTTCTTTCAGATATTGATGAGTGCAAAGAGGATCCCAATATCTGTCTCTTTGGATCCTGCACTAATACTCCAGGAGGATTCCAGTGCATCTGCCCTACAGGCTTTGTGATATCTGACAATGGCAGGAGATGTTTCGGTAAGCACTTGGGTTGTAGTAGCCATAATAATCAACCCAACACAATACAGGAACAGAGAACCTTCAGTAAACAATGATTTGACCAATTTGGGATCTCCCATGAGTTTGTAATTCAGATAGGGTCATCAATGGATAAAATGACAACATTGTATTATATGCTATGTTTTACACATTAAGAGAGCAGTCTTACTCAGATCTACCCAATGGGACTTACTCCAGGATAGTGTTCTTAAGAGAGCACTGTAAATAAATCTCCTTCCTATGTCTCTCCAGCCATTTACTTGTTCACTATTTACAGTTCCAGGCTGTAAATATTCTTTATTTAGATCTTCCTGCACTTTCCAGACTCACAGGACTGATGCTGGTCTGTCTGTCTGCGCTCCAGAATACATATATTTGCTGGTAAGGGCTGGCCGTAGCCCATAGCCCAGGAGGGACACTCCCTACCAACTGCAGTCTGCAAGCCTCTACCATAGTATCTAGATCGCTGCTATAATGATCAGCTCTGCAGGCAAAAATGGCTACTTTGGAGGCTGGACTTTGAGGCATTGTATTATTTTGAAGTCCCACCTCCAAACCTCCAGGAATATTTCCAACCCAGGGGTAGCCAACCTCCAGGTGGGGCCTGGAGAGCTCCTGGAATTACAGCTCATCTGCAGAGTATAAAGATCAGCTCCCCAGGCAGAAAGGGCTGCTTTGGAGTTTGGACAGGGTTGTTGTGGAGAAGAAACATTTAAGGCTTCCCACACAGGTTGTTATCGAGTTGAAACACTTGAGGTCTACTTCACAGGGTTGATGTGCAGATGAAACAGGAGGCAAACAGAATCCAATTTCATCTGCACAACAACCCTTTGCAGTAGGCCTCAAATCTGCAGAGAGTTGCTTTGCTGCATCTTCTCTTCAGCAGCAAGACTGGCCACAGCAGTATTTTAAGTGAGAAGGGGCTTTTCTGTGGACTCCCTGGCAGCCAACTGTTTGGCAGAAAGGGAAAGCTTCCCCTCCCTCAAAAGGAAAACACAAGTACCCCCACAGACACCCCTGTGTTGCTTTCGGAAACGCCTCCTTCCCCTCAGTCAGGGGCTGTCAAGGCTTCCTTTATAGCAGGCCTGAAGGGAGCGGGGAGGGAGAACACTCATCAGCCACTTGCCATCTCCATCAGTGGTCTGAGGCAAAGTGAGGGAAGTTGTTGGACATGACAGTTAGGACAGCCCTGGGGCGAAAAGGGCTCTCGCAGCCTGTCCAAGCCTCTGTTCTCACTCCTCCCCTTGGAAGACCTATCGACCTTCTCTCCCTGTGGTCCTTGGGGCAGACTGGCAGCTATGTTGCCAGATTGCCCGTGGCTGTGTCACTTCCCTATAGGTCCAAAGTCCAGGGGCAGAGCCAGTCATGGCTTCCGATTGGTCCAAAGATCGGACTGGCTCTGCCCATTGTCCGCCCACATAGGCCTTAGCTTTTTATATTATACAGCAATAGTAGTAACAAAACAACAATAGGAACAAGCCCAATCTATATTAATTCATTCCTCTAATTCAGAATATTCAAATTCAACCTGACACCCAGGTATTCAATGTAATTATGTGTCATTTTGTTTTTCTTCTAGATACTCGACAGAGCTTCTGTTTCACTAACTTTGAGAATGGAATGTGCTCCATACCAAAGGCTTTTAATACCACTAAGGCAAAATGCTGTTGCAGCAAGATGCCTGGCGAAGGATGGGGCTATCCTTGTGAGCTGTGCCCAAAGGAAGAAGAAGGTTGGGGCCAACAATTTGAATTATGTTGAATTTACATTGGGTGGCAGAATTTCCACCTGTGATGCATGACTCACCCTCCCACTGAAATCTCAAGTGCCCCCTCAAAGTGCTGCTATTGGAGAAGAGACCTCTCTAAGGAACAGCATGAGGAGGCAGTTTGGTTGCTACTTTGGGAGGGTAAAATTGAAACCCCCATGCACACTCATGGATCTGTTGACAGGATTCACCCCCTTAGTGTTTTCAAGAGGAGGCAGAAAAAGGGAAATTGTAAATGAAATGCAGAGTTTCTGCTTCTCTCACTTGGAGAGCATTTCTAGTAGTTCAGTACTACTTACAAGAAAGTGGTTTCAGGAATTGTATCCTCAGTCAATGGAATAGATATGCAGAGTGATAAACTTGTTTATTGAATCCTATTTGTTGTGTTATCTGTGGAGCTGATCACCTTGGGTTGGACTGCAAAACCATATCCCTTTAGTTTGGGGTTTTTTCCTGTTGTCTTGCATTAAAGACAGAATACTTGTCATAGCAACAGTTGCTGATTGCTTTAATATTTATTAGATTAAAGTCTGTCTTTTAGTAGAGCTGATGTGGAGTACAGTTTTTATATTTCAATTTACTGTAGTGAACAAGTTCATTATAGCCATTTTTATTTGTTTTATGGGTATGAGTTGGTGATTCAAACTTGTTCTTGCACAGTTGCTTTCCAGGATTTGTGTCCATTTGGTCATGGAACTATACCTGGGATTGATGATACACGTGAAGGTATTGTTGTACTTTTGCACCATTCCTAAACATTTTTTGAATTATTTCTTTATTGCACAATAGTACAATATTCTATGTAGAGCTTTGATCCTCCCCACCACTAAAAATAAAACTGGCTTGCTTGACCAGGGATAAACAGCATTAGGCTTAGCCTAGGAATGTTTCTTCATTTCTTTTCCCCCAGTGGAGAATTTCCTCAGGGCATCACAAGACTGTATAGACCTGAAGGAAAGCCGTGGTAGGCTTAGGTTCTGTGTCCTATTTCTTAAAGCAGCAAGGTATATTTTCATAAATGTTTTTGTTAAAGTCTTATGTATAATTCTTTGTGTATTTTGGCATGAGAAATACATGATTTGTTCTATTTACTTGGAGAAGATAATTCTATTATTGTTGCTTAATTTGTATTCTTACTGCCTTAAAACTGCAAAATGAATAGCAAAACAGTATAAAAAACTTGACATTACTTTCTGCTTTTCAGATGTCAATGAATGTCTTGAAAGCCCAGGCATTTGTTCCAATGGTCACTGTATAAACACAGATGGATCATTCCGCTGTGAATGCCCTTTGGGCTACAAGCTAGACTACACTGGAGTGCATTGTGTAGGTGTGTGATAATTTTCTGCTATATGGAAAACCCTTAAAGTTCATGAACTTGGCTTGGTTCCCATTTCTCAGACATTTGTTTTGCTTGTTATATCCTAGATACTGATGAATGTTCAATTGGTAATCCATGTGGAAATGGTACATGTTCCAATGTGATTGGTAGCTTTGAATGTAATTGCCTTGATGGATTTGAACCTGGGCCAATGATGAATTGTGAAGGTAAATTATGATTTATTTTATCTTACTAAATTGGGGCTGCTAGCATAACTTTAGTTTTTATTTATATATTCTCATAACCTCCTCAAGCAGAGAGAAAAGATTTGTGTCTGCTATTTTATTTTTTGTAGAGTGTCCTTTCCTCCCAATATCTGACATATCCTTGTTTTTTTCTGTACAATTTTTTCATATAAGAAAATATTTTAATATATGAAATTGTTTTGTTATCCCCTTTAAAAACAGTTGCATACATTAATGTGCGCTATTTGAGTGAGCCAGTTGACTTGTGGATAAAAATGCATATTGGAGTATCAAACCATGCATCTTGTTGAATATCTACAGCAGAATATGTATTCAGTCTCTGTCCCACCTACTCCCACTCCCCATTTTTTCCCCTCAGGAAGTTTTGGAATGATTATCTGCCCTGTGTCAAACTTGATGAATTATTTATTGCATGATGATAGTCATAATTCTGTTGGTGGACAGCCATTTATCTGCACCCCCAAGCATGCTGGGCAGTTGTCTGGAGGCTGTGGTGGACTGGCTCAAGCAGAGTCGGCTGAAATTGAATCCAGCTAAAACGGAGGTTCTCCAACTGTGTCAGCATGTCCCAATAGGGCATTGCAACTCCTAGCTCTTAATGGTGTACAACTAACAACTTCAACCACTGTTAGGAGCCTGGGTGTGATCTTGGTCTCCTCCATATTGATAGGGGGCCCAAGTCACAAACGCTGCTCACCAGGCTTCCTACCATCTTTGCCAGACTAAGCAGCTAGCACTTTACTTATCAAATACAGACAAGAGGGACGATTTGTAGGTTTACACAAAAAGAGGAAAAAAACCTATCCCAAGGCTATTAACAGCATAAACAAAACTAATACAGAATAAAGAAAAGTAAAAAGTCTCTTCTTATTTGTAGGTTTATTGTAGCATCCAACCAGAACAGGATCCAGATCCGTTTTCAAAGGGAATTTTCCTCAGTGGTTGTTCCTCTCACTTGTGCGAAAATTGGTACTTCAATACCTCTATTCAATCTCAAAATGTTACAAATATACCCTGGCCTTTGGCTTTATACTGTAGGGATGCTAGCCTATTTAAGGTGGCGCTCGCTGTTTCCCGGCCTCTTTGTGTTGTGGCTGCCTGAACAGCAACCCTTCCTCCCACCCTAGTTTTACCGTTTCAATATGTTGTTATAAGTTCTATATTTGTCGCAGCTGCGGTTTATGACCAGCAAGGAACCTGTTGGTAGGGAGTCCTGTCTGCGTATGGGACTCCCGATGAAAGGGGGTCTCCTTAACGAGGCCAGCCACAAAAAAGGTGTGGCCTACCCAGCTGGGAGACCAGGGGCCTGTGGCCAGGCAGCCAGGGATACCAGTGGAGGCGGACACCCATTGGTCCCCAGTAAGTCGCCTCCCAAAGAAATCTTCTGTGATGTTGTGTGACCTGCCCTCCCTGCTGGGAGTGAGGCGGGGGCCCCGAGCGCCACAGAAGCTTAACATCAAGCAGCAGGATGGCTGGGAAGGTTCAGGTTTCCTTACCTGGTCTTGGGGGCCAACCCTCCATTTTGGAGGCCGTTTTACTGCCAGCAGGAGTCAGGTCTGGGGATATACAAGTTCAAATTCCCTCCTGCCATGAAAAACTCATGGTGATTTTCTCATGACCAAGGTAAAGGTAAAGGTAAAGGTATCCCCTGTGCAAGCACCGAGTCATGTCTGACCCTTGGGGTGACGCCCTCTAGCGTTTTCTTGGCAGACTCAATACGGGGTGGTTTGCCAGTGCCTTCCCCAGTCATTACCATTTACCCCTCAGCAAGCTGGGTACTCATTTTACCGACCTCGGAAGGATGGAAGGCTGAGTCAACCTTGAGCCGGCTGCTGGGATTGAACTCCCAGCCTCATGGGCAAAGCTGTCAGACGGCTGCCTTACCACTCTGCGCCACAAGAGGCTCTTTCTCATGACCAAACATACCTCAATTGATGGTTGTTACTACTCTATTATGATAAAACTAGGGATCAAGCCCACTGTGGTTAAACTACAGCGGGTGCTAGGTGCAGGTGGGTATGGTGGCGGGCAGCAGGGCAGGTGGGCATTGGTGTGGGGGCGGTGGCGTGTCGATCTGGGCCCCCTCCTCGGTGGGCAAGACTCACCGTGGCGGCAGGGCAGTGGGTGGCAGCGCGGCAGGGCAATGGCTGGGAGCTTGCGGCGACGGTTCGCCTCTGCGCAGGCATGTCAGCAGCCTGCCGGCGATCTTTGGGTGGCGGCGGCCATGTTGTTGCCGGGCCGCGAGGGCTGTGCGGGGCGCTGGCGGCGGAGCGGCTCAGCTGCGGCGTCATCTTCTCGGCGTGGATGATGTGTAGTAAGTGGCAAGGGGACTTGGAGGAGGCAGCGACGGGTGGCTTGCGGTCAGCGGGTACGGCGGTCGGCGGGTGGTGTCGGCCATTTTCGGGGCAGCGAGGGTTGGGCGGTCCGCTTGGTTGGGGACAGCTCGGGTTGCGGCGGGCGGCTGGCTGTGCTCGCGGCAGCTCCACGGGGGTCTCCTGGTGGCGGCGGCCATTTTGAGGTGGGGCGGCAAGTGCTGGGCGTGTCGGCATGCTGGCGCGTCCGTGGAGCATTGGGAGGCCATCGGCGGGGAAGGCTGGGGAGAGGCAGAGAAGCGGCGAGCGGCAAGTTTGGGGGGGTGGGAAAGGGCTGGCAGGGTCGGCCGGGGATGGGCGTTTGGGGTGGGGGTGGGAAGGGGGTGTGTGGCGGTGGGCTGGGAGGTGTTAAAGGCGTGGCCCAACACATGAGATAGCTTGTGCTCACAGGTCATTATTTTACTAAATTAATACACTAAGCTTTATTTTAAAAATGTACTAATGACTATTCAAATACAATTGAGGTATCTATACTTTTACAGTTTTTTTCTTCCTATTTAGATATTAACGAATGCGCACAAAACCCTTTGCTATGTGCTTTTCGTTGCATAAATACATTTGGTTTCTATGAATGCACCTGTCCAGTGGGTTATGAATTAAGAGATGATCAAAAGATGTGCAAAGGTATTGATCTTTTCTTAAAGTTTCTGATTTAATTATATTTTGTAACATATCACTTTTTACACAGTGGTTAGAACAAAATTCTAAAGTGACTTGTTTAGTAAGTTCTGTAAGTATGATGCATGTCAACTTTCTTATGCGGGAACATAACATTTTGAAAAAAAACATTGGAGATATTGCCATTTGTTCTCATTGTAGAACTTATGTTGGAGATAACACACAGAATCTTGGTAGTTCCCTTAATTTCACTATGTTTTTCTTAGTAAATAGTACAGTTGCATATACCACTACGTAGCCTACTGTTCTTTTACCTCTCATCACTGAGAAACTTAAAAAGTCATTTGTATATTTTCCAAAGAATAAATAGTAGTTATTACTAAATAGATTATGTTTCTTTTTAAAAGATCTTGATGAATGTGCAGAGGGTCTTCATGACTGTGAATCAAGAGGCATGATGTGCAAAAATCTTATTGGAACTTTCATGTGTATTTGCCCCCCTGGAATGACTCGTAGACCAGATGGAGAAGGTTGCATGGGTGGGTATTAAGAAGGAATGCTGTGTTCTGTTCAGCTGTGATGAAGAAAGCCTATTAAACTATTAAACTCAAGTGTGGATTCTGGCCATTAGGAAGTTAATAACAATATATCTTATTATGATCATGCCTCCTTCTGTGGATACTCAAATCCAGAGATTGGAACCATGAACAGACAGGATAGATCTTTCTACAAACCTAAGGGGGAAAAAACAGGTTTGCAAAAAAAAAAATCTGAATTCTTCTCCCAGTGCTTCTTTATTTGCCCTCTACTGCTTCAGCCCCATTTCCTCATTCTTCTGCCTACTCTTTATATCCTTTCTTTAATATCTTGCTTCTATTTCCCTTATATCATCCCATCTTTTAGCTGTCTAAATTCCTTAGCTCTCTTGCTTCTATTCACCCACTTTTTGAGTACCTATTTCTGTCTCTGCCTCCTGCAATCAGGCAGTTCTTCTCTTCATACTGAAACAATGTTATGGGTTTCTTGTTTGTTTGGGGGAGTTGCTTTTTCACAACAATTTCACTTGTTAAAATTTTATTCATTTCATACAGAACTTACATTGTAATTTTTTTATATATATAACTGAACCTTTTCCTTCAGTAATGGAAGGATTAGAGCAAGACAGCAGCTTAGACATTCTGTAGGTAAAGAGCATAGCCAACAAAAAAACCCTGATAGCCAGTTTTAGCACAGTTGCGGAAAACACAATCTTGTGCAGAGTTACTCCAGTTTAAGCCCATTAATTTAAGTGGTTTTAAAGCAGAGTAACTCTTCATAGGTAAATACCTTAAACTGGTTTTGGTTGTCTTTGGCATATATCTGGCTGTTGTGATTTGATGTTTGTGGCTTATTTTTGTTTTTTTCATTTGCCTTTGTGGCAAAGATGAAAATGAATGCCGTATGAAGCCTGGTATTTGTGAAAATGGTCGCTGTATCAACATAATTGGGAGTTACGGGTGTGAATGTAATGAAGGGTTCCAGTCAAGCCCATCAGGAACTGAGTGCATTGGTAAAGAATTTTATGTTCTTTCATATTTTGTTAAATGAACGTATCATATGGGATGTATTTGCCAACTTGGATTTATATTTGCTAAACCAGAAAAGAAGGCATGTTTTCTATGCTTTCAGCCGTCGTATTTTTGGAGAAAAACTAATTACATTAGAAAAGTAACATAAAAGGTATCCTCTGAGCACTTTCAGTTGCTACATTCAAGCAAGGATTATCATGCCTATAGTGTATTCAGAGGGTAATTGGGATGCTGAGAATGTTCTTAGTTATCATCTCACTTCATCATGTTTATATGTTATGTTTACAAACTTGCTCATTGTAATCTGTTGTACTTTAACAGTAAAGAAACATCTTTAAATATATAAAAGTAAGGAAATCTAACCTGAGTTTGAACCATGCACATTCACTGAGAAAATTTAGAACCATGATAGTGCTATGTTGTGAACCGCCCTGAGCCAGCAGAGCCAGGAGGGGTAGTTATAGAAATCTATGAATGAATGAATTTTTTAAAATCTTCTGTTGAAAAACTTACCACATTCATCCTGCCACCTTTTACCATTTTTAACCACCATCATGGCAGGTCCTTTCTTCCCTTCTAGAATTCTGTTTGAATGCATAAGAATAAGAACTGATGGTGCTAATTGTACACTTTACCTCAATTCACTTCACAGATAACCGCCAAGGTTTCTGCTTTTCTGAAGTCTTACAGACTATGTGTCAAATGGCATCTAGTAGCCGTAACCTTGTCACCAAGTCAGAGTGTTGCTGTGATGGAGGAAGAGGCTGGGGTAATCAGTGTGAGCTTTGCCCTCTTCCTGGAATTACTCACTACAAGAAACTTTGTCCCCATGGACCAGGGTACACCACAGATGGAAGAGGTATTGTTTCACAGAGCTGAGCCTTTTTCTAATTCTTTGATCTGAGCATTTTATGTCCCGCGCCCACAAAATCTGGCAATGTGCCTTCAAACAGATGTAGCCAAGCAACTTCTGTGTTTTATGCTGACCAGAACACCAGAAATGCAAGGATACTGTGACATATCTTTGAAATTCTGGCCACAGAGGATGTGTGTGTGGGGGAGGGGGGTTGAAATTAAATATGAGTACAATTGTAGGCTATATACAGAAGTGTACTCACACAGTGGTTCATGGAGAGCTGTATTTACAATTGTCCTGAACTATAAGACCGATTATGCACAGTGGTGGCTGAGCCGGGCCACTGCTGGTTCCTAGCAGTGGGCAGCATGTCCTGCTGCTTCCCACATACACACAGGGGGGCAAATTCCCCAGCACAAATGGACTATCCTGGAGTTGTGCATGTACACACACAACTCCGTGGTGGGAAAGGTCCGCTGCACTTCACAGCAGCAGTGGTAGCGGGGGGGCACAGGGATACCACCACGGGATGGCGGGGTAGAGGCATGCTGCTATCCCACCATTGTGGGAGTGTTGACATGCCTCATTCAGCTCTGCAGCAAAGCAAAACTGGACTGGAGAGTACACAAATGAGCTGTCCTGTCTGCTTTCTCTACAGGATGCTACCTCAAATTCTAGAGTGCTATTTCTGTGAAAAGTCTAGAGAGGGTCCATATATAAATAATTTTGTTGCAAATGTAGTGATGATTACGGAAACAAAAGATCCACTAATCTTCCATTAGGAATGTATATAAGGAGCATGATAATATTCCCGGGATTTTTGGAAGGCAGAGTTGTGGGCGGGTTGACTCTTGCTAGAGTGAGTATGAGTGTTGTTGGGCAGAATAGGAGCCAGTGACCAATGTTCAGGGAGACTGCTAGTGAGAGACAAAAAGTAGTTGTTATTTGCTTTGTCATGATATTTGCATGGTAGTTCTAGCAGAAATAAATTCTCAAAACTTCTTTAAAAGATCACATAATCAAAAAAGCAAATGTTAGGTTGTTTATGTTTCAAAATTTATCATGAATTGTTTCTTAGGAAATATTTTTCAAATTTTCATATGTATTGTTTTCTCACAGATATTGATGAGTGTAAAGTCATGCCAAGCCTATGTACACATGGACAGTGTATAAATACCATGGGTTCTTTCAGATGTTTTTGTAAAGTTGGCTATACCACTGATATTAGTAGTACATCATGTGTGGGTAAGCATTATCACCACATTCTGTTTCATGTATAACTTTCCACATTTCCTCACTATACTTGCAAATTAAAGCCCCGTAATACAAAAATTGTGTTCAAATGTTTACAAAGGCTGATCTTTATAATAATTGCTTTTTACTGGAGGATGGGGACCACTTTTGACCTCAATATGGAGAGCAGACCACCGCCTTCTTGAATAGGCTTTGCCTTTAGATCTGTAAATAATGTTTTTTTTGTTGAGGAGTGTAGAGGTTTGCATAACTACACAAAGTAATGCATTTCTTTCTGTGGGGGCTGTTTTTTATTTTTGTTTCTCCTTTCCTTGTCCCTTACTCTCACTAGAAGCGGAGAAGAGGAAACAGAGAAAAGGTAGTCAGGAATGGGTCTTGGGTCCCCACTATGGGTCCCCACTATGAAGCTGCCTACCTCATCAATCTGGTCAAAGTGTGAAAGCTTTTCGCTACTCAGCCCCAAAGCATCAGTTTCATCCTCTTTACTGTGAATAACAGCAAGATAATTCTTGTAGTGGGAGTGATGTGAAAAGGTGCTGTTACCATCACCTTAACAGACCCCGCCCACACACACACTCACAACCACACAATACAGAAATTTGAAAATAGTCAATATGATACTTTCTACCTTTATTCTACTGCACCTAAGAAAAGGTTGAGATTTCAGTCATTATTGACCCAGTCTGTGGTTGGGAAGAAGATCATACTGAGATAATCTCTCCCAACTTGCGCCCTGTTGCTGCAAATAGCACAAGGCCTGGGCAACTGGAGATCAGTAATCCACCCTTTCTTCCTTCACCTCACTGGATTAAATAAAGGAAAAAAGAAACTGTCCCCTTGGAGGACAAAGGTAGAATATAAATTGCAAATGAAGAAAAATGATGAGTGTATCTTAACCTGAAAAGACAATATATTGTTTCTTCTAGGGAAAACTAGAAGTTCACCAGTAGCACACTTTTATTCACCACCTCAATAATTTTTCTGTGAAAAAAATTAGATTTCTTACAGTTGCTAAGATTGTTTACATTTTTTCTTTCAATACACTTAAAGACTAACTGTTCATTATTCTAATTAGATCTTGATGAATGCTCTCAGTCTCCTAAACCATGCAACTTCATCTGCAAAAACACTGATGGAAGCTATCAGTGTTCATGCCCTCGTGGCTACATCCTCCAGGAAGATGGAAAGACCTGTAAAGGTAAGGAACGGAATAGTTTTCTACTCATTCATTTCTCACAGTATTCAACTTCCACAAAATGCTAAAGTGGGAGAACTAAGGAAAATATCCATGTTGATACACTGTATAGTTGCAGCCACATTTCCATTGTTAGAAGAGTTACTTGATACCTGGCTAATTTCCATGAATCATAGCAAAATATTATGCAACATAATCCAAGGGAAGGAAACATGCAGTTAGGACAATGATGAATGTACATCATCCTAAATTTGAATACTGGTTTGAACCTTAAGTATAGCAAAGAACGAGTTTCTCCACCTCTCTGCCCTCAATACAGCCTCCTTTTTCTCCTGATTATTATGTTATGCTCTTTTGGGTCAGTGGACCCACAGGAACAGCATGGAAGGCAAATAGGGGGTGGTCCACAGCAGAAAGGGAATTTGGAAAAATTGCCCTTCCCTCTTTTGCAGTCATTCTATTATAGGAGCTCCTATACTGATGAAAAAGCATCATTTAGCTTCTGAAACCACATCCTGTTTCATAATTAGAAGGTTTACAGAAGCTCTAGAATTCTGCTGTACTTCTCAAAGGATTGTGCTTAAATTCTTCTGATTCTGCAGTTTAAGCAACAACATGGGATTATTATGTAGGAGAGCTGCTCTGCTGAAATAAAAGTAACTTGTCTTGATCATACTACAGTAACTATGTTGTAAAAGGAACAAATATTGCACCGTTTCACTTTCAGATCTTGATGAATGTCAAACTAAACAACATAACTGCCAATTCCTTTGTGCGAATACCCTTGGGGGTTTCACATGTAAATGTCCACCAGGTTTCACACAACATCATACAGCTTGTATTGGTAAGACCAACTGAAACAATGAATTTTCTTCCATTTAAAAAGGGAAAAAATGACAAGGTGCTATTTGAACATCTACTTTACATTTTAAAAAACGTTTTGCTACATATTCAGGCAGTTATCACAGTTGTATTATTGTAGTGCTGCTCAGGACTTCTAGGAGGAAATGTATATAATTAAGATAAAGAAATTTTTGGAAGAAATCAAAGCTTCTCTCAGCTTTTTTAGTAAATATTTGTGTGCTCTGTATTACATTGTAAATGTAACCATATGACAACAAAGGGGCAAAGTATTATTACAATTGTATTTTAAATGGAGTTGATCAAAAACAAATTTCATTGATAGATCAACAGATTGTAGCTTTAATTGGCCTCCAGACAATTGAAATTGTAGAAGAAAAAGAAGAAGAAGAGTTGGTTCTTATATGCTCTACCCGAAGGAGGCTCAAAGAGGCTTACAGTTACCTTCCCATTCCTTTCCCCACAACAGACACCCTGTGAGGTGGGTGAGGCTGAGAGAGCCCTGATATCACTGCTCGGTCAGAACAATTTTATCAGTGCCGTGGCGAGCCCAAGGTCACCCAGCTGGTTGCATGTGGGGGAGTGGGGGAATCAAACCCGGCATGCCAGATTAGAAGTCCGCACTCCTAACCACTACACCAAACTGGCTCTCAGTTTGTGTTCATGTTAAGTCAATTCTATGGTGCGTTTTCAAAAGGCGTGCCACTTTTCCCCCTTCCCTATACTAGCACTATGCTGACTAATACTTTCCACAGTATATTGTACTCAAAAGCCCATATCCTACCACAATTCAGATTTATCTCAAGCAAATAAGATGTCCAAAGACGTGAGTTTTCCATACAGTTCTAGATTTGTATAAATGTTCAAGTATAATCTTTTTATACTCTTTTGAATACTTGGTTAATTTCTATATCCTGTGTCTCCATACAAAAATGATATGCTTTTGTTTAGATAACAATGAATGTGGATCCCAGCCTTTGCTTTGTGGGTCAAAAGGGATCTGCCAGAATACTCCTGGAAGTTTCACCTGTGAATGTCAAAGAGGTTTCTCTCTAGATTCATCTGGATTGAACTGTGAAGGTAAAACTTGAACACCAGTCATTATTACCAATGGGTTGAAATTAATTCAAAAGAATTTTCGGCTAAACATCCAGAAGAAGTTCCTGATAGAACAGTTCCTCAGTGGAACAGGCTTCCTCGGGAAGTGGTGGGTTCTCCTTTGGAAGTTTTTAAGCAGAGACTAGAGTCATCTGACAGAAATGCTGACTTTTATAAACTTAGGCAGATTGGGATGTGCCAGTGTTTGTCTCTTGTGGCCCTTCCTTGCATACCCAGGGAATTGCTGATTGCCGCTGTGGGGTGGTCGATGGATTTCCTCCAGGCCAGGCTGGATTATGGAGATTTTTGATGGGGAGATCATTTGGGCATGAAATTGGGGTCACTGTGTGTGTGGGGGATCAGATACTTGTGAGTTCCTGCATGGTGCAGGGAGTTGGAATAGAAGACCCTAGATGTCCCTTCTGACTCTATGATTCTAAAGGTTAGGCTCACTGAAGAGTTTAGGGAAGATGTTGAGTTTAGGGAAGAAGCTCTTTCTCCAATTTCCCTTTCCCCAAACAAGTTGTCATTTGTCTTCATTCTCTAACAATCAGGAGAGCTTCACAAGTAAAATGCATCAAGTAAAATCACCTTTCTCCCCTCTTCCACTTGCTAACACTTTCAGTGAACTTATTCATTGGATCCAACGAATTGCAAATTTTATTCCTTAAGTAATATCACAGCTTTACAAAAGTATGCATAATATGATGTGTGTGATCCTTGTGAACAGTGTTTGAGTCCTGTGGCACCTTTAACATCAACAAAGTTTTATTCTGGATTTAAGCTGGTCTTAAAGGTGCTTCAAACCAACATTGCAACATTTTAAAATCTGAATAGTTTAGCTAGCTAGTTCATATTTTTAATTCCAGAATATTCTGTGTGTAATTATATTTTAGTTAGTACCTTATGCCATATTAATTCTGTATTCTGGTGAGATTTGATTTAATCATGCTCCTTGGTTGTTGAGAAACTCATTTTCTTGGCCTCACACAGAAAAGGTTCATTCTCACATTAAAATGGAGGAAGAGAAAGGTGAACTAAAATGAAGAATTGATGGCAACATCCTGAGTATCACATCAAGTGTGTTTCCATCCATTTATGATATGTAGAATAGTCCAAAATAGGGGTGGGCATGACCTGGCACACAGATGATCCCACTACAAAAATATTTCTTTCAAATATTCTCTTATTTCCTGTGACAGGTTTCTTATTTTAGAGCTCTTTAAAAGCATTAACATTGTTTTGGTATTTCTCTCTGTATATGTAACTTGGTCTCTTCTGCATGTTATCACTCATTCTCCTTCTTGAGACAGTATGCCAAATATCGTCCAGGTTTATTTCCATGTTCAAAATTCTTCTGATTTAAAGATTTCATTTTTTTCTGAAAATCTCCAATCGCTGTTTCTTTATTAAAATTAAGTTTCTTCCATTGGAATTCCTGATTTTAACTTTCCATTGCTACCTCCAATAGAAGCATATAGTGATAGAATTACAAGAATCAAAAAGAATTTTCTAATTTATAGGAATATATTAAATGCTTGAGGAAAACTCAAATCCTGGCAAGATATTAAAGATGAAGTATTTAATGTTCAATGAGTAATTCAATGAGTAATTGACTATCACTCAATTTCAAGATTAAAGGAAGCAATTAATATAGGAAAAGGTTTTGAGAATAACAAAGATGTGGTAGTAATGAATTTCAGACATCTGAGAAAATTATAAGGGAGTTCAGGAACCAAGTATATTAACTTTTTAAAAATGCAGATGTGTTGAAATATCTGTGTCAATTCCTTGAAGGTGGTCAACTGTTTAGGAAGATTGTGAAGCAGTGAATTCAACTTGCAGTGAAACACATTTAGATAATATATTTCCTCCTTATAGTAGTTAACCAAACAATGAAGTAAGTATCCCCAAGAAGCTATGGAGCTTTTTCCGTTGAGGTTTGTAGCAAAGTCTGAGCACTTTCCCAGGGAAATCAAAGAAGGGTGCATGTTTATGTGATGAAATTCTTCTTAAGATTGTGTACAATTCAATTTTATGCATATTTACCAAGAAATAAATTATGTTGAGTTCCATGTAACATATTTACAAGTAAATATGCATGTTATTTCATTCTTACACAATTTTCTGAACATCATTTTTTACACATTTATATTTATACCACCATCCCTTGTGGCTCCGGGCAGTTTACAGCATTCATGAATACTCTGGAATAATACTCCAGGAATTAAGAAATTTAACTCAGTGATTAAAACAACTTTTTAAACATTCAACTGTTAACCACCTTTACACCGCTCCATGGGAGCGGTATAAATAAAAAAGTAAGGGGTGTGGGGGAGGGCTCGGTCCGGGAAGGGAGGCCCTTAGCCCCTTGCCCCCAGACTGATGATTCGAGAGGCGCTTCCTGCCCACCCGCCAACCAGGGCCTCCTTCGGCCGACAGCTACCATTATATGGCTGTCCGCTGACAAAGAAGGTCAGCCAGCCTACCCTACTGTGCAGCCCTAGGACTGTCCCTTGGCCCAGCCCAAAGCCCTGCAGTCCAGTGGAGCCGGCCGAAGGGAGGGCTTCAGGGAATGTCCCTTGGCGGGGGAGCCTGGCTCCTTCACTCGAAAGCCCGGCTCCTTGGCCTGCTCTTGAGCCCCGGCGTTGGGCGCGAGGGTACGGGGGGTGCAGCTTCAAAGTGGCCCATGGAACCAGGCAAAAGCCCGGCTCCTTGCGCTGCTCTGAAGCCCCGGCATCAGGCCGGAGGGGGCCGCGGAATCAGGTGGGATGGGGGGCAGGGGGGAAACACTCCTAGCGCCCGCTGAATTTCCCTACAGTGATCTTAACTTCTAGTATAACTATAATGCAACTATTCATATATCCATATAACCCTAATGTAACTATTGCCATGCTTTATGATGTGTCTAGTAGGCATATATGATGGGGAGATGTTCCTGGTGGCTCGATGGATGTTGCTGATTAATTGGCCTCAACCAAAGGCTTGGCAGAATAACTCCATTGTGCAGGTGCTGCAGATTTATGCTAGTTCCAGCAGGGCCCTAATCTATGGGATTTCATTCCATCAAATGGGATATAGGACAGAGAATGTCCTGGGCCTGGTTGAGGCCAGGAAAGCTTTCTTGGGATCACCAGCTTCTTGGAATTGGTTGAGCATAACTCTCGCTGGGGGGCATAGGCAGAGAGGTGGTCCCTCAGGTACCCGGTCTCAGACCACATATGGTCTTGAAGGTGATTACCAAGACCTTACATTTGATCTGGGATTTGACTAGTAATCAGTGCAGTTGGTGTAGTACAGGCCATATAGAGGCCCTCCAGGGAGTTCCTGTAAGAACCCTGGCTGCTGCATTGTGTACAAGTTGCAGTTTCCAGAGCAGAGATAATGGTAGGCCCACAGAGTGAGTTAGAGAAGTGACTGTCACATGGATCACTGTGGCCAGATTATTCTGGTGTCCAGATAAGAGAAGTGACTGTCACATGGATCACTGTGGCCAGATTATTCTGGTGTCCAGATAAGGCATTGGCTTGTTGCAAGTAGAAGAACGCCAGCCACGCTATTCTTGTGACCTGAGCCTCCATAGAGAGGGAAGCATCAAGGGTAACACCTAGGTTCCTGGAGGAGTGTCTTGGTGCATTTCACTTTGTTTAATTTGTACTTGTTTTGCTTTTGCCACACTGTTTCTTTACAGATGTAGATGAGTGTGAAGGAAATCACAGGTGTCAACATGGTTGCCAAAACATTCTTGGTGGTTACAGGTGTGGTTGCCCACAAGGATATGTTCAACATTACCAGTGGAATCAATGTGTTGGTAAGACTATTTTGCAAGCAGAATATTCCAAAATTCAAGTTTTACATGTCTGAAAAGTAAGATTAAAACTAATAAATAAATCAGCACACCAAGTTTCAAATTAGAATCTGAAAACAGTGCATATTTGTAGACCATGATTTTCTATGTTTGTATACTGTACACGTTACTGTTAATACCATTATCAGTTCCAAAATCTTGATAAGATTTCTTTTGTCCTCTCATATGATGTGCCCAAATCTACATTAAAGTGCATGTCAGACACTAACTGCTTTCTCACCTTGCTTTTAATTGCCTTCATATAATTGATTAAGGTTCCCAATAAAAGGCATATCTACATTTATAAAAAACAATTCCAATATTCCATCACATTCTATTGTGATGGGGCCTGTGGCATCAAGCAGTTTTGTCCTGTCCTCAGTGCTTTCTCTCGATTCTTTCCTATAAAGCAGACTTTCTTAACCAGGGTTTCATGAAACCTTGGGGTTTCTTGACATCCCTGGAAGCGTTTCCCAAATAAGTGGGGAAAAATTTAATTTTTACATATTTTATAATTTGTTAAACATTTATCATATTGATGGAATGACATTCAAAGAAATGATTGCAACCTTCTTATTGATTGAGTACCTATTGGAAAGATATCTATGAAATTGCATGGTGGAACCTCAAGAGAGGGAGGGCCTGTCTCTGCCTGCTGCTGTCCTCAAAAAATTTCATAGAGATAATGCAGGATGCAGATATAGGGATGTGCAATTCGGCGGCCAGTCCCGCCGGTCGCAGCCAGCACCGTGCCACGAGGGGGAGTGCAGTGCAGGCAGCGGCGCGACAATGGGAGCAACTGCACAAGTGTGGAGTTCTGTGCCTGTGGAGTTGCACCTGCCTTCACGCTGCCACCCGCACCGCCCTCCCCCTCCCCTCCGCGGCGCAGCGCAGCGCTGGCTGCAACCAGCGGGAATGGCCGCTGAAGCGGCCAAATGGCACATCTAATGCAGAATGCTTATATTAGAGATTGGGTCAAGTCACTTCTCTCCATCAAGATCCCAGATAAAGGAATGTACTTTTTGTTCTGTAAACAATGTATCAACAGTTCTTAGGGAGGGCTGAGGGAGGGGGTCCTGGAAATAACTTTCTAAGAGTGGCATTATGGAATTGGCTGGGCAGCTCTCTGAGGTAGGCATGATGTAGGATGTATAAAAAGCTGTGTAACTAAGGCTGATTCTGCAGTTACTTTGTTTATTCTGTTGTGGATACTGCTGAATTATCTATTTGAACTTGGGTCTTCCTCTATTCCCTCCCCCATTGAAATAGAAAGTGTTCTGTATGTGATTAGGGAAGTTAAGAAGAGGGGGATTGCCAAGTGCAGCAGGGGCGTCTTTTCTTGAACAAGGGAGGGGGGAAGATTGGAGACAGCAGAGGAGGGGGAATAAATCCAAGAGAAGTTAGGGCTTCTGCCAAGAGAATTAGGGCTTCCCCTTTAAGGGAGCCTTGCAACCTGGGAACCAGGAACTGGCACCCTGGCCAATCAGGGCTTTTCTACAGCAATGCAACGATTGGCTGGCTGGAGCAGGCTTTTAGTTCAATATATCTGCATATAGGGGAGAGGCAAAGCGGAGACGGAGGCGGCCGCAGGAGCTTCACTGCAGCCCAGGACGGGAGAGCTAACACTCGTCCGCTCTTACTGTCTGCTTTTACCGCTGAGGGAATCGAGACCTTTGGCCTGGCCGATAGCCCCTGCCCCCCGAAGTCCCCCTGCGTGGCAGATATTCGCAAGAGCAAATGAAGAGCTGATGTGGAAGGAGCCTGAAAGATTAAAAAAATAAAAAACAAATATATGTATATATTTGCATATAAGCCGAGGAGGGCTTTTCAGTGTAAAAAAAGGTGCTGAAAAACTAGGCTTATACGCGAGTATATAGGGCAATTTGTCTCTTGGTCAAATTGCTTTGTTGGGGGGGGGTTGAGCACTCTGGAACCCAGTATTCAGAACAACCGGTAGAGGCAGCATATCTTTTAGTATGGAGAGTGCATTCCTGAAAATAACAAATGAGGGACTGCCTTGTTTACTTCCTCCAGGCACAACCCCATCCTCCCTTGTGGGATATTATTATCCATTACTATACTGAAACATGCTTGATTAGAAATTTTATATTTCTACAGATAACAAGGACTCTGATCCAGGCACAACCCCATCCTCCCTTGTGGGATATTATTATCCATTACTATACTGAAACATGCTTGATTAGAAATTTTATATTTCTACAGATAACAAGGACTCTGATCTATATTCTGAACATCATAAGATTAAGAATTCAGGAATTTATTTATTTAGAAAATTTTTGATCACTGAATACTGGAAACTGGTTGACTAGTATTCTCCTGGAAGATTCTTGTGCTTCAATAAAGAAAATGTTTTCATGTGTCTAACAGATGAAAATGAATGTTCGAATCCTAATATTTGTGGCTCGGCATCATGCTACAACACACTTGGAAGCTATAAATGTGCATGCCCCTCTGGGTTTTCATACGACCAGTTTGCAAGTGCATGCCATGATGTTAATGAATGTTCTTCTGCTAAGAACCCATGCAATTATGGCTGTTCCAATACAGAAGGTGGATATCTTTGTGGATGCCCTCCTGGATATTACAGAGTTGGACAAGGGTAAGTATTTGACTGTCTCCTCCATAGGACAGCATCTATTATAATGCTGTGTATCACAGCATGTTTTATTACATAGCTTAATCATGCTCCCCTACAAAAATTAGGTAGCTCAAGCCATTATCAAATTGAGAAAATGCATATGGGTTTCCAATTCTAAAGTAGCTTTGATATTCTTGACTGATGATAGCAGCATATGAAGTATAGTTTTTCACTTCCTTTCTTTTTAGTAACAACTGTTAGAACACAAGTGTCAAAGTCTGGGGCGGTGATACTCTGCATTCTTGGTACTTGGGGAGCAACTGTGGAAAGGCTTCAGGAGTTCTGGCTTCACTGATGAACATCCTGATGGCACCTGTATTTTGGCCACTGTGTGATACAGAATATTGGACTGGATGGGCCATTGGACTCATCCAACATGGGTTCACTTACATTCTTATGTTCTTAATAGCCCAGTATAATAATGCAAAGAAAAATAAAACAGGTTTCTATAAAGCAACCAAAGGGATCCCCACCACCTTTGTGGAATTTTGGAAGGAATTGGGCTTTTTAAAAATAATACTTTCAGTTATAAGGTGTAGTTGGAGTAGCAAGTTAAAGTTTTTGGGTTCAAAGCTGTGAGATATATTTTGCAGTGAGCAAGGACATGGAGATTACTGAGGCAGAAGATGTATAAAAATAACAGACAATATTTATGTATAGGTTGTTTTTAAAGCATAGTTTGACAAGGCAGACAGTCCCAGAAGGCACTTAAACTGAAGCTAGTTATGCCTTCAAGTTGTAATTTGAATGTTCTTAACACTTGCAGTTACAAACAGGCTTTCACTGCCTAGCCACCAAGTGGAGTAATTTTACACCCACAGGACTCCACTCACATCAGCCTTCCCTTTCCCAAGAGTCAGACTAAACTGTTCCAGGTTTTCTCATCACCAGTAACAGGCCTCACAACCAGGTATTCTGTCCTCTTGCAGAGGTATAATTAAACCACTGTGACATGCTACCAGGTGGAGCCAACTGTCCGTCACAATTCAGTACTCTGAATATTGTTCCTGTGTACTGTATACCCTGTGCTGACAGGCTCATGGAAATTGTAGTCCATGGACATCTGGAGAGCCATTGTTTGGCCACTCCTGCCATAGGGTATAATGGAGAATCAATATGGGACTCTGGGATGCTGTTTTTTTAGGTAGATTCACCAAATAGCTCCTAGTGCCTCTCCTCAAAAACATCTCCAAGTTTGAAAAAGATTGGATTAGAGGTGTCCACATCCTCTATTGCTTTCAATGAAAGGGGGGGAAAGGCATTTAAAAGAAATCTGGTTCCTTTGCAAGCTGTGAATGAACTCTGAAGACCTTTAAAGGACTTCTTGTCCCTTTAAACTTCTGCAAGCTGCAAGTTCACCTCAAATGAATTTAAAGGGACTGCAGTCCTGTTAAATGCCTTTTAAATTTGATTATCTGGCAATCCAAGAATATCCTGAATATTCTTGGGATTTTTTCAAGGGCAGCCATTTTGGATAGCCAAAATAATTCTCACCATATCAAAATGTAGCATAGGATGTTATGACTGTGCCATATAAGCCACAATTAGTACAAATTATGGCTGGTGGTTGTGTCTGAATCTTCAAACTATGAGTGTTTTGCATGAATGTATTGCACACGGTATCTAGTGTATAACAAAATCTGAATCCAAGGGCACCTTTAAGATTTGGTCTTGGTGTTAACAACTTATTTATTCTGGTGAGGGCACCAATTCATGATGAGGCTACAATGTGACTTCTAAGTATAACATAATTGTTTTTCAACAGACATTGTGTCTCAGGACTGGGATTTAATAAAGGTCAGTATCTGCCACTAGATGGTGATGAAGAGAATTCTCTGTCTCCTGAAGCGTGTTATGAATGTAAAATTAATGGTTACTCCAAGAAAGACAACAGGAAGAAAAGGAGCATCAATGAAACTGAGCCTGCTAAGGTAAACAAGTAACAGGTCCAGCTTGCTTTTAGTTGATGTTGCTGAATTAAGTCCCAGAGATTTTGCCAAATAGGGTTGCTGATCTTTTCCTCCAACTTATGGAGGAAAATGTATCAGTACAGGGAGAGGAACAACCACTACTGAACTGGAAGATGTGTTTGACTATCAGGCGGCGACTATAAAGGAAGACGGTGCTCCTGCTGGCATTAAAATGGCCGCAGCCTTTATTACAACATATCCTCAACGGAGGGTTGGCCCCACGACCGGATAGGGAACCTGACCACATTCAGCCATCCAGCTGCATTTTATTCACCACTGTGGCGCTCGGGGTCCCCGCCTCGCTCCCAGCTGGAAGGGCGGGTCACGCTACGTCATGGTATCTCCACGCAGGGGAGGCAACTTTAGAGAACCAAAGGGCGTCCGCCTCCATTGGAATCTACAGCTGCCTGGCCACAGGCCCCTAGCCTCCCAGCCAGCTAGGCCACGCCTTTTCCGTGACCGGCCTCATTAAGGAGACCCTCTTCAGACGGGAGTCCCGTACACAGATGGGACTCCCTGCCAAACAGGTTCCTTACTGACCGAAACACACAGCTGCGACAAATTAGCACAAAATTAACAATGAATCATAAAACAGGGTGGGAGGGAGGGTTGCTGTTCTGCTGGCTGCGGCACGGAGAGGCCGAGAAGCCTCGCGCTTGGCCTTAAATAGGCCAGCACTCAGCCCCCACCACGTGACCTGGGCTATATAGCCCAGCAGGAGCACGCGGCCTCCTGGCGCTGCCGCGGCGTCAAACCGCGGCTCGAGGTGAGTCTTGGCCTTCGAATACTACCTTCTGACCAGTAGGTGGCATCAGTCTATGTTAGTTATCATGGCAGGAATATAGAGTTATGTAGATCTGCCTTCTGTTTCAAAGAAGTTTTCACATTTCATTTTTGTAGCATAATAAAAGAGTAAAAGTTAGTTTATGAGCAAGAATAAATCAGTGTAATGGGCATTTCTAATAGGAACAAAGGTTCCCAGGGGAAATCTGTGCCATGCCATTTAATCAATATTAAATTTACAAGTTTGGATTTTAATGCATCCTTGAACTGGTTCTTCTTCACTCTATCCTACCAGCACTGTTTATTTTGCCTTTCACTAATGTTAGTATATTATCTATAGTCCAAGAAAGACAACACCATATCAAAATGTAGCATAGGATGTTATGACTGTGCCATATAATACATCTGTTACTATAAATATTGTTTATTATTTATTATTATTACTTAATAATAAATATTGTTTATTATTTATTATTATTACTTACATTTTTCAAACCCCGCTTTTGGCCATCTTATGGCAGTTTACAGATAGTAAAAAATATAAAATACAATAAAATACAGAGATTACACTAATTACAATAAAAGGCAGCAAAATCCTATATCAGTTGACCCTCCCACCTAAATTCCCATACCTGCTTGAATCCCCTCCCATCAGACTCCATGCCCTGAGGTAGATGTGAAGATGGTTAAGATGTTTAGGAATATCTGGAGGAGGGACCCAAGGATCTTCCATGATCCAGCCTCAAACAGACACCTGGTGGAAGAGTTCCATTTTACAGGACCATGATAGTTCCAAGACGGCCCTTAGATCTTCCGGGAGCTCATTCCACCAGGTAAGGGCCGGGACCAAAAAGACCTTGGCCCTGGTCAAGGCCAGGAGCACTTCACGTGGGTAAGGGACCACCAGGTTGTTAGAATCCATGAACCCATGATTGGGTGACCGAAATCTGGGCTCAAGAAGGCCCGGTATAGTCAGAATAGTCAGAATTTATATAATTTCCCATTATTCAGTCAAATATACTTTGAAATGTTATTGAAATACTTTGAAATACTTTGAAATGTTAAACTTTTCCTTGAAAGTTACAAAAACCTATATTTTTCCTTTAGTCAAATGGTTAAATTAAGTCTGCTGTGTGCAAAGTCTTGTATTTTTATTCATTAATAAAACTCATCTCTAGTTGCATATGAGATTCAGAAGAAGACTTCTGGGATGCAGCAAAGTTTTATCTAAACCTTTTGCCCTCAACTTTCACTTCTGGTTGAACAGATCAGTCTGGAAAGTTTGGACATCGACCATCCATTGATAATGAAGTTGAACATCTCTACCCTTGGCAATAAGGAACACATCCTAGATCTCATGCCTGCAATACAGCTCCTCACAAACCATGTCCGCTATATTGTCTCTTCTGGTAATGACAGCAGTATCTTCCGGATACACCAGGTGGATGGGCTCAGTTATCTTCAGGTTGTTAAAAAACAGGCTGTGCCTGGCACTTACACACTGGAAATCGTTAGCATTCCTCTTTACAAAAAGAATGAACTAAAGAAACTGGAAGAAAGAAATGAGGACAACTACCTCCTAGGAGAGCTTGGAGAAGCTCTGAAAATGAGGCTTTATGTTGAACTCTACTAAAACCTCCACTACTAAGTTTCACTTTATGAATGACCCACATCTCTCCATGTACTTATCCACCTGAAGATACTTTGCTCTTCAAAAGCTTTAAAGAAATCAGTGAATTATTTTTTGTAAAGACCAAAGACTATAATGGATAAAGACCTCTGTATAATCTCCATTCTGTCCAAGACTGCAGAATGGCCATTTGATTCTACCATGTCCAAAGCTTTGACTACAATGCCAGTCATGGTTACTGTATCTTCTATATAACCTCAATTTAAAATATATTTTTTAAAAATAAAAAATGGACATTCAGGAGGTCAGCATATGGCACTATATGGCACAAAAATGTGAGTTACCCTTTTTCATGTTAGCAGTCTAGCATGTTAGGTATTTTGCTATAGTTCCTAAATTAAAAAATAGAGATTTTATTTATTTTTAATGCAGTAATATATGGAGAAATTAACAATCTATGTTAACAAAAAAGGGAAACATTTGTTTTTCTTTGAGATTTTATCAATTTGAACTATTATGAGTAAGAGGTTCTTTCTTTTTTAAAAATAAGAAGAAAAACTAATTGATTCTTAAAAAAATATTTCCTGTCATAATTGTGCCAGTTGTCCATATAGCATAAAAACCATTTTTTCAAAATGCTATAATAGAGCCAGATGAGCACTGTAGTACACTTCTATAGGGACAAAAATATATTTTTCCAAGCAGCATCAGGACATCATTAATGTCTATGAACAGAATGCCAGTACCTGTAAGACTCAATATTAATGCTCACATCATAGGCATAGGGACTAGATTCCATATTCAGGAGAAGCAAGAATGGAAGATGATGCACAACCACTGTAGCAAAATACCTGGACTGCATGGGGTACATTAACTTTGCAGGCCAAACCGTACTGTATTTCCTTCAGATAACCTCAGTATATCACATAACACCTCATCCATTACAAACTAAAGGTGCTCTACATACTTGCATTACTGTAGGCAGCTGAATACAAACCTCTTCTTAGGAAGGGGCATCTGATTTCTCATTCTGTTTGGTGCTGGCTTGGATTAATGCTGAAATGGATATGACTGAGCTGTTTCAGAACTGCCAGAAGTGCATGCTGCACAGAAACAAAGCATATTTGAAAACAATTAAGAAATTTCATTAATACTGTAGTTACACACAATATGCCTCATTTTATCATAGCCTATTTTGTAAGTGACTTTTTGTACAATGAGTTGACATTTAGTTTATTTTAGTATTTTTTAAATTGTTGTGCCATTATGTGTTAATAAGTATAAGTCGCCATGGTGCTTTTATTGACAGCTGGTACCTGTAACATGTTACATAAAAGAATCTCACACGTGAAACAGTCCAAAGCACATCCCAATCCCTGGTTTCAATTCAGTCATATACCTTTGCCAACCAAAGAGTAGCAACGAGTTACACTCAGTGTTTGGATTCATATTTTGTATTTTCTTTATGAAAGGAAGAAACAATTGTGAATTGCAATTTTGTTTTTGAAGAGGGAAAATGTTTGTTTTATGGGCCTTTGTACTAATACAACACCACTTTTCCAGCAATAAAACTTATTTTCTGGTAACTTGGTTTTGGGTTTGTTTTTTGAGGAGTAGTCATATCTGGCCACTGTTGTGGCAAAACAAACAACAACAAAAATCCCATGGTACCTTACAGGCTCATAGCATTTATTCCAGTATGAGCCAGAGTCAAAACTCACTTCCTCGGATAAAATGGAATTAAAACCACTTATCTCATTTTAGGAATGTTGCCGTAGCAGTAGGAGAAGGAATTGAGCAGAGAGGCCTGATATCATAAATCAGGTCTGATTCTCTCGTTACTGTAGCACAAGGAGCCTGCTTCAGCTTGCAGACCCTATTCTACCCTGCCCACTCCAAGGCATTCCTAACTTCTAAAAAGACATCTCTCTCTCTCTCACCACTGAACCCTTTTCAGTTCTGACGCCTTGCCTCTGTGTCTCCCTCTTTCCAGTGCTTGGCCACCATGGAGACAATTTATTACTGGAGACACTCCTGGAAGAATAGTTTCTTGTCAATTGCCAGCTTCCTTTCCTTCCTCAGATTTCCCTTTGTAATAGTGTGCCCAAGGTGGTGGAGGTCTATGTA
The DNA here is from genome assembly GCF_049243985.1 of Paroedura picta. Taxonomy (NCBI): domain Eukaryota; kingdom Metazoa; phylum Chordata; class Lepidosauria; order Squamata; family Gekkonidae; genus Paroedura; species Paroedura picta. Next base: position 58,093,801 of record NC_135375.1, on the reverse strand, counting down.
GAACAGAGAACTACTACCGTCATCAAAAAAAAATATTTAAAAAAATGTTTACAAGCATATTTCTAGTACAGCACCAAATTGAACAAGAGATTCCAAAAGAAATTGGGTAAAAATGAAATCCTTTTGTTCCTCACTAAACATGCCCTATCAATAAAATATAGGACAAGCCTCTCTATCGTAAAAAGTTACAGGTATCTCCCAAGTTAAGATTTTCTTAAAGCTTGCTTCTGCTCCCCATGGCCAGTGGCTGCCTTAGCAGACCTCAAGTGAGAGCTTTGTCCCTCTTGATGGAATCTGTGCAAAACAGCACTTCTTCCTTGTTCTCCTCATTTTATTACCTCTCTTCCCCACTCACTTTCCAGGTCAGGCTGGGTGAAAAGGCCACATGTTTATTGAGATTTTCAAAGAATTCTAAAAGATAAAAGAACAGGAATTGATGGTTCTATCTTTAATGATTATGTCCATCAATTTGCCCAGAACAAACATTAAGCTAATCAGCCTGTAATTTTCCAGATGAAGGTTTTTGTACCTCTAAGGTGTCTCAAAGCAGTTTACAATCAGCTTCCTTCCCTCTACCCCACAACAGACACCTTGTGACATAGATGGGGCTGGGAGAGTTCTGTACCTGACCCAGGGACACCCAGCAAGCGTCAGGTGAAAGAGTAGGGAATCAAACCTGGTTCTTCAGATTAGAGTCCTCTACTCTTAATCATTACACCATACTTGCTCTCTGAATTCTTTTTTACAAATGAGTGTTACATTGGTCACTCTCCAGTCATTTGGTACAGAGGGTGATCTTAGGGACATGCTGCATAACTTAGAAGATGAGTTCTTTGAGAACTCTGTGATGGATACCATCTGGTCCCAGTGATTTGCCAGTTTACAATCTGTCTATAAATTCAAGAATTCCTTGTCACTACTAATTGCCAAAGATACACATCCTCCCCATCCAGGAAGTATCTGATCTATATGTTCAGCAGTGAAAAGAGACGAGAAGAATTCATTTAGGTTCTCAGCTGTTATCCTCCTTTAGTTCTTTAATTCCATAGTCATTCAGTAGTCCTTCAGCATCCTTAGCCAGTTTCCTGCTCCTAAAGTATTTTATATACATATATATTATTGGTCTTAATGCTCCCTGTGATATGGTCTTCAAAATACATTTTTGCACCACCAATAGTCCACTTGCATTTCCTTTCTGCAAGCTCATGTTGGTTTTCGTTTGCATCATTGGGCAAACTTTCCAGTTGCTGAAGAAAGCCTTTTTCATTCTAACAGCTTTCCTTACCCTGCTCACCAGCCATGCTGGTGGCCTTTTAGATTTCCTACTACCTTTCCTGACTTACGGTACACATTATAACTAAGCCTCTAGCATTGAGATTTTGAGTAACCCCCAAGCCCTTTGGAGAGATTCGACATTCTTGACTGTTCCTCTCAACTTCCTTTTTACCAGATACCTCCTTTTATAGGCTTCCTCTTTTGAAATCTATGACTGTGTTGGCACTTGTACACATGCACAGATTAGTGATTCCTGTTTCTAGTCAGTTTAACCTCATCCACATATCGCACCAGAATCTGAGCAACCTCATTGAAGATTCAGTTCAGGGTTGTCGGTTTGGCTCCATGACTGACTGTTCTAGAGCACAGTAATTTATCTAAAATCTTTTGTTTCTTTGACATGACTGGAACATGTATTTATCCAGTTGATATGAAAATCATTAAAGTTGCCTATACTTTGAATGTATGTCACTAGATATAAAGTAAAAATATAATTATTAGATGTTTTGCACTGTCTGCCTGGTATATAGCTAACCACAAGGATGTTAAAGACCAACACAGACATTAATCTCTTTTTGGTATTACTAGAATGTAGGTTATACATGAGCTGTCATACATGGTCAGTGTTAACTACTGTTCACTTTGGTTTTAAAGCTTCATTTGTTGTAGGAAATTACTTTGCAAAGGTGAATGATTGCTCATTCTTTTTCTGTGTTCATTGGAAACTAAGCTAATTTGGTTGGCTCCTAATTTCTAGGAAGCAGCTTGTATTAATTCATTTTTGTTTCAAAGGAAAGGATCCAACTGTATTCCAGGAAGTAATGTAGACAAGTTTCAAAAGAAAATATGAGCGTGTTTCAAAGTCACAAAAGGAACTGATTCCCTACAGCTGACGTCAGTGGGAGTTCTGGCATTCTCTTCAGTGGAAATGAATTGGAGCCAAAGAGTTTTAAATGCAGAAAGAAAGGGGGGAGGATGTGCAATGCTAATATCAAGCAGAATTCCATCTGGAATTTCCTAAAAATAGGATCCTCAGATCACTTTTTTTGGGAGGTGAGAACAGTAGGTGAGGCACTTTTACTCATTTGGTGCAAGAGACCGATAGGTTTCCCTTTTTACTCAAGCAAAATGTAATCCATGTACCTTGCTTTCAGACTGTGGATCATTTTATTTATTTAATATATATGTATGTATCATACTTTCAAAAAACTTTCCAAGAAAGCAAAAGATGGGCTAAATAAATTTTCAAGGAACTATTATAGAATCTGACAGTTTGTGCTTCCATTTTGAGTGCAGTTGTACAGTTTTTAGAGTTTTAGGCTATGATCTAGAAGATTCAGATTGAAAGCAAAGCACACCTAAGGCAAGAATAACTCCTTCACTGTGTGCTGAGGCTGCAAACATGAAGCATATGCAGAGTGGTTGCCCCTCACCACACAGTAATCACAAATGCCCACCAGGCTATTATCAGAAGCTATTTCTAGTTCTGAGAAGCAAAATATAGTTATAGCTGTTGTCAGAGATGTATAAATCCCATATTAAAATTTCAGATTTTTTCATTTTTTCTTACATGCATTAAAAATGTTTCCCCAAAATTTCCATTCTTACCACAAGATGGGGCTTGAGCACTAGAAATGAAGGTTTGATAGCCCACACTCCCCAGATCTCTCACACACATCAGGTTCCATTTTCCAGTAGAGGTGGGAGAGCAGTGACACAATTCATTTGCGGTCCACATGGAAAGAAAGGCAATGTGCAAACTTTTTTATATAAACAGTGAACAATTGATATCCTTGGGCCATTTCTATTATTTTGACAAAGAATGTAAGGATTTTTAAATCTTTATACATAGTATAGATTTTTTGTTTTAAAAAGCAATGTTTTTTAAAAGCTCCCCGTTTGCTAAAATAATTCCCCCCCTCAATGATTTCCAATATGGAGATAGCCACATTCAGTTCTATCAATTCATCTTTTCTTTAATTCACATGGCTGGACTTCTGTACTCAAGGAAAAATAGAAATTCCAGTGATTTTCCAGCTCTTAGATTCAAAGCAATGAGGGATTTAAAAAGCAAAAGTCATATAACATCTTTTATTCAGGAAAATGAGAATCACATAAGCATTTGCAAGCTTTTTCTTTCTTTCTCTAGAGCGCTTCACCAGAATGTTAAATTTAAAAAAGGAGTGGGTGAGATTTTTCAGGCTGTTTTTTACTGAATGTTCAGCTGACTTCAGTGGGTGCAGGGTGCAACTAGCATCAGGCACAGAATTGTGGGAAGAAGAAAAAACAGAAACCATCCCACTGAAAACACAGAAGCCTGTGATTAATCAAATATCACTGTGATACCAAATAGAACGCACAGGTACCTTAAAACGTCAAGAGCAAAGGGAAAATGTAGTTATTCTTATAGTAATAATACTGGAGAGTATTGGTTGTTACTCTGCTTAATGCATTCATATAAACCAACTTGTCGGGGCATTACCTGATTAGCTCCTGAGGTATGTATTCCTCAGTCAAATTCTGGTATTCCTGAAGTGAAAAAAAATAAGGTAGTAGTTGCTTTGGTCCACAGAAAAAAATCCAAAAACAAATCCATGCATTACTTTTTATTTAGATGAAGTAACACCATACAGTGTGCAAGGGTTACAGATCAACAGAGAATGCCACTAACAGTGACTGCAGCAGAAAAAACAATTAATTCTTTCAGGAATATTCTGAATACTATCAGATACTCTTTCTATTTTACATCTCAAATAAAGTAGTAATAAATTGGAGTTACACAGTCCCACAAACCACATAGCCAGGGAAAGCTGTACAGTTGACCACAAGGATGAAAAGCACATACCTGTTCCTTTCTTCTTTGTTCTGTAAAAGGCAGAAAGTATGGTGTGGTCATCATTCAACATTTCACAACTGTTGACTTGTCTAGTAGATTTCAGGGCTAGGATGATGACTGATGTGTGATTAATGGGAACCAAGAAGACTCTCATCCAGTGTTTTCAGTGGGAGGAGGTGATGTCGCTCCAGAGAAAGGAGGAGGGATGTAGATCAGTAATGTAATGGTAAGTATCAAATACCGGTTCACCCAGGAACTTCTCAAAGTTTGGAGAAGTGTAGACAGTGAAACCAAGTATGATAGTGAGGAGCAATAATTTTTGCACTAGTAGTATTTTGGACAATCTGAAACATATAGCCTCTTCATAAGGAACAAGAGAATCAATGTTTATTAGGCAAGTGTTGTGCTATGAGAAAAATGTTGGTTCACAAAGTAGGTACTCTGTAATGAAGCAGATAGTTTGGATTGGGGGGTAGAAGAAGAGTTGGTTCTTATATGCTGCTTTTCCCTACCAGGAGGCTCAAAGCGGCTTACAATCGCCTTCCCATTCCTCTCCCCACAACAGACACCCTGTGGGGTGGGTGAGGCTGAGAGAGCGCTGATATCACTGCTCGATCAAAACAGCTTTATCAGTGCTGTGGCGAGCCCAAAGTCACCCAGCTGGTTGCATGTGGTGGAGCGCAGAATCGAACCTGGCATGCCAGATTAGAAGTCTGCACTCCTAACCACTACACCAAACTGGGTAGTAATCTCCACCCAGCAGTGGCAGCCATGTTCCCATCAGTTTGGATCACCCAGAGAAGAGGGGGGAAAGGAGAACACGGGAGGGATGGGAGGCCTGGATCTTACTCCACCAGATACAGAGTAGGGTGGTCCAGCAGGGGCAGGTTGACCTTCAGGAAAGCCAACTTGCTCACTCTGGCTGGATCCAGACAGGAGTAGCAGGGGCTGATAATTTCTCCCAGATGGGATCACAGTCTCTGGCTCTGCACGCCTGGCATCCCCACTGCTGCCCCTCCAATTCACTACTGACTAGCAGAATTTCTATATGGTTGAGCGCAGAGTTGTTGGGCTGCAGCTCCCCCCTCTCTCTTTGTTCCACCCGCTGTTCCCTCTGGCCATAACTACTGGCCTGAAGTCTGCACTTATTTGCATAGCCATTCCCTCAGGGCCTGGTTGCCATGCAGAGGCCAGTGCCTGTTCCAGCCTTCTAATAAGGGGTATGATTTGCCCCAGACTGGCCATACAGCAGTTTTCTGGAAAGGCTTTAGGACACATACCGTTTGGGAAAGGGTCAGTGAGTCATTGGAGTTGATGCTGAGATCCTGCTCCTCATACACAATAGTTACGGAAGAGAGGACATCCTGCCCTGTGCTCTTCTGATCCACCAAACAAACTATCATGACACTGAGTTGTTGAGTGTGTCCTGGATGAACCAGTGTTCAGGCTCATCCCCGTCTCTCATGTAGCAGCATGAAAAGTGAGCAGCTAGGTATTGAGCAGGAACCGTAGCTCAAAGATGGCAGTGTCCCAGGTGGCCTTCACAGAGCTCGCCAGCCCCAGAATGTCCCTCATCACCAGGTGAACCATTTGCACTAGGCAGTCAATGCCCTTATGGGCCTAAAGCTGAGCCAAACAGCCAATCATTCCACGGAATATCGTCTTTTAAAAAAATGTCTTGCAATATCTAATTCACCTGATCTGCTACATGTATGAGGCAGGATTGCTTCAAATTGATAGCCTCCGGTCCAATGCTTAGTGTCCTATATTATTTTTTATATCCTGCCTTTTACCCCAGTAGAGACTTAAAGAAGCTTACAGAGTTTGCCTCTTCTCTATTTTATCCTCTCAGCAAGTCTGTGAGGTGAAAGCATCATGGAGCAAGCTTCTAGTGCCTGAATGGGGATTTGAACCTGGATTTCCCCAATCCTAACCAGATACTGTAACCACTTCATCATGCTGGCTCTCAATACATGACACTTACAAAAGGGGGAAAAGTTGATCAACTTCAATGTACTGGTGCACAGCAAAAGACTGTCATCCCTTAAATGCCTTCCCCACCCTTCACTGAGAACAATGGAATTTTGCATATGTCTGTGCTGTGCTGTGCTTGCAACACCCCCTCCCCAATTGGGAAATGTTGAGCTGGCATTGCCACAGTGGAACGGATTCTGTGTGGCAGGCTGTACATATACCAGTTCTGTGGGGCTTGGAAAAAATCTCTTCCACCTTCAGTTTCCACTGCGCAGATTCTTTGGCTTGATATAAATCTTTTTTTGTCCCCCACCTCATTTGGAAAAAATGGAGAACAGGGACACTTTCTTTGAGGACCCATTAGAATTAGACAAAGGACTTGGAGGTTTTGAAGAGAGGCACCAAAAGCTATGCTGGCCTTTTGATGCCTCTGTCTCAAAATAGACCCCCTCAGAACTAATATTCCGACAGATTCCCCACTGACCATAATCATACCATAGGGTATAATAGAGCCGGGGGGGGGGGGGGGGGAGACAGAATTCTAATCCCATACCATTATTGGAATTCAGTTTTTTTCAGGAATACTGAAAGGGAGGGGGCAATATATCCAAATCCCAAAACTCCCCCCCCCCCGTTTTTGTGTGTGCACACCCTTAGTTCATATCAGTTACTTTACCTAGGATCATGCACTGGCATCTTAGCAGATATGAGACTTCAGTTTCTGCTCCTTGGAGTTTAAATTCAAGTCTATATCAATATGGACAAAAGCAGACATTCTTTCTAACAAGGGGGAAATCAGTTGGATTAAGCATACTATATGAGAAAAGAGCATCCCCTTAAATGCATTTTGCTTTTGAAAACCTCAAATTTCCATTTGATACATACTCCGGTATTTCTTGAACATAAAAAAGTGGTGCCAATATGAGGTGTGTTCAGAACTGGAAGTAAGCCAACATAATCAACAAAGGTAGGCTGGTTTAGGCAACTTACTTTAATTCACTCCCTTTTATTGCAGTGATCCTTCCTCAATACAGAGTAGTAACTGCAATATTCAATGTTATTAAAACATTAAAAAAGCCATTGTGTGTGACAGTTACAGTACAGTATTATCAAAATATGACATTTTCAAACTGTGGATAGTACCAATCAAAGCTCAATCTTTAAATTAAGACCATAGATCATGTTTAAATAACAGAAAAGCATATAAAAAGATTCATGTAAAAAGTAAAGCCTAATACAAACATAAGAAAACAAATAAATAATTGATTTATTTAGCTACTTTCCAAACAGTTCCTAATCCCATAACATAAAATTTCACCTATAGAAATGGTATTGCTGAGTGTCAATGGAAAAAAAATTACTTCAATTCATTACTGATTGGAAGTTTAAGAAAATATGGTGCCAAAAAGAAAACGAGTTTATATGAAATAAAAATTGAAATGGCTATGTCCCAAACTTGCCTCTTGCTAACGTTGCAGGAGGGTTAGAATAAATTTTACAGTTGCGGAGTTGTGTGTACGTACAAATTCTCATATGAAAAGCAACCTTTACATATATTTGTCATCACTTTAGAGACAGGGCACACATATAAACACTTTTCATTTGGTTCCTTTGACAGATTGCAAGCAATGTTTTTTTCTGTACGGGCAAAACTTTGAATAAGTGCATATCATTGCAATAGCAGCATGAGGTTCATGCCCTGCTGTCCACCTGTACATTAAAAAAAAAAAACTGAAACAGAAATTCAGATTCGTTGAATATTGTATCCCCTATCATCATGCCAATAAGTACTGCAAACCAGCATCATATTGATTACACACAGGGAATGTTTGTCAGGTAGTAAACTGCTCTTATTACAACTTCCAATTTCCTTTAAGACCTAGATACTGGCACTGATTTGCTCTACCCTAGCAGCCAATTTTTATTGCACTTCTGAAACAAATGAGAACACAGTCAACATTAGGAAAGACAATGAGAACCGTAACTTACTGGATCACACATCACTTCCTTAAGTTAATCACCTTTGTAACTGGTCGAATTGCTCTTCCCAAAAGAAGTGACCATTTAATTTGATCTTGTTCTGCGTAAAAGTATACTGTATATCTGCTTTCGATGACAAATAGTGAAATGATAATGTTCAATCCAGTACAGTAACCTGTATTGATGCAGGGAGGCTGCAAGGTTTTAAAATTGTTCTTGAGAAGTATATTCATAAGCACTCAGTGCTAACCATTGAATAAAAGCCTGAACTGATTTTTCAATACGCAAATTAGAGATTTAAAAAATCAGAAAGCAGTTCACACACACACACATACTAGGAGGGCACACAAATTGGCAGTTCTTGAATTCACAAGAGGTCATGTACAACTTAAACTGTAAGGTTAAGAGGATCAAACCTGAGTATTTAACAAGATTGAACATATATTCTCTCATGGAATGAATTGACCTTAGAACAACTTGAATAAAATGTGGTTCATTTAACTAGGTGAATGTATAGACAGCCTTAGAAAGAGTCTACACACCATCCATGGAAGTATCCCATATCACACTCTATGTTGACATCATTCTGTAACAGAACTATAGTTTCAGAGCAGAACTGCAGAATGAAGACTAGCCTATAATCTGCACCTATTAATCAATAAGAAGAAATAGTATGGAATTTGAGAACCATGTCCTCTCTCATTTAGTGTATTTTAGCTTTATTCAGTGGTACAAACTGAGCAGTACAAAGTTGTGGACATTAACAGTATGAATTTGGTTTTTATTACAGTCAGCCTGCCACGCTTTCCACCTTTGTTTCCGATCCAACAAATACCTTTAAAAAACCCAAAACCCAACAGCCACCATTCTGAACAATGGTAAACTTACAGAAGTAAAAAAACGAACAGCTTGATGGAAGACTAAAACATAGCATTTCTTATTGTAAGATGGAAGATCCTAGAAACTAAAGATTGATCTAATGGCAGACTTTGACATTCTTTATAAATTTACAAAACAGGGTATATGGATGAAATTTGGTTAATTTCAGAAGGCACCTCAAGGCTAAAAGGCTTTTATAAATCTATAATCCTTTCACTGATCAAAAATAAACACTTTTATTGCTGCCATTCAAGTAGCAAAGAAAAACCTGTTTATTCATTCTTCAGTCTAACAAAGAACCTTCCCCCATTAAGCAAGGTTAAATTACAGAAGAATTAGACAACTGAAGCTTTCGCAACTTTAGGAGTACAGTGACTTTCCTTGTGTGCTTTGTTCAAGTCAGTGGAACAGTGAAAGAGTCGTCACTTTTGCCTGCGTGTGATGTTAATATCTGAGACATCCCCGTCTCTCTCCTTTAGGCACTGAAGTACCATTTCTCCGCAGCTGTACACTGTGCAGTAGTGCTTAGGAATAGAAAGTAAGCACACTCTGATGATTCCCACGAACCAGGAGAATTGGCGGCAGATCCTTTGAAAGAGCTTCTATCCAAGCCATGTATAGCGCACTTGATACTGCACTTTTTCGTGCCACTGGCAAGCTCCTATGGTGCAAGAATGAAGGAAAAAAGATTGAAGGGAAAAGGAAAAAAGAGAGCCGTTGCTCACATTTCCTTCACACAGATTTATGAAATTACATGGATTACATACATGATGGTAGTTCATAGTCTGAGGAAGAGTGCTTGCACTCGAAAGCTCACGCCTTGAATAAATCTCTGTTGGTCTTAAAGGTGCTACTGGACTCTGATTTTGTTGTGTTATTTCCTTTACATAATTTACAATGATTTGGCACCCAGAATGCTAAATAATGCTTTGTAATAATAACAGACCATAACCATCATTTGGGGTAATGCTGATACACAGCATTGGCAAAGTGAACAGTAATCAGGATGCTTAGCAATACATGCCTTTCACAATTGCAGAAGTCCATTAGAGAAGTACCTTGTCTTCTGTAATGAAATATGCATCCATTCCACTCTACCCACCAAATCTGAGACTGAAAGGAAATTAAGACACCTAAATTTCATTGCTTGCTAGAGTGTTGGATGGTATTATGAAGCATCTGAGACACTGAGTTTTCTGACTTTACTTCTTGTACTCTCAATCTGGTTTTCCCTGACTTAAGCAAAGGTCCAAATCCTATAACACCACCAATAGTAACTCTCTCCATTGATTCTCATGTGCATTCCTTGTAAGTTTCCTATATGAGAAGATATATCCAGTATGTAGAGGGAACTATGTGGAAACAATTCCAAAGGCACAACATCACAATAGAAATGAAAATGAGGCTTTAAGGAACTGGAACATCGTCAGGAAACTTCTACAAATGGCAAGTATTTTCCTGTTTTCAGCCATTTTTCAAAATTGCCAAGTCACTTGGCTGCATCCAGGAAGTCTATCTGTTCAGGCTGAACTTGCCTGTGCTTACTACTATACCCTGAATAATGAGAGACAACGAACTTTTAAAACTTCTGAATGGGGTAAACATATGATCAATCAAAGTGTAATGCAAAAACTGACATTTAAATCAAAGTTATGACTTGGATGATTTCATTTGTCAACCCTGGTGTGACTGGGCAGAAAGATACAGGGCAATTCACATATTCTACAATTATCTGGCACAATGTTACTTAAGAAATTAATGATCTAGCTAGAGGATGCTAGAAAACAGACATCAGGAAAAAGGCTTTAGGGAAGGAAGTGAAGCTTTGTTGTACATATAAAACAGAACTAGATCAACTTGAGCAGTCTTAACGGCAGCCTATAAACATTGTGTTCTTAACAAATTGATGTCCTAAGCTCTGAATTAGAAGTATAAACATTTTCAGATTTTTTCTAATAGTTTCTGCTGAATAGTTTTAAAAGATCCTGCTTCATATCTTGACTCCCACATAGGAGTCGCAGTTAAGATGAGCAGCTCCGTACCTGCTTAGCATTGATTGATTAACGTAACTGTTATTAGCATTAATTGACTAACGTAACTGTTACAGCCCTATCAGGGTCTACAGAAGGATGATACCATGGCATCATAACAAGGTCGCTTGTCTTTTACCATAAGGAAAGGTGACTATGCGTTGTTCAAACTGTAATCGAATATTAAATGTTTAATGATTTTTAAGTTGTGTTTTTTACAAACAATCAAATACTTTTAGAACCATCAAATACTTTTAGAACAAACTAACTGCATGTATCCATTCCACACCAACTACCAAATCTGAGATGGAAAGGAAATTCAGACACTGAAATTTCATTGCCTGCTGGAAGCTTGGATGCTATTACAGAAAGACATGAGATACAGTTAAGTCGACACAGCATTTGTGAATGCTTTGAGAGATAAAGGAATATATATATATTTATAGTGTACCTATTGCACTCATTTCTCATGCTAGCAAAGTTATGCTCAAAATCCTACAAGCTAGGCTCCAGCAATATGTGGACCAAGAACTTCCAGAAGTACAGGCAGGATTTTGAAGAGGCAGAGGAAAGAGATCAAATTGCCAACATACGCTGGATCATGGAGAATGCTAGGAGTTCCAGAAGAACATTTACTTCTGCTTCATTGACTATGCTAAAGCCTTTGATTGTGTAGAGCACAACAAATTGTGGCAAGTTCTTAAAGAGATGGGAATACCAGAGCATCTTATTTGTATCTTGAGAAACCTATATGCAGGTCAAGAAGCAACAGTGAGAACCAGGCATGGAATCACTGATTGATTCAAAATTGAGAAAGGAGTTCAGCAAGGCTGTATACTGTCTCCTTGCCTATTTAACTTGTATGCAGAACACATCATGAGAAAGGCGGGGTTAGATGAGTCACAAACTGGGATCAAGATTGCAGGGAGAAATATCAACAACCTCAGATATGCAGATGATACCACTCTAATGGCAGAAAGTGAAGAGGAACTAAAGAGCCTTTTGATGCGGGTGAAGGAGGAGAGTACAAAAGTTGGCTTGAAACTCAACATCAAGAAAATGAAGATCATGCCATCCAGCCCTCTCAAATCCTGGCAAATAGATGGGGAAGAAATGGAGGTAGTGACAGATTTTATTTTCCTAGGCTCCAAGATCACTGCAGACGGGGACTGCAGCAAGGAAATTAAAAGACGCTTGCTCCTGGGGAAGAAAGCTATGGCAAATCTAGGCAACATCCTAAAAAGCAGAGACATCACCCTGCCAACAAAAGTGCATTTAGTTAAGGCTATGGTATTCCCAGTTGCAATATATCGCTGTGAAAGTTGGACCATAAGGAAGGCCAAGCGTCAAAGAATTGAGGTTTTTGAACTCTGGTGCTGGAGAAGACTCTTGCGAGTCCCTTGGACTGCAAGGCAAACAAACTGGTCAGTGCTAGAGGGGATAATCCCTGACTGCTCTTTAGAAGGCCAGATCTTGAAGATGAAACTCAAATACTTTGGCCACCTCATGAGAAGGAAGGACTCCCTGGAGAAGAGCCTACTTCACACCTAACAACAACAAATGATATATGGGAGTTTCTACGGCCATTTGATTGGAAAAGTACTCCCAACCTTTTACAGGCTGTGGACCGGCGGCAGCAAGGAGGGCAATTGCCCGGCCGCACATGTCGCACATACGCACATGCGCACATGCCATGTGCGGCCGAAAACACAATGCATGCGCGTTTTTGGCCACGCATGGCGCATGTGCGCGCCCCAGCCATGCATGTGCATTGCGCGTGCACGGCCCTGCTTCCCTCTCCCCCCCCCACAGTAAAAAGCTTGCCGGGCCGCAAGCTTGCGGCCTGGGAAGTTTCTTACTGCGGGGGGGGGGGCACGGAGAGGGAACTGGGCCGCTGCCCGGTGGTTGGGGACCACCATTGTAGAGCACATACTTCTGAGAGCTCCATCTAACAACTGCCCTCTTTCACAGAAGACCTCCTGGCATATTATCCACAATAATCTTGCAACCCTCAGCACTGATTGTTTAGGAGTATGCTAGGGGAAAGACCTACTAGCACAGACTAAGAACTCCCTGAGTCTGAGGAGGAGTGCTTGCATTCAAAAGCTCACACCTTGAATCAATCTTTGTTGGTCTTAAAGGTACTACTGGATTCGGATTTTATTGTGCTACTTCAGATCAACATGGCTACTCATCTGAATTTTTCTGTGGGTAGTTCATGGGATCCGGTTTCAGTTTTTGTTTTCAATTGTCGTGTCAGTGGTACAATGAATATTTTCTCAGCACTTAGAGGATTATTAATATTTAGTGCAAATGTGAAAATCAATAGAAAGCAGTACTTACATAACAATTAGATTAGCTGTGCTTGAATGTTCTTTCAGTAACTCATTTAGCCGAATCTGGCGGTGACTCTGCAATTCAAATGAAAACACTAGTGATGTAAGACAAAGCAGAAGAGACTTATTAAAAAGAAGTCTGATTTACAGTTGTAGGTGAGCAAAGCCAACTAGTTAAACAAAGAAAAGTTAAAACAGTCAATACTGAGTATGAAGGGGAATTACAAATGTACCTTGGTTTTGTACAACTCAATTTCATTATCTGTGATTCTCCAAGGTTCGTCTTCTTTCATTTTATCTGCAACATCTTGTTCCTTATCTTCTTCATGAAGTCTGAATGGCTCTATCATTTCATCAAAAGCTGCAACGCTAGAAAGCATTTCATTACAGTTAGTGTTCAAACTGTGAGCTGAAATTATTATACTAGAGACACTGAACTAAAATGCTACATTGTTCATTCACAAAGATGGAAGGTAAGTGCTATTTTCCCCATGCTGTACTATGATGTTTTTAAAACAATAAGGGGACTATGGCTGCCCCGGAAGGGAGGAAGGAACTCCATAACGCTCTGCAAGTTTACTTCTTTTAATTTGTCTAATATCATAAACAATCATAAAGGATTCATCATTTCTTAGGACATAAGGACTTGATCATTCCTAGTACATTTTAGAAAATTCTTCCTGCCTTTTTGAAATTGGTTTTGAAGCTCTCCGAACTTGTAAAAAGACATTTGCCATCTAGCATAGGGGCTGAGAAACCACAGGCTAGAGCTGCCTTTGGGACACAACAGTATAAGTAATAAAAAACAGATTTAAGTTTTCAGGCTATTTTTATTTGGTGTTCATTTACTAGTTTAAGATTTCAGATTTATTATATGCATCAGGTTCCGTTAATGTACTGACTTATTAACTTTAATGTAATAACTTTATATTAATGAATATACCAAAAACTAACTTCTGTTCAAGCTGTTGGGGAAAGTGTCCTATGGTGATAATTTGTTTTTGTGGTTTTTTAATGTGTAGAAATCAGAGCAAAAATTAAGCAAGAGTTCCACCAAAAGTTTAATATTTGAGGTTAGCACAAGCGTTTACCTATTTTTATTTCATTCTTTTAAACGGAGTATAATTTATTAATATATTTCTTCTAAAATTGCTCTGTTACTAGCATGTTGTTACCTATAATCTTTTATTTTCATAGTAAGAAGACTGTAACAGCTGATAACAGCAGTTTTTAGTTGCCAACTATACTGCTAAAAAAATAATAACTGAAATAATCCACACACATACAAACTTACTTTTCCTTCTTTGGCTTCGTGTTAATATCCCCGAGGACCATGATATCTGAGAAATCTATTCGAAATTTGCTAAGCAATGTAGCCATCCTAAGAGAGTTCCAGAAGAACATAACAGTCGAATCAATATTTAGCATGAACTGAGCCCTACATTACTTTTAACATTAACATTTGTTCACAGTGCTACTCTAATACTCTATAGCTACTCTGATGCTGCAGGGTAATGTGCCTATTTAAACAAACTCAAATAGGTTTTTTGGAATGGGTACGAGAGCAAGCTCGGTGAAGTGATTAAAAGTAGCAGCCTCTAATCCAGAGAAACAACTTTGATTTCCCATTCCTCCATTTGCTGCCAGCTGGATGGACTTTACCAGTCACAGTTCTCTCAGAGCTCTCTCAGCCTCACCTACCACACAGGTTTGTTGTGGGGAGAGGAAGGGTAGGCAATTGCAAGCTGCTTTGAAGCTCCTTTGGGTAGAAAAAAATGGGGTACAAAAAAAAACAGCTTTTCACATCTCTTCTACAATATTTACTTGAAGAGGCTGCACAATTTACTAGCTGACAAAAAATGGAACAGAGAATAAAGACTATTATTTTGTTAATTTATATAAACATGTTAAATCCAACCTGGTGATTGAAAAGTTAACACAAATTATTATTTCTGGAGAAATGCAAAATGTTGATTTCAGATATGACACGACAAATGTTTACATTTTTACTTCATTCACTTACGCTCTTCTGTCATGATCTATTCTGTTTATTTTCCCACCAATGAACACCCTGATCTTACAGTCTTTCCACTTTTTCTTGGTTGTCAGAAGATAGGGAATCAATAACGTCAATCCTATGTTAAGAAAAATCAAACATCACCATTGATTTCACAATAACAATTTACAAGGTTAATATTACTCTGGACCTCATTTTATGAAACATTTCTTTTACCTCCATCATCAAAAAGCCACCAGACATCAATATTATTTTTGCCTTGTTTCTTCTGAAACTGAGAACTTGCATCAAGCAGTCTTTGATCTGCCATGTTCAGAGGAGCAGATGGACCTTTAGGATCTGTGAAATTGAGAAGACATATTTGAAAGAAATGAAGCAAGCAGAAGCAATGACAGTTATTGCCCACGACAGAATCTAACTGCATATAGCTTACTTGTAGCACCACAACCCCTGCCCCTGCTAGTTTCACTTTCTGGAAGACAACTGGAAAACCTTTGTATCAATGAACATGAAGGTTCCAAGTCTCCAGGAATGTGACAAGTATTCTCTTTTGCTACTACTCTTGTAAAGTGCATAACTGCGATACACTGGGGAGCAACAACTCCCCCACCCCCCACTGAACAGTATAGCAGAAGATGGGATAGAATATTCAGTGCTTTAAATCTGATGACACAGCTACAAAGGCACAACATGGAGAAGGACTACGTAGCAAAACTGACTGATATTTCATCTGCTTCTAGTTTTATCCTTCAAACTATTTAAAAACTAGAAAAGGAACTATATGAAAACTGCTTTGTTTGATATCTTAAATCAATATTATTTTAACTTTGTTAAAATTTTGACTTAGCACGAGTATTGCAATCTTTTGTTGCTTGAGTACTCAAGAGAACTTCTCAAATTCATGGCTACAGAGAACTTTAAAGATGTTTATATTTTAAAAATACGATTTTGATCAAGTACTGGCTTTGACTATATGTTTTTAAAAAATCCAAGTCCTGTCCAAAATCTAGAGAGACATGTTTGATGGTAAAGACACAAGCAAGTAAGATATATTAAAGAGATGGGAAGCCATGGAAGAGTGAGAGTGAAGGTTCGTGAGAACTTTAAGAGTCTACAAAGATGACAGCTGTAGAAAAGATGCAGGCACAGTGACAGGATATTAGAATGGCAAAGATAACATGCTGATTGGCAAGTATTTAAGACCCATTCGCTCCCATAAACCAGTGATGAAATTATCTGAAGAGGAAATGCCATAGAAAAGGAATGGCAAAGATGCCCAATAATAAAGAGAAAGGATGCAATCTTTGTGAAGTCACTCAGAAAACCTGTGATGTTCTGGGAGAAGTCTGAAGGTGGAGGACTGCTGCTTTGTTGAATCTATCACACAGATAAAGAATGTTGTCCAAAGCCCACATTAAGGGAATAAATATTTCACTCAAAGCAATGGATCTGGTACAAATAGAAATGCTAGTAAGGGCTACCCTTTCTGGACAATGCACCTTCTTTATCATAGACTATGCCTAAATTGTAAACAGTCCTCACTTCCTGTCTGAAGATAACGAGTGGTTGTTCCCTGAGAACTAAGCAAAAGGAAGAGTGGCCGATACCAGGCAGACAGGGGAGAGACTGCACTCAGTAAAGGCCTCCATCCAAAGAACTACTTTCAGATGTACCCCCAAAACAGTGAATGTGTAGTTCGTTTTCTTTTTGGAATAACAGCCCTCCATGCCATATTGCCAAATGCCTGTAGAAATTGGACTAGTATTTATAAAAGGAGGCAAGATTAATTGTCCCACTGGGCAGAGATTATCATGATATCCTCTGGATATTGTGTGTCCCTCTATGTGAAACACTTCAGTTTTGTTCATTAAAAGCTTGGCACAGTGGGCATACATTTCACTATTATCCTGTTGCCATGTTCAATGGTGATATTAAGACACATTTAAAATAAATTAATTCTTCCTAGAAATCATCACATCACACCTAAAAAGTCCATCCCAGCAGTGATGTTTCTCATAGGATTCCATGAACTTGGCAAACATAAAAGTTTAATCATCTGAGAGATGTTGCCTCACACTAAATGTATGAGAAAATATAGATTGATATATACAGTATGGAAAAATGGATTAAAACTAAGAGATGGAAAAATGGCCTGCCTTTTTTCAAAAGTGGTTGTGTTGGATTCTTGACATCATCTTCATCTTCTAGACAAGACAAGGTTTAAAAATAAAAAAATAAGATGTTATTAGGTGTATTAATGAAAATGAATATTCTTTAATTCTAAAGCACAACATAAAATGACATTATGGGAAAACAAACATGAATGAATTCAATCAAATCCTGTGATTAACATGTTGACATGTGACCTTCACATACTTTGTTTTGTAAATTCCCACTTGTTGCTGGAGGGAGGGGGGGAGATGAATCAGTTGTCCACTACTGGTATAAGCAAGCAATGCTCAGGAAAAAATGTTTTCCTGAAGCACATATGGTGCAAGAAGAAAGGAGAGTTCATAGCCTACAGCACTGTCCTAGTGTCAGGAAAGTCCCACAGACTTCCTGCATACATGCTTAATACTGGGCAGGCTTTTGAACAAAATAAGAGCCCTACTGGATCAACCAGTAGTTCTTCTAGCCCTTCAACCCATTTCAAACAGTGTTTAACCAACTTGCGACAGAGAACTGACAGCTCTGTGGCCACGGCTTTCCCTGGTATTCAGAGGTTTTCAGCTTCTGGATATGAAGGTTCCTTTTAACCACTAGGGAAGGAGGCCTTTGATGAACGTGTCTTCCATGATCTATCTAATCCAGTTTTAAAACAATATATGTTTATGACTATCACATCCACTGGCGGTGACAACTGAATTACTTGCTGAATAAAGAAGCATTTCTTTTTGTTTGTCCCAAGTCTATTGTCTATCAAGAATCCAATAGTGTTTCCATTGGACTAGCATATTGCCATTTGGTAAGAGGTTTCCTCAAGTTTAATGGCTTGAAATATAGCACTGGAGGAAAGGGAATGAAAATCCCTTTGTTCTCCATGCACACGTCTGCTTTGCAGGTCACATTTGAAGATATAAAAAGAGACAGAATAATTATTCTTGCATGACCACAAGGAAAATTCTATTCAGTAGATGGTTACCTTTCTGAATAGGAGCTTTTTCACTCACAGGCTTAGAAGTGACTATCTCTGTCTTCTTGCTGTAGTCCACATTTACTATAATATCTTTGGTTACAGGCGATTTCTCTTGGGATGATTGTAATTCTTCTGTGAATTGAAAAAGAAATTAGTTTACATAAACTAATTATTTACAAGCTACTAGACCATTGTCAGCTCATTTTAGGACAATAATACATGGCCAATGCTAAGGTCAAGCAACTGAGAGCCAGCTTGGTGTAGTGGTTAGGAGTGCAGACATCTGATCTGGCGAGTCAGGTTTGATTCCATGCTCCCCCACATGCAGCCAGCTGGGTGACCTTGGGCTCACACAACAGCACTGATAAAGCTGTCCTGACTGAGCAGTGATATCAGGGCTCTCTCAGCCTCACCTACCTCACAGGATGTCTGTTGTGGGGAGAGGAAAGGGAAAGCAAACGTAAGCCGCTTTGAGATTCCTTCGGGTACAGAAAAGCGGCATATAAGAACCAACTCTTCTGCTTCTTCTTAACAGTACAAACCATATTCTGTCTCTCTCTCTCGCACACACAAACTCACCCATTTGTGTTGACCCACTTAATGCTGGAAACAACAGCCTCGTAAATATTGACAGCTTCACAACAGTATGGGTTGGATCTAGTTCAGTGTTTCTGCAAGCACAAGGACTTCTGTCCACAGAGTGCCTTGTGGAAAGCGGTAAAACTTGCATTCTGCAGATGGAAGTCCTTGTTCCTGAAGAAATAATGCACTGGATCCAATACTATATATTTAATCCTAAATCTGAGTCCAGAAGCATTTCGTTGATCAATTATTGTTTGAAAAGGCAGGAGGCTGCACTCATTCAGTTGTAAGGGGGAGCGTTCTGTGCAAACTTGTATTTCCATACTGGAGCTGAAAACAAGCTCCTGCGTACGTCTTAATGATTTAATAGTTCCAGGGATAAGAATTTGGAATTCGTAGTCTATTGCAGTAAATCCAATCGTAAGTGCTGTGTCGCTTTAAAGATTAACAGACTTACTCTAGCATGAACTTTCAAAGCTACAGCCAAACCGTAGGACTAGAAACCATAGGACTAGAAGCATAGGGCTTGTGAGATTGTGAAGCAAGACTCAAAATACAAGTTAAAGCACAGTGATCATTCAAAGCTGCTGTAGTGGCGTCAGTTTATACCACAGTAACTACAATTATATCTCCTATTAAATTCTAATTCCACATTTAGTTAGGCTACAATAAATTTGTTAGTCTTTGAAGTGCCATAGGGAAACTGATCAACCCATTAAAATGCATCTTATCATGGAGTAACTTAGGACCAGTTGCTAGGATTTGATAAGTATTGCACATTTAACGATAAAGAAATTTAAAATAAAAAATTTCTAGGAACTCATCTCGTGCTGTTTAGAATTAGGAAGTAATGTCCAGGGAAAGGAGGCAAAACTGTACCTTACTTGGAGTGACAAAATACCTTGAGCTGATTCTAGATATTTTGATGAGGATTACCTTGTCCCTGAAGATGAGAAATATCCAGGCCTTCCCTCAGCCGGATTACCACCACGCCATACTGAACATCAAAGGCATCACTGTCATAGATTGGACAGAAAGACATTTTAAAAAGTAATTCTAGCTCCAAAGAAAGTGACTGGGTGTATTGTTAAAAGAACCTAAGAGAATATATGATGTCACATACCAATGTGAAATAAGGGAATAACTTCCTGCCTCAAGCCAAAGCTTTAGCACCCTACTTACAGCATTTTAGATGAGCTAACAGAAACCTGATGCTGCGTTTTTAATTGTTCTTAGAAAACATACCACACCTCAAAGCAGGCTGAAAATTAATTATATTACTAAAATCACACTCTTAATTACAGCTAGGACTTGCTCAGGTAATTTTATTACCTGAATTTTGACCTTTAATATTTATTCATATAATTTTAACCATGCCATTGTTTATGTAAACTCAGTGGTATAATTGTATGTGTCATATATTACAAATTTCCCTGGTGAAGCCTGTTAGCAAAAGGTGTAGGGAATTTTGTTTTTTGTGAATTTTGACTGAATATATTTTGCACCATTGACCTTGGCCTTATTTTAAAAGGCAGGGAGGGAATCCAAGATCCTTTAGAACCTCTTTCTTGTCTTTGTGAAAGGACTCATCAGGCCATGCCAGGTCAGGTTGCAGCCATTGGCAACTTACTATCATGGAACTTGCATGACTCAGTCAAGCCCAATTCCTTGCTACAATTCAACAGCAGCCACCCAATGAAATCCAGTGTCACCTAGTGGTTAGTTTCAAACAAAGATCTGCAGGGCCAGATTTGAATCCCTGGTTTATTGTAAAATCTCAATGGAAGAATTTGGGTTTAAATGGCTGAGTTCAGCTCTATAAGGGTTTCAAAACCATGAATGCCATAATGTGTGGTTAGACTCTAAACCTACCATATCCCACAGACTAATTGTGAAGATATAATGGAGGAGAATGTCCCCAACCGAGGAGAAAAGCTAGATATAAATAATTCAAGAAAGAATAAATAAATTGCCGAAGATAAGGGGCAGATAAAAGGTTGGCTGGTGAGAGAACAAACCAGGGAAAAGTATGACGCTATGGGGTCTTTCAGGAAAGGAAGAAAAAGCTGAGGAGAAGAAATGAGATGACCCACAGCGGTTCTTGTGAATCCCCCTTGTGATATACTAATATCAGGATTGCAGAATTACATCTTTACATTAATATATAATTAACCTGGTACTCACTGTAGTAAGTTGATATAGGTATCGACATCCCTCATGTCAGCTGACTGCCAATCTTTCTTAAATCCAATAACAAGAGTGTTTGGTCTCATTCGGCCTAAACCTGCAGCCTAATAACAAACTTAAATTAAAACCGTTGGCAAGCTTAAAGTAGCATCCTTCTAAGAATATCACATTGAGAGAAGATTTGGATTACCTGGAGAACTAGACACATATCCTTTCTATTCAGTGACAAAAGAAATTCAAGAATTTGGAGGAGGGCAGCTCTTCCAAATATTTCAGATGAAATATTCCCTCTGGAGGAGAGGGATCCAAGGTTGTTGCCTACATAGAATTTCAGGTTCTCTCCATCTCTGGGAACATCTACTTCTACAAGTCTGGCCTGTCAACACTCAAGCTCTCATTCCCTTGCAGAAGAATAAACTTCTTAAAGTGGATTTGTAACATTTTCTTTCTCTAACATGTTCTCTCATCCTTGCTGCTGGGCTTACAGTATACCTCCCCAGCATCCTTCAATGAGGTGGCTGGATGGAGTCACTGAAGCAGTAGATGCAAACTTAAATGGACTCCGGGAAATGGTAGAGGACAGGAAGGCCTGGAGGATCATTGTCCATGGGGTCGCGATGGATCGGACACGACTTCACACCTAACAACAACAACCTTCAAAATATTCTCTAGATCCACTTAAAGAAATCCAGGTGCGGGTGGGAGGAGGGTTTCAGCGTAAATTGATGGAAGGATGTTAGGGGGATTTGCCATTTTATTGTCCCCTGGTCTCCAGACTTTTAATTTCTAATGTGAGCAAAAATACAGATCCAATCACCATCCTGGGCTTTGGTCTTGTCAGCCAGGCAAGCTCATTACAAATTTCAATACAGAAGCTTTCCACTAGGGTTCACTTTTTAGAGGACCCTGGAGAGAATGTCTTTATAAAAACAAAGCACCTCAGTCCTGCATTCTAAGGTAATGCAGTAATGGGGGTGGGGAGAGAAAAAGTTGGACATTTCATTCAACCTATGAGGATATGAAAATTTTAGAATGGTCTCTGGCAAGGGAAAGTAGAGTTTAAATTGTGAGAACTAGGACAGTGGTCCCCAACCCCCGTTCCAGGGACCGGGACCGGTCCATGGATCAGTCGGTACCAGGCCACGGCTCCTCCCCGTCCTCCTCCCTGGCTGCTGCCTCGGGGGCTGCCCTGCCACTCTGCTGCCGGCTCTCCTTTGGTGCTCTCCAGCGGCCGCCATGGCTGGGACTCCCCCTCAGCGTGGCACTGCACAGATGCTGCTGGCAGCGCCTCCCAGCGGGTGGCAGGAAGTCAGGGGCGCCGGCGGGAAAGCAAATGGAGCAGGGGCTTAGGCAGTGGCGACGTCCCTTGGCAAAAGTCTACCCCCCCCCCAGGGCTCAGTAAAATTGTCAGGCGTTGACCGGTCCCTGGTGATAAAGAGGTTGGGGACCACTGATCTAGGAAACACATTTCCTGATTTCTTGCAGCATAGTAATTTTAAACCCTACATTCTAATATAGAAGCAAGAAAGTTACTGTGAATGTTAGCAATAATCTTTAAACAATTAAATATTTTTGAAGTGGAGTGTATGAAATCCAATTCAGAATTAATTACTCACAGCACAATATTATATCTCTTGAGAACAAATGTTCTCTTTTACTAAGTATTGCATACCTGCATTAAGTATTGTGCACCATCCCTCAAATCTTCTGCATGTACTGGAGCATAGAAGGCTTTCATTTTGTTTTTAATAAGCCACCGTTGGAATCTGGATAAGTCATTTGACAATTCTTTCATGGCTTGCCTGCGAGGACCCTTTAAAAAATATTATATAGTCATGTACATTTCTAAAAAGTTTCTAAAGAGAAAATTAACAATTCCTCATTGAGGATCACTGATTGGTTCCTTTATGCCCCTTCCCCCTTGTTAGAGTAATTTAAATATAAATTAGACCACCTAAATTTGAATAGATTTAGGACTCTTACATGAGAAGGTGAGAGTTGTAAACGGAGTTCCCAGTGTTTTCTGAAATTAATTTAATTTACAGGTGTGAAATGACTCAATATGCTGTGTCATGCAGAGAAGAGGGGGTAAAGTGCTTATGCAAACTAGTTTGATATGCAACGTAAAATGCAAACAGTTTACATATTGAACCCAGTTCTTATACAAAAAAACCGATATAGAAATTATAAGCCCAACCAGTCTATTTCAGAATTAAGGCCTGCTGGTTCAAGAGACTTCAACCACCAAATATGAACATCTCACATACATCGGATGCCACTCACTCTCAGTTGCCCGTGGAGATTTATATATCTGTTTGGATTGCTAAATGCTCTACGGGCCCTAATACATCCCAGCACTTCTGGCACGACAGAATGCTGGCTATCGTTGACAAGATAGCTTCCCAATGTCCTCCCTACCATCTCAAGCAGGCCCTTTGGTACACTGAGGAGCTCAATGAGAAGAAATGGGAACTGACACTACTAGAGCAATTCTGAGATGGTGGTGAAGTTGGTAAAATGCAAATTTTACTCAATTGCCATCACGTCTGCTAACTCACACCCAGCGCAATTATTTAGAATAGTTCAATCTCTCACCACCGTGGAGGAAGGGCACCAAAATAATAACCAAATGAATATCAGCTGTGAGGCATTTGCAAGTCATTTGACACTCCACTACAACCTCCCTCCAACCTTAGATAGAGAAATCAAACTAGATGGCCAAATCCCTTGGCCATCTTCTGGAGAGTACACCCCCAGGGTTATTCTTAGCGATTAAGTGATTATTGACTCCTTGCCCTCTGGGTTGTGTGGGTTGGGTTAGGCTGGGTAAGTTCCGTCATCACTTGGGTCAGGGTTGGATATTAGGCTTGACTTTTATTGTATTAGGGGTTTTTATGTGTTGTAACCCGCCACGATCCTTGTAGGAGTGGTGGGCTATAAATTTAATAACAATAACAATAATGATGATGGTCCTCGATGAGTGAAGTGGAAGTCAACCACATGCCCTTTAGATCCATGCCCATCATCACTGTTAAAAAATACCAATATAAAAATAGTGCCCCCCCCCAGGAGATAATCAACCTTTGCCTCTCAACAGGAGAATTCCTGGAAGGGCTAAGAGAGGCATTGGTTTGCTTGCTGCTAGGGAAAAAAAAAAACATCTCTCGACCAGCAACAACCTATCAACTATCATCTAGTCTTGCACTTAGCAATTCTGGGGAAGACGTTTGAAAGGGCTGTCGTGGATCAACTGTCAGCATTCTGGGAAGATGCTTCAGTCTTAGACCCATCTCATCAGTTTCTGGCCTGGCCATGGGGTAGAAACAGTGCTTGTCGCCCTGACAAAACCTCTGTCACCGGTTGGACCAGGGCAGGTCAGCACTACTTGTGTTATTAGACCTCTCAGCAGTGTTTGACACAGTTGACCATGAGCTTCTAGCTCACCACCTCGCCGATGCTGGGATTAGGGGGACTGCCCTTCAGCGGCTGATCTCCTTTCTCCGAGATCGCAGACAAATAGAGTTTATTAAGCTGCTACCAGCTTGCATGTGGAGTCCCTAAGGGAGCAGTTCTCTCTCCAATCCTATTCAAAATCTTTATGCACCCTCTTGCTCAACTGGTGTGGAAATATGGATTGGGTTGTCATCAATGACACCCAGCCAATGACACCCAGCTGTTCCTCCTGATGGATGGCTGCCCTGATTCTCCCCAGAGGCATTAGTCAGCTCCCTGGAAGCAGTGACAAGGTAGCTCAAGCAAAGCTGTCTGTAGCTCAACCCTTCAAAGACTGAGGTCCTGTGGCTAGGCAGAAAGTGTCCAAAGCGAAGAAGCACGCCTATCCAACCAGGCATGATTCTCAATGCCTCCCTCTCAATGGAGACTCAGATCAAGAAAGTAGTGTGGCTGGAAGTCTAGCACCTTCACCAAACCAAACTACTAGTGCCCTACCTGGCCCCAAAACACCTAGACACAGTGATGGTCACCTCTAGAATGGACTTCTGCAACTCACTGTATGCAGGCCTACCCTTAAACTTGACCTGGAAAATACAGCTGGTCCAGAATGCATCGGCCAGGGCCATCACAGCAACACCATGGAGGACCTATATTCGGCTTATTCTCCAAGTGCTGTGTTGGCTTGCAGTCGAATTTCGGATCAGGCTTAAGATTCTGGTAATCACCTTTAAGGCCATATGCAGTCTGGCTCAGTGTACCTGCGGGACCACCCTTTTGCCTACACCCCTCAAAGAACTTTACGCTCTGCTATCTCCAGCAGCCTGGTGATCCCTGGCCCCAAGGAAGTTCACTTGACCTCAACCAGGGCCAGATCATTCTCCATCCTGGCCCCAACCTGGTAGAACAAGCTCCCAGAGGAGATCAGGGCCCTAACAGAACGAACAATTCCACAGGACCTGCAAAAGGGAGCTCCTCCACCAGGCATTTAGTTGAGGTTGATCTGAACAAATCACCTTCCATTGGCCCCCAAACCTTCCCTCCCATGAAAACAACCTTGGATTTGTCCAATGCACAGGGCCATCAGTATGCTGTAGTTAAATTACTATCCTCACCATTGTTCTGCTGTTCTATCATATTGTTCTATTGTCATCACTGTATTGTTACTGTTTACAACTACTAAGTTATCTGTACCGTTCCCTGTTTGCTTAGTTCTATGTAAACCGCCCTGAGCCTCAGGGGAGGGTGATATATAAATATAATAGATCCAAAATGCCTCTTTTTCTCAGTTATCTAGTTATCTATTCCTCAGTTGTGTGGACCTTTTCAATAACCCAAAATCATAGCTCTTTTTCTGTGTGGAAGAAACTCAGCCAGTGCTGAACCAGTGGTGCAACAAATCACCTGGTTTGGAGGTCAGAGTTCGGCCATGACCCCAAACTCCATTTTCCCAGTTCGTGCCCCTCCCTAATGGTGTAAATCCACATATATTCTTTGAGAATATCTGCTTCTTAGTATCCAAGAATTAAAGTTAAGGTTCTTCTGCTAACATGACAGTATTTCAATAAAATTTAGAAAACAGCTAAGTCATAGCTGCCATTTGTTTCTTCATGCTTGTTGAAAGGCTCAGCCATATCCCCACTAAGGACATGAAACATTTATACCATCATCCTAAGAATGATTTGCTTTAAACTGGATGCTCTTCATCTCCTGCTAGCTTTCCCCAGAAGTCAGCTTAGAGCTGATATACAAGCTTTTTTATGTTATACACCAGCTGTCTGATTATATTGCAACTCAGGTGCACTCAAATTTTTGTACAATCTGTTTGTTCCAAGATGTTCCCCAATATCCCTCAAGTCTATGCCCTACTCACCAACACATTAGTACAGTCATTATTTGTATTCTTCTCTAGTACTGCATCATCTGACATGGTTTCCCCGAAAAGAGGGGCAGTGGGACAGGTTCACATGTCATTTTATAAAAGATATAAGAAATTATTCTGACTTACCATATGTATGTGACCACAGATCATTAACCCTACATTTTTGGTGAAGGCATGTACCAGATGAAGCAATGCAGGACGCGAGTTTGGAGGACCACTCATAACAAGACACTGTGGCCTAGTTGTAGATTTAAAAGATAAATAGTATGTATATCATAAATTATCCATCTGAACTGCTCTTAATAAGCCATAGATTCTGTCCACACAGTAACTCAAATTGCATAACATTTTATGGAGTATTTCCATACATTTCAGTAGTAAGTGTCTCTAATATTCATTGATTAGCTGAACTCCAGCAAAGGTAACAGAAGACACCAAGATACCACCGATATTTGCCTAAAACAGAACGACCAGAATAGGCCTGCTGTGTTCCTGGCCAGACACTACTCTGAAATCTATCTTCAAAACAAAAATATCATCTTATGGATATAGAAGAAGTGTTCTTTTTATGGCATTTTCAAGTTATGTGAACTCTTTCTTCGGTCAACCTGTGAAGGCTCAAATACAGCTAACCTTTACAAAATTTATCAAAAGCTTCCCAATTCATGAGCACATTTAAAGATTTCTGGTTTTTAGAGGGAAATTAAATTTTGGTCTTGTGTTGATAGGATTTTAGTTTGTTATTTATAGCAAAAATATACAACTTGCAATATACTGATTAAAATTAAAATTCAAGCTAGCAAAAACAGCTAACAGAGCTAGCAAAATAGTCTACTCAACACTTTATTATTGGCTAGGCCACCTGATAGAGCAGGGTAAAGATATAATGAACAGTGGGTAATGGCCTTTTCACCTATGAAGCAGCAACTCGTGGCTTCCCAGCCAATGCCACACAGTGGCAGCATGGGTTGCCTGTCACAAAGCACAACTGATGGGATCAATAACTCACAACCTGTTTTTGTTTGTAGGACGTGTTCTCTATTTCTTTACATAACATCCCTCAGATCCTTTTGGTTTGGTTGTAACTCACCTGGGCCCAAATTTATTTATTATTATTGTTGTTGTTGTTATTATTATTATTAGATTTATATACCACCCCTTTCAGGATTTCTGACTTGGGGCGGTTCATAACTATTTACACATTAAAATTAAAAACAGTTAAAACAAATTAAAACAGATTAAAAATCAATAATCATCCCAACTACGTTTCTGTCTCTCCATCTCCCACTCGGGGTGGGGGGGTCTTTGAAGAGGACTCCATGTGATAGTATCAAATTCAGTTGTTCACTGGCCCCAATGTAAAGCCTGGAGGTAGAGTTTCATTTTGCAGGCCCTACAAAACTAAAGAAGTTCTTGTAGGGCCTGCAGCTCTTCCAGGAGTGCATTTCACCAGGTAGGGGCCAGGACCAAAAAGTACTGCAAAACAAGCCCACCTGTATTTACTTTGTTATAAGCAAGCAACCTTGCACGATATGCAAGCTGAAAACCATTCAAGCTGGGGTTTCAATATTATTCTTACATTTATTGTTCATGTTACCTCGGTGGACTCACCACTACAGAGTGAGAGAATACAAACTCCCTTTCAAAATGTGTGGTTGTCAGTTTCTACTGTTATGTTAGTTGGCCCCTATAGTATATTATTGTTTGCTCATATTAGCATGTATATAATTCATAGCATTGGAAAGGACCTATAGGGTCATCTAGTCCAACCCACTGCAAAATGCAGGTAAATGGCTACAAGAGCCAAGCACTTATGCAGTCCCTTCTGTCCACCCACTTAAAATCTGACTAAGTTCACAGAATTAGCATTTCTGTCAGATGGCTATCTAGACTCTGCTTAAAAACTTCCAAAGGAGAACCTACCACCTCCAGAGAAAGCCTGTTCAGCCAAAAATTCTTTTGAATTAATTTCATCCCATTGGTTCTGGTCCAGCCCTCCGGGGCAATAGAAAATAACTCTGCTCCATCCTCTGTGACAGCCCTTCAAGTACTTGAAGATGGCTATCATATACCTCTTAGTCATCTTCTCTCCAGGCTAAACAGATCATGTTCCCTGAACCTTTTCTCATACGTCTTGGTCTCCAAATTCCTCACCATTTTCATTGGCCTCCCTCTGGACATGCTCCAGTTCGTATACATCTTCAATTGTGGTTCCCAAAACTGAACACAGTACACTAAGATATTTATCTATCTCAAATTACCTGAAGTTTTTCACATGGTCTTCCACACCTGAAAGGCGAACAGCATGCTGTAGTGCATTTAGATAGGTCAAGGCTTGAGTTGAAGATCCCCAATTTACATCTGGAAAAAGAATTGTTTGTTTGTTATAGCAGAAGGAGCCCAATGAGGTAAAGTCTTTGATCTGGCTGGTTTGAAGATGACCAGAAAAGGGTAGTTAACAAATCCATTCTCATTCTAAAACTCAAGCAGAACCCAAAAGTGGACAAGACAGTACCAAAGGTAGCTGAAGATGTGAACTGGATTCAGTATACTGATAAAAAGAAAACCTCCTTCCTAAAATGCTCAAAGCAAGGGTTAATGCCTCTAAGAGATTTTACCAGTAATTTACCGAAGCAAGTGTTTTGGGACCAGTTTAAGAATACACATTAAGCTGCCTTACATGTAGCCAGGCCGCTAATCTATCAAGGTCAGTTTTGTCAACTGAGCTAAGAATAATAGAATCAGAGTTTGGAAGGGACCATAATCAATCCATCCAGTCCAACGCCCTGCTCAATGCAGGATCAGAATAAAGTATCCATGGTAAGTATCTGTCCAGCTGCTGCTTCAAGACTGCCAGTGAGGAGAAGATTATCACCTCCTTAAACAGCCAATTTCACAGCTGACCTATGCTGATTGGTATTCTTTCCCCAATACCTAGCTGGTACCATTGTTTACACCCATTACAGTGGTCCTATCCACGGCTGCCAACAGTAACCATTCCCTGCCCTCCTCCAAGTGACAACCTTTCAAATACTTAAAGACAGCAATCATGCCCCTTTTCAACCTCCCCTTCTCCAGGAGGAACATATTCAAGTCCCTTAGCCTTTCCTCATAGGGCACCAAGCTTTGGATCACTCACGTTGCTCTTCTCTGTGGCAGTGCTCCAGGAACTCAGATAGAGATCCCTCACATCACCTACTATTTGATCCTTTTGACTGTAGATAACAAGGACTGACCCCTGGACTTTGTGCCTGGAAAGCAGGTACTTATCAATGACCCGCAGCATCTACTACAGCAATAAACTACAAAACCTGTAAGACTTTCATGTAATGTATAGCAGTTGTGTAAGAATTAACACCATATAATATTACAGATCTTTTGCAAAGATGCTTGGTGCTTCATAATCTCTTATCCCACTTCATTTTACTAGACTTTTGAAGTGTCATATTTATTGCTTAATTTTTTTTAAAGTAAAAAAAATTAGGAACATAATGTATTTTGTAAAGCACTATCATTTCTTACACAACCACTATACAACATTACATGAAAGCCCTACAGATTTTTTATTTAACTTATTTACTTCAATTGCATCTCACCTTTCTCCCCAATAGGGACCTAAAATGGCTTACATCATAGCTTGCAGCAGCTCCTCTGACAAGCAAGTTAGGATGAATGTGTAACTGGCCCAAGGTCACCTGGCAAACCTTCCACAGCAGATTAGAATTCAAATCTGGGTCCCCGTAGACATTCTGACCACAACACCACCACACTGGCTTGGATGCCCTAGGGCAGCCTTTCTCAATTTTACCCTTGAGAAACCTGTGGAACGTTCTTCAGGGTTCAAGAAACCCCAGAAGTGGCGCGATCATGCAGAATATGGTTGGGAAGAAGAGCTGTGTACTTGGCTCACCTATCTCCTTACCACCCCATCCAGGCCATTTTGAGAGGGGTGGGTGGGCTGACACGACCATATATGGTCAAGATCACCCAACAAATGCTTAACACATTTAAAAATATATTAAAATTAATTAGCTTGCACCTAACCTGGGAAACCCCAGGGTTTTATAAAACCCTGGTTGAGAAAACCTGTCCTAGATCAAAGAAACAGCTTTCAAAATAGTTTTATTATTCCACTTTAGTCTGCCACAATGTTTTTTTGCCAGTTACCTTCCCATTTCTCTTGAGAAAACGCCTACCAAGTACAATCTCAACTGTGCCCTGAACAACATATCTCATTTCTTGTAGTATCTTTGTATGAAATTCACTTTAGGGTCTGTAAATTGTATTACCTAGTTAACTTTTGAAACAGGCTCCAGTCAGTAACACTAAAAAGCAAAATACGCTATCGTGTACACAAGGCAAAACAGATCACACATTTTTAATACCATAATCAAATTATTAATCCCATCACTGACCTAGTGTTTCCTACACATGCACCCACCTGGCTTCTTGTAAGTTACATAAATGTAGAGTCCTAGAACGATGACATATGTGAGAAGTGCTGCCCACCAGTTAATGACAAACATCACTATACAGCAAAGTATTGCGCCAACTAGGGACACCCACATGTTGTAGTACTTAAAAGCAGGACGCCAACCTATTCAAAAAGCAAACAGAATAAAGTGAATGAACAGTAGTTTCTCCTTTTGTGTTACCAGCAACTTCCAGAGCATTTTAATACCATACATATCTGTGGAGTATTAACATGTAACTACATATATATGGGGCACCTCGAGGCCAAAGAACAGCATATTTTAAATACACACACGCATTAAGTTCTAATGAAAGAGAAATGGACAGCCTTTAAAATTTCATGTTGGTTTGGTGCAAACTGCTGGCCACAGCATGGTTGGCTGATAGTGAAATATAAAATGTTTGTTCTTTGTAGTCCAATGACAGCTTGTGCAAGCACTTAACTGCAATTTAAAGGAATTTTAAAAGGCACTTTTGCCTCCATTAATTTGTTTCATGTGCATAAGAGTAATGACATAATTCATACCTGGGGATTTTGCAAGTGAAGCATGGAACACTGAGAAGTTAATTAAGGCATAAGAAGCCAAGAAGAAGTTGGAGATAATTGGAGCAATGAGATTCAATTCAGCTGTAAAGACAGAAAAACGTCATTATACTTTTATGTTTACGACCAAGGTAAAACAGAAAGGGTTACATGTAATGTTATTGTTAATTTTAATCTGCTGGTTATTTATTTTAAGCTGCTGGTTATTTATTTTGAATAAAAATAAGCAACCTTGACAGCATTTTACCTGAGAGTGCTGGCTAAAAATATTTTGAATAAATGAAAGAGAACCATGGGTATTCTTTGCAATCACACAAAGCGAAATAAATTCTTTAGGGCCAAGCTAGCCCCAGAGTTGGGCTGGCTTTTTAAAAATTATTGGTTTTTTTTCATGTGTCTACTGGACCCCCCAAAATTTGGAATTTCTGAAAAAATTCAAGATCTAAATAACATACTGGTATCGGGATCCAAGGTTTTTCAGAAATACTGAAATTTTTTTGGGTCCAGTAGGTCCAAACCAAAGTATAGGGTTTTTTTTGCATATCCTTTAGTCAGCACTAACAATAACTGTTCACAAATATAATAAACACAAGTACAATGTACACGTGATTTCTCTTTATACATTCATTGATTCTCATGTTACATTCAATGCTCATACAGCTGAACAAGTGACTTAAATCATAGGTTTATCCAGATATTGATCCCTGGTTGCATCTTTCTTACAAACAAGCAAATGCATGCACATGCAGATGGTACATTCATTCACTGTAGCATAAAAGGTGCTAATAAGTCTGTATTGTTCAGTTTCAGATTTTGTCAAATATATATATATGGCTTGCTCATTAACCTCAGAATTCTTACATGATCAAGATAGTGATCTAACCAACTACTTGATTTCTAATGTAGATTATATTCAGTGCTTCTGAGGTACTTGACAGGAAAAATTAGGCAAAAATCCTTTCTCACAAACAAAGCTCATAAATCACACCCACCAATTAATATGAATCCAAGCCCAATCAGGAAGGTCAAAAGATATCCTCGTAAAGGTTCATTATTCTTCCCATAGCCCTTAGCAAACATCGAGAAACCTGGGTAAATATTGTCTTTACATAGAGCCTTAAAAAAAAAGAGAGAAGAGATTGGAATAATTCAACTACCAATAAAGAATAGCAAATCATTTAGATCAGGGGTAGTCAAACCTGTGGTCCTCCAGATGTTCATGGACTACAATTCGCATGAGCCCCTGCCAGCAAACGCTTAGAGTCAAAACTATACTGGTTTTTCACATTAAAAATCCTATTGTTCTCTTCAGTTTTATGGGAAAATTTTAAATAATGAACAATAAGAGGCTAGTATTGTGCTACCTAGTACATTTTCCACCTTTAAATACAATGTAAAATTATATTAAAATATATATATTCCCTCTTTCATTTCTCATTTGTTTCTCATCCCTTTTGCACTGTGCTTACACTCAGGCCTTGCAATGTTTGTTACCAGATGCCAAGCAACCCCTCAAATTGCTGCCAAGATCTCATAACAGAGTCTCCTGACATCTCAGTGTTATATTTTTCTTAAAATAGCAGACAACGCTTCTGATTTTGGTTTTCTGACACACACAACATCCCAGGACACACATACAAGTTAATATTTTTCTGCAAACCTAAGGCTTCCCACATGCTTTTAGCAAACTCTTCTATTGATCCTTGGGCCCTACGGTGTGAATTTTTGATGGTCCAGTTCAGGTTTAGATATATAGATGAGTCTTCACAAGCCCTCCTGAGATAAAGTTATAGAAGGACTTGGGAAAATCAACTTATAATTGTATGTATTACTTCCAAACAATGGTAACCTGCACATGAGTAAAGTTGAAATAAAAGGCAGTATCATTATCTTATCAGTTTGGTTTTGGCCCTGAGACCTCAATTTCTTGATTAAGCCTTGAGAAAGGCTGAGGGGCTTGGGAATGTTCAGCCTGGAGGGGGTTGAGAGGAGACATGACTGCTCTCTAAGTATTTCAAAGGTTGTCACTTAGAGCAGTGGTCCCCAACCTTTCTGAGGCTGGGGACCGGCAGGGATCGGGCCGCGCCCGCAGGCCACATCCGCACATCAGGCCGCGCCCGGCCCTGATTCCCTCTCCTCGCCCTCCCGCAGTAAGAAACTTCCCGGGCTGCAAGCTTGCGGCCTGGGAAGTTTTTTACTGCGGGGGGGGGGCAGGGAGAGGGAGCTGCGGCCGGCGCCATGGCCTTTGCGGCCTGGCACCGGGCCGCGGCCCGCAGGTTGAGGACCACTGACTTAGAGGAGGGCAGAAGTGATTCCTGTTGGCAGCAGAGGATACAATCCGCAGTAATGAGTTTAAACTACATGTAAAATAATATCAATAATATCAACTAGATATTGGGGGGAAACCTCAGTCAATAGTTCAGCAGTGGAACTGACTGCCTAAGGAGATGGTGAGCTCTCCTCACTGACAGTCTTCAACCGGCACTGGACAGATACTAATCCTGCATTGATCAGGGAGTGGGACTAGATGGCCTATATGGCCCCTTCCAACTCCATGATTCTATCTAAAGAAACAGTATATGAACTTCAGGTATACAGCGTTTAGAAGAGTAATTTTATAGTGCTGATTTCAAAACAACTTCTTACCTGGAAAATTTTAGGTGCGCTGACAAGAGATGCTAATGCAGAAGAAAGTGTGGCAGAAAAGATACCAGCAGAAATCAAAGGTGCAAATCCTGATACCATACTCATTACCTAGAAGTAGAATATAAATATAAGAAGTGAAGATATAACATAAGATACTTTAGTGCAGCAGTTCTCAACCTTACCTTTGCTGTGACCCCAACTTCAGCGGCGGCAGCAACACATGTGTGCCCATGTGGTGTGCATGACTGTGTGCACGCAGGCGCACAACAATTGAGGTGGCGTGGAGGTGGCCATTTGCCATGGCTCTGCTGCTTCTGCCACTCCCCGCCTTCGCACGCCGCCAGAAACCTGGCAACCCAGGGGAAGGGGCCAAGCAACCCCAAATGGGGTTGCGATCCCAAGGTTGAGAACCACTGCTTTAGTGTAAAATCTGATAGACAAACCTCTTCTAGTTTCTAAAAGAATTCAATTATTCAGAGAAAAAACACTATGGATAGAATTATAGTATTACTACTCACAAACTTTTATACATCTGAACACAGCCCACGGCGCCGCAGGCGTCACGGACTAAATAAAGCCGTAAAGGCTTTGTGGGAGGAATTAGGGCGGGCTCGGTCCGGGATGAGGAAGGGTGCCGATTGGCCCCTTCCTCCAGACAGACCATTGGCCGGGCCAATTGGCAGGCATGAAGCCCCTGCCGATTGGCCCAGCTGATTCCCGCCCTGCTAACAAGGAAGCAACTGCGAGCCGCTCGCAGTTGCTCTTTGCTGGCGGCCTGATGCCGCGTCAGGCCTCCGACCAAGGGAGCCCCTAGCGCCCGCTGTATTTTAGGTACAGCGGGCTTGATTACTAGTTTAATAATAAAATATTAATGGAACATTGGTTAGTACTTCTCATAGTTACTAAATGCACAATAAGCAAGGGGCTAAATACAGGTTTTGAAGAAGTCTGAAAGCCACTATAAAATCTTCTGAGTCATGAAAAGGAAACAGTGCGGATATTTATCGATCAACGGAACTGTTATACAACTTCTTCATTTCAGTGAGGGTTCTGCAAAACACCTATACATGATCTAACAGGGTTGGAATGGGGGGCTTGCATAGCAGTAATGCTTGATATGTTCTACAAAGTTCTCAGAACTGGAGACTTTTAAAGCTATTTAAACAGTTAGTTAAGATTGACTCAGAACTATTGGATGAGTTCCATAATATAACTTAGTTACATAATTCCTAAAGGGATTTGTTCCACAAACTATTCATTCACAAACATTTAGTTTACAGGAAAACGTGTGGTAAGTATTAAGCAGTTCACTTCCTAAGGAACCTCAGATGCTACTTCCAAATCAATAGACAAAACTAAGTCTTAATTATTCCAAGCTATTTGCAGTAGTTAAAAGAATATCTTGAGCATATGGATTTACTCTTGTTGATCCAGCTGCTAGCTGCCGCCAAAAGCCACCTTAAAGCTGCCTGGCCAGGGGCCAGGGGAGGGAACCCTTTCAAGGTCCATTCTTAGGAACGGGATTTGAGGCTAGTATTTATATATCAAGATAGGAGTGATACAGATATCATCATCACAAAAGAACAGTATGTGATGATGTTAATGGGGCAAGTAGTATCCTTCTCCATACATTTTAAATGGGGAAAATATCTGTTTCAGACACATTTGCTAAATAGGTTTTACAGACTTGCATATTTTAAAAACCTGTGTGACTAGAGATAACAATAAAAGTAGCATGCACATCATAAAAAAAGTAAGTAGCATGCAGACTCTGAATATTATGAACCAAGCACAAGCAAAAGCCACCAGCAAACACACATTCTTTCTTCCTATTAACTTTAAAAGTTTTCAGCGAAAAGAGTTGTAGATTAAACATTTGGCCAGACATTTATTATGTGCACATAACACTCTATTGTAGTCTGCTCCCAAACACAGAAAACATCAAGAAAACACTCAGTTTACACTGCCAAGAGAAGTCACTGCGCACCTGGAAGTTGTTCATTAGCCCATAAGGGCATGCTGTCTTTTCACAGGAGGAGAAGTCAAACTTCAACTTGCAAGCTGCAGTAGTGCAATTTGTTAGCTCATAGATAATTGTATCATTGATGTTCCCAGTTGCATCTCGCACAACACAGGAACCTAGAACAAAGTATATAAGCAATTATCTTTGAATAGTGAAGCCAACTGCATCATATTTGCCTTCAATATATTCGAGAAAAGGAGGATTATTTCTAAATCTTTACTAAACAGATATACACAGGCATACAAACTCTCATCCTCATATTTTAGGTTAAGACTCAAGAAATCACAGGTTTTAGAACTATAAAACCTCTCTTTTTTGCACTGAGAATTGCACAACATTGAAATACCTTTAGTCAGTCACAAAATGTTGCTAGAACCAGGTGAATCTCAACTATCTTAAAATACTAGCCCAGACAGATATGGAGATATTTGTACTATTAGTGCACAGGTACGGAAAAATATGTAGTATTTGTCCACCAGCATGTAAATTAGAAAGTATAATGTATTTGGATTATGACCATTTCAAAACCAGATACAAATCATTTTGTTCAGAACACTGATTTCCCAGACTTCTTAAAATGCCACAGACTGTAGTCTAAAAACAAAAAAGACATACAAGGCTCTGCAAAATCAAAGTGACATTCTGAGAAACTCATGTCTATGTTCCACAAAATACTGGGTACATATTTGTAAGCAGGCAATATCTATTTCCATATGTTTATTATGATGCTACAGAATGAAAGCTACAAAATTTATTTGGTTTTCTGCAGTTTAGACTATTTACACTTTACAATTTCCAAAAGTTCAAAATGGCTTGCTTAAACAAGCAGAAGACAACTATTTCAGCTGCTGGAATTTACCCAGGCAACACATACACAAATTAACTGTTGTATTTTGTCTGAAGTGTTTAATGAATTTGTACTGAATCTTCTGAACATTTTGAGCTGCAAAACAGCTACACTTCCCTATCTAAAAGCACGGGAAACGAAGATACTGCAGTTCAGTGCCAGACTAACGATAGATTCTTAATGCTGCAACTTGGCTCAACCAAACTGACTACTTTGGTCTCCCCTCCCGTCTTTTAAAAGCCACAGGGTTAAGTAAAAGTAGTCAGCAATTAATGGCCATATAAAGGATACTGATTTCCAAGAAACACAGGCAGAAGTCTACAGTGTGTACTCTTCTTTACTATTGAACTCAAGGATCCACACTGACATGCATGTTTCCTATCTATGTTAAGAGTCCCAAGTTATGCTACCATCTGTACTCCTGTCAGGATGCTACAAAAATACTGCATCTACTTGTAGATCATGATCCTGCCATGTTAACTTGTTTGAAATATTAGTTCATGTGTTTTCCCACTAGACAGTATGTATGGGGACACTTGGATTTATTGGAACATGAGTTAGCTGATGATAAACTGTCCTTCAACCAGAAGACACTCAAAAGTATTGGATATATTTGCAATGCTGTTTATATAGTAATAAGGCATTACGAAATTTTAAATTCTATAAACCTATCAAATATTGCAGTTTTACATTCTCAGTATGTTATAACAATGCATTTTATGTCCAGTAAAATTTTAGTCCAGTAAAATTAGTTTGGGTTTGATAGGATAGTAAGTATTGCATATATTTCAGCCCAGTCAATTAGTAAAAACTATGTCAACTGACCTACTGAAAGAGTCAAGTGAACATATTTTATTAAATTACTTTCAGAGATTGCATTGAAGGAATTTTTCTTTGCTTTTAATGATCTGCAGATTAACATTTTTTTAAATAACAAGGAGGTCCTGGGAATGATACTTATCATGTGATAAGAGGACAGCTGGGAGGGAAGGAATAAGAGGAAAGACCAGAGACATTAGTACAATACTAAGGTAAGTTTGATTTGATTTCTAAAAATACCAGCTCAATAGATCCTGCTAAAAATCTTTTATTTAGAACCTGGCTATATTACAGGATACGTGGAAAGCATGTACCTGTAGTAATCTGAAGCAAACAAAAAACAAACGTGTTAAAAACTGAGCATTCAAGTTATAAGATCCTACGGAAATTGCAAGTAAGTTTCTCCCTGAAGCTCATAGCATCTCCCTAGTTTGAACAGCGATGCAAATTGGATTTTTACAAGAGCATGCTGGACACAGGCTCTTTAGAGTTCTCTATAAGACTTGTATCCTGAAGTGTGCAATTGCAATCTGTTTACAAGATAAAAACCAATTATCACTCAAAGCTGGCAAGCAGAAAATAGTATCGGGGGGGGGGGGGACACAACAATTCCCTTTTCTTCCCATGTCAAGTAATAATAATTGGCAGAGACCCATCCAGATTTGTAGCTACATCTTAAAAGGACGCATGTCACACATGCTCAGTAATAGCTGCCTACAGAGTTCTGTTTACTCAGAATGAAATCACAAATAATGTCAAAATCACTTGTATAATAAATTGCAAATAAGCTCTGTGTATATTTGGCTTTCTAAGGCACTTACAAAAGTAGTCAAAATGTTGAAAGAAACCCTGAAAAATCTAAAATCAGTTTTCCAAAAACTTGAATGCCAATTTCCCTGCCTACTACTGAGAATCTCCTCCCTGCTATTTCTACTTTGTGTGCATATATGCACGTTCTCTCCTTAGGTGTCAATAAAGCCAAATGCATCATGTTGAAAAAAAAAAGTGAAACACTGAATATGACTAAATATCGTGGTTATAAAGCAGCCTGAATAGCCCTGAGAAGCTCAATCTCACTAGACTGTGGAAGCTAAAAGGGATCAGCCAGAATTAGATGGGAGACCATGAAGGAAAAACGGGGTTGCTGCGATGAGGAAGGCAATGGCGAACAACCCCTACTTGTTTCTTGCTTTCGATACCACTTGGTTCTGGGGTTACGATGAAAGCCGCTTTAAAGTTTCTGGAAACACAACTAGTTTTTATTACAGCACAGGAAGACAAACTTATCAAAACTCATCATGTTGGCTTATCCAATCTATTTCCAATTTTTTATCCAAGTTTAACAGAACAGAAAACAAATTGCTACAAGACACTAGTTGATGGAATTGTCTGAATACAGTCAGATTTATACCTGTAAAGGTTATTAGCTAGACTTGAGTAGCACCTTAAAACCATAAAGATTCAACAATATGAAAACATTATGTAATAATGAATAAATGAAAGTCAGCTATTTACCTACAGATACAGCAATTCCTATGTAAACCACAGTAGTTATTAAGATGGCCAACAGTGTCCCTTTAGGTATGGCTAATTGGGGATCCTGAAAGAAAAATTCAGTCAATTTTAAAATCCTACAAATGATTTAGACTGAATATGTAAGCATCAGACCAAAAATACACTCACCGCAAGATCACCTGAGATATTGGCACCAGCTAGAATGCCTGTTGCAGCTGGGAAAAATATAGCAAATACTGAAAAGAAAGTTTCCCCCTCTCGGAAATCTGGTCCAAAATTCTCTGAAAATATTTCAGCTGTTCAAAAACAAAACAACCAGAAAACATATATTAAAATATATAAATAACCACAGCAGCCATTCTTCACTTAAGCAATTCAGAAACAGTTAAAACTAAAGGAAATTACTCTAAGGAGACTAGTCTTTTAACCATTTTTAACCATAATAGAGAAACAACATATACTGAGAGATCTAGATCTCTGGCACATAATTGCATTGCAATGTTCGTTTTTGTGAGGGTGTTTGTCTTTCCTTAAACATAGTTTGTTATAGTTTGCTTTAAACGCAAGAATTCACTTGTAGTAACAAGCTATTTTAAAAGGACAGATTATTGAGATTTATCCGAGCTATGGTCTTTTAAAAACTGTCCTTTCTTCTATCTCCTTTTAGCTAAATTAATTCCTCCTTTTGCATAGCTAGCTGCTTCTCTGGTAGCATTCTTGCATACCTACATTTTCTAAAAAATGAATAGTCGTTACAGCTGGCTACAAATGGAAAAGTAGCATTAAAGTCCCCTGCCTCCCTAAGAATAGCAGCAGTAACTACAAGCTGTGGCAAAAGAAAACTAAAAAACCCTAAAAGCAAAAGAACATTAAAGGGAAAGTCAGAATTTCTGCTGAAGGGGACTTACTTCTGAAAAGACACACAATATGTGAATGGATTTTTATGGGGAATGCAGTGCTATACTACATGCTGTGTAAGACATGATCTTAAAAGGAATCTTTCTGCACTACAAAAAGACTACAGTGTGTAACTACCATTTGGTATGTCAAAAGAAAGGACCTTATTTGCTTTTTTCTAGTAATACTAATAGTTAAGAGTATCACAAAACCATCATACACGCACAAATACCTTGAATTCTGCCTAAATTTCTGTGGCCATGAGAAGGAAAATTTTCATCAATACGTTTCTTGCAAGAGACCTCCAATCCCTCCCCCCATTATTCCTTGATATCCTCTGTCCTCCCAAAAGAAGCATTTCATACATTCGTATTGTGTGTCAACACATGCTCTCAAACATTTCCTATCAGATGTAGCAGTGAGTGCACTCTAATAGCTCCCCCCTCATTCTCCACAAATGTTGCAGCCCAACTCACTTGAATCTATCTTTAACAATAGTAACTTATATCAAATAAAGCAGTTTATAATTTAACATTCAACAATTAGCAACTCCGTTTTTTCTGCACTGTGATTCTGTTTTTTCTTCTAATAGTGCAGTTGATGGTAGAAAGGGAATCTGGTCTTTGGTTGGTGATTGATGGCTTGTTCATTTGTCTTGACTGAAAGCCTGGGCCCTGTGCAATTGTTTCAGCTCTGGTAGGGCCCTGATGTTTTCTGGGTGGGGGCCAAGACTGACAAAGCCCTAGTTCTGATTGATGACAGATGAGCTTCCCTTGGGCTACGGAAACCCACCTGTCATCACCAGTTGGCTGGTGTTGATGAAGCTCTTTGGAGGGCATAGGTAGAAAGGCGGTTTCTCAGATACTTAGGGCCTAGACCATGTATGGCCTCGAAGGTGGTTACCAGAACCTTAAGCCTGATCCGATAGTCAACTGGTAGCCAGTGCAGTTGTTGGAGTGTGGGCCCTCCAAGGTAGAATCATAGAAACAGAGTTGGAAGGGGCCACACAGGCCGTCTAGTCCAATCCCTTGCTCAATGCAGGTGTTCCTTAAGTACTTTGGCTGTGGCATTTTGCACTAGTTGAAGTTTCTGGATCAGGGATAAGAAGAGGCCTGCATAGAACGAGTTGCAGAAATCTATCCTAGAGGTGACCATCGCCTGAAGCACCTATTTGTTATGGGCTATCATTCCTTCCAATAGCTTACTGCTGTACGTGACAGCTATAACCAGCACTATGTCATTTCACCCCTTCTTACTCATGTTTTCATTATTTTACAAGCAGTTTAACTTGCTTTTCATGCTTACTGGAGCAAGACAGAATGTATAAAATCATTTGTTCACTGAACACATGGGGGGAAGGCAAGGCATAAGTAGATGTGCTACATAAGATCAAAAAATGGCATACAGTCCATTCCCATACATGTCTACACAGAATTAGTCTTCATTCATGTAATGTCAGTGGGATTCACTAACAGCTGTCTGCACAGGATTATAGCAATAGGGAGCAATCCCAAGAATAATTTTATTTGACAGGGTTTACTGCCACAGCAATTTTCTTAGGACTACCAAAGACTTCCAGGGAGATGTAACATTAGACTTTAATACAGGGGTCCCAAATGTGTGGGTGAGGCCACATCTGATCATCGA
This sequence comes from Paroedura picta, assembly GCF_049243985.1. Lineage (NCBI taxonomy): Eukaryota > Metazoa > Chordata > Lepidosauria > Squamata > Gekkonidae > Paroedura > Paroedura picta. The sequence goes on along the minus strand of NC_135375.1, from coordinate 58,051,826 downwards.
CCATTTTTATTCAGTCTCATCCCTCTTTCCCAGTGTATTTTAAAAATTACCCCTTTTCCTCTGTCCTTTGACTTCCTCTGAGCATGTATGTGTCTCCACCTCCTGTGGGAGCCTTTTCATGGTTGAGATCTCCACCCTATGCCAGAATTCCAAAGGAGGCCACAGATTCAAAATAGTAGTGGACCTTTGGGTTAGTGTGTGTAAACATGAACTCATGCACTGTAACTAGGAAATTTGAATTTGTTCTAGGCCAAACCCAAATGGAAAAAAGGAATATGTGCTTGATCTGTATTGGAATGACTGCTTCTATATATTAGTCATTCAAAACCTTTACACTCTGAAATTCACACACAGTAAAAAGACAGATTTTCTTCAGAGTTGTTACAATGTTGTTACAAGTTCAATGTGACACTGAAAAAGCATGTTCTATAACCAGTCTTCCAACTGGACAGGGCAAACTCATTGAAAATGTATTTCATACTATCAATCAATCAAACTTTATTATGTATTTCATACTACTCTTACCTTTGTAGCCAAAGAAGCCTCTGGGCTTCTTGCTCTCAAATGGAATAAATGTTCCAATGATAAAGTCAACAATAGCTAGTAACAGGATCACCAGTAGAACAATCTGTGCCTGTAATTTTAGAAGTCATCATCAAAGTCACTAATTGAATGCATTTCTTATCAAGTCATCAAATTTTACTAGGAAGATCAAAACCAGGTAGAATTGGGGGCATTTCCGCACATCAGTAAAAATAACGTTTTGCCAGCTGAATGGCAAAGCACTAAATGTTATCTCACTTCCCAGTCATTCCTCACCTTTTCTGCTGCCTTGCCTTGTCTGTCACCGCTTCACTCTTCTTACACACGTGTGCTGCTAGAAATGGCAGAAGAGAGCAACGCGCCTTATACGCGACTCTCTTCCGCCTGTCAGTCAATCCAGGCAGCCAATCCCTTCCTGCATATTTTATAATGGGAATTTCAGCATTCCTGCCTTTCCTGGGCCCTGGGGGGGGGGAGGGTTAGGGTTTGAGGTAGAGCCTCCAAACATTCAGGGTAGCTCCAGGAGGCTCTTCCCTGACTCCTCTACACATTTCAGAATGATTGGTCCAAGGGGTCCACATCTAGGGGCCTCCTTAAGAGGGTGCCGCCATCCCTCCATTATATTCTATGGGATGGACTTTTTTCACCCTAGCTACAGGCAGATATTTGTTTCATAAGCAAGAGTTAGATATTTGCAGCACAAAACAGCTATTTTGCCAAGGCAATTTCAAGAACCTTCATCTGATATTTGTATTATGATCTCAAGTCCAGTTACTACAAGAATGTCATCCACTCAGAAATCTGAACATTAAGGCCTGAATTCCAACATCTAAAAAAAAAGTATGGATTTTCTATATTATTTATTTTCTCTGAACACTAAATAGTTGGAATGTAATACTTACTTTAGCTTCCCATTCCATTCCTGCTACAGAGATGCCCAACAAGATGACAATTGTTATGGCTCCTATAATTCTGATATCATTTGTTCCATCCAACATAACAGCACCATGTTCCTATGAGAAAAAAATCATGGTTGGTGCTTGCCTTTGTACTTGCTTAGTTAATACATTATTTTCAATTTTGGTTTGGAGGGCGAGGGCAAGGGTGATCTAAATAAATTTTTAATGTAGTTATAAGCAAGGATCCAAATACTTGTTTAGATGCATTGCACTCAGCCCAACAGATTTTCAACTTCTTTTCTTAGCAAATCTCACATGGCTTCGTGAATTTCAGACATTCTTTGGGCATGAAGCATGAGGAGCAGTTACTAGAGAAACTTTATGGTTCCCAGAATCTTTCAGGACTTTACAAAACTAATTTTACAGGTCATAATGTAAATTTTATGGAGAATAGATAGTAAGATTGACTACGTATCAAAGCCATGGTGCAAAAGCGCTATGAATACTACCTACTCATCTAAACTCAATACATTCAACAATGTATTTTATACCATAATTTATAGTGAATTTAACAAATGCATTATTCCAGTCTGTAAATAAAGCAGAAGACTGATCTTATTCTGTATGATTACAACAGGTAAATGAGAACAAATAGCTTACCTTAAGCAGTTCTACAACAGTTTCCGCAAAGCCAACAACATACATGGCTACAGCAACTGCATTAGCAAATGCAAAGATCAAGCCAATTGCACCACCAAATTCTGGACCCAAGCTTCTGGAAATCAGATAATATGCTCCTCCTGGGGGGGGGGGGAATGTTTTCAATGAATAAAAGAATAAATAACTATAAATACAAAAGTCTATTTAACATATTACATACGAGCATATAGCAGATTCATGCACTTGTTTGCTACTGCAAGTTCAGGCTTTAATATTAATTTGTTTTGGACTACCTGTCCCCCAATTTCAGAGCCCTAGTTCATCAGAAAGTAGCCTAATTATTTTATGTACATCCCTGAGTCAATCAGGAAGGTCTGACACCTTCGGCCTCCCTATGAAAATACAAGGTTTCACAGAAATAGGACAAGAATTTGCTATATATTTAATGTTTGAAAAGGGGCTGGGATATGTTTTTAACACTTTCCAATTAATCCTCAGACACAACCAGAAATATTTTGTGTACAATATCTTATTTCAGCTACAAGTTTTGCTATTTTACAAAATAAATTTAAAAAGAGTCATACCTTGAGCAATTTTCCATGTAGCAAACTACATCTGTTGTTCTAACTACAGAAGAATCTAGTTCATTTACTGTGCCTTGTTACAGACATTATTGAACTACTTTTCCCATTCCTTCTACAAGGACCAAATTGAATTAAAATTTGGAATATTTTAAAGAAGTGAATATGCTATTCTGTTCCGCCGATAGAAAAATGAATCTTAACAGTGTAATAATAATGTAAATACAATAAATGCATACTTAAGCATTAGCAGCAAACACTAGGGATGGGAACAAACCAGCTGACAAACTAAAGTTTGTCAACATTTTGACTGGTTTGTGGTAATCCAAGAAAAGCAGTCAGCTCTCCAAACAAAACAGATCAGGTGTTTGGTTTAAATTGATGGGAACCATTTGAACTCCTCCTTTCTGCTTCCTGTGGCTTTTCACGGGGAGCAGAAAACAAGGATATAAATGGCTCCCAGCCATTTCACTCCATGCTTTCTGCTTGCCCTATACTGCCCCTTTTTGCACTACAATGCAATTATAGGTTGACAGCTTATATAGCTGTATCACATTAGTTTCAAAGTAAAATGTTTAGAAGACTTGTTGGAAATATAAGGTACCCTCACACTACATGAGAAATTTAGACATTGAGATGCATAGCAAATTTGTTGTTACCTCCTCTCACAAAACCATTGGTAGCTATTGCTGATGTAGATAAGCCTGTGATAGTGGTTACAACAGTGGCCATTGCAATGACTAACACTGACAATCCTGTAAGGAGGAAAAGAGGAACACACTGAGTAATACAATTTTTCCTAAAATGAACATTATTGAGCAAATCCTGGTGTTTCAAACAATTAAAATGTGCATTCCAAAGGTATTTTAGTTAAATAACATTAAACAAACATTGAAGTTTAAGGCATGATTAACATATTTGTGCAAGATATTACTTATTCACCAACTAAAGTACTAATGTGCACTGCACAACTGAAATCAGGAAAATGGCATGTTTCATATTTTGTAGACATTGTAGTGGCTGCTAATTTCCATAAATGAAAAGGGAGGAAATGCCTTCTGTTAAAATACTGTTCTATAAATCTAACACTACGCTAATACTTCCAAGTATTAAGGTGGTATGAACTGGCAAAGACCAATCAGGAGAGAGATCAAGGTAAAAAGCATGATAAAATCATTGGCTTAGACTGCAGAAGTGGTGAACAGAGCAGATTCTATACCATGGATTATTATGAAAGAGGTTGAAAACAAAATGGGCAGAGTTATAATTTCCTATAATGCTTTATGGATAAGCCAAGTAAATTCATGACAAATAAAAAGAAAGTATTCATCCAAAATGTAATTAACTTGTGCGATTCACTGCTACAGGAGGTAGTGATGGGCCACTAGCTGGAGTCAACTTTATAAAGGTATGCAACAAATTCATGGAAAATAAGCTCATCAATAGTTATTCGCTACAATGGTTAAATGGAACCTCCATATTCATTTGACTAAACTTCTAAATTCCAGTGGTACCAGGGCTTTGGCCTCTGTACCTTACTTGTAAACTTACAACAGCCATTATATGATCCATGATGTTGAACCAGACTGATCAGCAGTCTGGTCCAGTTTCAGAAGGTAGTTACCTACCTTGGTCTGCAATAGAACATCTAGATTAGAGTCCAGAGCAACTTAGAGACCAACATGCTCTTACATGTACATTTTATTTCTGTTAGTTTTTTCTACTGAAGGAAAAAGTAACAAACATATTTTGCTTTGGAGCTATATAGAAAAGGTACAACTTTGAAGGCACTATGCCTCTTAACAGAAGTAATATAGATGGGGGCTAGGCAGAATGTCAGGACTACCATGTTTATAATTCAAGTTTCCTCTGTTTTACAAGCTGTAAATAATATGAAAATAATAAACAAAATATCTTTTAGATTTTGTTATACTTGCCTATACCAGCCTGTCCTACAATCCAGGACAGTCTAATAAAAAGCATCACACCCCATATATTCAGCATACATCGTACCTATAACATAAAAGCAAAGTTATTACATGTAATATACCTTTTAAGTAACAATGTTAATTGTTGCAGCTACTGAAAATGTTTTAAATAAATTAATCACAGTGTCAAATTTGGAACCTTGTTACTATAGTGCATACAAACATTTTCAAAAACTCACCACTAGTCTTTGGGCCCCCCAAGCAGAAAAGACCCCATCAGATACCACAGCCCATCTGGTACCTTGCATCTCCCCTCACTACGTTTTTCGAGTCCTAGACTGGTAGCCAAAGATGAGGGTTGGTTGCACTGGTAGCATATATAGCTAGCTTTTCTAAAAATACCATCACATCACAAATATTCATAAGATACATGCTATATGGAAAGAAGGTAACTGCTATGTCTGTATCAATGCAAACTGTGAATCAAGGTGAAATTTCCATTGCTAAAACCAAGGAATAAGTCTCACTGAACTCTGCAGGCCTTGATTTTTTCAGGACAGGTAGACGAGTGAACTCTTAGTGAAGGCTAACAGTGTGTGTGTGGGAGGGGGAGAGGAACATGGGGGCAAAACAGGTTTCTCCAAACAAATTATCTCTTCTTGCAAGAGGGTACAAGAAGCATGAGCCCCATTCAAATTACTTTAAGGAACATAGGAAAACTCTTATGAAACATTTTCTGTTTAAAACTGAAGAGTGAAACATTTTGGAGATTTAAGGTTATTGTTAAAGGATTTTGACTTCCTCTAAATGCTTTGTAAAACACATAACTAAGTAAAACACTCTACAATATGACACACTTACCTCCTGTATTCTGTGATCATGCATCATTAGATCTTTTGTGCCTACTTTATATTTCTTATATATTTTGCAGCACCATATTTACTGAAGATATTTAAATGCCACATTTTAGCAAAAAGCTTTCAGTGGCTTACAGAATAGAATAAAGCCACCTATATAGGACTAGCAAAAGTAGGATTTAAAACCATACAACAACAAAACCAAATGAAAGGTAACTGGCACCTCAGTATCATGTTTTTGTTTTGTTAGGTGCGAAGTCGTGTCCGACCCATCGCGACCCCATGGACAACGATCCTCCAGGCCTTCCTGTCCTCTGCCATTCCCTGGAGTCCATTTAAGTTTGCACCTACTGCTTCAGGGACTCCATCCAGCCACCTCATTCTCTGTCATCCCCTTCTTCTTTTGCCCTCAATCGCTCCCAGCATTAGGCTCTTCTCCAGGGAGTCCTTCCTTCTCATGAGGTGGCCAAAGTATTTGAGTTTCATCTTCAGGATCTGGCCTTCTAAGGAGCAGGCAGGGCTGATCTCCTCTAGGACTGACCGGTTTGTTCGCCTTGCAGTCCAAGGGACTCGCAAGAGTCTTCTCCAGCACCAGAGTTCAAAAGCCTCAATTCTTTGATGCTCGACCTTCCTTATGGTCCAACTTTCGCAGCCATACATTGCAACTGGGAAGACCATAGCCTTGACTAGACGCACTTTTGTTGGCAGGGTGATGTCTCTGCTTTTTAAGATGCTGTCTAGATTTGCCATAGCTTTCCTCCCCAGGAGCAAGCGTCTTTTAATTTCTTTGCTGCAGTCCCCATCTGAAGGGATCTTGGAGCCCAGGAAAGTAAAATCTGTCACTACCTCCATTTCTTCCCCATCTATTTGCCAGGAATTGAGAGGGCCGGATGCCATGATCTTTGTTTTCTTGATGTTGAGTTTCAAGCCAACTTTTGCACTCTCCTCCTTCACCCGCATCAACAGGCTCTTTAGTTCCTCTTCACTTTCTGCCATTAGAGTGGTATCATCTGCATATCTGAGGTTGTTGATATTTCTCCCTGCAATCTTGATCCCGATTTGTGACTCCTCTAACCCCGCCTTTCTCATGATGTGCTCCGCATACAGGTTAAATAGGCAAGGAGACAGTATACAGCCTTGCCGAACTCCTTTCTCAATTTTGAACCAATCAGTGATTCCATGCCCGGTTCTCACTGTTGCTTCTTGACCTGCATTATAGGTTTCTCAGGATACAAATAAGATGCTCTGATATTCCCATCTCTTTAAGAACTTGCCACAATGTGTTGTGCTCCACACAATCAAAGGCTTTAGCATAGTCAGGGAAGCAGAAGTAGATGTTTTTCTGGAACTCCCTAGCTTTCTCCATGATCCAGCGTATGTTGGCAATTTGATCTCTACTTCCTCTGCCTCTTCGAAATCCTACCTGTACTTCTGGAAGTTCTTGGTCCACATATTGCTGTAGCCTAGCTTGTAGGATTTTGAGCATAACTTTGCTAGCATGAGAAATGAGTGCAATAGTGCGGTAGTTTGAACATTCTTTGGCATTGCCCTTCTTTGGGATTGGAATGTAAACTGATCAGTATCATAGGTGGTACCTAATAAGCATGCCTAAAGAGATGATTCCAAAATCTTACACCTCAAGGAAACAGCATGGACACTGAAAAAGGCTTAATATCTTCATCAAAGGAGTTTCATTAATGAACAGGTGGTCTTCTAAATACCTAGATCACAGGGCTTTTAAAATTAACACTTGTACTTTGGACTGAGTTTAGAAATAAATTGGAAGTGAGAAGGCATCTTTTAAAGCTGGAATGTCTTATATTATAGCAGTTATCACTAGTCAATAATCTGATCACGGCATTTTGTACTAGCTGAAGTTTCTCAAATACTTTTTGAAAGCAGCCATATGGATAAGCTATTACTTGATCCAGCCTGGATGTTACAAAGTACGGGTAATTGCAGTCATCTTTTTCTAAAGACAAAGGTTCCTTAATCTTCAGTTGTCTGCTACTCCATCTTCAGAACTGTATATATTTGTAATTGTTTTGAATAAAATTATATTTATGCTTCTTAATCCTATCGTACATGTTAAATAAATATAATGAATTTTAGTAATAAAGCGAGTTTAAACATTGTATTTCAAGTCTTTTCAAATTCCTCCTCTCACACACTTTTTCTGGCTACAAGATTTCTGAAAGTTTTATATCTCTGTGGTAGTAAAAATACACTACTCACATACCAGTTATTCTAATCTAATGTTTAAAAAGTGCTTTGCGCTAATCATATTTAACAGGAACTCATAATTATTTTATCAACCTTTTTAAAAAGTGAAAGAGTAATTCAGAATCACTTGAAGGGCTGAAATACTATACTTACCAATACACCCTTGATCCAGCCAAATTTGACAACACCTTTACTATCAGCAGCATAAGCGGCAGTAGCTTCACCAGTAGGAGTTCCTTCTTCTCCATTTGCATATCCATCTTCAAAAGGTTCCTGTAGCACAGCAGATTTATGGAATCAAGGGACAGACATTGAACATGGGTATGCTTAAACTATGCCACAACTCTGACTGTTTTTAGGTTTTTCTATGTGGTTTGGTTGGCACTTTTGGTTTAGACTATAGTGTTCATTTTATTGTTATGATGATGTGTCTCAGGCACTTGTGGTATAGAAGCAGTATTGTAAATACTTTAAATATCCCACTACAAATGAACTCTGATTTGCATCAGATTTGAATACAAGCTTAAACAGCAATAGCACATTAACAAAATAATTTTGTTTACAATATTAGCAACACAAATGGGATTGGTGAAAATTATTCAGTGTTCTGAGTTGAAAGTGGTCAAGAATTACAGAGCTGCCACTATTCAAAGCACCTACTTGCAAGCCTTGAATTGTACTTGCAGACTGTGAGTTTATCATATATGGAAAGAGTAACTAATATAGGGACTGTAAAGTAAACTAGAAGCAATTTTGCTGGAGTACCTTGGAGAAAACAGTATAATCCTCGAGTACATTTAAAACTTTGTAAGCAAAACAAATCTGATATAAATCTTTAATTTATAAACAGATTTTCAAGTTCTACTGAAAAATTTAATATTTTGAACACAAAATCAAATATAAAAATTTCAAATACAGTATAATTTCTGCTTGGTGTGGAAAATTATTGTATTAACACTCATCCCCCACCACAGAATTCAAATAGTTCATTATCTTGCATTTGGCTCTGTTCACTAAAAACAACCATACACATCTTTGAGGCTCAGATGGTTCAATGCAGAAAAGAAAAAAGAAATCTTAACAGATTTTGCCATTCTAAGGTGATAATCTTTATGCTCTCCTTACAATAGTCTATACAAATTACAATAAAAAAATAGATAGTCCTGATAGGCCGAGCTTTTGCTTGACATAAGGGCTAATTACAACTCAGTAGAATCCCAATCTACACAAAAATTGTAAAAATATCTTTGAGAGGTAATTATACTTACATCCAGTTAAATTATATTGTATGGTCCTTTTATCAGATATACAGATTCAAATTACAAAATCATACGGGCATTGGTAACTAGATTCACCAATGACATTAATCACCAATGACATTCATTGTTACGAATAATATGCCATTCAGTGTCACATTATAGCCTGTTTGGCTCTCTATTTCATGAAACAATTGAGTACTCATAGGCAATGAGGATTATCATATATCAAATCAGCAAAGCGCTCTTAATATGAGACTGCATCCTTTCTGTTTTACCTTTGTATGACAAACAGTTTCTCTATATTTACTCTTTAAGGTTATTGTTGATTATTACAGGAAGTGGGAGTTTTTCTAAGAGAATTCAAACCGAAAACACTGAGGCATTATGCACATTTGTGGGTGTGACAAATTCCACAAAGATTACAAAACGTATTACTTTTTGCGAAGAATGGCAATGAATGCCTTATATGTGTAGAAATTTATCTTGCATACAATTAGAGGGTATAAAAATTCTTTGACAGTCACTCAATATGACATCAACAGATATTACTTTGAAAGCAGCAATACAGTGATGGCACATACTAAACTCTAACCCAAGTTTTCTCAACCAGAGTTTCAAGGGGTTTCTTGACGGCCCTGGAAGGGCTGCCTGATTCGTGTGAATTATTTTTATTTATTTTTTAAATTTGTAAACATTTTTCAGGTGATATGACCATATGCAGCATGTTGACTTGTTTCCCTCCTGCCCTCAAAATGGCCAGTGATGGGCCTAGAGGGGGTGGAAAGGGGAGAGCCCCTGGGTGAGTATGTATGCAGCTATAAGTCCCAACATATACTGCATGAACATGCCACTTCTGCGATTTCTTGAAGGCTGAAGAATGTTTCAGGGGTTTCCTCAAAGATGAAAAAGTTGAGAAAGGCTGCTCTAACCGGTAGATTAGTGATATTTTCTATATCAATACTTTCTTTACTTATATTTTTCAGAATTTTCCACCCCAGCATTTATTGCTAGAATGTATTTAGGTTTTTTAATTCTATGCAACAAAATGTATGAAAAAGTGTTACACAAGTAAAAGGTAGCCACTTGAAATTCAATCTGTTATTCTTTTTCATGTTTTGCACAGATGTTGTGCAAGGATGCAAAAATCCAAATACCTCCTTGTACTCAAGATAAGAAGCTCCATAGCAAAACTAGTATTTCACAGTACCCCCCAGACCATTTGATCCAATAGCAACAGCTTTACTTGTCAGTCACAAGGCACCTAAACACTAATCAAACATCTTAACAGCTGCAAACTTTCACAGCAAAAACACCTTCCAAACCTCAGGTTAACTATCGCTCTAATTAATTTTTCTTCGCTTAAAAAGTTTCCTAAAATGAAGGTCTTGGTAGTAAACAAATACTTTCCCACTAATATAACAGTCATTTGCTTAACTTACCTAATTTGTCTTTTCCACTTCACCATATAAGACTAGTTGTCTTTACACATGTAAAAGCCCAGAAAAAAATGATAAGGGGAGGAGACAAGTGTATGTTTTTTTTCTGAGATCCCCCCCCCAAACTTTTCCAATGTGGAAGAAAAACTGAAAATTTGGGAGAGGGCTAAAAAACCATCTGGGCTATCTGTAGATATCAGCCATATCCCATAACAACAGCTTTCTCTGCTGTCGTTCCCAATTTTGTGGAGAGAACTGCCTGAGAAAACCAGGAAGAGCCCTAATGCATGAGTTTTTTGGAAACTATATGAAATTGTTCAAAGATCTTTCCTAAAAGTAATAGGGTTGCAATATAACAGAATAGTTCAGGAAGGGGCTTTATTTATTCATGCAATTTATATACCACCCCTCACTGTGACATCTCAGAGCAGTGTACATAGAACCAGTTGGAAGTGGGAAAGGAACACTGAAACATTTGGAACAGTATGAACAAGCCAAAAATATACCAAGTTATTATAACAACATCTGGGTAATTACAACCAAACAACAATTAAAAAGGGATAACAATAATGGTTAGGGACATGCTGAGTGTCAAGGTTGCTAGGCAGGGGACCAGGCTATAGGGGAAATCCCCATCATTGGCATCTGAAAGCCTGGCAGAAGAGCTCTGTTCTGCAGGCGCTACAAAACTGAGTTCTGATAGAGCCTTGGTTTTATGGGAGAGATTCTTCCACCAGTTTGGGATCACGAATGAAAAGGCTCTGGCTCTGGTCGAGGCCAAGTGGATTTCTTTGGGGCCAAGGATCACTAGATTGTTGGAGTAAATAGCGTGTGTCATTTTTGGGGGGGAATATAGGGAAGTAAATGGTTCTTGAGGCATATAGGGCCCTGACCATGTATGGCCTTGAAGGTAAGCACCAACACCTTAAACCTGGTCCCGTATTCAATTGGTAGCCAGTGAAGCTGCTAGAGAGTTAGGGTGATATGGACTCTCCACAGCGTTTCAGTGGGAACATGGGCAGCTGCATTCTGCACCAATTGTAGTTTCTGGAGCAGGATAAGGGTAGGCCCATAAACAGCGAGTAACAGTAATCCAGTCCAGAGGTAACAGTTGCATGGATCACTGTGGCAAGGTGTTCTGGGACCAGATAGGGTGCTATTCACTTGGCTTGGCAGAGGGAGAAGAATGCCAGCTGCACTACTCTCGCAATTTGAGTTTCCATAGTTAAAGAAGCATCAAAGATCACACCCAAATTCCTGACCGATTGTGCTGTTTTAAGTTGCACACTGTTCAGGCTGGGGAGGCACACTTAGTTTAAGTTCGATTCTTACTGAATGAAGTGGTATCTCTTTAATCCACATCCTGATCGTATCTTGTCCTGTACTCTGCGCATATCCTATATCTCACATTTTCTTCTCCAAATCACAAAGTTTAGATCTGCACACCAGATTGCTAATACTTTTTCCTTCCCCCCCCCCTCCTTTTGTTTGAGATGTTGACTGGTCTCACTTTTAAGTGAAGGGGATGCTTTACCCTGGGATCTCTTTAAAGAATGATTGTACAGAGACACTTCATTTCATTCTTTAAACATTTTTTTAACTGGCAGTGAATGTTGTGAATACAATCCACAGGCAATGAACCCAACATAGCTGTGGTGGCTCAATTAGTAAGGTGCTTGCCTTACAACCAGAACTTTATGTGTTTGAGTCTGGCTGTGAGTCTTCAGATTTCCCCCCCCCCCAGCCCCCATGCAAGAGTTTTAATTAATTTTTACATTTGAAAGCACGTTTTAAAAATGCACCATTTTAAACTTTTGACCGTTTAACTTTTGAAAAAGTTTAAAAAATAATTAAAACTCATGTGTGGGGGAACAAAATCTCTAAAATGGAATCAACAGGACTCAAAAGGGCTGCTCCCGCTATTAACCAACCAATCAGCAAAGACCTCTGCACAATATCTGTGCTGTAGGCGTGGCTGGGGGGGGGAAGCCTGAAAAAGGATGGACATCTACTCCCAGAAGAGAGTATCGTGGGCCCACATTTTTTTGATTGGATATGCTGGCGAATAAGTAGCATGAATGCAGAGTCAACCCACAGCTGTGCAAGACTGGAGAAAAAACCCAACCAGGATCAGAATGGGGGTCAGGTGCAGATGGCTTTTGTTTAACAACCCAACCTTCTTTAAAAGCCCAGTGCTGATAAGCCACTGGTCTGACCCTTTCTCACCTATCCAAAGGACATCCATCTTCAAGGGGTTGAGCTTCATGAAACCATTCTGCTACAGCCTCCAGACATCTGGCCAAGGAGTCCACGGGATTATAAAGCTGGCCGTCTATCAGGAGATAGAACTGGATATCATTGGCATACTGGTGACAGCCCAGGCAATAGCTTTGAACCAACTGGGCAAGGGGACGCATAGCATTACGGAGAGGATCGCTCTCTGTGGGATTCAGCATCTGAGTTCACAGGGGTGTGACTGTTCTCCCTAATTACTACCGTTTGTTCTTAACTTTGGAAATGTTTTAAGACAATCTTCACATTTACATTTTCCCAGCATATAGTGTGGGATGTATGCAGTGTTTTCAAGAATATTTTCTTGAAACAGTATGCTATGTTAAATATGATAGAGCTCTGTCCTATCTATTGTGACTGTGCTGTTTAAATAATACTCTTCTCATCTATTATATTGAAGTTTATTTTTTTCTACTCAGATTGCGAAGGAAAATGTGTAAGTGGGGACCCGCAGGAAAATAGCAGAAGCAGCCATCTCATTTCTTGTTTTCACCCTATTTCTCTCTCACTTGTTCTCCTTCCAACTACCCTTTCTCTTACTCTCTCTCCATGCCTGCCACTCTCCTTCAGTTCCACCACATCACTCTACATATCACACACTACACCAATGTGGTTAAGAGCAGCATCTCCTAATCTGGTGAACTGGGTTTGATTCCCCACTCCTCCACATGCAGCCAGCTGGGTGACGTTGGGCTGGTTGCAGCTCCAACAGTGCTGTTCTGAACAAGTAATCTGTTAAAGCCAAATTATAAATGCAAGCAAACCAACCTACTTTTATAACAAGCACTCAACATTCTGGTAATTTTATTAAACCAACTTGCAAAGTACAACTTCGGTTCATTTCTGAAGTAATACTTTGAAACCTATTTTTAGAACATATATCCAACTCTTACTTTGCATAATTTTGCTGAATTAATATGAATGATGGAATGAAATAATTACAGCTCAAGAGTGATAGGGAGGTGGTCAGGAATATCTAGCTACCCTAAAATAGAATCCAAGGCTTCAGGACTGATCAGCTACCTTCACAAGTAGTAAAGGAACTTGTTGATCTACTCTCAGAAACTATTAAAACCATCTGAGAAATCCAGGCTGTCCCAATCTTCACAGTGGGCATAAAGGAGGATGTGGGAAACTGCAGACCAGTCTTTCTGGCTTCAACACCAGGAAACATAATAGATTAGAACAGATTATAAAATGGTCAATCTGTAAACATCTAAAACAATGATTAGTGATTAGCAAAATCAGCATGGATTTGTTAAGAATAAATCCTGTCAGATTAAATTTATCTTGTTTTTAATTGGGTTACAAATTTAGTAGACTGTAGGGATGCTTGATCTTACCAAAGCATCTGACAAAGTCCCCTGTGATAGCTTGATCAGTAAGCTAGTTAAACTACAGTACCATTAGGTAGATATACATATACATACGCACACATACATATACACAAAATTATTGGGAGGTATGACAAGATATGGTCATGCCAACCCATCTACCCGTCCCAAAATGGCCAATGATGGGCCTGGAGGGGGTGGGAAGGAGCCCCAGGTGGGCATGTACATAGCTATGCTTCCAAATCATATTCTGCAAGACTGCACCACTTCTGGAGTTTCTCAAAGCCTGCAGAATGCTTCAGGGGTTTCTCAATGGTTGAAAAGTTGAGAAAGGCTGATCTAAAGGGAGATTTCTGGTACAGTGACATAGGCTTCTGTCTCAGGCCTGGTATTATTACGTTTTTATTAGTGACATTCCCATTAAAATGAGAGTCTAGTAGCACCTTATTATTATTATTTATTCCCATTAACTCTAACATATCAGAATAGAAGTAAAATTTAAAACAGCCTTGATAATTTCAGTTATCCAACTAACAACATGAAATTCAACAGAATCAAATACAAAGTTCAGGATTTAGGTAAGAATTAAAACTTCACATGGGATGAAGTATATCTGGCAGTAATATTTTGGGACTGCAGTCAATTACAAGCTGATTATGCAATGGTAGTGTGATGCAGCTGCAAGAAAGGCTAATATGATTTCAGGCTACATTAACAGAAGCTTAGTATCCAAGCTATAACAAGTAATGATTCCACTCCATTCTGTGGAAGACTGCATCTGGACTAGAGTCAGGAGACTCTAGAAAATAACCCAAAGTGTCTGGGTATGTTTAGCCTGAAGAAAAGACAAGAGAAAGCACAAAATAGACTATACCAAGTACCTAAAGGTCTGTTAGATGGAAGAGGGCAAATACTTATTCTCTGCTGCTTCAGAGAGTAAGACTAGATGACCTGAAATTACAGAAGGGCAGACTTCAGTTGTACATGAGGAGATGCTTCCTAATGAGAATAGTTTGACAATGGAGCCAGCTACTGAAAAGTAGGCTATCCCTTGTTGGTGAAAGCAGAAGATGGACATGGGACATCTCTTGGAGACATGGGAATGTTCTAGCTTTGGATAAATTCAAATGAGTAGCCATGTTGGTCTGAAGTCTGATTTTACTAGCTTCAGAGTGAGCAATGGGTTGGGAATGGGACTTATGGGCCATCTGCCAAAACAAGTATGTTATGTATTGAAGTGTTCCCCATCCAGAAAGTATGATGTGTTAAAACCATAAAGAATGTTATATTCGTTTATCGTTTTAACACATCATACTTTCTGGATGGGGAACTCTTCAATACATAACAGAACTAACAACTGGATCATATACATTAAGTCATGATAGATACATAAGTTGCCACATCTCAGGTAGCTCACCCCTCCAAACTAAGGGTCAATTTGTATTTCTGTTACATTACTATGAATTCTAATCGTGGCTCTGAAAGCTGGTAAGGGCAGTCCAACTATACCCACAAAGTCCTTAACAAACAGAAATAACAGAGCCAGCCACTATGGTATCCTGGCTTTCTTCCCACTGTAGCAAAATTCTACTATTCCAATTTACAAGTGGAGCTCTCCAGGATGCTTTTCATAAGTTTAAAATGCAAATGGGACTAAGAATTCAACAATATCCTCAAATATACAATATAATTTTCTGTGTAGCCATTTCTCATTTTAGTGGGTGACAAACAAACTGGGACTAAAAAGCAAATTCTAGAAAGATTATACAGATTAAGAACTTTCATGATCTACATTCAAAACTGCTGTTTGAGACATGGCCCTAGACACTGAAATCATAGCCATTTTGCACCTTGACTTTCTTATACCTAAGCATGGACTGCTGCCATTTGTTCTTTTGAATGAAAAGCAAGTTGTTCTTTTGGGAATATTACTGTTCCAATGTCAGCAAAAGCATTCCAATGCTGCTAGTTTATGTCAGATGAGATCAGGCATGAAGGGGACTATGCACAGAATAAAGGTCCAATATTCTTAATGTTTACAAAAGCCCTCATCTCAATGTTCAGAAATTATACTAATTTTTACACAGTGCAATAGATACCTCCTGATGAACTGAAAACATTCCCTGATGCTTACCCTCCTCACCCTAAAAGAGCAGGAAAGATAGCAAAGAATATAAGCCAAGGTAAGAACAACTAACACACCAAGATGTCTCTTGCTCTGATTTGTTCTTGCGGGTTCCACATGTGCCCATTTTCCAAAGCCAATGCAAGTTGTTTTGCAGTTCTGATACTACCAGATGAAAATCTAACAGAAAAACCTAAGCTGTGTATATTTACAGTAGCACAAGAGGATAAATGCCCAAGATGTTTGTGCTGCGCACTAATGAGATCAGGTGCAATACAATTTATAGCACGGATCTTCAACTTTTCTAAACTTGGGATTCACCTTTAATGCCCAGGCATTATCGTGGCTGTCAGTGCTAAAAAGAATCCTCTCGTTTGCCAAAGTCCTCATCATCCTACTGCCCTTCTCAACATACATGAAAGAAGTGGTAGAAGCTATGATGTCCTTGCTCTCTCTACAGAGACACACCAGCACAGGCAGAGTATCAGACTAGGATCCAGGAGATCACATTTGAACCCCCACTCCACCATGGAAACTTGCTGAATGGCCTTAGGTCAGTGATGCTATAAGTCTAACCTACTTCATTGGGTTGTTGCAAGGACAGAATGAAGTAGGTATAATGTTGTAAACCATTGTGCCCCCCCCCCCCCCCAGAAAAGAGTGGGATGTAAATGAAGTGAATCAAGCACAAAAAATCCAGCTCTACAGAAACTGAAAATTTAGCAGTCAGGGTACTATAACCCATAGGTTAAAAGGACCATTTTACTACCGAAGTGCAGGCCAACACTACATCACATGGTAGATCATATCTCAAGTGGCTGGCAGAGTTACTACAGTCATGATACTGGTTGGATACTCCCCTTCCTGCCAGTCCTTGTCATCATAAGAACTGCCTCACAGATCTCCTATTTGCTATATATTGTTCTTCTCTACGTTTAGCCAGCAGTGTCAGGGAGAAGATTAAACCCCCTTTATCCAGTTCTTCTCCACTCCAAAACTTTTTATAATTTGACCTCATGGTTAACACCTAAACTTCCAAGGCAGGAAAGACGATTACCTTCTTTTAATGTACATGATTTCTAGATAACGTTTTAATAACTTATTAAGGGTGGAAAATTAATACATCTCTGAATTTCAGGAAAGATGTAAGTACAATCTTTGAAGTTTCTACACAATATCTTTGGTGAAGATTTTCTACACAAGAAAATCAAGATGACCTCTGAATAATGCAACAAGATTTATAGATAACATTGTTGTAACTTAACAAAGGTAGAATATTAATCCATCTCTGAACTTCAGGAAATAAGTTCTTTGAAGATCATACACAGTATCTTTAGTGAAGATTTTCTACGCAAGAAAATTGGGAGGGCATAGATAGTTTTCCTCACCAACCAATTCAGCTTTAACAGAAGTTTAGGCTGAGAGATGGCAACTAGATTCAAAACACTCATGGCTATATGAGAATTTGAGTGAAGACCTGACTACTCATTTTATCACATTGATTTACTTAAGTTATACTTGCCAAGGGGTCTGATGGTATGGTGAACAGGACCACATCAGGACTAGAAATATCTATTACAAACATGCAAATATGATTTATGTACCATTCTACATTACACAGAAAACCCTGCTGGATCAAACTACGGAGGCTGACCAGATATCCAGAAAGCCTACAGCAGCATGGAGGTCAAAGAGATGTAACAGTTTGAGAAAAACCAGGAGAGTGCAAGCCTGCCTGACCTCCTCAGGAAGACCATTCCACAAAGTGGGGGGCACAGCAGGGAAGAAATATACATAGGCAATTGTTGATTTTGCCCATTTGCAGGTTGGTACCGGCAGAAGGCCCTGCTTGAATGACTGAATCTGTTATGATAGAGCATAGGAGGAGAGAGTCAGTCTTGCAGAGATGACAGTCCAAGGCCATGAAGGGATTTATATGTTATAGCCAATACTTTAATTAGATCCTAATACATGGACAAATCAATGGAGTGAATGCACAACGGCAGTAATATGCATGTGCTACCTAGCTCCCAATAACTGCTTAGCTGCAAGTTTCCAAACTGATTTTAAAGGAAGACCAAGAGGTGAACTTTGGTATGAAGTTGCAGAAGCCCATATGTGGATTTAGCCTATTTCTATAACTTAGTCCAGTGACCTCATGTATGACTCCTCCTGTTACAGAATAAGGGTTTTAACAGGAAATCTTAATATACAATAACCTTCTGATGAACCTTTTTTACTTGAGATGAGAAATTGCTTTCTCATCTTCTGTCGTAGTACCTTAATAACATAGGGACGTAACTGACATATGCATGCTTTCATATTTAAGAAAAAAGGCCACATTTTAACATTATTATATGACTACAGTTATAGGTGTGCCATAAAAATGAATAGCAGAGATTCAATTAGCTACATGTACTATTATTTAAAATATTACAAATGTCCGTGAGGAAAAGCACAACCTTTCTGGTTGAGAATTATCAAAATGCAAAAGCTGAACTATTTTACTATAAATTTTTAAAAAGCTGTTCAGATCCAAGTATGATGGACTTGTTAGTGTGCAGCACTAAACAGAATTACACTCAGATAAGTCAATGGACTCAGAAAGGTGTAACTTTGTGTATGATTCTACCATAACTATATTGAGCAAGAGCTAGCCAGCTTTTCCATCAGTGAAAAAGTAGTCACCAGAAAAAGTATGCTGAGGATGCATGGACAAAATCCATGAGGGACAAGGGCTGTAGCTAGGAGAACTAGGCAAACTGAGCAAAGACACTGGCCAGATCCAACCCTTCTATATCAGCAAAACACTTAAGTCATCACTACTGCCCATCACAGCTTCATTTGATCCAAAGGGAACACAATAAGGCAGTAAGATTTATGTTCATCAATAAAGTCATTGCCAGGGATATAATGAGGTAAGATTTTTGAAGTGGCATGCAATGGCTTGTATTTCAGTTAATAGCATTTTGACTTAGTTATGGAATAGCTTGGAAAAGTTTCTATAATTTTACAGAGAAACATCAGAAAAATAAGCTCACAAAATAAATGTCTTATATCTCTTCTACCAAAGGTTTATACAACTTATCTACAAATCTCAGCAAGCCCATGAAAGTCTGTGGGTCTGCACACAAAAATTCGTGCAGAATACAACAGTAGATCAAAACATGCATGCTGCAAAGAGACATTAACAACACCGAGGAGAGCATTAGGCCTTTGAAGAATCCAGGATGAATCCTTCTCAAAGATATGTCAAACAATATTGTGTCACTAATCTCAGTATCAGGAAAGGGTAGAGGGGGCACACATATGAAGCAAAGATGCTTGTTTTACAGTAGACACTACAAATGAATTTCCTCAGGCCTATCTCAAGGTGACCTTTTCTTGTTGCCTACATTGAAGTGTTTGGTTCTCTTCTGCAAATACCATTTTACCATCTAAATGCCTCTACATCCAATCCATTGTTCACACACGTATTCTGATTAAAACTACATAAACCTCAGGTTAAAGAGCAGATTCTCATGCACTTGAAAAACAGTCCATTCAGCAAATGTTAATGATCTATTGGCTAAGAAATTTAGCATTGGCTAAAAGTTTCCCTGTTCACAACTATGGTTGCTGCAGACAACCTACACTTATCTAGGTATAGTAAATTTTAATTGGGATCAACTGGCATTTAAGAGAAAATTAGCTGTGTGTTGTATTTATTAGCAAAGGGAAATGGCTAGGCAAATCAAACTAATGCATTCCCCAACATTCAAGAGCCTGTGCTTCCCACAGCTGATCACATTCAAGAAGTTCCTGAGAGATAGCTGAAATTGTACTGAATGGAAAAAGTCATTTCAAGGTGTAAACAGTCATCTGTATTATAGTTGCTACTACAGCAAAATCTAACAAATGGTTTTCCCATTTTCCTCCAATGTGATCCATTGTTTTTGCAGCTTAATAAATTCTGCTCCATGCATATGCAGCCAGTTCGAGCTATGAGCTGAGATAATACAAGAAAAATAAAATAATATGTACTTTCATTATCTCTGATAGCCAGAAAGTCACGCATAAAGTAAACTAATAACAGGAGCTTATAAATTCCTAGTTAAAGCTAATCTGCTTCTGCCAGTCTGCTACAGAATGACAATGCTTATCTACTAAAGTACTAGAAGAACACTGCATAAGTCTTTTACCACCTTGCCCACCGGCAATGTCAGGTGCCTGTTTCTTTACAGTGCCTCATTTTTTGGGGGGGAGGGCAAAGAAATCTGTACTCAAAGGCAGAAGATTGCAATTTCAACATACAAAAAGCAAAGGAAGATTACTTAGCAGTAGGTAAGAGTGCCTTCTTGGGGGGAAAAAAGTTTAGTTTCAATGGTCTTATAAGACATTACCTTCAATTCTGCGATGGCAATGCATTTCAGTTCAGCACCAGAAACCGCTAGAACTCTTGAAGTACTTGGCATTTCTGCAAAGCTGCTCTAGCTAGTCCACTGCGCAAACGTAGAGCATAAAAGGCCACATGGAGAAAGCCCAGAGCCCGCTCAGTCACTCACCTTGTCCAGCTCATCATGCAGCTCGGCCAGGCTGGGCCGGATAAGCTTCTCCCCCAGACCGGCAGCAGTGTGCCGGTAATAGTCTATCCTTGGCACGGCGTCGATGGTGTTGTGGCCGAAGGTGCGCAGGTAGTAGGTGTTGGTGTGGGTGTCGTAGTAGTAGTGATGGTGCCCCCCCGAGCCGCCGCCCCCGGAATGGAGGCTCCCCTCGCTCAGCACCGTGTCGCCGCCGTTCTGGAAGCTGACATTGAACACCTCCCCGCCGCCCAGCTCTCCCGAGCTCTCGTCCCCGGCGGAGGGGTCCACGAAATTGACCCGGAACCGGCCTTTGGCTTCTTCGCTGCCTTTCGCGGGCCCGTCGCCGGTGGGTTTAGAGGGCGACTCCGTCGTCCCCGGCTCCTCCTCGGCCGCCGCTCGACCAGCGTTTTCCGCCACCAGGTCCACCTGGAAGCGGCTCTGGCTCGGCGTGGGACCCAGCGGTCTGCCCAGCCCATCGCCGCCTGCCAGCCCGGGGCCCGGCTCCGGGGACAAGGAGCCGCCCGGAGCATCCCCGTCACTCGCCGGCAAGCGAGACGCTTCGTCAGCGCCCCCACTTGCCGCGGCGGCTCCTCCTCCCGCCGCTGCTGCTGCTGCTGCTGCTTTCAGGCTGGGAGAGCCGGAGCGAGGTGCCGGAGGCGGCGTGTGCGGAGGCTGCGGCAACGGTTTCCCCTCCATGGCTCCTCCTCACACGGCAGCAGCGCAGGCCGGAGGATGAGCAGACTGTGGCGCGGCTCCGGGACTTCCTCTGCTGGAGGCAGGCGGGCGGGCAACTATCGTTCAGGGGCGCCTCCAACTGCCAAACCGGCACCCCGCGCAGCCGGACTACACTACAACGCTACGCAACACGCCGCGCCTCCTGGGCAGGCAAGGCAGGCAGCCAGGCAACCGCCCTCTCTCTCTCTGTCCCTCCCTCCCCGCCGTCCCCCCGCCCCTGCCTTTGCAGCCGCCGCCGCGCCAGGTGATGATGATGATGATGCTCTCGCCGCCGGCGCGGCTGCCCGGCTCTCCTTGGCCCGCAGCAGGAGAGGAAGCCGGTTTCCTGTCAGGGCACACAACGGCCGCCGCCGCCGCGCCAAGACGCAGCCTCGGGGGAGAAGGCGGGGGGCGCCGCCGGGCGTCCTGCTCCAGCCGCACGCGTCTCTTTCTGCATCGAACGCGCTCCCCGCGCCCCGACCCGACTTCCCTCCACACACACACACAAAGACACGCTGGAGCGCCGGTCCCGCCTCCGGACTACACACTCCGGGCAACGTCACCAGCCTCGCCGCACGTCAGCCGGGCCACCTCCAAGGCGGCGGCGGGGCTCCGTTCGCGGGCAGCCGGAGGAAGGCGGAGAGCCTGCCGCGCCGTGTCCACACGCGCCCCGCTTTCTCTTCCACGCCCCTTTACTCCCTCGCGGGCGGGCGGGCGGGGGGGGAAGAACGCGGTGCTACTCCGCTTTGGCGCCCTCCGTCCCCATCCGGACACCCTTCCCAGGCAACGCCGCCCAGCCGCAGAGCTCCCCTGGACGCCGCCACACACTGACAAGCGAAGCCGCCGCCGCCGCACGGAGGAAGTCCGAGGCCGGCCGCGAAAGTGAGCGGGCCCGCTGCAGCCAATCGCCTTCCTGCGACGCGGCCCTGGGAGGGCTCTTTAAAGCATCCGCGGGGAGAGAGGCGGGGGCAGCCGCCTCGGGGAGGGGACTGGCCCCGCGAGGGGCAGGGCGGATCCACGCGGCTCTTCTCCGGAGAGCGAGTCCGCGCAAGGGTGGCTGGCCCGGCAGGCCGCTCGCTTGTCTGGGGCTGCCCGGGGCGCCGTCCAATCTCCAGGTACCGCTGGGACCTCCCCAGCACTGCCCCGTTGGGCGCAGGCCCCGCCCGCTCCTCACTGCAGCGGCCGCCTCTCGGCTCGGCGGCTCTGATGCTCCCCCGAGGACGAGGAGCAAGACGAGAAGCCGCCGCCGCCGCCGCCGCCTCTTGGCCGAGAACGAGGCTGAAGGCGGGCGGCGGATGCAGCTGCCTGCTTACAATGCCTGGCACTTGTCCCGAGAAAAGAATGGGCGGGGCTGGTGAATCCTGACCCGC
Source organism: Paroedura picta (assembly GCF_049243985.1). NCBI lineage: Eukaryota > Metazoa > Chordata > Lepidosauria > Squamata > Gekkonidae > Paroedura > Paroedura picta. The sequence goes on along the minus strand of NC_135375.1, from coordinate 58,029,043 downwards.
AGGCGTCTGACAAGGGCTCGTAGGGAAGTGTTTAGCCTGGTTGCTCTTCTTCTTAGGCGTAAATTGTGCCCCAAATCTCGCGAGGCAGGACCCAGGCGTTACGGAGCTTGCTGCAATGCTGGGTGCGCTCGTTAGGGAGGCGAACCCCACTGAGCGCTGCGCGGCCTGTTGCCCGGTGAAGGTATTCGGGAGTTTCAGTCAGAAAACGGTTGCTTTTTTGTTTTTATTTGTTTTAAAAGTTTAAGTCCTGCCTTTGTAGTCAAACAAGCTTTGCGGAACTCCGCAATCGTTTACACTATACAACAACAAATAATAAAAATGAAAAGCAGAATAGCTATTTTTTGTTTTACTATCTAACACTTGCCTGGTGCTATTGCTATTAACCTGCAATTGTGACTGTATTTTAGGGGGCACAGGATGATATGCCAAACAAGCCTGGACATTGCCCAATTTTAACTGAGTTCGACCTAGAACATGATCCAGAATCTGCAGAGCTCAGGGATTTGTAGGTGGACAGGTAGATGTGGAAATGGTTCCCTGAAAGCAGAAAATTGGACAGCTGGAGGAATATACTGTTATGCTGGAAAGCAAGGTGGCATTTTATTATGCGAGTTGCCTACTAATCTATCATGGCCCTCCTAAGCAGGTCTACTTGTTCATTGAGTCTTACTCCCAGGTAAAAGTTATCAGAGTTGCACCTTCTACTACTGGCTTTAGGGTGGCATTCATAACTACATGTCTCAGCTGTAAACCCAACATTAAATTGAGTGGTGTACCAGACACCCCAGAACAAGATGCAGCTCAGTAAAGATAAGTGCAGAGTTCTACATCTGGGTCACAAAAATGAGAAGCATGCCTACTGGGTGGGAGATATACTCAGTAGTAGTCTGTGTAAATGAGATCTTGGGGCACTTGTGAACTATAAACTATAAACAGACAATGTGATGTGGTGGTTAAAAAGGCAAATGCAGCCTTGGGCTGTATCAACAGTCATCAGAATCTCAAAATATCAAAAGTTTCACTGTATACTACATTGGTCAGACCACACCTGAAGTACTGAGTGCAGTTCTATAGGCCTCACTTCAAAAAGGATGTGGAAAAAATTGAGAGGATGCAGAGGAAAGTGACAAGGATAATCTGGAGACCAAGCCTGAGGAAAGGCTGAAGGATGTTCAGCTTGGAGAAAAGGAAGTTGAGAGGGGGACATGATAAGTATTGTTATTATTTTATTTCTTTATTTAATTTCTTACCTGCCACTCCCAATAAGGCTCGTGGTGGGTTACTGAAGTGCATTAAAAACCCCTAAAAACAACATCATGCACAGTCCAATACATAAGTATACAAGATGCAGCAAAAACATAATACTACTAAACCACAACACTAATACCAGCCGTGGGGCAGACAAAAAGGGGATGCTGACGTTTCACCCGCCATCAGAATAACTCAAGGGGGGGGGGAGCTCTTCCTTAGCGTGCCATATTTGAAATGTTGTCACTTGGAGGAGAGCAGGGAGGATAGAACCCACAGTAATAGCTCTAAACTACCTGTAGAACAGTACCCAAGTAGTTATCAAGGCAAAAAATCGTACAGAGTATTTCAGCAGTAGAATCAGCTGCCTAAGTAAGTGGTGAGCTCCCCCTCACTGGCTGTCTTTAAGCAGGAGCTGGACTTATCAAGAATCCTTTAGGCTGATCCTGCATTGAGCAGAGGGTTGGATTAGATGGCCTGTGCGACTCCTAACTATGATTCTGTAATTCTATTATGCTTTGCCTATATAGTGCTATCATATTTACCTCTTAAAACATGTATAATTCTGAATTCCAAGCAACAAGATAAAGTATAAAACAGGTATGTTTAAGTTACATTTGAATTCAAATAGAGCATGGAAATATAATTGATTTCAAGGAGAATGAGTATTGAATACAATTACAACTGTTACTTAAACAATCATTTGTGGGATTATTTTTGGCCTATTCAAAATCTTTTGGTTCACAATAACAATACATCAGCATTTTACTGTCATTGTGTTGTGTTTCCTCCATGGATATTGGATGCATTCCTAAGCACACATTGTGTACCCATGCGGTATGTTATGTGTAATTGTATTTTAGAGCAAACTTTAAAAAAATTAATTCCATGGTATACCTGTGAAAAGTTGCCAGGCAAATCTCATGATAAGTCCTTCTGGCTGAAACACTGGGAGGTTTGCTTTGCCAGCCGGATGCAGAGGCGGAACAGCTCTCTTCAGTGTGTTGATAGGATTTTTGTACTTGCTACTATGTGCTGTGCCTTTCAGCTCCTGTTACTGTTGGTTTTAACTTGTATGTCAATATTCCTATTTCCTCAAAGTCACACAGCAGATGTGGGGAATGGTTGTTTAAAAAACTAGGGAAAGCCTGTTTGCACCTGAAGTACTATTGGAGTGGGAGGAAGGAGTCCTGCTATTTTCCTGCATTGAAACAACATGGGGGGAGGTATTACTTTGTGCAAAAATGAGGAAAGAAGAAGAAAAGTTGGTTTTTATACCCTGCTTTTTACTGCCCGCTTTCCCTTCTTCTCCGCTAACTGATGCCCTGTGAGATAGGTGAGTTTGAGAGAGCTCTGACAGGACTGCTTAGTCAGAACAACACTATCAGGGCTGTGATGAGCCCAAGGTTACCCAGCTGTATGTGGAGGATTGGGGAATCAAACCCAGCTTGCCCAGTTATAAGATGCTGCTCTTAACCACTACACCACTTGGGCTCCCCAAGGCCATTTCAGTGTGGGAAAACATTGGGGGATTAAGTAACCCTCCCTCCTCAGCATTCTGAGACCAAATGAGCTTTTCTTTACTAATTTCTGTACTCCATGGCTGCTAAGTGGCTGCGGGGAAACAGAGTGGGTCCAGGTTCACATCAGTGAAAACCAGCACATATAGTCTGGCTGTAAGGTAAACGTATTGTATGATCAATGTAGAATGTGGCATTACAAGGTGTAACACTGTGGGTAGGAAGGTAGTTTTGAATTTTCTGCATTCTGCAGGGGTTGATGGACCTGTAAGTCCCTTCCAACTCTATGATTTTGTCATTCTATGACAATGTAGTGAAAGCTAGATGATACCTGCAATACTAGAGTGAACTGTGCACATATTCTCATATGAAGGTGCCTTTCTGAACTATTCCATTGTAATACATCTCTTATCATTTTAAATTTTTTGTTAATTATACAACAGAAAAGCAAAGATTAGAAGAAAAGAACAAACATAATCATACCACATAAAACAATGATACTTTCAATGACATGACAGCCATCTGATTGGCCTTTGGAGGAAGGGCCCTTTCCTCTTGAGGGTCACTCAGAGGGGCTGCCAGGCTGTGCAGCTTGGGACGACCTTCCAGGCAACCTCCTAGCCAGCTGAAGGCTGCGAAACCCCATCCACCTGTACTCTGATTTGGCCACCCTGCTCTGCACAGCCAAAGGCAGCAGACTTCAGTTTGGGCAGAAAAAGTCTGCACCACCTGTGCTGAGCCATAGCTGGTGGGGCAGGTGCTAGGAGGGCTCCTGCAGAGTAGGCTGACCCAGCCATAGTATTCACTCACCCTGCTCTGCAGAAGCCCTCCCCCTTTACTTTCCATGCCCTTACCTACCCTTTCGGGCACCTCATTCCTCCTCAGCACATGTGGGGGTGCGGTGACCACCAGGTTCCTGCAGAGCACAGCATGCTAGCTGCCAACCTGGCCCATGCTGTTCTGTGCCCATTTTTTAAACAGGCTTCACTAATATATCTTAACATGATTACATTACTCGCAATATTGTTATACTATTATTTTACTTCATTTCCAACCATTTTAAATCTCATCAACTCGCTAATCATTAGACCCTTTTCATTATAATATACTTACTTAGAAATCTAAGATCTTTGATCTTCAGGTCTACCAATTATCAAACCATTTCCCCCTAAAAATCAAAAGAAAATTCAACAAAAGATGTCCACTATATCATCAAAGTAAATATTACATTTTCTCTAACCAAAATAATAAGATCAAAAATTTCAGCCAATTTGAAGACCTTAACAAACTAGTCTTCTATTATAAGTAAGTTTGTATTTTTGACCAGTATAAAATTCTCGGAACCATTGACACCTATCTCGACAAAATACCGTATTTGTTTTCCAATTTATTATCCCTCAAAGTCAACCAAATACACTCTTTCAGAGGGGATTCTTTCAGAGGGGGATTCAATTCATTTATATTCCACATCCAGAATTTGTAATCCATATCCAGGTCTCAGTAGAGACAGTCCCCCTTTCCCATCCTTATTTCTTTCCCATTGGTCTTTCTTTGGAGCTGGTATATGTTGCCAATTTTGATGATGTGGGATTCTACAACTTCCCATTCTGTTTTATATCCTTCAATGAATGTACTCATTTTGGAAACTGAATTAAGTCTGAATCTGTGTTCTTGAAATGTCAAGATGACTCCTTCAAATTTGTCTCATTGAAATTTAATTTGTTTCTGTCAAGAACACATAATTATTTCATTTCCATAAAGTTCTTTGTGGAACTTCCTTCAAAATTATCACTTCCTTACTGTCAATCTTAAATTTTGTCATGGAATATTGTTGTAGGGTTCTATCTCTAGTAGATTTCTTCACAAAGTGAACCAAAGTATTGCATCTTAATACATATGTTACTGCATTATATAAATTTTTGTCTGAACATTTCTGATTAGCACATTCTGTGGAATGATACAGCTGTGGGAATCCTCCTGACCTACTTAGACAAGCTGTTTTATAAGGTGGGAGCCACCACAGAGGGTGCACATGAATGGGCAGTAGTTGATCTTATCCATTTGCAGACCTTGTTCAGATGATCAAAGTTTTTGTGACAAAGCATAGCAGGAAAGGCTCAAGTATGTGGGTCCCAGGCCAAGAATTGAATGTAACTCAGGGAGCAACTGCAGAGGGGTCTGTTACTCAGGCTGCCAATTTCTGAACCAAATGAAGTTTCCAAGTTGACTTTAAGGGCTAACCCTTCATAGTGACCAAAGCATGGATGCACATGGACACATTGGTTGAATCAAAATAGAGGGCTATCTTCTAAGACAACTGAAGATGATAGAAAGGTTTTGTTTTATTTCACTGTGTCAGCTTGCTTCCGTAGCTGTGATGCTGAGTCTGGAATGATCCCTAGGGTCTTAAACAAGTCATAAAGTGCCTGCTGACTCAGTTCGTTTGTCAAGTGCCACAAGCTTCTGTCTACAAAGCCTACTAACCAAGTACTAGGTCTTTGGTCCTTGTTGTATCTGTCTATTGCTAAAGAAGGGAACAGCAAGTATATGAAACTATGTTTGAGTCCAGGGGCATATTTAAGAACCACAAAGTATTTAATGATGTGTGCATGCATGTGAAAGCCTATACCTTGAATAAAGCATTGTTCTTAAGGCTGCCACTGGATTTAAACTTTGTTCTGCTGCTTCAGACCAACACAATTACCCTCCTAAATCTATATTATGACAGTCACACAGCAATCTAACTTCCTAGTTTTGAGCTATTAGGAGCCATCAGAAGACGGTCTTGATCTGCCTTACTCCCATAGTTTAGTCAGTTTGTTGCTCTGTGCTGCTGCCTTCTTCAACGTTCTCAACTGCAAATGGGGAGGAGAAAACTAGATCCATAAAGCCATTGATAAAATTAAATGAAGAGGCCACAAATCAGAAAGGAGCAAAACATTTTAAAAGCATTGCCTCCCCAATAGCATTCTTTGTCTACTGTATGTACACAGAGATGGTGTTAAAGATATTCACTGAATGACTAATTAAAGATAAGTTTTCATATAAACATCACATACCTAGCTTACTTTGTGTTTGTTTAATGTTAGTTGAACTATTGTTGTATACTCCAGTTACAGAATCAGTAGTATCAAATCCATTTATATCCTGTCTCAAGTTCTTAGCTGCTGATTCAGTGTATGTCTGGAATCTCTCTTCAGCTATCACTGGTATGGCATCCATGCCCTCTCTGGTATACCGTGTGGCTTCTTTGTTACATGCTCAAAACTCTATGGATTCTTTCAGCTTGATGCCGATTTATTCCTTTGTGGACAGGCTCATTTTTCAGTTGTCACAGAAGCAGGATACAGGCACAAATCCCATCAGGAGACTAAGAACAGTTGCCATAAAATAACTTCTGCATCTTCTAAAGAAAGATCGATGCATATATTTAAAGAAAATGTTGCCCAGTGTTTCTGCAGTTCTTATTTATTGCCAGATTTAAACTTTATTTTTCTGTTGTTTAACTGATTTCTAATTTTGAGAACATCATTGGCCTCTGGTAGAAAAATGTAATATAAATCTTTTAATTAAATAATAAATAAACACCCCATACAAACTTTTTATTTGAGGAAGAATTTGTTTCATTTTAAAAATCATCTCATTCCCTTTTTTATTGTTTTGGATATAAAAATAATTTTATCTCACACAATTATGCATCTTTAAATTATTGTATCTTCTCCTTTTAGATGTGTAAGCCTGGTTTGATTGTTGATACAAAAATAAAATTAAAAGTAAAAGAAAAAAATTATTTGGAAACTATGCTGTCACAGTTGGATCATCTTATTGGGAACATGAAAATAACAGGATTTTAAAGGCGGGAGGAGCTAAATAAAATTCAGCCTTCCCCTTCTTCAGTATAGTATTCTTTTTTCTTCGTTTATTATATAGAGATAATATCACATAGTTGTCATTGTGAGAGAATTGCACAATGCTTATTCTTCTCTGTAGGAAGCCTCTGACCTTAAGCAGTATTTTAAAGTAATTGTTTTTAATTTTCTATCCCAAATGCATGTAGGATATTAGTAATAGCAAAGGCAGTCAATATCCTCATAAGAAATAGAAGTTGCAAGCTTGTGACATTTTTGATAATGGGCTTATTTCCTCTTGCTTTTAGTTCCTCATCTTGGGACAACAGATCATGTAGCAGGTATTATTTCTATATCTTTTGTCTAGCTTCTGAAGAAATGTTTGAACAAGATGCTATGTGACTTATAGAAAGTTTGGACAAAATGACTAGCAGCAAGCACACAGAACATTTCTTACTAACTTTCACTGCTTAGTAAAGTAGAGCCAGTTCGGTGTTGAGACCCAGCTTGGTGTAGTGATTAGAAGTACAGACTTCTAATCTGGCAAGCCATGTTTGATTCCCCACTCCCCCACTTCCAACCAGCTGGGTGGCCTTGGGCTTGCCACAGCACTGAGAAAGCTGTTCTGACCGAGCAGTGATATCAGGGCTCTCTCAGCCTCACCCACCTCACAGGGCGTCTGTTGTGGGGAGAGGAAACGGAAGGCAACTGTAAGCCACTTTGAGCCTCCTTCAGGTAGAGAAAGGTGGCATATGAGAACCCCTAAAGCTTTCTAAAGCCTTTTAAAGCCTGAAGTTGTATCAACATCAGTGGTGATTTGAATTCATGTAATGTTACTATTTTGCAAGTGGTATGTAATTCTATCATGACCATTATACTACCCAAATATGGTGGCCAGGTTTGCTACTCCCTCCAACAATCCCTATTTCCCACCACTGCTTCTTTGGGCAGCAGGAGAAAAATTAAAACATTGCCATTACCACAACAGCATGATATCACCTCCAGGGGAAACTCAGAAGTGACACCACAGTCTGCTATGAATTGCCATAAAAGCTATGGTTTTCCTAGAGCGAAAGTGACATCATGCTATTGCACCAATGGTGATCCATGTCCCCTCCTCCCTCCATATTGTGCTAAATGCCAGCTACTGGCTGGCAACCCTGTATAAAACTACCAGTAATGCGTAGGACAAAAACAGGCATAAACTGGGACTGAATCTGCACTTACTTTGTTTATTCCATTGTGGATCCTTCTGAATCCAGATCGATTTGAACTCGGGTCCTTCTCTCCCCCCCCTCCCATTGAAACAGAAAAGGGTTCTGTATATGGTTAGGGAAGTTCAAAAGAGGAAGGAGGAGCCAAGCACAGCTGGAGCCTCTTTCTTTGTTTTCTTGAAGGGGGGGGAGAGGATTGGAGACAGCAGAGGAGGTAAGCACAGCAGGAGCCTCTTTCTTTTCTTGAAGCACGTGGGGAGAGGATTGGAGACCACAGAGAAGGGAGAAAAAAAACCAAGAGGCAAATCTCTACCGACAGAAGTTAGAGCTTCTGGGAGCTTCTGCTGAGAGAAATTAGGGGCTTCCCCTTTAAGGCAAGCTTGTCACCTGGGCAGCCTTGGCCAGTCAGAAATTCTCTACCACGGAGTTCAGAAAAAAATTCGAAGCAACCGGAGCTCTGCATACTTTCTCATGCTTTCTCAATCCGATTCTTCAAATATTGAGGGTTAAAACCACTTCAGGATATTGCAGGACAAAGGTAGGGTCACTCCGGATCAATCATGCTTGTTGCAGAGGGAAAATTTAAATCGGACAAAATCAAAATGGAAATCACATTTAGGGGAGATGGCAGGGACTGAATCGACCTGGGATTGGAATAAAAGCTCTGTGCAGACCACCTAGGTTTGGTACATTGGTTGCACCTATGAGGATAGTAGAAACTTTCACTTGCAATGGAGGTAGCAGTGGCATAAGTCACAATATTCCCATTAAAGTCAACAAGGACATGAAAACAACTGCTTCCACACCTCTCCTTCTCAGCTACATCAAAGAATAGGACCTAACCCCTGCATACCTCCACTTAGTATAGGAGTCCCAGCAAGACAGTTCATGTATCAGGACATACAGCATAAAGTTGTATCAGTCCACCCCAATTTTTAGAAAACTAGAAGCATACAATTGGGACTGGCATCACTAATGGAGAACTTTAGCAAAGCAAGCAAATGAAATAGCAAATATAAGAAGGCTACTGATTCTTAGAACTTTGTAACTACTCTTATTTATTTTTATTTACTTAAATTCTTGTCTGCCTTTCTCCTAGAGGTTCAAGGTGGATTAGAGTTATGACAATGCAGAAACAAATTTTAAAAAACAGAAACGATATACTGCATCACATGAACTAGATTTCACAATTAGACGACAACAATCCAAGAAACTGGATGTCACCATCAGAGAATGCTGAAGTACACACGGTATAATATATCCGGTGAAGAAATGAGCAGTGACTCATGAAAACTCATACCTTACCACAAATTTTGTTAGTCTTTAAGGTGCTACTCGACTCATACTTTTTTCTACTGTTACATCTCCAGTGAACAATGCAATATAAAAAGAGGAAGAGAGGGAAATTACCTACAAATAACACAGGCAAGTAAATTAAAACATTATTTAAACAGATAATGAGGCTCCAAGTCCAAGGCAATCCCATACAAGTAAGCAAGATGAAGGCTTATAGAGAAGAGGTACAGACTTCAGGCAAGACTCTTAGTTCTCCTTATTGCATACTGGCTTTACAGCTTTCCATTGCTCACTAGGCAGGAGAAAAGTTTCACAGAGAAATTGAATACAAACTACAATAAGAGGCTCATATTAGCCACAAAGCTTTATCAGGCAATGGAAGGATAACAGGAGTGTGACTGTCCTATTTGTAAATACAAAGTGCTTTGTTTTACCTAAACCAATAACCTCAAGAAAGAACCACAGGAAGCGAATGCATTTGATTCTCACAACAAGCTTATATAGTTTTCATTGAGAAAAAATAACTGATTCAAGGTTACTAAGTATTTTATTGCCAAGCTGTCAGCTGGATAGATACATCCATCTCTTGCAAATACTACATTCTGTCAATCGTACTGTAAAAACTAAAATTGAAAATTAAAATTGAAACGGTACAGAGGAGAGCGGCGAGGATGATCTGGGGCCAAGGGACCAAGCCCTATGAAGATAGGTTGAGGGACTTGGGAATGTTCAGCCTGGGAAAAAGGAGGTTGAGAGGGGACATGATAGCCCTCTTTAAGTATTTGAAAGGTTGTCACTTGGAGGAGGGCAGGATGCTGTTTCCATTGGCTGCAGAGGAAAGGACGCGCAGTAATGGTTTAAACTACAAGTACAACAATATAGGCTAGATATCAGGGGGGGAAATTTCACAGTCAGAGTAGTTCAGCAGTGGAATAGGCTGCCTAAGGAGGTGGTGAGCAGTCTTCAAGCTCACTGGCAGTCTTCAAGCAAAGGTTGGATACACACTTTTCTTGGATGCTTTAGGATGCTTTGGGCTGATCCTGCGTTGAGCAGGGGGTTGGCCTGTATGGCTCCTTCCAAATCTATGATTCTGTGAACTACTTAGATGCTAAAGGAATGCATTCTAAATTGACTACCATCTAGACCCAACTAGTCCAACTAAGCTGCCCAACTGAATTGCTAATGTTATTAAAAACTGAATAACAACAGAATTACTCTCTGCATGCCATAATCAATTATTACACAACCTTTACACCCTTGCTTCCACTCATCTTGTTTCTGTTCATTCACTGGAGGAAGCCATTGCCCTGTCTTTGCCCAGAATGTTTCTTGAAAGGCTGTTTTCCTCAGGTCGAATCATAATAATATATTCTAGGAGTGTACAAAGGATTCTTCTGTGGTAAGTCTTGACTCTCTCTGAAAAAAGTAACACACCAGTGACATTTCATTATTGCCATTTTAATTATCACCACACAAAATATTTTTTGATTGAGGCTGACTAAGCTGGAATGCTCAGACCAACATACCCTAGTTTTGTTTGACTAGAGAATGAGAACAGAGTGTTCTCAGGTTTAGGTCAAAAACACTGGATCTCTTTCCATTTCACTCTTTGGCACAACAGTCAAAGGAGTTTTCACATTTAGGTACAACAGAGTCTATTTTGGCAGAATATTATTTGGAGGTGCAATGAATTTTTTTTTGTTTGGTAAGTGGAAGTTTTTCATGACTGATAGATGCTAAGATATTCCTTGACCATTTCCACATGAGGGGCTTCCTGCTTGCAAAGACAGGATGATAAATCTCACGTTTGCAGCCCTCCTCACGGAGAGACCCCTCACATGTTTTTCCTCTGCCCCGTCACAGCTTATTGCCTCCTGATGAGGCTGCAAGGGAAAACAAGCCAAACTTCTCCCTCTGCTCCTTGGCTTGTCAATCACAGCTAGCCACCAATCACAGCACAGCAGTTCTCTCATGGACTGAGACCTTCTCCCACCCCCACCCCCCAAATTATATATTTTTAAAAAGGCACTCCTGCTTTGCTATGTGGTAATGCGGTAATGCCACAACAAAGATGCATTTTTAAATAAAAATCAACACTGCCGCATTGCTATGAATAAACACCAGAATGATACAGCATCCCCTTCGCCCTTTGGAATTCCTGTTCTTTGGGACTTTATTTCTGTTTGAGTGGATTTCTGAGATGCTAAACATGGTTCCTGGAGCCCTAAAAAAAATTATATTAATGGTTGGCTTAAAAACAAGGTGCTCAGACTCCTATATGATTGGGTGAAAGCTTCCCAATCACCTGCCCCCCCTCTTTCCCAGTTCATTCCCAACCTCCAGTAAACAGAAAAGGGGCTGTGTTTTGCCTGCCTGATCCCAAAAAGACTATGGACACTTTAAAGAAGATTTTATTTTACCTTTGACAATGTAGGTTTGTGGTTGCACTGCAACGCAAACCGTGCCATTAAAAAAAAATTGGAGCAGGAAATGGAGAGGGGAGGGTGGGTGGGTGCGAGGGCGGGATAAAGCTGCCAAGACTATCATGCATTTTCAACCTCCATATGGGCTTATCCCTGGTTGCTCACCGATGGGTCGCCCAATTTAGGGAAGTAAATCAAGTTTTGGCAATTCCCAAAACCGTGCAGGCAACGTCATGTGGAGGGGGCTCTAAAACCCACCAACATTCAAAGGCTGTCCAGGAACAGATTCCTTATACAGAAATTGTCCTTTAGTGCCCTTCCTGACATATTTCAAGGTACTATATTAATCTACTCCAAGACCAAAAGGATTGAGGGTTGCAAGGAACTGAACTGAAAAGCTTGGAACCTCAGTAACAATTGCACTGACATATGAACTGGTGATTTGACCTATAGCTTTAGAACCAGAAGAGATGCACCCATTTGTTATAGTGTTGGGGGATACTATATAATAGTTTGCTTATTTTTGGTTCACATGGATCTGCTACAAAAATAGACTGCCTTATATTAGTGCCATGCTTAAAATGCTGGGCCATTTTAGAACTCTCTTACAAAAAGTGATAATCACTTTGAGGTAATACCCAAGTATATTCTGGTCCTATACCCATCTATTCTAATTGCTGTATGAACCATGCATTATTAAATTAAATTAGGCCTGCAATCCTGCATGTATTGTGTACCTATTATAGAGGATCTTGTTGCTTTTAAAATATCTGTACTCTACTGTGGTCAACTTTTAGAAAGCTTTACCGTATAATGAGATTTTATATATATATCAGCTATTTCATAAAAGAAAGAACACCAGAACTAACATAATAGGTCAAATAATTCCTCTGAGGGCTGCAAATATCACAAGATCACTGACAGCACCATTCTTCCCCTTTTTGCCCTGGGGAAGGCAATGCCATATACCTCTGCATAGAGTTGCAGCTTTAGTCTCTATTATAGAGCTGTCCAGATGGCAGCCCATGACAGAGAACAGATTGCCCAGTCAGTTTTGTTCTGAAATACACAAGGTTGTCAATATGTGGCAGTGTAGCTGAAACATAATGAAAGTAGATGAGATACAGTTATAAGATTCTAATTTTCCCTTAAGAGCAAAATTAAACTGCTCTAGATTAGCCTAGCATGTCCTTTAAGTTAGGGAGGCAGTGGTGATTTCATCTGAAGAAACTCTATGGATTTGCTTTTTACAACTTAGTCCATGTTTGTATCAAGACTACTGAAAGAAAGAAAAAAATCAAGAAACAAATTGTCATAGATTTTGTGGAAACACATAACCTGCAACCAGCTGATTCTGGAAGGCATGCGGGGCTGGGCACTGAAGACGGGCAGCAGAGGAGGTGGCAGCTGGGCAGGGCTGGCACTGAACCCCACACACCACATTGCCACCACCACCTCTGCCATACATCTTCCAAGGCCAGCCCCTCACTCCTGACAGTGAAACTGATCATGGAAGACAGGCAGCAGCACAATGAGTGGGGTTTAGCACCATGCCTGGCCAGCTGCCAGCCCCCTACTGTTGTGCTCCCATTGTCATTTTTGTTACAGTGGGTGCCTCAGTACATGTTTTTCCACATCAAAAATTGTTCCACAACTGTTTTGCTCAAGTAACTAAAAAACAGGGCCCAAAAACAAGACTATGGAGGAAACAGTTAACTCAGTTCTAAAGACTCCTATAACGTTTCCTGTTGGGAAAGGGCAACAATCCTGTCCTCTCCAGAAAAATGGGTGCAGGGAGGGATGGGATAACATAGCTTTCACCTGAATATTGTCCTGAATTCACATCTTTAATTTCTTTAATATCTTGTAAGGTGACATACACTGCAAAGAAAAGAAAATCAGATATTATTGCCACAGAGGCAAAACAACCATTCATTACTGCTGCATGGAAGTGTCCATGCACATGAAAGCTCACACGTAGAATGCTGTGTTAAAGGTGCCATTAGACTCACATTTTGTTCTGCTACTTCAGACCAATATGGCTATGTACCTGAATATACAGACCCACCTATATATTCTAGTGTAACAACTTTGGTTAATTAATTCTTGTGACTTTTACTGTGTTGGCACAAGGGGGGCTCTCATGCAAACATGTCTCTTCTAGTCTTCAAAGGAACATTAGCATCTGTTCACACAATTTCTAGCAAAATATATTTCCCCTTTTAAAATATTAAATTTTAATAACTAAAGGAATAGGTATTAATAGTTCACATGAACGATTGTGATAGTTTTCTTGAATTCATCACCTATTTTTCAGTTTGCAAGTGAGACACATTTCTATGCTGCAATCCAGCCATGCTCTACATATTAGACATAGCATAGAAATATTAGAAACAGCACGTCTCAGCTTCATGGGGTTTTTGGGGTTTTTTTTGCTAAATATCCTCAATAGCAACTAAAGATGTTCTGTTCTTCTGAATGTTGACACTGAACTGACTTATTTTTCCTGTAGATGCCAATTGACTGGTACTAAGTTGTTTAGAGATGTCTCAGTCAGAACCAAATGTCCAAGTTGTTGATGATAATTTTTCATCATCTCTGTGTGTGTAATACTGAAATATCTTCAGAAGCCCTTCATATTTACATACCAGCTTAGTGAGAGTGACTGGTGGGTATAAAGGAGGTCTAAACTGGGGCAGATTTAGTGGATATACCACAGCACCTGGAGCTTCACCTAAGAATGTTTCCAAAACAACAAGCTTTTAAATATGTATCCCAATACCATCAATTGAAAGATGTAGATCTGGCTTTTAGGATAGGAAAAATTCTGTTTAAAACCTAAAATAAAACAGTGATGTTTGATGCTCACTCAAAGTCAAAATGGTTCAAGCTTCACCTACCTGACCTGCAAAGATCTGCCCAACCACAGTTTCATCTGCCTTGGGGTGAATTTTCCAAGAGCTTTTTCCAACTTTTAGTCCAATGATCATGAAACAAATTCCAATCCTAGCTGTACAGGTATGTGAAAGATTTTTTTTTAAGTGGTAAGGGGGTATCTTAATCAATTTAAAGCTCCTGAACTTAAAATCAACAGTTCTCTTCAAACATATTAGTGTTGTGTATATAAAACCTGCATAGAGACTTGCACATGGTGATGGTATAAAAGTTTCTGTTAAAAGTTTCTGATGAAATAACTGATTTCCCATGTGCAAGAAAACAAACTCCATCTGGAAATATGGCCACATTTCCAAGAAAGGATGGCTATGGCCCTGGGTAGCTGTTGCCTTCATGTTCTACTTAGAAACAAGGTTGCTCAGTCACCTGCTGGTTCAGCTCATAGTTTGTTCACCAGTTGCTGTCAGCACAATTGTTAACTTGTATTTGAACAATTCACATGTGTTCAGTCATGCAAAAACGATGCCCACGCATACACAATCACATACTGCTTTTCCGCAGCTTCCCATGTCTGTCTTCCAGCCACTGCCATCATTATTTTCTCCATCTGCTGTTTCCCACATGCCTTAAAGGCACAAAACATTAACTTCTCAGTTAGTCACTTGCAGTTCTGAAATATCTCTGTACTAGTAAAAAAGCCCATTGTATCCGAAATACAATGGGCGCTAGCAGACTGGGGCAGAATAAAAGGTGGCTTACCATTGAGCGGGGGGGGGTCCCTTGCGGCGTCTTCTGGCTGGCGGCCATTTTCTTAACGGAGGCGGCGTGTGCCGGGCCGCTAGGGGCCTGAGGAGCTGTTTTCTCACCCCCCCCCCGATTCGGATAAAAGCTCCCCAGGCCCCGGGGAAGGTGCGCCGCGGCTCTGTGAGCTGCGGAGCGCCTTCCCCGGGGGTTGGGGAGCCTTTTTCCTTCCCCCCCTGTTGCGGAAAAAAAGCTCCCCAGGCCCCGTGGAAGGCGCTCCGCGGCTCGCAGAGCCGGGGAGCGGCTTCCCCGGGGCTTGGGGAGCCTTTTTCGTCCCCCCCGTTGCGGAAAAAGGCTCCCCCAGCCCCGGGGAACGCGCTCCGCGGCTCTGCAAGCCGCGGAGTGGCTTCCCCGGAGCTTGGGGAGCCTTTTTCGTTGCCCCCGTTGTGGAAAAAGGCTCCCCAGGCCCCGGGGAAGGCGCTCCGCAGCTCTGCGAGCCGCGGAGCGCCTCCCCCGGGGCCTGGGGAGCCTTTTCCCTTCACGCCTGTTCCGGAAAAAAGCTTCCCCGGGTCCTGGGGAGGCTTGTTCCTTCCCCCCCCCCATCGCGGAAAAAAGCTCCCCAGATCCAGGCTGCCGGAGGCTCCCTGGCTGGCGGCCTGACGCGGCCGAGGCGCTTCACGCCTCTGCCGCGTCAGGCCGCCGGCAAGGAAGCAACTGCGAGCCGCGCTTTGCGTGGCTCGCAGTTGCTTCCTTGTGAGTAGGGTGGGGATTGGCTCGGCGGATGGTCTGTCCAGAGGAAGGGGCCAATCGGCACCCTTCCTCATCCCGGACCGAGCCCGCCCTAACTCCTCCCACACAGCCCTTACAGCTTTATTTAGACCGCGGCGCCACGGGCGCCGCGGACTGTGCTAAGATATGTGCCTGACAGTGATCATAACAGCATAGACAGATGAACTGTCTGGATCAGTCTGTATCTGGGCATGCTTGCATTGTCTTCAGGTAACCAGGTGATTTTAAAAAACCCTCCATGTCTGAAAACTCTTGTTACTAGACCTGCATATTTGGTTTTTTCACTGAATTCTTGCCCATCATGTCTACATGCACTGGTGGTTGTTTTTATGAAGGACAGGCAAAGTGTTCTGATTAGGAATAGTTTGCACATGTGTGTTCATGAACTGCCTTGTAGGAGTCACAGTCCTATTTCAGAGCAAATCTTTATATAGGCAACATGACTCTCGTACCATGATGAAGAGTTTGCACAGGAATTTGCACAGGAATGTTTGTAGTGCAACATAGAATTAGATTTGAATAGTGACTAAAAACACCAAGAGAATCTAAGAAGAAATTCAAATAATGTATAAACAAACCATATGATCATTGCAAGTTAGAATATTAGTCGTGTCTGTATAAAAGTGCTCAGCATAGCTGTGTATCCATTCCTAGAAATATCTGACTGGGCACTGCTGGCAGCCTCCAGCATCTTTCACACAGTGACCCACCAGTTACCCCGAAAGGGCAACAAACAGAGCAGAGAGGTCAAGGCTATCCTCTAATGTTGCTTCCTAGCACTGGATTTCAGAGATTTAATTCCTCTGGATATGGAGCTTCCCTTTGCTCACTTGTAGCCGTTGGACCTATTCCCCATGAATCTGTCTGATCCCCTGTTAAAGTAATCTCTGTGTGTGGACATCTCTGCCTCCAGTTTAGTGTAATGGTTAAGAGTGGCAGCTCTAATCTGGAGAGCCAGGTTTCATTCCCCACTCCTCCACATGCAGCCAGCTGGGTAACCTTGGAATAGTCGCAATCCTCTTAGAGTTGTTCTCACCGAGTAGTTGTGTCAGAGCTGTTTTAGTCCCACCTACCTCCCAGGATGCCTGTTGTGGGGAGAGGAAGGGAAGGCGATTGTAAGCCGCTTTGAGACTCAGGTAACAAAAAGTGGGGTGTAAAAGCCAACTCTTCTTCCTCTACTGGAAGCAAATTCCACAATGTGATCACTCAAAGAGTAAACAAGTGTTTCTTTTGGGCTGTCTGGTGCCAACTGCATTTCAACTTCATTGGTTGCCCCTATGGTCTAGCATTATTGGTGAGGGAGGAAAAAACTCCCTCTAGCTACCTTCCCAACTATGAAACTTCTTTACACTGAATCAGACCATCTGTCCATCCAGATCTGGCAATCGTTTTCTAGAGTCTGAAGTGGAGGTCTTAAACACCACCCAGCACCTAGTTGGAGATGCCCAGAATTGAACTTGTGATCTCTGCATGCCAAGCTAGTGCTCTACCACAATTATGACCCATCCCCCTGTCATTGTTCTTCCTGACTAAGACCTTACAGACTCTTCAGCCTTTCCTCATAAGAAAGGTGCTTAAACTGATTAACCATCTTGTTTGCCCTCTTCTGTACTTTTTTCCAGGTCTGCAGTATCCTTTTTGAAATAAGGATATCTGAGATAAGGTTATCTGACACCATATTCCAAAAGTAGACACACCATTGCTTTAAACAAAGGCACATTTCATTCCCAACCTTTTTCCTTGAAAAGGGTCTTTTGATCTAATGGAGAAGAATCCTTTGCCCATAGAATGAAAATGCCCTTTTTCTGTGGAGGGTCGAACTGAGCAAAACCACTATGGGTTTTACCAGGTTCTCTCCCCATCCCCCCCTCCTCTTGAAAGAGAACAGGCAGGGAGGAGGAAGGCAGTTAATGGCTTTCCAGACTCACCTCAGCTACTGCTCAAGAAATGTTAATGGATTTAGCAAGAGAGATAATGGGCGAGTTAAAATATGCCCCCTTTTCCAAGCAGGAAACAGAGATTTTGGAGGATTCTAGATTAGGAATGCTCCAGGAATAATCTCCAAGAAGGAGATCTCCAGGAAATGCTCTCTGACTCATCCTGGCCTGATTAGTGGCTGAAGAAGCAGATATGATTAAAATGCTTTGCAACAAGGAGGAACTCTCTTGTGCAGAATCCCTCAGGGCAGACAGAACTCTTAACTGAGGTCTAAAGCAGCGGTCTGCAAGCTTCTGCTTGCCGTGGACCGCTGCGGAGTGGTGAGCAGAGAGGGCGGCCCGGGGGCCCGCACACGCGCAGCAGCCCCAGCGCAAACGCGCATGCGTGGACTGCCGTGCACTCACGTTTGCGCGGCAGTCCGCGCATGCGAGTTTGCCCGGCCCCCATGCCGGCGGCCGCAGCTTCCCCTCCCGGCCACTCCGGGCCGCGAGCAAATCGGCCGCTAAAGCAGCCAATTAGCTTGTGGCTCGGCAAGCTTCTCTTCCCTCCCCTCCCGAAGTGAGAAGCTTGCTGGACCGCAAGCTAATTGGGTGGCCGATTTGCTCATGGCCTGGTGAGCTTCTCACTTCAGGGGGGGAGGGAAGACGGAGCCGTGGCCCGACTCCGAGGCCTTCGCAGCCCGGCGCCGGGCCGCAGCCCACGAGTTGGGGACCACTGGTCTAAAGGATGTGACTGTTGACCTGGGCAGAGTCTGCACTTACTTTCTTTATTCCATTGTCAATCCTGTTGAATTCAGATCGCTTTGAACTAAGATCTTCCTCTCCCCCCCCTCCCCATTGAAACAGGAAAGCCTTCTGCACGTGGTTAGGGTAGTTCAGAAGGGGGGGAGCCAAGCCTCTTTCTTTCTTTTCTTGAAGGGGGGGAAGGGAGCCAGGCAGGGAGCCTCTTTCTTTTCTTGGAGGGGAGGGGGAGAAGATCGAAAAAGGCAGACGAGGGAGAAAAAATCCAGGACCGACAAAAGTTGAGAGAAATTAGGGGCTTCTCCTTTAAGGCAAGCATGTCACATGACCAGGTGTAGCCTATCAGAGGTTCTCTACCACGGAGCTTTCTTTCCCAATCCGGATATTGAGGATTAAAAGCACTCTAAGATATTGCACAATAAAGGTAGGGTCACTCTGGATCAATCCTTCTTGCTGCAGAAGGAAAATTTAAATCGCCCAAAATCCAAACAGAAATCGCATTCTGTGTAGAGGGCAGGGACTGAATCGATCTGGTGTTGGAATAAAAGCTCTGTGCAGTTTACACCCTGCACAGCTTAAGGAAGCTTCACAGTAATGGAACCTCTGTACTTCTTAAGCTAAGGAGTCTGCCCTATATTTTAACATCTAATAGGGCATGTATAAAGAGAAGGACAAAGGAACTGCATTTTACCCATTTCTTTTGGATTCTCTTGCTCAATCTGTTGATGTGCTGAAAGTATGCTTGTGAACATTTTTCTAAATAAAATTTATTATTTTGGGTGCTGGTAGTGTTTTTCTAAACCAGGGGTAATCAACCTGTGGTCCTCCAGAATTTCATGGACTACAATTCCCATGAGCCCCTGCCAGAAAATCCAAATACTGGCAGGGGCTCATGGGAATCATAGTCCATGAACATCTGGAGGACCACAGGTTGACTATCCCTGGTCTAAACCACACATACTTCCAATGTCTTAGAATCACCATTATAAAAGGGAGTTTCAGGAACGGAAGACTGGCAATTGGCAAGTGGCTATTCCTCCAGAGCACACCAAGCAGTAAATTGTCCCTGTGATGGTCAGGTGCTGGACAGTGGAAGACACAGAGGCAAGGCCTCCAAATTTGGAAGGGAAACTTGACCCTCTCAGTGGGCAATTCTGTACAAAGGTCACATGATAAGAGAGAGAGAGAGAGAGAGAAACAAGCCCTTCCAGGTGTTGGGAACCCTTTGGAGTGGGCAGGGCAGAATAGGGCCTGCAGGCCAGAGCAGGCCCATTCCACCGCAGCCTGATCTAGAAAGATCAGACATGCTGTATCATGTACCCTGTGTTGATGAACATTTTTCCTCTTATCTGAGTATCATACAACTATGCATGCAATTCTCATTGGATAGCCAGACCTCATAGGAAAATAATGCATTAAGATGTTTGCATTAAAATCAGATTCAGTCATTTCTAAACTTGATACATACTGGTCTTCTTCACCTGGTTGCTGCAAGTGTTTATCCTGTAACCAATTTCAATCATAACCACAAACGGAGATTTTTTTGGACGCTTTGGAACATGATGTTAATGCCCTGTTATTTAATTTTGCATCATACCATTTGTACACATGGTTCTTCTTGTCTTCTGCTTCATTTAGCCTTCTTGAAAAGCACATAAATGTGTATTCCTTTGTTTACCCTGCTTTTGGATGTTTGTGCAAAAAGAAAATTTCAGGCATTAATAAGAGTGATTTGTAGTTCAACTTTCTATATTTCACTGTGAGAGTTAAGTGTGAATTGGACCATTTGTCATTGTGGTACAGCACTGATATCTATAACTACCTTTTCTATCTATCATCTATCTATATCTCTATATCTGCCTAGAAGAGGAGAAAATTTATTCAAGTAGGTATTTCAGTAGGATATAGCCCATAAAACAGGATAACCCCATTATGAGTATAGTGCTCTGGATTGGAATTCTGTCTGATTTCATAGACACACATAAATTCACTTATGCACCCCTGTGTAGGTTATTATGCACTGCAGAGGTATGGGCAGTTTTTACCAATGTTTTCCTGGACTTCTATAGGCCCATTTCTAGCTAGAATTTATCCTGGTTCTGAATATCCAATAAATATCTCAAAATGGCAGTACTTTTGTGGATTGGAACCATCATTTCCCACAAGCCTATAGCTGTTTGTAATGTGTTTCAATTGAATATTTTTTAATCTGTACTAATAAACATGAGTTATGTAAATGTTTACCTCAGCACTCAGTGCATATTTTTCAAGGGTGTTCTTGAGAAACAGGATAAGCCATCTCAAGAGGGCATTTCCTAGTTAAATAATCAAAAGGAATAATGTTTTCTGGTGCTGCTACCTTCAGTGTTACATTTCTGAGGATAATGATGGAAATTCATATAGCCCAATAATAGGATTTAATGTCAATAAGTTCTTTGTACTGGAGACCTAGACTATTATATCAGTGCCATAGACTATATAATTATTACAGAACATATGATTATTCCACTGAGCTTTGTCAAGAGTAGGTAAGTGGCATACAGCTTTGTTGGTCTTTAAGATGCCACTGGACTCAAACTTTGTTCTGCCATTTCAGACCAACACAGCTACTTACCTGAATCTAACTGAGATTACAAATGATCTCCAGTTTACAGGTATCCATTCCTCTAGAGCAATAGGTAGCTACCCTTTTCTTATCAAATTCTACCCTTTCTGGGCAATGCCCAAGTTTCCCAAGCTGGAGATGACTACCTTTGGTTTAGGGCAGGAAGGGCAGAGTAGGTCTCAATTTAGAGTGAAATTGAAGCACAGTTGGAAAAGTGTCCTTGAGTAATTTCTCCATTAAAAATATCCCTGAGAATGGTGTTCATCATTTTTCCTTTACGGGACTTAAAAACAAAACAAAGCTTGGAGGAAAGGGTTTCATGTGTGTGCGTGTCAAAAACTGCAAAGGTGGAAGAGTTAAATCATTTCCCCTTGTGCACTGAGGCTTCAATACAAATTAGGATTCCTTGTGGCTATTTGACTTTTAAAACCACTGGGAAGATCTCATTATAGAATATCCCAGCACATCATCTGGATATGCCCTTAGTCACAATGAGTAACATGGATTTCTTTGACCTTTTCAATACAACAGAAATGGGGATTCCAATCTGCACTTGTAACTGCATATGAAATTATGTTGTGTTGGTTAAAGTGAATGGATTAATGTGCAATGCAAGGGTAATATTCAAAATTCTGGTGCCTACTGCATTAGAATGAGACATCTAAATTACTGCCTGAGACAATTCCTCCCATATCCTCTAATCAAAGAGTAATGCAGTGCAATTCTAGAACACTTGCAACCCTCACTGAATAGACCTGAGTAGAATTCTAAGTAAACCTACTAGGATTCTTCTCTTAAACACTGTTGATGTGGAACACCTCCTGGTGAGGTCCCTATAACGGAAATGATAATGGATGTGATGTCCATTGTTCCATCTTAGGGAGTGTGCTGGTAGGTAGCCCGTGGCAGCAGTGCTAGAGCAACACGTGAATTTCATTGCTAGAGCTCGCTGCTCAGTCGTTGTGACCTCCAGTCTTCAATGGGCCAAATATAAGGAGGGAATGGGAGTTGGGTGGAGAGAATCTAGATGGTCAGTCTGAGAGGGGGGAGTGGGCAGGGGACAAGGATTCTGGCCATTATGTAGATGTTCCACATAAAAGGCGAGAATCCTTGTTGACAGATTTTATTTTATTATGAGAAGTTTCTCTCTGAATTATCCCAAGATAGAGCTATTGATGGGATCTATTGATGGGATTCCAAGGAATGCCAGCTCTATCTTGGGAGATCGTTGCAGATTGGGAGCAGTGCCTAGGGAAGGGGGATTGTGACAGGGGAGAGATCTCAACAGGAATATAGTGCTATAGAAACCATTCTCCAAAGCTCTAATTTCTTCCAGGGAAGCTAGGGGTACTAACTTCTAGGTTGGTCCTGGGGCTCCCCAGAATTCCATGTATTTTCTAGACTACAGAGATCAGCTCCCCTGGAGAAAATGGATGCTTTGGAGGGAGGATTATATGGTTGTTGTTGTTGTTAGGTGTGAAGTTGTGTCCGACCCATTGCGACCCCATGGACAATGATCCTCCAGGCCTTCCTGTCCTCTACCATTCCCCGGAGTCCATTTAAGTTTGCACTGACTGCTTCAGTGACTCCATCCAGCCACCTCATTCTCAGTTGTCCCCTTCTTCTTTTGCCCTCAATTGCTGAGGACTGGAGATCAGCTGTAATTAGGGCTGCCATCCTTTGGTGATGGCTGGAAATCTCCTGAGTTTACAACTGATTTCCAGATATCAGTCTACAGGATAAAATGGCCCTTTGGAAAGGTGGATTATGGCATTAATATTCTATTGAAGTCCCACCCCAAACCCTGCTCACCTCAGGCTCAACCCATATAATCTCCAGGTAGTTCCCAATCCAGAGCTAGCAATTAATTGTAATTCCAGCAGAACCCTAGGCCTCCGTTTTGTCCATGGTAACTCTTGCCCCAATACTCTTTCAATGTAATGAGCAGCATACAGAAGTGTCTGTGACCTGCTTCTTCAGCAGTCTTTTCACTCAACTTTCTCCTCTGTCTGGGTTCAACTAGAATCTGCTGTAATACATATGGTAAATAGAGAAGAATGGGTGGAGGAACTGTGCTGTCTTAGCTGAAAATATGAGGGTTTGAAGTGTTTTAACTGTATTATGTTCTACTAAATATTTATTTACTATTAAAAACAATTGCTATAGTATTTTTATGTAGCATTACAATGATATATAGATTTGTATAATACTTTGCAAGGAGATTTCATTCTGTAAGTCCAGATAAGTTCTTTGTGCTTTTGAAGATATGGTAGGTGCTCAATTCTTCATTGACAAACAAAGAGGACAAAATGTGGATGCCAATGAAAAGCCTTGAAATATGCAATCCATTCTCACTTTTATTGCCTTCCAAAGCAACATATCTACATTCACTTGTGGCTATGTTTAGAACACTCTGGGCAACGCTTATCCAAAGCAGCTGCAATAGTGATTAGGTTAGACATGAAATACAAGAATGGAAGTTAACATGAATGGAAAACAATGTTGAATAGAACCCAGCCTGATTGGAAACACAGCCTGCTGCTAGAAACAGTCGCTATAATTGGTCAGTTGTGTTTGATCATGGATGAGAGTAATCCTTATTTTCTCTTGCTGAAGAATTTTCAAAAAGGCCAATTTGATACGTGGCTGATGCCACATCACGGTGATTGACAAGCCAAAATGGGGTGGAGGGGAAGTGGGTTGTCTTGACTTCCTCTCAACCGCCTAACTTGTCAAGAATAAAAAACCTGGGACAAAACTTGGAGATAAAGCAACAGGAGACTCCTGTCAGAAAGACAGAAACTGCGTGGTAAGTGGGTGCAGATTTATAACTAGGAGGCAGCGCTCTTTGGCCGCCTCTATGCGGAAATGGTCTTGGTGACCTTGCTTTGGACAGTTACACTAAGATACCATAATGGTGCTCCACACAGAGTTGCAGGTAAAATCTTGGATTGTATAATATAAGGAATACTAGGGGCCATTCCGCACCGGGATCCATGTTGCAAATTGTTTGCGGAACGAACAATCACATTTTAAATAGTGGAATTCGTTGTTATGCATTCGTCGTTATCCTTTGTGGAATCCAGTTGTGGTTCTATCGTTTCCCACAGGGTTCCGGTCTCGGCAAGAATCGCTAGCCAGGAAGCGCTATTGCTGAGCTGTGTCCCGCCCCTGGCCGTCAAGCAGCCAATGGGTGGACGTTATCATGCTCCCAAACAGCCCCTTTCCCTTTAAGGAAGGTTTTTTTTAAAAACACACACACACACACACACATGTTGCAACGAATATGTGTTGATTCGTTGCAACGGAGAGGCCCATCCGGCTAGCAGGTGGTGTTTGAGCTGCCGTTTCATCATTGCCACGCTCCCCCGAGTGGAAAAAAAAATCCCCCCCCCCTCACGGGCCGAGGGGGATTTTCAGCCGAAAACAGTGTGAAAAATAAAGGGGAAATAAACCAGCAAACAGGCCACTGTTGTTTGTGCTTGGTGACTTTAAACAGAGGGACTGCAGTCAGGGAAGCCTCGCTGGGTAAACGAAGGCTTGCCGGTGCATTAATCTCCACTCGCTCAGAGAAAAAAAAATGGCGATCGCTTTGCCGGAAGATCAGAGGAGAGAGCCAGTGGGAGGGACTTTGCAGAAACTGCAACAATGGTAATGCACAGAACCTTCCCGCTAGTGTTGCAGATTGGTTGCAGGAGTGTAGTGCTTTCCGGAGGGTGAATCCACTTGTGGGGATTTCCCTGAAAGCGCTACAACGAAGCGCTTTTTGCGGATCGGTTTCAGGAGTGTTGCAGATTGTCAACGACGTTGTGCATAACAGCAAAACTGTAGCGATTTCAATTAGTAACCATTGTGCTATTTTGGATTAATGCGGAACGTCCCTAGAAAAGACTGTTCTAATTTTGTACAATTAAAATTCTTCCAGGATATGGACAGAAGCTGAAAGATATTTATGATATGTTTTAGGTAACTTTTTCATGTCATTAGAGCATAAAAATGGATGCCTAGATATTTGTAAGAGTGAACTTGTTCAAACTCTACATCTTGTAACTTCCAAGGATGTCCTGTTTTCCTAAGGTCTCCAAACAGCAGTATTTTGGATTTATTTGGACTTACACTAAGTTGCACCATGTCACAATATGTAATACTTTGATTAATTTGATTATTAACTAACAATGCAACCCTGAGACTTTCCTTGGCCCTACTGAATAGACCAGTTTAGGATTTCACATTTTGGGTAGCTGCCACCGCCCTATAGAACAGTCAGAGAAAAGGTGTCTTTTCTGGAAAATTTCTGAAATAATGCAAGGGAGCTTTCCCCCTGCATATAATTAAAAGATGTATGTTATTTGATCAGTTTGAACTGGAAGTTTGAGTACAGTCTGATCAAGTGATCTTCCTTTATTTTATTTATTTATAATTTAACTCATAGGCTGCCTTTCCCCAATTATGGGCTTGGGGCGGTTTCCAAGAATACCTACTAGTAAGCCCTGTTTGTATGGCTTTTTTCCCCCTTTGCTTTTCTTGTCTGAGTGCATAGGATCACAACTATGGCACAATAGTGCTTCCTTTGTTGCAGTAGTTTCCAGTGTAGCAGGCTCAAGGAGGAGCCCAAGTATTTATGTCAACAAAAATGAGAGAAATTGGTGCATAATATGCCTGGAAGTTCACATTTAGGTCATGGCCATGTGAGCAACTTACTCACAGTTCAGTTGTTCATAAACCAGCAGAGCATATTTAAAGTAAGGACTTTAGTAGCAGATGTTACCAAGTGTTTGACCAAAGTTTTCATATGTAGCCTTTTTATATGAGAAGCTAAAACAAAGCTAGAATTTAAAAAAACCTCATGTGCACAGAGCAGGATGAACTTTGGACAATTGCAATATTGATGGATTAACTTTGCATAAGAACATTAGAAGAGCCCTGCTTGATCAGACTAGTGGTCCAGCTAGCCCAGTATCCTGTCTTACACAGTGGCTCTGGAGAACAAATTTAGTGGTGCCTTTAAGACCAACAACGTTTTATTCAAGGCATGAGCTTTCTTGTGCTTGCACACTTCCTCAGATATGATTTCATTAAATGAACTCTGGTGGTTCAACAAGAACTTACAGGCAAGTCAGCCTAATGTCTGTCTCAGGCAAATTAGTAGAAACTGTAATTAAAGATAAAATTACTAAGCACATAGAGGAACAAAGACTGCTGAAGGAAAATCAGCACAACTTCTGCAAAGGGAAGTTCCACATCATCACTTTTGGAGTTATTTGAGATAATGGGGGATTAAGGATTTTTAATGTATTTTTTGTGGGGTACCTTTATGTAACCCACCATGAGATGGTTTGTCTGTTAGCAGTGGGCAATAAACCTAAGTAAAAAAAAAGTCAACAAGCAAGTGGTGACGCAGTAGACATTATGTACTTGACTTTCAAAAGGCTTTACCCCAGTTCAAGTCCATTGTGGCTTGGTTTGGATTGTACAGATTCAGGAGATGAACTCTACAATCTAAGGGGCCAACATAATGAATAGGGAATTGTGCTTTGCAGTGCACACGCACAACTCCAGGACAGGAAAATTCCACTGTGCCTCATGGCAGAAGCAGGGGGGGGGGGCAGGGGCACAGGGGTCCCACTGCTGAATGGTGGGATAGTACTATGCTGCAATCTCACCATCATGGGGGTGCAGAAATGCCCTGTTTGGCTCCAAAACACTGTTGAGCTGAATGGGACATTTTGTGTCCCTGCAGGTACACTGTAGTTCTGGGGGAGGAGCACACCTTCCCTTATGCATGGGCCTGTCCCAGCCAGGCCTCTGCTGGCAACTACGACAAGACAGGAAATGTGGAAGAATCTGCGTTTCCTTGCCGCAGGCCATCAGAGGGCCTAATTTGGGCCAGGGCTGGGAGGGGCCTGGATGGTGCTGGAGTCATGCAGGCACTGGCCTGCCTTTCCAGGCCCATGCATAATTGATCTATGTGACACACTGTACAACTAAGTGTGTCTTTTGAGGTGTAAGACATTACAGAATACAATTCATTTTAAAACTTACTATATCTTGTGATTGAGTTGGAAGATTCAACAGTCATATAATCTAAATCATCATAAAAATATAGGCCTTCTACAGTCTGCCACATATTCTAGGTTTACTGTAAAAGGTACTTGCAAAGGAAATATGTTCAACTCAGTGAGAGTGTTGATCCACAATTTTAGTATAGCCTTTTCCTTTTGTTCTATATAAATATTTTTCATTCCCCAACTATGGCAGTTAGTCCAGACACTAAAAGTGACAACTGAACAGGTCTAGTGGATCATGTGCTTCTCCTGGAAGGTAGTAAGTGGTAGGTCAGGCAGCACTGTGTGGCTGTCATGGGTAGGTAGACCATAATGAAAACTGATAATATCACAGTCTGTGGCAATTTCCATACATAAGTAAAAACAACGTTACGCCAGCTGACTGGTATAGCGCTAAATAATATTGCACCTCCCAGCCCCTCCTCACCTTTTTTGCACTTCTTACCCTCCACATCTCCTGCTTGAAATGGCAGAAGAGAGCAACACACCTTATACGTGACTCCCTTCAGCCTGTCAATCAGTCCAGGCAACCAATCCCCTTTCTCCATGTTTTAAAGGTCCTACAATGCCCACTATTTTTTTATTTAAAAATGCACACTCCTCCATTGCTATGCCTATCCAACTAATCATAGATGCATAGTGGTTTTTGAATGCCACCTCTTATGGGATCGTGAGCTAGCAACTGCAAGGCTTGCAAATAACCATAATAATAATAAAATCCCATCATTTGGGCTTCCTAACAACTTGGTGGGAGGATAACAGGACTGGAGTGTGCCTAGCAGGTGCTGCAAAAATCACAACATAGAATCACAGAATCATAGAGTAGAGGAAGGGGCCATACAGGCCATCTAGTCCAACCCCCTGCTCAATGCAGGATCAGCCCAAAGCATCCTAAAGCATGGGCAGGTTGAAGTAAACGGCTGGGGAAAGCCCACCCTTCCACCCCCTTTTGTCTCCAGAGAAAGCAAAGCAAAGCCAAACAAGGAAGAAACTTGCTAACAAATGCAGCCTTTAATCAGTAGCAGCTAGCAAAGTCTCCCCCCTCCCCAAGCCTGGAGAGGGTTGTGAAAGACAGAGAGCAAGTGGGAGAAGATGGGGGGGGGGAGAGAGAGAGAGAGAGAGAGAGAGAGAGTATGGCTCAAGCTGAAGGATCAGCTCCACAGCTGCTCAGGAAAACTGAAGGAGGACTGATCTTGGCCAGATCTAAAGTGAAGTGCTGTTTTGTTTCAGACCCTGTGATTAGCAGCTTGGTGCTGTTTACATAGGTAAGCTCAGTTCACAAGGGTTGGTGAAATTGCAGAGCAGGCTGGATTGGTGGCTGAGGGGATTGTGGGGGAGACACTTGTTCCCAGTCCCCGGGAACAAGATAGAGGGAGGTGGGTGCGAGGGCAGGACGAGGCAGACACCTTTAGCGCGTTTGAGCCTGCATACAATCCCTCTGCTGTTGGTTGCTGTCCAGTAGCTAAAACTAAATAGGTTGGGCAATCTACTTTATGCGATTCCTGAACTCAGGCTTTAAAATGGAGGAAGAAGCCAGCCGGTTACTGCCCAGACACTGGATGCTGGCGCCATCATATGGACGGGCTGGAATAAAACGACTACATTTCTCTACATTTAAAGGATGCGGAAATGCCCTGTGCTTCGGTTATACGTTTCTAACAAAATGACATCACAATAAATTTTTGATATTTTTTAATATGCACATTTATGAGTGGTACTAAGTTTTCTTCATTGAAATTATAATACAAAAATCCATTGGAATATGGGTAACTCTCCATCAGTTATGGGAATCCTTTTTAGAAACTTGGGAGATTAGAACTATAAGTTGGGAATTTACAAAATGCCAAAAAGGAGAATCATTTTGAGTAATTTACTAAGTTTTCTAACCATTCGACTACTGTATATTTACTTATGATGATCATCTTTTTGGCTTTAAGAGAAAAGGAGAGACCTCAAACTGCTATTTAACCTAGATCTCCATGTCATAAGGTTTTCACCATCATGCTCAGAATGCAAATATCAAAATACTTCATTGCTTGAGAAATATTTTTAAGTTGTATTAACACTTAAAATAAAGGGCACTCACTATCTACTTGAGATAATAACCAGGAAACTGTCTGCGGTTGGTATATATTCTAGGCTCCAGATTTCTATTTATGGAAAGTAAGCTTAGAGAACTAAAAAACCTGTTCACTGTGGTATCATTTCAGAACTTACACCTGGTTCCTTTAGAACTAGAATCTTAGCAGCAAAACATCTTGCTTCACCCTGTTCATGCATATAAGTGTAGTAATTTATCTTTAAAACGTCAAACCAGATTGCAAAACAAGTAGGCAGATTCTTACAAGTCAGCCTGACTTTTTAAATGGTTACTCATTCCTCATCACTACTTCGCCAGCTTTGAATCCCTAGAATGTCTGCCAAATTTTAAATGAAATATCCTATACATCATGAATGTTACTGTATAATTACATTTAGATTCAAGTTCAGTAGCACCTTAGAGACCAACAAAAGTTGCAGGGTAAACTTTTGAAGAGTCAAAAAAACACTTGGACATATTACTACAGATTTTCAGAGCATGAAGCCTTTAATCTTGACTTTGGATTCTGTGGCCACTTTACACAGCATTCTTTTTCATCTGGTGTATTCATTCTGCATTCGCAATAACCTCCCTTCCCCCCCCCACACACACACATGTTTTTCTAAATTGTGATTTGTGTATGGGGTTGTCCAAAGATTATATTAAAAAATTACACAATTGCCCTATCATATCTGCACAGTAGCATTCAGCAAGCACTTTCCATATAGTTAAGATTCAGATTCTACATATGCATTTTAATGTTCATTAAATGAAAGGGAACAGCGAAAAACCAATGTTGAAATTGACAAGACTTTTCTTGAAATTGACAAGCAGCTGTTCTGCTGTTCTGGTCTGGGGGATTCTCTGCTGTGTTTTCAGTGAGTGTGAAAAATGAGGAAGTGTTACATGATCTCATAATATTCGAGAACATTGTAGAGTATATAGGATGCATGACAGAACTCACTGAGTGGGTGGATAGGAAGGGATATGCCAGTGTTTGTCTGTTGTGGCCTTTCCTTTCATACCCAGGGAATTGCTATTTACTGCTGTGAAATGGTAAGTGAATTTCATCCATGACATGCCAGGATGAATTCTGGAGATTTTTGGTGGGTGGGGATCATTTGGGCATGGAATTGGAGTCACTATGGGTAGGCATATAGTTGTGAGTTCCTGGATAGTACAGGGGGTTGGACTAGATGACTCTGGAGATATCTTCCAACTCTGCTTCTATGATTCTATAACATTGGCATTGATCATTGGTAGTATGTGTGTGCTTGCATGTGCCTGTGCAAAGTCAGCTGCAGCTCCCTCCATGGAAGGAGAATGAAAGCATACCAACAGGATGAACGGAGGGGGGGGAGACAAACAGATGACCAGGCTGCAGCTGGGGAAGAGAGAAGCCCAGGTCTTCTGGAAAGGAACAGGCTGAGCTCAAGCCGCTGAGTGAGTACCACGCCCTCTTCAGCTGGAAGAGAGAAGACAGCTGATGATGGACCTTTAAGCCCTGGGGGGGAGTGGTGAGTGGAGAGGAGGATAAAAGGAGAGGCCATGAGAGATCGGGGGAGGGGTTGCTGGAAAGCAGAGAGAGAGAGACATCCAGGCATCTGAGCCAATTGTGTAGGAGGCTAAAAAGGACAGCCGAAGCTGCAACCCCTGTGGAAATACCCAAGGACCCATCAAAGGGGAAAATGTTTTCATAGCTTTAGTCTTCCCAAGTTAATGTTTCTCTCTGTCTCTTTACATCTCATATAAATTTCAACCCACACTGACAATACCCCATTTATTTTGTTTGCATGCAATACTGATTTTTTTTTTTGCACTGGCTACATTGTTATTTGCCTCCTTTATAATCCCCCTTTCAAGTCAATGCCAGCAGGGAACTAAACCTTGCCGTTTCTTTATTTTTCTAGATATCCAGTGACCTGAGACTCATATTGCCAGACTCATGCCACTTGTAAAACAAATTAAAATTTAAAAACAAGAGGGAAATGGAGCTTGTACAATGATGAATGTAAGAGCATGGTGGAAGGTGCAGAATGGGCAGAAGGATCTCAATGTGAGTGAGGAGTAACTTTCAGTGGGCAGCAAGGGGGGGAATCAAAGGCAATCTGTATACTTTTGAATTACCTTCAGCTTGGAAGTGAAAATGAGGAAAATTGGTACAAAAGCACTCTCAGAAAACCTGGAAAAACATTAACCAGAAAATGAACTGAGTGCTGAATGGAGGAAAACCAATGCAGAATGACAACAAAACCCCTACGGACATAAACAGGGAAAACACCTAGACGTAATAGGCCAGGGTTCCCTTTGTTAGACATGAGCAACTTTGACTCTCAAAAGCTTACACCCTGAAATGTTTGCTAGTCTCTAGGGTGATATTGAATCAAACTATTTTACTGAAGATCAATGTGGCTATCATCTAAAACTACTGCATAACCACATAACTACTCAGTGTTTGCCACATTCCTAAAATATAAGAAATTAATTTGGAAAATAATAGTGTCAATAATTATTATAATATACTTATGTTTTAAATGCTGTACCGAGAGCTGAAGCCTGTGAGCTAATACCACAATTTACTATATTGGAAAATAAAGTGCTTATTTGGATGAAATGTACTTATCAGGGTATCGATATGAGCAGATATTGCCAAGTACACTAGGTACTGCAGTAATTACCATAAAGATTGTATTAAGACATACACACATGATATATATTAGAGAGAAAGGGAGAAGGTGTGTATATGTGCTGGGGCTCAAATTTAGCAGAAACCATTCCTATAATTCCATTCAGCCACTTCATTCTCTTCATCCCCTTCTTCTTTTGGCCTCAATTGCAAAAGACTGTACAAATTGTACAGTATTTTGTAACTCTTTTTGCTAGGACAAGCTACAGGATGAGAAGGATGCAGTATGCATGCGCCAGAAGGAAGACAATTTGGACTTACCTCCCTCCTCCTGCAGATCTCCAAATTTATTTATTTTATTTTATTTTATTTAGGGATTTATGTCCTGCCCAGAGATTTGTGGCATCTTACAATAATAAAATCATCATACATCAGGTGGCCAATCAGAACTGCTCTACCACGGAGTCAGCTGGCCAATCAGTGCTTCTCTACCACGCAGGGAGTGCTTTCTCAACAGGAATATCCCAATATTGAGGATTAAATGCACTCCTGGATATGGCGAAGAAATGGTAGGGTGACTCCGAATCAATCCTGCTTGGTGCAGAGGGAAAATTAAAATCACCCAAAATCAAAACAGAAATCACATTCTGTGTAGGCGGTAGGGACTGAATCGACCTGGGATTGGAATAAAAGCTCCGGGCAGTTTACACCCTGGTTTTAAGGGCTATTTTTCATTTGATCTATAAACATATGGACCAAAATTTGAAATTAAAAGCTCCCAAATCTGTATTTGTACAGCTGAGTGAATAGACTGGCAAAAGAAATGCTGCCATGAAAACACTTGATTTTGAGTTTAACAATATACAATCTGATCCTATCAGCACATGCATATAAGTTTCTGCGATTTCACTAGGACTGCTCTGAAGTTGGGGTTATGAGATTGCAGACTTATATTTAAGAAAGTCAAAATGAATTCAGTGTAGTTTAGCTACAGTTCAGATGTACAATGGGCCACCTTTGTTTCCATGTAATCAATCACTGGATAGAGAATCACAAAGAAACTTATCTGTGACCATTTCCACACAAGTGCAAACCTCTACATCAGCATTCTTAAATAATTAAAGTTTGTAAAGCTTTCCAAACAACTTTTTGTCCTCCCAAGAATAGATCTGAATTTAATGCCCTGTTACCCTGTATTTTCCAAATCCACCTTTTCTGTGGTTTCCCCACATACACACACCTTTGGATCTGAACTCAGTTTTCCAGTGAGGAATTCCTAATTTTGAATTCTGTTTCACATTGCCCTTTTGTGTTGTCAGTGTTGCCTGTTCACCTCCCTCCTGCCTTCCCACTCCCTCTCTTGCCCTCCCACCCCCTTCATGTTGAGTAATTCACTAATTATTTTTAAGCGTAGTTGATCGCATTTATTATAATATAGCAATATTATAAGATTGGGACAAACTGGGCAGCCAGGTTTCACATAACTTTCTCCATGCAAATACCTGCCCATTAAGTTCCTTTCCTTTCATATTTTTCCTGGTTGGTAAATTTTAATGATATGATCTTGTGTTGTTTCTTCATTCCCAACTTCTCTTCCCCTTTAGGTTCCAGTTCATGTTTTTACAGTGTTATGTTAGAACAGGGGTTCTCAACCGGAGGGTCGTGGCAGGTCAAGCAGCTTGGCCGAGAGGGGGGAGCCATCCACACAACAGCCTTGCGGGGTAGATCGAGATAGAGCGTTCATCTGTCTAGAGCAGCAGAAAAGAGTGAGATTGGTATGGTGGGACAAGAGGCAGAACTGAACTGAGAAACCCCGGAAAAACCCCAATTTATATACAATCATGAACAATGGATCTTCACGCCATTGGTCAGTTTCAGTTTAATTTCTGTGAAAGAACACTTGAATAATTTTACAGTTCCACAACATGAGGAACTGTATTAAAGGGTTGCGGCATTAAGTAGGTAGAAAACCATTGTGTTAGAACATTACTGCATATGCAAAAAAAAAAAATTGGGTTCCGTCAATGACACATTTAGCATGCTTCATAATCTTTAACCGCTCCTGTGGAGCGGATAAAATAAAGCCCTAAGGGCTACTGGGGAGGAGTTAGGGCGGGCTCTATCCGTGATAAAAACTTGGAGGGGCTCCTGATTTGCCCCTCTAACTGCCACTCAAGGGCCAAGCGGTCTCACCAGGACAGATCAAAATTCCATTCACCCAGCCCAGTCTGCCTGCCAGTCTGCTCCTGACCACCACAGGGAGAGGAGGTCAGTAGGGCTGCCAAGGGGGATGAGAACACAGGCTGCGCCAGCCCTTTTTGCCCCAAGGCTGTCCTAATTGTCAAGTCCAACTGTAAATTGCCTCAGAACCCTGACAGAGCTGGCAGGAGGCTGGAGAGTGCGCTTCTTCCCCTTACCCCCCCTTCAGGCCTGCTGTGAAGGAGCCTCTGACAGCCCCTGACTGAGGGAAGGAGGCCTTTCCAAGACCAACGTAGGGGAGCCTGAGGGCATTCCTTTCGAGGAGGGGGACTTTCCCCATCTGCCAAACAGTTGCCTGACAGGGAGGCCACAGAAAAGCCCCTTCACACTTAAAATACTGCTCTGGCTAGGGGTTAGACAGAGCCAAGCCATGTTCCT
This sequence comes from Paroedura picta, assembly GCF_049243985.1. Classification (NCBI taxonomy): domain Eukaryota; kingdom Metazoa; phylum Chordata; class Lepidosauria; order Squamata; family Gekkonidae; genus Paroedura; species Paroedura picta. The sequence continues at coordinate 57,994,378 of NC_135375.1, read as the reverse complement.
TTCTTCTTTGCAACTCTCTGCAGATTTGAGGTCACTGAACAGCATTATTCTGCAGAAGAAACTGGCTCTTTTGTCTCCTATTTCATTTGCACAACAACTCTGTGCAGTAGGCCTCAAGTCTTTCAATTCAACAACAACCTGTGCGGGAGGCTTTAAATGTTTCTTCTCTACCACAACCCTGTCCAAAGTAGCCCTTTCTGCCTGAGGAGCTGATATTTATACTCTGCAGGTGAGCTGTAATTCCAGGAGCTCTCCAGGCCCCACCTGGAGGTTGGCTACCCCTGAGTTGGAAATATTCCTGGAGGTTTGGAGGTGGGAATTCAAAATCGTACAATGTCTCAGAGTCCAGCCTTCAAAGGAGCCATTTTTGCCTGCAGTTGGTAGGGAGTGGTGCAGGGGTGTCCCTCCTGGTCTATGGGTTATGGCCAGCCCTTACCAGCAACTGTTTGTATTCTGGGGCGCAGACAGGCAGACCAGCATCAGTCCTGTGAGTCTGGAAAGTGTAGGAAGATCTAAATAAATATTTACAGCCTGAAACTGTAAATAGAGAACAAGTAAATGTCTGGAGACACGTTGTTATTGTTGTTATGTGCGAAGTCGTGTCCGACCCATCGCGACCCCATGGACAATGATCCTCCAGGCCTTCCTGTCCTCTACCATTCCCCGGAGTCCATTTAAGTTTGCACCTACTGCTTCAGTGACTCCATCCAGCCACCTCATTCTCTGTCGTCCCCTTCTTCTTTTGCCCTCGATCGCTCCCAGCATTAGGCTCTTCTCCAGGGAGTCCTTCCTTCTCATGAGGTGGCCAAAATATTTGAGTTTCATCTTCAGGATCTGGCCTTCTAAAGAGCAGTCAGGGCTGATCTCCTCTAGGACTGACCGGTTTGTTCGCCTTGCAGTCCAAGGGACTCGCAAGAGTCTTCTCCAGCACCAGAGTTCAAAAGCCTCAATTCTTTGACGCTCGGCCTTCCTTATGGTCCAACTTTCGCAGCCATACATTGCAACTGGGAAGACCATAGCCTTGACTAAACGCACTTTTGTTGGCAGGGTGATGTCTCTGCTTTTTAGGATGCTCTCTAGATTTGCCATAGCTTTCCTCCCCAGGAGCAAGCGTCTTTTAATTTCTTTGCTGCAGTCCCCATCTGCAGTGATCTTGGAGCCCAGGAAAATAAAATCTGTCACTATCTCCATTTCGTCCCCTTCTATTTGCCAGGAATTGAGAGGGCCGGATGCCATGATCTTTGTTTTCTTGATGTTGAGTTTCAAGTCAACTTTTGCACTCTCCTCCTTCACCCGCATCAACAGGCTCTTTAGTTCCTCTTCACTTTCTGCCATTAGAGTGGTATCATCTGCATATCTGAGGCTGTTGATATTTCTCCCTGCAATCTTGATCCCAATTTGTGACTCCTCTAATCCCGCATTTCTCATGATGTGCTCTGCATACAAGTTAAATAGGCAAGGCGACAGTATACAGCCTTGCCGAACTCCTTTCTCAATTTTGAACCAGTCAGTGATTCCATGTTCAGTTCTCACTGTTGCTTCTTGACCTGCATATAAATTTCTCAAGAGACAAATAAGATGCTCTGGTATTCCCATCTCTTTAAGAACTTGCCACAATTTGTTGTGCTCCACACAATCAAAGGCTTTAGCATAGTCAATGAAGCAGAAGTAGACGTTCTTCTGGTACTCCCTAGCTTTCTCCATGATCCAGCGTATGTTGGCAATTTGATCTCTAGTTCCTCTGCCTCTTCGAAATCCTGCCTGTACTTCTGGAAGTTCTCGGTCCACATATTGCTGGAGCCTAGCTTGTAGGATTTTGAGCATAACTTTGCTAGCATGAGAAATTAGTGCAATGGTGCGGTAGTTTGAACATTCTTTGGCATTGCCCTTCTTTGGGATTGGAATGTAAACTGACCTTTTCCAATCCTGTGGCCATTGTTGAGTTTTCCAAGTTTGCTGGCATATTGAGTGTAGCACTTTTACTGCCTCGTCCTTTAAGATTTTGAATAGTTCAACTGGAATGCTGTCACTACCACTAGCTTTATTGTTGCTCAGACCTCCTAAGGCCCATTTGACTTCACATTCCAGGATGTCTGGCTCCAGGTCAGTAACTACCCCATTGTGGTCATCAGGGATGTTAAGCTCGCTCTTGTATAGTTCTTCTGTATAATCTTGCCACCTTTGTTTAATCTCTTCTGCTTCTGTGAGATCCCTACCATTTTGGTCCCTTATCATACCCACCTTTGCATGAAACGTTCTCTTCATATCTCCAATTTTCTTGAAAAGATCTCTGGTCCTCCCCATTCTATTGTTTTCTTCTATTTGTTTGCACTGTTCATTTAAGAAGGCATTCTTATCTCTTCTAGCTTTTCTCTGGAATTCTGCATTCAATTGGGTGTATCTTTCTCTTTCTCCCTTGCCTTTCACTTCCCTTCTCTCCTTAGCTATTACATGGCAACCAATTCCTCCCAGTTATGCATCATTTCCCTTCTTGTGTGAATTAGGCCACATTCACCGAAATGCCCCTCTGCCCTAATACACATTGCCATGTAATCTTCCCCTAAGAAGAGTCTCCAGTCTGATTTTCCCTTCACATATCTGAGCACGTGGCTCTGGAAAGCTCATCTGTAACCACTATGCCAAAATTCCCAAAGGTCAGTCCTCTCCCACACTCAACGAACATTCCATACCACAGGTTCTTGACACCCATATCTCCACACCCATACCCTCATTTGCCACCATGCCACCACAACCTCCCACACAACACATATTCAACCCCATGCCCTTACAGACTGGACAACTCCTCCCCTTCCTCATCCCATTGCCAAGCTCTAGCACCCGTTGTATTTTTGAATACAACGGGCTTTGCCCCTAGTTCTAGAATAATACTGTTGTGAATTGGTGTACCCAGTTCAACAATCCCCAGTTTTTTTCTTAATTGGCCACTGAGGAAGACAAAGTGGGATCATTGAAATGGCAGCAACTATGCTGTTCCCCACAATACATCCATTGTTGTTATATACATTTAATTGTTGTTATTTTATAATGTTACTTCACAGCCCCCCCCAAAGGAAGGTTGTGTCACTGATGAAGTACATGATGATATGGCTACACATCCCTTTTTGAAGGAAGTGCAGAACATGTGGGGATGGTCAAATCTGAATTCAAGAAAAAATCCTCCCATATAAATGCTCTTTTGTGCAAGGAATGCTGCAAAGTTGGAGCATCATCTGGGGATTCAACTCACTGGGAAACAATGAGGTGTAGGAAAGGCCTGTGAGAACTGGGCTGTAGATAGCTGCATCTCATGTAGCTGGCAGCCAGTTCTGTGATTGCACACTGTAAACACAGAATTACTTTGCAAGATTTTTCAAACTGAAGGTATGGAGTACTGCATACCCATTAAAGGAAATGGAATACTCGCACACATCTGTAAACTCATCCTCTCTGCCAACCATCCAAGACTGATACTGCACTGAGGCTGCAACTGGAAATAGAAGAGCATCACCAGTGCCTTTAATCATCCCCATGTGATCTTCCTGATGCAAACAAAGGCAGGTGTTTGGGAATATATATGGGAAGGGAATGGCAAACCACCATCAGCCGGCTCAAGGTTGACAGCCTTCCATCCTTCCGAGGTCGGTAAAATGAGTACCCAACTTGCTGGGGGGTAAATGGTAATGACTGGGGAAGGCACTGGCAAACCACCCCGTATTGAGTCTGCCATGAAAACGCTAGAGGGCATCACCCCAAGGGTCAGACATGACCCAGTGCGTGCACAGGGGATACCTTTACCTTTACCTATATATATGTGTGTGTGTGTATAATGTATATATAATTGTAAAGCAGCCAGAGGTTAAGCTCATAGACATTTTCTATTCCCAACTACTGACTAATTAAACTGGCAAATGTGTGAGTGGAGATGAATATCAGGCTATGAAGAGTTGCAAGACAGAACCAAAAAGCTCTGTTTGCATTTGGAGAACTTTTGTTTACATGCTGCATTTTGATGCTTTCTATATTTGAAACGATGTTTTATTTAATGCTAAGTAAACGGTAAGGCGTAAAGCTTTTCCTCTTTTGGTTTGCATTCCTTGCCTCTGGGCTCTTGTATTGCAGGCTTCTCAGATTAGATCACTGTTTCAGTAAGATGGCAGCTGGTTTAGAAATATGTCTAGTTGAAAACCTGGTGTAAAATATAATTCAAATACTACAAATGATATGAAGTGTGTCCCCTCAAGCACCCATTCCCTCCCTTAAATCCCCCCTTAGACAGTTTTCTTTGAGCCTCAGTCTATAACACTCACGTACACACACACATAAAATACATCATTTTGCAATCTGATATCTCTGTTTATTCTACCAAAAGTAATTGGGAGGTGGGGCGGGATGAAACCTAAAATGATTTTAGGTCTGTGCAATAATACTATAGTCAGCTATCCTATCTGCAAGTTCTTTGGGGAGTAAATGTGAATCAGGACTGTGAAGATGGGCCGCTTCAGATGAATATGTGCTCTCAGCAAGGTCCCCCATGCATCTTGGCATGCCTGCTCTTTTGTCCTCCCTGTAGACAGGGAATGTTTTGACTTTCCTCCCTTTCACTGGGACCTGGAAGAGTCAGGCTGCAGAGCATGTATATGCTCCCTTTAAGCTTCATATTCCTCAGATACTCCTGGTAAAAAGCAGTGCTGATGTCTGGTTGAGCTGCTGCCCTTCTCAACAGCAGCATGTTCTTGCTGTGGTGCCTGTGTCGCTACCTGTCCTCCCCATGAGTGGATTCGGTTTCACCCCAGCCTTTAGCCCAATAGCCAATGATATTGTTGTGACTGAAGGTAGAACTATATGTTATGTGGAGTTTCACGATCCATTCATGTGAAGAGTTTAAAAAAAACAATGGGGCGATTAATTCAAAGGGGCTTTCCTGTCATGCCATTTCCCAACTCCCAAGCTGCTTTTACTTCTGCTTGGGATAACATGCATATGCCTGGAGGTTTCTCCTAATAAAAGTCAAAATTATTCTGAGGACAAAAACAGCACAAAGTGCACCAGTCTCCCCCACTGAATTATATCCTCACTGGCTCCATCTCTAATGAAAATGCTCATAAGTCTCTAATGAAAATGTATTCAGGTTTGAGTTTGAATTTGTTGAGAAACATCTGGGGCAGAAAAGGTGTGGTAATATAGATTTTGGGAGAAAATCTGGCAATGCTAGTTGGAAATTTTGGTGAGTCTGACGGGGGCTCTGGTATGGATGCAAGCAGACATCAAAAAATTGTAATCCTGCCATACATAATCTAATTCTCCAGGAATGCAGAGCATTGCTTTAATATTTGATTCACAGACTTCAGCTAAGAACAAGCTCTTTCCCCCACTACAGGTATCAAATCAGCAGCGCAAATCTAGGAGGATTCTGTTATGGCAAACCACTGTTGTGGTAAAAGGCCACTATGCTTACCATATATAATACATTTTGCATATAATGTTGCAAACTATACCTCTCATGTTTCACATCATTTTAGTTGCACAATTTAGATTTATTTCTTGACACTATAGGTATCTGCCCTCACAGGATATATTTCATGCATGTGGGCTGATTAGTCAATCAGAATGTTTGTCCAATAAATCTTATAGTCTTTAAAGTGCTGGGTTGTTTTTGCTTTTAACAGACTTGCACAGCTAACCATCTCTCCCTCCACAAATACTGGTATTTATATGAGAGAGAGAGAGAGAGAGAGAGAGAGAGAGAGAGAGAGAGAGAGAGAGAGATTCACATACCAACAACAAGCCTAGTCTAAATCACCACAAAAGTGAGGCGATGTACTGCAATCCAGGTAAAGTCATCCTGGTCCTTCCTTGGTCCAATATCATTAAATCCTCCCCTCTTGTTTCTTCTGTTCCTGGACTTGGCAAGATATTTCTCCTTTGATGTCAGAGGGAGGTCTGTACAAAGAAAAACAATACACAGTTCAATTCAAGGTTGTGTTGACCCCTATTGAATATGCACCAGATAAAGTGACGGAACAAAAGCTTTTAAGTGCCACTCCTAAACCTATAGAAAGTGCAACTGACCGATCTGTATATATTTTATTCTGGCCTGGACAAACACCATCTTTAATTCATCTGCATACAGCTGTTAAAAAAAAAGAATTGCCAGAATTCTTTGTGTGTATTAACATATGAAAGGGTTGATATACCTTTGTTCTCACAAGCTTTTCCTCTGCCACAAAGACATTACAGTCTTTCTGGGTGATAATTATTCTGAGTGAAAACATACAAGCAGTTTTTTTTATTATTAAAAGGATTGTCCTACAAGTTTCAAAAAATACTGGTAAATGATGACATTGGGCCCTGAACTGGTTCCTTTGGAGAAAGCTGTCTCTTTGATTTAGGAATAAGTATGACAACAAGCTTTAAGCCCCTAAAATAGAGATAAAATTTTATAGATCAAAATTATTTAATTATCCTCAGCCTTTTACTACTTAATGAATACTTCAAAGGAACAGTTTTCTCAAAAGATTTTTCAAGGGACATTTAAGTTTAAAGAACAAAATATTAAATGGATAGTCAAGGACATTTTATTTAGATACTTGGAATGTGGAGATGGACTCACTCATTTATCACTGGATGGGGCCAAAATGTCTACATAGGACTAGATATTTTATTTTCTAGCCCTTCCCTCCTTCATCACTGATATTTTTCCTGCAATGAGGTACACTGGCCTGACAGTTTAGGATTTTTTGGCTGGGATAGCCTACATATTCTCCCTGGAAACTGCACATAGAACATAAATTTTTGTAAATGTTTTTAACCCTTACAGTCAAACGGAGTTCTCTTTGCCTTAGAGGTCCATGCTAATAAAGGCAAAAGATAACAATTCACTTTTAAATAACATGAACCTTATTCCTAAACAGATTTACTTGGAAGTAATTTCCAGGGCTGGCTTTTTGAAAATGTATTTAAGATCAAGGTGGGAGTAAGATCCAGCTGCCAATGTTAAATTTTTCTGTCCATAAATACAAGTCTAGCATATAATTTTTTTAATAAATATTTTTTATTTTTAGAAAACAAAAATAAAAGATGGATACATAAGAGAAAAAGGATTATATGTAATAATTCACTATACATGGAGGTGTAAGAAGAAAGCAAAAGATTTTTCCCAACATCCCCCTTATCATAATCTTAACAATAGTTCTCACTTCAAATATTTCTATTTTACCATTAGTTTTCATCATCACTAAATATTCCATAATACACACTTCATCACCTCCACATATCTTAACACCGCCCGTGGCGCCGCGGGCGCCACGGACTAAATAAAAAGGTTTCTGGTGCGGGATGTGTCCGGGATGAGGAAGGGTCCGGATTGGACCCTTCCTCCAGACAGACAATCGGAGGGACCAATCGGCAGGCGTGCAGCGCCTGCCGATTGGTCCCTCCGATTCCCAGCCCCAGCAACTGTGAGCCGCGCACAGCGCGGCTCGCAGTTGCTCCCTTTACCGCTGGGCGCCTCCGACGCGTCAGGCCGGCTCCCTGCACGGCGGCCTGATGCGGTGAGAGGCGCAAAGCGCCTCTCACTGAATCAGGCCGCCGCCCGAGGGAGCCCCCGGCAGCCGCGCGCTCCCTTGCCTACCGAGCAAGAAAATGGCCGCTGCCAGCTCCAGGTAGGCTGCGCCGCCCGCGGGGTTGGGGACTGCTTTGAATCCTGCCCGCTGCCTTAAAAAGGTCCCCAAGCCCCGGGGAAGGCACTCCAGGAGCCGCGGATCGCCTTCCCCGGGGCTTGGGGACCTTTTTAAGGAGGCGTGCTGGATTTAAAGCAGTCCCCAAGCCCCGAGGAAGGCACTCCGCGGCTCCCCCGGGGCTTCGGGACCACTTTAAGTCCAGCACGAGCCTTTAAAACAGTCCCCAAGCCCCGGGGAAGCCACGGAGCAGCTTCCCCGGGGCTTGGGGACTGCTTTAAATCCAGCACGCTGCCTTAAAAAGGTCCCCAAGCCCTGGGGAAGGCGCTCTGCGGCTCCTCCGGGGCTTGGGGACCACTTTAAGTCCAGCACGCCGCCTTTAAAACAGTCCCCAAGCCCCGGGGAAGCCACGGAGCAGCTTCCCCGGTGCTTGGGGACTGCTTTCAATCCTGTCTGCTCCCTTTAAAAGATCCCCAAGCCCCAGGGAAGGCGCTCCAGGAGCCGCGGATCGCCTTCCCCGGGGCTTGGGGACCTTTTTAAGGAGGCGTGCTGGATTTAAAGCAGTCCCCAAGCCCCGGGGAAGGCGTTCCACGGCTCCGCCGGGGCTTGGGGACCACTTTAAGTCCAGCACAAGCCTTTAAAACAGTCCCCAAGCTCCGGGGAAGCCGCAGAGCGGCTTGGGGACTGCTTTAAATCCAGCACGCCACCTTAAAAAGGTCCCCAAGCTCCGGGGCTTGAGGAATTTTTGGCTACCTGCGGGGGATGGGAAGCAAACCCTTTCCTAGGGCCTGCTGTATTTTTTTGACAGCGGGCTGTACTGCTAGTCAACTATAACTTATTAACTATGACCTTCAGTAAGTCACATTCCAAAAAGAAAATTCAATATGTATCTCACAATAAAAGAAAAAATCAAGAAGAAGAATTGGTTTTTAGACTCAAAGGAGTCTCAAAGTGGCTTACAATCACCTTCCCTTTCTCTCCCCACAACAGACACCCTGTGAGGTAGGTGAGGCTGAGAGAGCTCTGGCAGGACAGCTCAGTCAGAACAACTCTAACAGTGCTGTGATGATCCCAAGGTCAGCCAGCTGACTGCATGTGGAGGAGCGGAGAATCAAACCTGGCTCGCTAGATTAGAAGCCATTGCTCTTAACCACTATACCACGCAGTCCAAATTCCAATTTTTAGACATTTTCATCTAAATCGTGATCACATTCTACTTGAACATTATAATACATTTGCTATATATTTACTATTCTAAATATGTCTTCTGCTTTCATAATAAACTCTCCATCTTTTGTCGGATTTTGAGATTGATCTCTTTTTCAACTGCTGCCACCATATCTCTCTCACTCAAAACTTGTGGTAATTTGTCAGGCAATATTCCTAATAAAAGAGCCTCTTGTGGCACAGAGTGGTAAGGCAGTAGACATGCAGTGTGAAAACTCTGCCCATGGGGCTAGGAGTTCAATCCCAGCAGCCGGCTCAAGGTTGACTCAGCCTTCCATCCTTCCGAGGTCGGTAAAATGAGTACCCAGCTTGCTGGGAGGTAAATGGTAATGACTGGGGAAGGCACTGGCAAACCACCCCGTATTGAGTCTGCCATGAAAACACTAGAGGGTGTCACTTCAAGGGTCAGACATGACCCAGTGCTTGCACAGGGGATACCTTTACCTTTATTCCTAATAATTTATTCTTACCTTCTAAGGGAAACTTAAATTTTGATACATTTTGCATTTCCCAATGTATTTCCTTCCAATATTTTTTTTAAATATGATAAAAGTTCCATCTATTCGTTGACATTTCCAACATTTTCCTTTATCATTTTTATTTATTTTTTTCTCAATGTCCTTGGGAGTAATATACCATCTCTAAACATTTTATACCAATTTTGTCTTAACATCTGATTGGCTATGAACTTGATTGCTTTCCCCCACAGCTGTTCCCATTGGTGCATAGGTATTTTCTCTCTAAAATTCTGCATCCATTTAGTCCACACATCAGCAATCAATATTTTTATCTTTCTCAGGTTTGTGGGAAATTGGAAGCAAATCTGGAGAAAATCCAGAAGGTGCCCAAATGTACCATCATGCTGTAAGGAAGCAGGGAAAAAAACCCTGCTTCTCAACAATTTCAGACCCAGAGCAAATAAACCACATAATGAGGGTCCTATACCATGACAGAGAAGGCTTTAAAGAAAAGCATGGTGCTGTAAAATCGTGCTGATTTAACTTGTGTAAGACCCATAGGTCAAGATCTGCATGTGGTAGTCCTGAAAGAAGTCCTAGGCATAGCTGTAATTTTACTCTTTGAGATTCAATCAGTAAAGTCGAGCTATTTGTGTTGATTACTTAGACCTGGATTATTTTGCTTATGGCCTTCCCATTAAGCCATCTATCCTCTGGACTGAAGACATTGCCACATTATTATTGCCCCCTCAATCATCTATATTTGCAGTATGAAATGCCCTCTTCTTCCAAAAATACCACTGGGGCCCAGTTCTGAAAGCTGCCTGACAGCACCTTCCCAGCTCAGGAAATTTAAAAACATACACAAAGGTGAGTATTAAAAGGTGTGTATTAATGCTTGCTGGGTGATGGGGGAGCCTCCAGGGGTAGATCATTCCCCACCTAGCCCCCTCACCTCACCTCTGTTGTTGCCAGGGTTCCTGTTTCCTCCTGCTGCACATTGTTTCCAAGTCGACTCTGGTGGGAAAGACTGGCTGGGTCTCATCCAGCTAGAGTACTGTCAGGTTGGCTTTCAGGATCTGGCCGCTGCAGCATTTTTGAAAGAAAAAATCCTAGCCTTAAAACGGTGGTATGAACTAATGACAGCCACAGGATACCATCACTTCTAGCTGAGCCCATGGCAACCCACGATCAGTCAGTATGTTTAGAAAGAGTAGAAGTTAGTCCTTAAGGTGAGGTTACAAGTCCAAACTGGGCACTATGAGAAATACTACATAGCACTGAGGTGCAAAAAATGGACAGGTCCTTCACCTCCATGTGGTTTTTTAAATTATCTTTTTTTAAAAATCTGTTGATTGCTTAAAGCATGTGCTGCATGCATATATTTTGAGGTTTCCAGATTACTCAGTATTTGTTTTGTAACTCTGTGAGGAAATCCAGTAAATATATAGCAATTAAAAAAGAGATTATAAGATTTTGAAAACTTGCTTGCCCACTTCCCACACTTTAACACCTGTCAATTCCTAATCTCATCCTAATGCAGTCCCAGAAATATTCAGTGGATTTAAATTTCAGAGCAGAAAAATAGAACGAAGAATGTTGATGAAAGAAGCAAATAAATTTTGTTTTCAAGAAGACAAACATCTTTGGACTGATCCAAACATAACATTTTTAAAAAATATCTTTTAAAAATAAATAAATAATTATAAAGGATCTCAGGGCAAGGAAGAATGGGATGTTGTTTTACGGCAGCAGTGGTGCAACAGGGTAAAGTTTAACTCTTTCCCCATTTTTTTTTCTTGATCAAAATGATTCCACAACCCAAGGGCAGGGGAGGGGTTTCTCCTTTCCCCCTCTCCAGCAGCTAGAGGAGGCAGAACTGGGTTTGTGTTAGGGATGCTTTTAAACTTTAAAAAGGGCACGGAGAGATCATCAGAGCTCAGTCATTTTTACAAATCTTAGGCATTTGGGCCCTAAAATGCTTATTAGCTCCATTATTTTTAAAAAGAAACAATAATTTTAAGCATAGGGCATATTTCAGAACTTGCACTTTTCCCTTCCACAAGACAGGCTGTTCTGTTATGGTTCGAAAATGTTCTCTATTTTTTCACACAAAGAACCTGAGTCATAACTGATTGTGCAACTACTGCACTCAATTCCAGCTCAGGTGAATGGAAAGGTTTAATGACTTATTTAAGGTCATACCAGTAGAAAGTAGCAGAGCCTGCTTCAGATCCCATGTTGCTGGCCGACTCCCAGCTTCATGCTAAGTCAAAGAGATGACATTGCCCCTTTTGCAAACACAGCAGTGCCTTGTTCAATGTATAGGTGTATATTTCCATCGACTTGTCAAGAGAACAAAAACACTATTCATAAAAAAGAGACATAAAGTATGTACAAAAGGTGATAATTCATCAACAAAAGCCAGTCCAGTTACATACCATATCTTTTGTACGTCTTTTCAGGCTGCATTGCAACAATTTTGTGGTTATTTAAAAATAAAAGGCTGGGCACTCTCAGAGTTTCTGCATTCAATTATATCCGTTGAAAAAACTACTACAATGTTTTTATTAGAAGTAAAAAGGACAGAATGACAGCCTATTTGAAAATTTATTTATACACTCATCCCCCACTAAATGTTTATTTGTTTATATCATTTATCCCCACTAAATGTTCAATAGTACAATCTCCACCCAGCACCACTATAAAATTTGCAGCATACACAGACTGTCAACAGGATTCCACTGTTGTTTTTTTAATGCTTCAACTGGCTGACAATTCTAGCTGAACAGTTTGAGTTCAGATAGTATTGGCCATATGTGTTTGAATACCTCTTTGCTCTGACTATCAACCTTAACAATATCATAATTGAATCCTAAAAACTGACCCAAATAGGGATGAACCAGAGGGTTCCATTATTTTCATTCTATTATTGTTCAGCAGGGCCTGCATTCCATTATGTACTTTTTGTACTCCTTTTCCTCTATATGCACATGCTCTTGAGCATGCCACTAACCAAGCAAAAGAAACTAGTGTGTTCAAAATGATTACCCAAGCTGAAGATACATATACATGTGAGAAATAATGTAAATAATTAAATAAATGTTTTGGAAAGGTACTGGTCATCTGTGATTCTTAGGGCCATTCCACACAATGACCAATGTTGCTCAATGTTTGCAGTATGCAGAAACGCTATATTTAATAGTGGAATTTCATCATTCAGCACACCTTCAATTCTAGTGGAATATTGAAGTCCCAGTAGCGATCTATTCATTCCCCACAGGTTTCCAGTCTCGCCGGAATCGCAAAAAGGAGGTGATATTTTTCCACGCTGCTTCCCACCCTTGGCTGTCAATCAAACAGAACAGCCAATGAACTGTAGTGTTCATGCTCCCGAAAAGCCCCTTTCCCTTTAAAAACTGTTTTTTTAAAAACCCCAAAACACCAGTAGCAATGATTGTTTGTTCATTCGATGCCTTTTTCGCTGGCGTAGGAGCTGGTGCTTAATCATTTACACGCTCTTCAAGTAAAAAACAAAATCCCCCCCCCCCAATTTCTTGTGGAGGGAGTTTAGCCGGAGAAGCCTCGCTTATTCGTTGCTTTCGCCAGTTTAAGGGGGGGGGGAGAATGGTGATCATGTCTCCGGAAGCTCGGGAGCGAGAGCTAGGGAGGGACATTCTTTCTACCGCTATTTTGAGAATGCACATGTCTTTCGCTGATGTGTTGCGGCTTGTGCTCAGACGTGTAGCGTTTTTTCCAGGGGGAATCCATTTTTCTGGATTTTCCCCTAGGTGCTATAAAAGTCCGATTGTTGCTGGAGTTTGGTGGGAGTTTTGCTATTTGTTTACGACGTTATGCAGAACATTAAATTAATAGCATTTACAAAAGGTAAGACTTTGGCTACATTTAAGTTTTGCAGAATGGACCTTAGTGAAACAAAACTATCCTCCCTGAAGAAATGTGTGTTGTTTTCAACTCTGGATGCTGCAGTGATAGCTGGTAGTGTGTGAGTGTGTCCTTCATTGACTCTACTGACTCCTCAAGCAATGGCATTCTCACTACAGGAAGACCTTCCCTCTGTTGGAGTGTGTGTGTGGGGAGTCTTTTTTTTGTGGCTGGCTAAATAGTGAGCTGGGACAAGATGCATTAAAACAAATGAGAAGAATGCCCATTGAGAGCAATGGGAGACACCTGAATGACCACTGGATGTAATGGAAGCCAGGAATGCCAATTGATTGGCATGGGCTGCATTGAAATACATTATGGCAAACATACATTGTATAAAAAATGCAAAATAGGTTTAGAACATGGCCTGGGCCTGGAATGACACCCCCAGTGTGGAATGATAGTATTTGGGCCCAGATAAACTGCTCTGGGATGGAATGATGGTCTGTGGGGGAGGATCTCAGGGACCACCTCTAGAGCGAAATGATGGCCCCTCAGACTAGAATTAACAGTTAAGAACTGGCATGATAACTCCAGAAGCTGCCATTCCACTCTGGGAGCTGTTATTGAAATCCCAAAGCATTTTATGTAGGCCCGGGCACTGTCATTCTGCTCCTAGGGATTGTCATTCCACTCTGAAGGCAGTCATTCTGGGCTCATGGCAGGTTTCTCATAATCCATTCCACATTTTCATTGCAAGTCTTGTGTGCTATAACGTATGTCAGGTCACATTATGAGAAGAAAAGAATCACTGGAAAGGCAGTAGTTCTAGGAAAAGATGGAGGAACCAGGAAAAGAGATGGATTGACTCAATAAAGGAAGCCAGTGCCCTCAGTTTGCAACAGGGAAGGGTATACCATGAAAATAAAGTTTATTTTTATTAATAGTATTATTATTGAATAGCTGTTAACAATAGGATGTTTGGGAGTGCATTAATTCATAAGGTTGCCATAGTTCAGAAGGAACTTGACAGCACTTAGCACATGCACAATGTATTACAATGAAGCCTTTGCAAGTTTATAGGCATTATATTCAATGAGCCTTCAGGCATCTCCCATAGTTTCCAAATGGGTATTCCTGTTATTCATTTTAGTACATCCCCATAACAGTAGACTGTCATGTAATCTAAAGTGCTTCTGCTCACCTGTTACTTGGTCATCATTTTAGGAATCAATGGACAGGTCTGTGCTGAGTGGCGTCTGCACTGGGGTTCTGTAAAATGGAGCTTCTTGGTCCAATTCACTTGAAACTTGGAGAGGAGTTAGATGATAGAAAGGAATATATTTTGTGAAGATTTAATGGCATCTTTATAAACAGCTGCTCCAGACATATATTCCTCATAGAAAATTATGATCCCATAAGCTGAAATGACATAGGGTTGAATCCCAAACAATAATGCCCTACCTGTAAAAAAGAAATTACAGTAATAATCCCTCCCCCCATCCTGGTTCCAATTCTATAATGATGTTTTTCTTGATGTACACCCTAGAGCAGTGTTCCCTAACCCCCAGGCACAGACCAGTACCGGGCCGTGGAGCCCTTGGTACTGGGCCACAGCAGGGGGGAGGGAGGCATGGGCGCTGGCGCATCAGTGGGCACGTCTCCCTCCCCCCCGCGGTGTGGCGCTGGCTGAACCGGGAATGCCACGCTGTGGAGGGGGAAGCGCAGGCGCAAATGCGCAGGTGCGGAGCTGCTGTGCCTGCGCGCTTGTGCCCTCCGGTGCACTGGCACCCGCGCCTCCCTCTCCCCCCCATGGTCCCCGGCCTGAAAAGGGTTGGGGACCACTGCCCTAGAGAGAACTATGATTTGGAATGGAAGGAGCCAAAAGCTATGCCAAGTTGAACATAAATGGGAATGGACACAAAGTTTGATTGGTTCATGGCTCACGAACTGAAGTTTGTGGTAGGTCAACTGGCATGAACTTTCAAGCTCTTTGTGTAGGTTTATGAACTGATACGTTTCTAGAAAGTCTGTCTCTGCTCGATGTAAATGTTTGCTGAAATTCAAAGCAACATAACTTGGAGGTCATGTAGAAGAGCATTTGGGAGTAGTCCCTGGTGACTCTGATGCCACTTCAATTGGCTGCTAAAAGTTAATGATGGTTCTGTTGGCGTAGTTAAGATATGCAAAGAGGAAGAAAGCACTGGGTAGCTTAAAAAATAAAATAGTTCTATTTAGAGGAGAAACAGTTTATTTTATTTATTTATTTATTTATTTATTTATATTTTTATACCGTCCTTTCCATAAAAGCGGAGGGTGGTATACATGGAACATTTTAGGAAATTTCAGATAGAAAAAGAGGAGAAAGACCCACTAATTCTCTGACTCTCCTGTTGTATTCATTCTGTGTGTTCTGGAGGCAGTCGGGCAGGAAGTGTACTCAAAAGAGCAGGAATCTTCAAATTGTGCCAGTCAGGACATGGGTGGAGATAGCTGGAAAAATATCGGGAAGTTACTATTCTAACTGTGCTAAATACACATACCCTCTGATGCTCTCTGCAGTATGCTCTTAATATGCTGTTCAATCATGCACACCATAGATCTTGCATATTACAGCAGGTTCATCATTCACAAACCAGGCAGGCCATAAACTGAACCACGTTTTCCTGGTTCATGCCTACCCTTATACATAAACCAATCCCAACATTTAAAATTTAGATTTACCCATGCCATGAAATTGCAGCAAGACTCTTCTTTGATATTGTTTATTGTGAACCGCCGTGAGCCAGCTTGCTGGGAGCGGTGGTATACAAAACCAATAAATAAATAAAAATAAACACGCATGTCTTTTTAGCATATTAATATCCTTAATGAAAAACTACACATGAAAAGAAAGCAGTGCCTAACTTTGCATGATAGTCATCTATAAAATGTCCATAAATAATGTGATAATAAACAAAAAGAATGGCTGATTGCTAAAGGACTCATTTCATTCTACAAAGATATAGTGTGGAGACAATATCAAGAATTCGATAGGAACACTTTCATAAGCATCCCTTATAGTGAGGTACATGGCAAAATAATAGCAGAAATTATGTCTCATTAAAATTAAGGGACCAAATTTGCTGTCACCTGTCATCCTAAAGGACATCCTGAATATTTTCAGAGTTTCTGGTGAATGCTATTGATTTTTTTTTTAATTATGCTGTTTGCATAAATTTCATAAAGAAAGGAGCTGAAAATAAAATAGAATTTTCTCATTTGTTTGCAAGGTGTTCATCGTGTTCTATTTTTGCATTCTTTTGCAAACTCTCCCCAGGGCACAGGATTTTAAGAAGAACATCACAGGAATGTCATTGCAAGTCATCCCAACATTCACATTTAGAATCTTATCACAAGATCGCTTTGAGACAAAGGCAATTTTTCACCAAGATTAAGTTCAGTTAAGCTGACCCAGCTGGAGCAAATGATTTCATCATAGCCCACTCTGTGCCTTTCATCCAGAATTTAAGGATCACAGAAAAATACCAGATCCTGCTGCACCAAGTGGTATCTCTGTCTCTGTCTCTCTCTGTCTCTGTATCCATCCATCCATCCATGTTTTGATTTATATACCACACCCTCTTGATCAAATTGCTTTGGTGTGGTGATTTACTACTTATTTCTTTACTAAAGATTTAGCCCACTGGGTTCACTTTCCTTTTTTAATTAAGACTGTTCTAGAGTTGAGTGACATCTGCATAGGTCTGTCTCATTTAAGGCAGTGGTCCCCAGCCTTTTTGTCACTGGGGACCACTCAGCGCCGGGGACCACTCACCGGGGACCACTCAACGCCTTTTACTGAGGCCCGGTGGGGGGGGGGGTAGTTTACTCCTCTACTCTCAACCACTGCCCTAACGCTCTCTGATCGCTATGGTAATGTTTAAACATCCCTTAAAAACAAGATACAGACACTCCACCACAATGAACATAAGGAATATTTTATTTTCATGGAAATGTTAACTCATGGCAATGACAAATCAATGGGAACCCTGAGCTTGTTTCTCTGCAATGAGATGGGAGACAATGACACCTGAAGTGTGTTGTAAAGGGCTGGGGGGGGGGGGAGAGAAGGCGTCCTTCGGGGCCCACCTCCAATTAGTCGAAGGACCACATGTGGTCCGCGGCCCACAGGTTGGGGATCGCTAATTTAAGGGACTGGATCTGAGTGGTATAGTGGAGAACCAGATTTGATTCCAAATTGCTCCACTAGCAGCAAACTGATTGATCTTGGGTTAATCACAGTTCTCTTAGAGCTGTTCTCACAGAGCAGGTCTGTCAGAACTCTCTCAGACCCACCTATCACACAGGTATCTATTGTGGAGAGAGGAAGAGAAAGGTGTTTGTAAGCTGCTCTGAGACTTCTTTGGGTAGTGAAAAATGGGGCAACTCTCTTCTATGGTGCATCTGATTTCTGCAATGTACACATAGGCAGTGTCCCTAAGCAGTGCCAGTTTCTCCCTGCACCAAGTCAGGACTCACCAAATCAGTGCCCAGTCCCAGATGTGTACGTGGCTATTTTGGCAGCTGCAATATGAGGCAGGACTTGATGATGCTGGAGGCAGGACTTGGTGATGCAGAGGCAGGGAGACCATTGTAGAGAGCATGCCCACATCTCAGCCCACCCTGTTGCCTGTCATTCCATTGCCTTACCTGTGAATGATGGCAGAGGGGCCAGCCACCATGGGCTGTGAGCCTTGGTTGCCTTGATTGCCTTGGTGCTGCAGCATCTGGATAGGCACAGCACACTGCCATCCACTACCTTCAGGGGTAGGTATTGATGTGAGTGAGGAAACACACGGCTCATAGAATCATAGAATAATAGAGTTGGAAGGGACCTCATGGATCATGTAGTCCAACTCCCTGCACTATGTAGGACACTCACAACCGTATCACTCATACACTGTAAACTGACACCCCCTTGAGCCTTCACAGAATCAGCCTCTCAGTCAGATGACTATCCAGCCTCTGTTTAAAAATTTTCAAAGATGGAGAATGCACCACCTCCTGAGGAAGCCTGTTCCACTGAGAAAACCATTCTAACTGTCAGGAACTTCTACCTAATGTTTAGATGGGATTTTTTAAAAATTAATTTCATCCTATTGGCTCTAGTCTATCCCTCCGGGGCAAGAGAGAACAACTCTGCTCCATCCTCTATATGGCACCCTTTTAAATACTTGGTTATCAGATTCCGTCTCAGTTGTCTCCTCTCCAGGCTAAACAGCTCCCCCAACCTTTCTTCATAAGTCTTGGTCTCCAAACTCACCATCTTTGTTGCACTCCTCTGGACACGCTTCAGTTTTTTTACATCCCTCTTCAACTGGGGTGCCCAAAACTGAACACAGTACTCCATGTGAGGCCAAACCAAAGCAGAGTAAAGCAGTACCATCACTTCCCATGATCTGGACACGATACTCCGTTTGATCTCAGCCCAAAATCCCATTTGCCGTTTTTGCCACCGAGTCATACTGCTGACTTATGTTCTGACTCTACTAAGACTCCTAGATCCCTTTCACATATGCTACTGCCAAGACAAGTCTCCCCCATCCTATACTGGTGTATATGGTTTTTCCTACCTAAATGCAGAACTTTACATTTATCCCTATTGAATTTCATTTTATTCATTTTATTCATTTTAGACCAGTTCTCGAGCCTGTCAAGGTCATCCTGTATTCTGAATCTGTCTTCTGTTGTGTTTGCTACCCCTCCCAGTTTAATATCATCTGCAAATTTAATAAGTATCCCCTCTAATCCCTCATCCAAATCATTTATAAATATGTTGAACAACACAGGCCCCAGGCCAGATCCCTGGGGAACTCCACTTGTCACTCTTTTCTACTTGTCACTGATGGTGGGCCTCCTGCACATGGCGGGCAGGGCACAGTTCACTCCCTCCCATGCCCCCACATATGGCACCTAGGGCTTGTGCTTCAGCTGCCACACCCAAGATACACTTCTGCCCAGCCCACATGAAGAGCCCAGGTCACACCACCCCTACCCTCCAGCAGCTGCTTTGGTGACCAGTTGAATACTGGATCAGATTTAAGGTGCTGGTTCTCACCTTCAAGACCTTATGTGGTCTGGGTCATGCATATGTCAAAAACCATCTGCCTATAACCTATGAAGAGTGACTTGCTTAATGTATGCTAACAATTTAGTAATCCCTGATCCCAAAGAAATCTTCTTGGCCTCACTTAACACCAGAGCATTTTCATCTGTGGCCCCAACCTGTTAGAATGATCTCCCCAAGAAGATCAAGGCCCTATTGGAACTTAGAACAGTTCCATAAGGCCTGCAGAATGGAGCCCTTCTGCCAGGCTTTTGGATAAGACCAGCAAGGTCTTGGATAAGACCAGCAAGACCTATCACTACCCACACCACCAGGAAATGAAACATCAAGTCCTCATACGTCTGTTTCATATGTTACATATCTTCTTGGTATTTTTTTCCTAATGGAAGAAGTGGTTTTGATTAAACAGTTGTAACCCCAGGAGGGTTAAAAATGGAATGAAGAGGTAGTAGAATACATAGCACCATGTTCCCTGACCTCTGCTTGTATTCTGTTAGCATAGCCTTTTCACTATTACTAAATATTTAATAGGTCTCCATTGCATCTCCCTTGAAGCTTAGCATTAAAGATTTCCAGGTGTCAATTTAGTTAAAGGACAGGGCTTCTGTGTGAGTGCATGTGTGTGTGTGTGTGTGTGTGTGTGCATGCATGCGCACACATATTTGCTCCTTTTGTTCAGCTGACCTGAAATAAAAGGCTCCCTCCCTCCTGAGTAGAGTGTGTATTTAATCTCAGTGAATAGCTGCCTGGGTGTATTTCCCTCAGCAACATACGCTCCATTGTGTGCCCTGTAATGAAATCATGGTGCTGATATTTAGAAAGTTGATACAGCAGGGGAGCAGAGCCATTGATTCTCGTCCAAGATGAAAGTCAACAGGACACATTTTCTTCAAATGTTCATGAATTAATCAATGCAACTCAAGAATCTTTAGAGCTAGAAAAATGTCTTGTTTTCAAGCTGGAGACAAACTTCTTGAATCCAAAAAGATTATTTGCTTGGCTAACCTAAGGCAGGTTAAAGTAGCCGCACAAGCACTGAAACAACCTTCTTGTTAATCAACTTCTTTGTAGGAGGTCAAGAGGAATAGGCGCTTTATCATTTGAACTGAGAACATCTTAAGTCCAAAAGCACAATGTCCCCTGCCTGTGTAAATGTCACGTTACCAGGATGCAATAGGTGCCTAAGAAAGCATGGACAATTTATTGTAGAGTCTCTCTCAGTCCGTGGGTAACTCATGTAACACATTTAAGGGTTTCCACCACCCCTACAGACCTAGTGTATGAATAGTGTCTAAGGGTGGGTATACCTAGCTGTAATCTAATGAACAACCAAATTAAACTAAACTTTACACTTAGTGGCACTGGAATGTTTAAAAATTGTTAAATCTTTCAGAGTAGTCAGAATACATTTCCATATGTCATGTTTTACATTACATCAGTCATGGAAATTCATCCAGAGAAAAAAGACACTGAAAAATCTGTCTGCTTCTTTGAAATATTTAAATCTATGAAGTATCCACCTAAATATTTAAATCTATGAATTATTCAGCAGCTTGTATAGTGGTTAAGTGTGATGGCTTCTAATCTGGCAAGCCGGATTTGATTCCCTGCTCCTCCCCCACATGCAGCCAGCTGGATGACCTTGGGCTCACCATATAACTTATAAAGCTGTTCTGACCCAGCAGTAATATTAAGGCTCTGTCAGCCACACCAACCACACAGGGTGTCTGTTGTGGGGAGAGGGAAGGGAAGGTGATTGTAAGCTGCTTCGAGACTCCAGGTAGAGAAAAGCAGCATATAAAAACGAACTCTTCTTATGTTCATAAATTCAGTAAGGTTTACTCATCATTTCAAGAAAGCATTTTCAGTAAGTCTTCAAGTGCCAAGAGGTTATAATCTATTGCCAAAGTTTAAATATACAAGTGGTGTTCAA
This sequence comes from Paroedura picta, assembly GCF_049243985.1. NCBI lineage: Eukaryota > Metazoa > Chordata > Lepidosauria > Squamata > Gekkonidae > Paroedura > Paroedura picta. The sequence continues at coordinate 57,973,090 of NC_135375.1, read as the reverse complement.
CACCAGACTGCTTAAAATAACAAAATAGTTTTACTGTGAAGCAAAACAAACTTTGACCATTTCCACATGAGGAATCTGCCCCTGGATAGCCTCTGGTTGCTGGAAGGTTTTAGAGCTCTCTCTACTTGACATCGCCTGTATCCCGAGGCTGTCCAGTGGCTGGCTCACATTTCGCCCAGATTTGCCTCAGGATGAGGGAAATCACAAGAGGTGGATTTGCCACCTTTTATCTTGCATCTCATCATTGAGCAACCAGTGGCAATCCCATATGGAGTGGGAAAGTTGCAATAGTGTCTACAGTGCTGTCCTACATTTGCACTCACCCTCACCTTTCTATTTCCTGCTCTGGGTAATTTTTTTTAATGGCATGGTCTACATTGCAGCACGACCACAAAGCTACATTGTCAAAGGTAAAATATAAAATCTTCTGCAAAGTGTCCTGGGTCTTTTTGGGATTAGGCAAGCAATCTGTTTTCTGGAGGTGGAGAATGAGCTGGGGAAGGGGTGGTGGTGGATGACTGAGCAGCCTTCTCCTAATCAAACAGGGATCTGAGCGCTATATTTTTAAGCCAACCATTTACCAAAAATGTCTTTTTGGGCTTCAGTTGCCATGTCCACCCTTCTTCCAATTTAGGCAGGCAAAAACAGTCCCTTTTGTGTTTTCTGGAGGTGGAAAATGAGCTGGGAAAGGGTGTGTGTGTGTGATCAAGCTGCCTTCTTCCAATCATACAGGGATCTGAGCTCTTTGTTTTTCAGCTAACCATTTACAAAAAAAAAAAGAAGACTTTTGGAGCTCCAGTTACCATGTTCAGCATCCCAGAAATCCACTCAGAGATAAAGTTCAAAAGAACACGAATTCCAAAAAATGGGGAGGGGGGGGATGCTGTATCATTCTGGCATTTCTTCATATCAACGTGCTGATTTTTATTAAACATGCATCTGTGTTATGGCCTTACTGCATAGCAATGCCTTAAAAAAAATGAGGCCTGGGGTGGGAACAAAGTTTTAGTGCATGAGATAACTGCTGTGCTGTGATTGGTGGCTTGCTGTGACTGACAAGCCAAGGAGGGGAGAGAAGTTTGGCTTGTTTTCCCTTGCAACCTCATCAGGAATCAAAAAGGAAGAGAATCTGGCTGGCCTTCCATTAGGAAGTATATTGGTGATACCCGAGCCCGAATCCCTGAACCAGCTGGGCTAGGGAGCAAGATGTTAAATAAAATGGGAGAGAGGACCACCCTATGTGAGACTCCACAAGGGAGCTGGCAGAATTGCAATTGATTCTCTCCCACTATAACCCTCTGTCCACAACCCTGGAGAAAGGAGATCAGCCATTGAAGGGTAGTCCCCGGTATTCCAGTATCTGCAAGGTGGTGAGCAAGAAGCTCTGTTATGCTGAACATTGTCATCAGGTCGACCATCACAAGCTGCATCAACATGCCCCAATCCAATTTTATTTAAACTCTTTGACACACAAGCCACATGAAGGACAGGAAGGTTTAATTTAATCTCTGTTTTCCTTATATATTCACCTTACAAATGAAAATTGAGTAGGCTGGATCCAAGGAAACATCAGTAGAACTCCAGCTGAGAAGCTGTTTTTTCCTACCTCTATCATGAAAACCAGGAAATCCATGGAAATGGCCAAAGACTATTTTGTCATCATTCCAATTAGATATGGGGACTCTTCCTTCAAAACACATTGGAGAACCACCTTGGTGGGTCAGATAGCAGAGTTTTTTAGAGTGGGCCTATCTGTCCTTACTTGGGTAGTCATGGTGTGTATTCAGTAAAACCTGAGTGTTTGTATGTGCAAATAGTACTTACCGATATTTTAATCACTTAATATGTCAGTGTGCCATTTTGTGACATCACTGATGATGAATGTAAACGAGGGACTGAGTAGTAAAAATGATTAGGTTATTTGTTTTCAGCTTTTTATTTGTGATTCAAAGCATTTGCTGCTTTGCTTCCCCACATTCTGTGGCCTTTAAAGACAAATAAAGGTACATATAACAATATATAGACCTTTGTTCAGTATACAAACATATTTTTAACTGTTCCCCAATGTACAAGAGTCAGTCAGTGCTATTATTCTCCATCATCCTTTGCGATACAATTAGTTGTCTAATGTTTTCTCAAAGAATTTCTGAGGCATGAACTGTCAGTTAAAGTTCTGTGCGCCTGACAGAATTTCTTCAAAGGAAAAAAAAATGATCCTCTTTTTCCCACATAGGTCACACCCTTCCTAGTACTGTTCTTGGCTTTCTCATCAGTAGTACCTAGTTTAAAATGCCAGAAAGGCTTACAGTATGAAAAAGGAATTTTGGTGCCTTCTACCTCCCACTGAAATGCTTCCTGTTTCTTTTGTCTGCCCAGATATGCAACAAAAAAGTGGGATAATGCATTAAATGTCAAAA